>NW_020291817.1:9197-609197 GCF_003184835.1 Aspergillus costaricaensis CBS 115574
ATAATATATAAAAAATATAGAATACTTAGGACCCGTAGAATATATAAATAATATAAAAATATAATATAAATTTTATTAAATTATTATAATATTTAATTATATAATATTTTATAATTCTAATACAGCAAAGCTAAACTGCTTAATAAGATTAACTACTTATAATATTTAATTCTGTAATACTTAATAGCCTTAATATAGTATAACTCTAATATTATCAGGATATATATAATATATAATATAGTAAATATTTTAGAAGTCATACTATATATTATATATATTATATATATAAGACCTGTGGAATATATAATATATAGAAAATATAGAATACTTAAAATTTATAGAATATATAGATAACATAAAGATATAATATGAATTTTATTAAATTACTATAATGCTTAATTATATAATACTTAATAGTCTTAATATAGTATAATTAAACTGCTTAATAGGATTAATTATCTATAATATTTAATTCTATAATACTTAATAATTCTAATATAATATAATTCTAAGATTATCAGGATATCAGGATATATATAATATAATTGATATTTTAGAAGTTATATTATATATTATATATATTATATATATAGGACCTGTGGGATATATAATATATAAAAAATATAGAATACTTAGGATCTGTAGAATATATAGATAATATAAAAATATAATATAAATTTTATTAAATTACTATAATACTTAATTTTATAATACTTAATAATTTTAATATAACATGGCCAAGCTGCTGGGTAAAGTCAACTGTCTGTAATACTTAATTTTATAATATTTAATAGTCTTAATATAACATGGCCAAGCTGCTTGGTAGGATTAATTATTTATAATATTTAATCTTATAATACTTAATAGTCTTAATATAATAGATCCAGCTTGCTTAGTAAGGGTGACCATCTGTAATATACTAATTTTATATTAATATACTAATTAATAATAGGTAGATAAGCTAGGTAAGTAATAAATCTAGATTAAGAAATATAATTTAATACTTAATTAATATTGTCTACAGTACTGTAATCTTCTCTAAAACTAGAATAAATTAAAATAAATCTATTATATACAGTATGGTACAGATAGTTATAAAATATAGGATTTTATTTATTATTTTTTTTTATTAAAATATTTTTTCTGTTTTTATTTTAATCCTGGTCCTCTCTAGCTTTATAAATATTAAATATTTAAATATATTATTCTTTTTTATTTTATTTTATATTTATCTATTCTTTATTCTTTATTTTTTTTTTAATTTTATTTATCTATCTCTCTCTCTCTGCTTTATAAAGCTTTCTTAATTATAGTATAATTATATACTATTTATTATTTTTATACTTAATCTATTTATTATTGTCTTTTTTTTAATTTTTTATAATTTTTTCTTTTTTCTACCTTGCTAGCTGCATGGAAAGAAAAAAAAATAAAATAAATTAAGAAAGTAAAAGATATATACAGTATATAATATAAGAGCTTCTAATATTATAAAGATATTTCTACCTGCTTTATTATTTATATTATAAAAGTATTTCTACCTGATATATTATCTATTTTCTGTAAAAAATTACAGAGATTTAAATAATAATAAAATTATCTTTTTTTTTTTTTTTCTTCTATAATCTCTGCCTGCACGGAGAAATAAATTAATAAAATATATTAAGAAAACAGAAGACTCCTGTAATAAAAGAAAAGACTCTTAGTATTATAAGAATTTTAATACTTATTTTACCATTTATTCCCTGCAGAATTATAAAAATAAAAAAGATCTTTTAATATTATAAGAACTCTGCCACCTGCTCCATAATCTATTTCTTATAAAAATTATAAAGATTTAAATAATAATAGAATTATCTTTCTTTTTTTTTCTTTCTTTTATAATCTCTGCCTGCACAGAGAAACAAGATAATAAAATATATTAAATAGATAAAGATCTTCTAATATTATAATAGCCACTGCTGCCACATATATATTAAAAAAATTATAAAGATTTAAATATAATAATAAAATTATTTTCTTTACATGATCTTGGATTATTTTCTTTATATAATTTTTCTTATTTAAAAAAATAAAATAACAAAGTATACTAAGCAGATAAGGATTTTCTAGTATTATAATAGCTACTGTTGCCACACATATATCAGAAGAATTATAAAGATTTAAATATAATAATAAGATTATTTTCTTTATATAACCTTTTTTATTCAGAGAGATAAGATGATAAAGTATATTAAGCAGATAAAGATCTTCTAGTATTATAACAGCTACTGCTGCCATATATATATCAGAGAAATTATAAAGATTTAAATATGATAATAGAATTATTTTCTTTATATAATCTTAAATTATCTTTTTTACATGGCTTTCTTACTCAGAAAAATAAGATGATAAAGTATATTAAACAGATGGAAGTCTTCTAGTACTGTAATAGCTGCTGCTGTCATATATATATCAAAGAAATTACAAAGATTTAAATATGATAATAAGATTATTTTTTTTATATGATTTCTCTTACTCAGAAAAATAAATTAATAAAGTATATTAAGAAAGCAGAGGATTCTTGTAATAAAAGAGAGGATTTTTAATATTATAAAAGCTCTGGCACCCGCTCTACCATCTATTTTCTGCAGAATTGCAGAGATAAAAAAAAATCTTCCAATTAGAGTGGTTAACAGCCAGGGTAGGGTAGGTTAATGGAAAAATTTATACCTGCTGTCAGGTTAATAGTTAGATATAAGATTTTCTTATATCTAATCACGGAACAGCTAAAAATGGGATAGTTAACTATTTTAATTATTTTTAATATTAAGATCTACTTACTATATTCTTTTAAGCCTTAATATAGATAAGATATACTTAAATTAATAATTATTTATTTTAATTATTTATATTTTTATTAATAATTAACACAAGACTAATCTTCTTAATTCTAAAAATAATTAGAAAAAAGAAAATAATATACTCTATCTATTCTTATTTATTTAACCTGATATTATCTCAGGTGGTAGTAATAATTAAATTTATAAAAAAAAATTATTTTTATAATATAAAATAATAATAAATATATATATTTACAGCTTTATTTTAGTTATATATTATTAATAAATTATTAATATTCTCTAAATTAACCCCCCAGGCTGGTAAATCTCTCTAAAAATTATTTTATATAATAATAAATAAATTTATTATTCTTTTTATATACTTAAAATGCTGTCTAAGTATTTATAATAAATTTAAAAATTATAAATTATCTATATTATTTAATTATAATATTCTATATAATTCTGCCTACTTAATTTATCTAGAAATCTGTATTTTTTATAATTTATTAATTATAAATATAAAGATTTAAGCAATATTCTCTAAGTAAAATCTATAAAAGACTTTTATAGACTTTACTAATAATATTATTATAATAATTATAGAATATCTTTATAAAACTCTTTCTTATATTACTTAATAAAACCTAATTATTTATTATATCAGAGATATTCTATATAATAATTACTAGATACTGCAAACTCTCATCTATAAATAAGATTAGAAAATATCTTTAATAAAAACTTATTATTATTAAATATTTTTAATATATATAAATATAATAGATTATATTTATATTAATATATATTTAGAAGTAAAATAATATTATATTAATTAAGTTTTTCTTATTCTTTACTCTCTTTAATTTCTTGTATAGATAAATAATTTATTATAAATTAATTATTATTATTAAATCTATTTTTAAAAAATATTATTAAATCTTTTTTCTCTATTTCACAGATCTTTATAAATTATAATAATAACTGGATAAAAAGTAATTTTTTAGTCTATATTATTTTTTTTTTTTAAATCTTAATATCAAGTATATTATAAGAAATTAAAAAATTATCTTATATCCAGCTCTTCCGGAAAAGATTCTTATCTTTTATAACTAGTAGAAAATAATTACTTTTAATTAGGCTTATATATAAGATCAGAAACTATTCTTTTACTTTAATTAAGAAAAGACAGTAATAATATAGACTTATTTTTAAAAAGATATATTATTCTTTAATAATATCTTTTATATTTTTTATATTATATACTTATATATTCTACAGCATCCAATAGTTAATAATTTTAAAACTAGTTTTATAAATTATTATTTTTATAAAAGTTATAAAAAATAAATATTCTAGCATACTTCTAAATAAACTATTAAATAAATACTAGAGAAAGAATTATTATAAATATATAATTATTAATAATATTTCTATAAGTAGGCCCTCTAGTAGATTATTATTATTAATATTTATTATATTATCTTTAGACTCCCACTATTTATGATAAAAGAAATTTTCTTAATTAAATATTATATTTTTTTATTACCTGTTATCTATTATTTTATATTATTAAATATATTTAATTTAAATAAATAATTAATCTTACTGCTTTAATATTTTTTTAAATATTTATTTTTCTTTATTAGATACAAATTAAAGAATATTTCTTAAAATTATTAGAGAAGATATATATCCAGCTATTATTAAAGTTTTTAGACAGCAGGTGTATATTAATTATAATTAATTATTAAATTAATTTAAATTAAAAAATATTTCTTATTTTAACTAGATATTTTCTGATAGAAAATATAAATTACTATAAGATTTTATTAAGTTTCTGACCGGTATCTGGATTCTATACTAATAAGAATCTAGCTTAAATTATCTTAGAAATCCTGTAAAAATACTACTTTATCTACTAGTTATTAGATATAACTACTAATAATATTAATAATAATAATATTATATTCAGTACTATTATATCAGAATTCTAGATTTAATTTAGCTAGAATACCTATCTCTATAATATTTTAATAAATTTTAATTTTATTAAAATTTATTTAAAGCCAGTATTATATCCTCTATCTAATTTATATTATTTAATTTTCTATTAATATTTTTCTTCAGAAACTCTAAATTAAGGCTGCTAATAAAGCTATTAAATATATATAAAAAAATAATAATAAAAAACTAAAGACCTCTTCCAGAATCTCCTGGATAATTAAAAAAATATATAATAAGAATTATTTATAAAAGTCTTCTGCAGAATTATCTAAAAGTTATTTATAAAAGTTTTATATAAAATATTCTAAAAATTATTTATAGAAAATTTTTATAGATAATTTTTATACTTTATTTATTATCTCTTATTTACTTTTCTGATTCTTGATTATAAATTTAGAAAATTATATATTTTATAAATATAAATTCTTAATACCAGAAGAAGTTTCAGCTTATTTAATAATTAAAATTTATTTTAATATATTATCTTTTTCTTAACTACAAAATCTAATAGAACTTAATCTATTTTATAATTTATTATATAATTAAACTATATCCAGCTATTAAGAACTTTATCTAATATTAAAATTATAATAATATTAATCATCTTTATTCTACTTTAATAAAATAAAAGTAGTTAGAATATTTATTTAAATTTTTATATTTTTTTTTCTCTTCATCTCCTGCCTATCAGAGAATAATAAATCTATAATTTATAAGATTTATAATATTTATAATAATTTCTTTAATTATTTTAATTAGTTTATTAATTAGCTAGTATAAAAATAGATATTCTAAAAGAAAAAGATTCTCTAAAGTCTAGAAAATATATATTAGAAATTTTATAAATATTATTACTAGATTTACCAGATTAAAAATTATATTTATATAATTATAATAGTTCTAGATCCTATATTAAAACTTAAAAAATTCAAGAAAAGTATCTGGCTAGATAATAATACTAATTAATATTTTAAATATTAAATTATCTTTAAAAAAATCTTTTATTTTTACTACTAGTAGAATTCTATTATTAATATACTATTTTTAGTCTCTAGTATACTCTCAGATCTGGATAAAACTTTTTATAATATTTTAAAGTATTAAAAATTCTTATTTTTTACAGTAATATTTAAAGAGCTTAAGGTTTATCTTAATATTAAAAATATATAAATTATTAAAGACTGGAATAATAAACTAATTATTTCTAAAATTATATTTATATTAATAATTATCTAGAAATTACTGGATACTCTAATATTCTTATTTATTAAAAATCTTATTATAATTAATTTTTTATTCTTTATTACATGGCTAGGGACTTTTTAATTATTATAATTAATAAAATTAGTATTAAATATCTTTTTAATAATTTTTAAAATATTTATTATTATTACTAGAACTATCTGTATTCTAAGATTATTAAAGTCTTTATACTCCAGATATATACTAATCACTTTACTATTATTAAAAAATATTAGAATATTTTTAATAATTTTTTTTTAGATTCTATTATATTCACAGCCAAGGATTGAAAAGATAATAAGCTAATAATAATTTTCTATATTAATAAAAATAAGAATATAAATAATCTTAATAATAATTCTAAAAATAAAATATTATTAAAAAAAGAAGATTTAGCTTTTTCTTAATTTAATAATATCATACATATCCAGATATAAATAAATACTTAAATTATATAATTTCTTTATTATCATAACCACCGACCAGAATAATATAAAGAATAATTTAAATAATAATTAATATATTTTTTTCTAGTAGTCTAATCTAATTATATTCAGATTTCTAGTATTATCTATAAAAGTCTAATACAGAAGTAACTAGACTACTGGCTGTTAACTAGAAAATTAAATTATTATTAATTAATAATTAATTTAATACCTGTTCTAATAATACAGTAATTAAAAATATATTATTACTAGTATATTATTTTTATAAAGACTCTGTATAAATTACTAATTAATCTGTAATTATTAATTTTCTAAATATATCTAATCTTTCTAACCAGTAATTAAGATTAATTAAAGTAATCTTTTAACTAAAATCTACTTTTAACTATATAGTTAAGAGAATTCTTATACCTTAATCTAACCGTCAGGTTACAGTTAAGGTTAGGTTAAGGTATAACGGTCAGGTATAACCACTCTACTTCCAATACTGTAAAAACTCTGCCACCTATTTTATAATCTATTTCCTATAGAAATCATAGAGGTTTAAGTAATAATAAAATTATTTTTCTTTTTTTTTCTTTCTTCCACAATCTCTGTCTGTATAGAAAAATAAGCTAATAAAGTATATTAAAAAGACAGAGGACTCCTGTAATAAAAAGAAAAGCTTTTAGTATTATAAAGATTCTGGTATCCGCTCCATAATCTATTTTCTACAGAAATTATAGAGGTTAAAGATGATTATTATAATATAAATAGAGCTAAAAAGATGAAGTATATTAAGCAGGTAGAAGTCTTCCAGTATTATATATATATATCAGAAAAATTACAGAGGTTTAAATATAATAATAAGATTATTTTTTTTATATAATCTCTTTTATTTAAAAAGATAAGCTGATAAAGTATACTAAAAAGACAGAGGGCTTTTATGATAAGAAAAAAAACTTTTATTATTATAAAAGCTCTAGCACCTGCTTTATTATTTATTTCCTATAAAAATTATAGAGATTTAAGTAATAATAGAATTATATTTCTTCTTTTCTTTTTTTCTTATAATTTTTACCTGTATAGAGAGATAAGCTGATAAAATATATTAAGAAAATAAAAGACTCCTGTAATAAGAGAAAGAATTTTTAATATTATAAGAGCTCTGCCACCTGCTCTATAATCTATTTTCTATAAAAATTATAGAGATTTAAGTAATAATAGAATTATATTTCTTCTTTTCTTTTTTTCTTATAATTTTTACCTGTATAGAGAGATAAGCTGATAAAATATATTAAGAAAATAAAAGACTCCTGTAATAAGAGAAAGAATTTTTAATATTATAAGAGCTCTGCCACCTGCTCTATAATCTATTTTCTATAAAAATTATAGAGATTTAAGTAATAATAGAATTATATTTCTTCTTTTCTTTTTTTCTTATAATTTTTACCTGTATAGAGAGATAAGCTGATAAAATATATTAAGAAAATAAAAGACTCCTGTAATAAGAGAAAGAATTTTTAATATTATAAGAGCTCTGCCACCTGCTCTATAATCTATTTTCTATAAAAATTATAGAGATTTAAGTAATAATAGAATTATATTTCTTCTTTTCTTTTTTTCTTATAATTTTTACCTGTATAGAGAGATAAGCTGATAAAATATATTAAGAAAATAAAAGACTCCTGTAATAAGAGAAAGAATTTTTAATATTATAAGAGCTCTGCCACCTGCTCTATAATCTATTTTCTATAAAAATTATAGAGATTTAAGTAATAATAGAATTATATTTCTTCTTTTCTTTTTTTCTTATAATTTTTACCTGTATAGAGAGATAAGCTGATAAAATATATTAAGAAAATAAAAGACTCCTGTAATAAGAGAAAGAATTTTTAATATTATAAGAGCTCTGCCACCTGCTCTATAATCTATTTTCTATAAAAATTATAGAGATTTAAGTAATAATAGAATTATATTTCTTCTTTTCTTTTTTTCTTATAATTTTTACCTGTATAGAGAGATAAGCTGATAAAATATATTAAGAAAATAAAAGACTCCTGTAATAAGAGAAAGAATTTTTAATATTATAAGAGCTCTGCCACCTGCTCTATAATCTATTTTCTATAAAAATTATAGAGATTTAAGTAATAATAGAATTATATTTCTTCTTTTCTTTTTTTCTTATAATTTTTACCTGTATAGAGAGATAAGCTGATAAAATATATTAAGAAAATAAAAGACTCCTGTAATAAGAGAAAGAATTTTTAATATTATAAGAGCTCTGCCACCTGCTCTATAATCTATTTTCTATAAAAATTATAGAGATTTAAGTAATAATAGAATTTTTTTTTTTTTTTTTATAATCTCTGCCTGCACGGAGAAACAAGCTAATAAAATATATTAAAAAGATAGAGAGCCTCTGTAATAAGAAAAAGAACTCTCAGTATTATAAAAATATTATTATCTACTCTATAATCTATTTTCTATAAAAATTATAAGAGTTTAAATATTAATAAAATTATCTTTTTTTCTTTTTTTTTCTCCCATAATCTCTGCCTGTATGGAGAGGTAAGAGAATAAGATATATTAAAAAAGTAGAGAGTCCCTGTTATATAAAGGCTTTCTATAATATAATAACTATTACCTACTTTATTATCTAGTAATTTAATAAAATTATAAAGATTAAAATATAATAATAAATAAATTATCTTTCTTTCTTTTTATTTTTTTAATAATTTTTCTTTTTTTGTACCTTACCAGCCATAAGAGAAATGAGAGAACTAGATATATTAAAAAGAATAATATTATAAATAAATATAATATTAGCTTATATATTAATCTTTATATTTTCTTTAGAAAGAATACTATCTGAGTACAAGAACTATAAGAAAATTATTAATTATTATATTGTCTTTTTCTATTATCTGTTAGCTTAATAGAATCATACATATTTAATTAAATTAATATAATATTATTTTTTAAATTTTTATTTTATTTTTATAATATTATTATCTTTACAGTCTGTAGGCTAGAATATAATCTTTATTTTTTTATAACTGGCTATTAGTATATATATAAATTATTATATATTAATATTATAAAAAGAAATATCTTTTAAAGATATATAACTTAAGCATAGTAAATATTATTAAATAATAAATATATTTGATTTGATTTTTCCAGGTGGATTAAGATTCTTAGAATCTATAGATATATTAATATATTAATTAATATAATACTTATTAAAATAATATTTATAAATATAATACTTATTAGAGTAACACTTATTACTGTAATATTTATTTTTATAATATTTTATAAACTTAATTAGACTTAATGCCTGTGGAAAAGTATATTAACTTAATTTAAATTTCTATTATATATATTAATCTGATTAAATTTCTATTACATATACTAACTGAATTCGGAAGTATATACTATTATCTTTAAATACTTATAACTCTATAGAACAATTGAATAAAGAGGCAGAAGTTATATTACTGTATTTCTTATAGAAAGCCCTATTAAATGATACTATTTAAAAATTTATCAGATATCATTTGACTGTTATCCCATTGTGACAATTTCCCTACTAGAAACGACATATGGAGAAAATCGAATCCAACGTCTTGGTACCCTGGTTGGGCAGAAGAGTAGCTTCAAACGCTTAGCTGAGATACTGTGGCTACGGCGTCGACTAACATAACCGAATATATGATAATCCACATGCCTGGCCCGCGGGTTGGGCCAGGTCAAGATTCCTGTGTGATACAACTTACCCAAGCGACAGACTATCTCGACAAAGTAAAGTTGTTCGAGACTATTGGGACGTGATATTTAACTTTACTTAGGCTTTAAATATTCCTAATGTGGGTTTCAGTTGATTATTTCCAATGGTTACGCTAGTGCTGCACCAGTGGGGCCTAAGTACAACGCACTGCTTCGGTTGGCATAGGTTAGCCGGGTTTTGATCTATGTAGATCAAGCTGTATAGTCGTGGTTACTATTACTTGTTTTTCCTGTCAGACGTGGCACCAAGTGCGAAACTAATCGGAAATCCCGGCTCAAAATTCAGGATCAAGGGGGACCAAAATATGGTGAACTGTGACTACAGGGCAGCTCATCGCACCAATATCAATGGACTATTGCGAGTCTCCGCGCCACCTCTTGGATTCCCACACTGCGCCAAACCCGAAACATCGCATAATCTCTTGGTTGGTTACGTTCTCCATATAAGTTGTAGACGTTTTGCATCGCCTCATCGGTAATCTCATCTCCATCGGTCAAGAAAAACAACACCCCTGGCCCGGTGAGGAAGTCTGGGCGGTCAAGGATCACAAAAAAAGTTTGGTAAGGTTCCCTGTCACTTGGGTGGCCGCGATTGTACCCCTTTTGTGGGAACTTGCGGGCCCTTTGCCCTGAAGTTGGCTGGGCCACGGCCACTCCCACATCTGGTCGCGATTTCATCAACTCTCGATGAGACGATAGAGCCGCGCCCAATGACAGATTTGGAGACGAATGAAATTCAAAGTGTACTGTCTTCTGTCCAGGGACATTTTCCAAGATCGCGGTAGTAAAAGCGCGACCGATCGTCTGTAATGTCAGGTGATTTTCGTTTCTGTGAGCGAAGGTCACGTATATGATATATCTGAGTTCTGGCTCCGAGGTAGTTATAGCGCCCGAAGTCATGACAACAACGCCATTGTCGGGAGATGGCTGGACAACAGCAATCTCCTCGGGCAGTGAGTCGGCTCTGCGCTGCCACTCCTCTACAATCTCCGGCGTAGGCGGTTGAACCAGCCTGTTAGGATCGCCCTCATCCTCATCCAGGCCATAATCATACACGTAATCCTCAAACACATCATGACGCTGACTTCGGAAGTGAAGGGAGGCCAACTCTCGACGGACGTGGTAGATGTTCCGGCACTTGCGGACCACAAGCTCCTCCCGTTCCGGCCAGATTTCCTCCTCCCATCCCTCGTCTTCGTCGTCATGCTTCGGAGAAGGCAGGTCGACGCGAGCCTGGTACGGGAAACAGCGGTCGAAGTTGACGTACAAAGGTCCAGTTTCGGCTTCATGGTCGGGGTAATGCGGGTAGTCGCGGAAGCTGTAGGAGGTAATGACTAATATGACTCCCTGGAACTGCTGATCTTCTCTGCTGAGGACGACTTTGGCAATTCCGGGGAGGAGACCATCATCTCGAGATGGTGAGATGCCCTTGCGATGGAATATCTCACGCCGCTGATGCTCCACGCAGGCGAATACGTCAGTTCGTGGGGTGCAATAGATTTCGAACGACGGCCAGGGTGAGGTGAAGACTTCACGGGACAAGTATTGGCATATGGCGATGAGGACATTATCTTGATTGAGGGCAACAGTCGTATAGACCTGAATTGCGAAGGCTGGTTGTATCGCCTCAGGTTCCGGTGGGGTTTCTTTGTAGACTAGCAGAGCTGCAGGCTGGTATGCATGGTCTAGATACATCTGAGCAGTCCATTGCTGTCGCGTGACCTGCGGTATATTTTTGTTTCTGGCCATCACTTTCCCTGGGTTGACGAAAAGGCAGTGATAGTTAAAGAAGAGGAGATAATGCCGCTTTCGCTGATTGGTGTAAGTGGAAGACTCTTTTGTCTACGGCGGTTAATCAGCGGCAAGCCAGTCGGCTAACTAAGTATCCCATGGATCTGCGAGACCTCCGTCTCTCATGCTTCCTCACGTGACCGAATCTAGTCTGATTTAAGAAAAGCATCTACCGGCAGCGTTGCAACAATTGGAAGTGTTCGCAGACTAACAGAATGAGAAACTAACTGGGGGTTAACAGAATAGAAAAAAGAAGAAAGCGACTCACTGCATATTTGAGCTGCTGCTCAGATATAAAAGGTTGCTAGATCTACGGACCCCTGCTAGTTAATACTAGTAAGGCGGACTTGTCAGGCAGCAAAAGTAAATTTCAGTATTTTGTCAGAAATAGTTAAGATTCCGTGTGATCGTTAATTATAATACTTCAGTAATGTATTCTGTACATTATCCTGATCGTTTCAAGTTACTATCATAGATGAGTCTATTCTATTAGAAGCATGCATTGCTTTATTATGTTCACCACTATGGATACACAGTAAATCAAGTAAAAGTAATAAATATATATTCAAGTAATTTGACCATGTTATGATGATGATGAAAAAACCACCGGTTAACTGGTACTGATACATGCTATAGTTCAAATAAAATCAGTAGAATATCTTACTAAATTGGATTGATGATGATCATGCGCTTTGTCCTCATCATTCGGTTCCCTTTCCCCAATTGCTTTCCGTTTCCATCTATCATCCCATTGTCTCGTTTTCGATTTCTCTCGTTCCCTCCTTTCTCTTATTTTACTTTACTTTACTTTCCTTTCTTTTATTCTTCTCTTTTCTGCTTACTATAATTTTTATTTCTTCCTCATTTTTGATTATCTTGTATACTCCCAAGGAATATTACTATGTCTCAGAAACCCCCAAAAAACATTCACATAACCTGGCACTGATTCTTTTAGATATACTTCAGCTCTTTCTCACACATATCTTCAATAATCCACCTTGCGACATCTAGTACATGATATATAATGACGTTACATATGTGCCCCTTTGCACAAGGGGCGTGCTCAGTAAATACTTCAATATAGTGGCAATAATCTGTCACTATAGCTAAGTTACTACAGTATTTTAATAAGATAGCTAGGCTATCATGGTCGAACCATCAGGACGATGAGTTGTAGTGGTCATAGGAGTCATGAGATCATAGAGAGCTAGCTCCAGCTTGTTATGATAGATATAAGATAGTGATCTCTTACAATTAGACGACTAATATCCCAAAGATTGGTGTAAAGACTGGTGAACATGAAACATCAGGTTTGGGTAACTGGAAGGAATCGAATTTCGCAAAAATGATACTGAAGCTCTTCCTAGCCAGTGCAACTTTCCTCTCTAGCTGACCTGCTTGCTCGGCGTGCCACATTGAAATGAACCTACCCTAATATCAGGTTAGAGACCAGTTGTGCGTTGCGACTTGTCACAGACAGGTATCCCGAGTCATTCTATGATTATGACCACGTTTCCAATGTCCATAACGGGCGTCTAACTCGATTGTAGCCAAGTACAACGTAGGTGTACCGTGAAGGCCTGCGAGGCACTACCCCAGCTTCAAAGTCTCTTGAAATAGATATTTGGTTCCTGGCGTTTCCGAATCGCTTCGAATTATGATAACGTACCTACCTACCGGATAAACAACCCAGCAGCTCACCACTGTTTTTCGTTGCTCTGTTGTGCAGAATCACTCAACGTAAAATTGAAGCAAAACAGCGTTTTTGCATCGCGAATCCAATACTGTTGAATCACAATACCTAGGATTTATTAAGAATTTCCTTATTTGACAGGATAGTGAATCCTCTATGTGTCAGCTCTGCTGATGAAGATTAGCAGATATCTGTACGAGATAGAAAGATGTATTCGGAAGACAATCGGGTAGGGGTTCAGACTC
The DNA here is from genome assembly GCF_003184835.1 of Aspergillus costaricaensis CBS 115574. Taxonomy (NCBI): domain Eukaryota; kingdom Fungi; phylum Ascomycota; class Eurotiomycetes; order Eurotiales; family Aspergillaceae; genus Aspergillus; species Aspergillus costaricensis. Next base: position 23,215 of record NW_020291817.1, read on the forward strand.
AAAAGCTAACCCGTTGTATCATCTTGTTATGGAACTTTTATAGTTGGTATCTTAATAAAATTCAAGTATCCCGAGCACGCTGATCGTGAAGCGTGCCCGCATCTGCTTCAGATTGACTATATCCAATTCTAAAGATACAATTGATCTCTCTGTTGGGTAAAGGTGACGTGCTTCAGATATGACGTGCTAAAGGCAGACATGGTACTGCACTATGAAAGCTATACTCATTTACGGAATGGAAGTAATCCGTCTTCTTAGCCTTTGCCATCAGGTAGTAGCAGCCACCAATGCTTGTGGTAGCTTTGCGTCTTTATCCGGACTGGAAGAACGAGCTATTTGATCAGGTTGCGGTACTGCCGAGTATTTATTTCTTCGACTCAGAAACCACCTATATATGTCAGTTCCTTTGACTTCGAGTCGAGCGAAACCTAATGAAATGGTAAACCTACCATAGGACAGCTGCCAATGCTACGACGACCGGGAAACCAAGTCCCACACTCAAGCCGATAATCAGTTTGTGATTATTGGAATGATAGTTGTTGTGGTCGTGTTCATCATCAGTATTGGGATCCGCGTTACTAGTGACGGTCGCAGTTGGGGGAACGTAGGATACCGGTGTTCCAGATGTAGAACCCAGTCGGCGAGCATTACTTCCAAAAGGGATAGCACTGGTCAAGGATGAGAAGGTGCTTGCAGGGTATGTGGCGTCTATGCCCGATTCGACTGTGAGAACAGTCGTCATAGTGCTCTTCACCGATGTCGTACGCTGGAGATAGACAGGGCAGTTGATGAGCCCTTGTGATGAACAGTCAACAATAGTATACGTCGTTGAGGTAGATACTGTAGTAGTGACGAGATCGTCTCGCTGTCCAAGGGTGGCAGAGGGTGTTATGGTCGGCGGAGATGTCTTATAGCCGGCACAAATACTATCCAGCGTTGTGTAGAACACTGGCACGGTGGTGTTGGGCGTGGGGCCCCATTGGTATGTATCAACAGCAACTGTCGCCCCCGCAGCAGCACCCACAGCAAGGGTGTACTCTGCAACCGCTTCAAAGCCGCAGTGGGCATCATTGCTTGTAGAAGCGTCGATCTGCAACAGAAAGTCGGCCACATACGCGGACACTTCCCCTCCAATCCCTGCACTAAAGCTGAGATACTCGAACACGGAGACCGAGTTTGGGGTTGATATCTGGAAACCAATACTTGTTTGGACTTGTAAGAGGGCCCGGAGGGATCCATGGCCTTGGACGGTTACTGGAAGAAATTCCAGCCGCCCACCCGGTCTACAACATGTCAATTAGTGTTGGTCACCCGGGAAGAAAAGCCCACCTCACCTAGGGCCCCAGCTTGTGATAGAGAGTGACTCACACGGTGATACTCGACACATTGTTGTTGAACAACTCCAGAGCCAGCGTTAAACCATCTTCCAGCTTTATGTGGATTCCACTGCCGATTTCGATTTCCGCCTGGGCTATTAGAACAAGCGAAACCTGGAATATAGCACCGGCGTCAAGACCAGGAATCGATATTCCTGCTGGGGTCTCGGAAGTGAATAGGTCTAGTGTGTAGGTAGCTCCGGTCGACAGCTGAAGATCTAGGTCCAGATAGAGCTCCAAGCTATCGAACTCGACCTGTGCATGTACTTCCGGAAATCCGTTTGCCTCATCTAGATCGAAGTTAAGATCCAATGTCGGCCAAGCGGGTATATCGATCAATTGGAACTGGGAGACGTCCTCGAGAATATCGCGGGCAGCTTCACGCGCAAAATCTTCTAGCTGAGAAAGTGCAGAATCCGTGACATTCGCAATATCTGCCTCGGCGATATCCACGACCGTGGTGACATTGAACCCATCCTCGACTGTCAAATAGCCACCAACAGTACCATTTATATAGCAGGCTTTGCAAACAATTTCTAGGCCAGATTGCAGGCTCACTGTCCCGTTTTTTGACCCAGCAGAAGTTTCGGTGCTAGGATAAGATCGTCAGAATTAGTGTGTGTACTTTGCATTGTGGAGGAAGCGGAGTTAGTTTGATTACCTTGCTCCGATGGAAAATATAGTAGCATTTGCCCAACTCTTGGTCAACAGAGTCTGGTTCATCGAGTATGTCGTCCCTCTAGCCTCGTGTAGAGCCCGTCTAATGGCGATGGTGGCGTCTTTGTCAGCATTGGTGTGAGCTTGCAATGGGGCGTATTTCCCCCCCAATGCGCGCACGATGTATAAGAATTGCAGGCAGACGAGCCAACAGATGCTTTTGGCAATCATGCTGAGGGTGTTAAATTGCTAATCTCCATTTGCTATTTGAATATGGAGGCAGGCGAGTGATTGTTCAAATAGTTGGCTGCTTCGCTCAGCCTTGTGCCGCACCGCAAAGGGGCAAAGGTGGTAACACAGAAAACAGTTGTATCACAGCCCCCTTATTACATTGAGAGGGCAAAATGATGGCGCAGCTTGCCTGCATTAGCGCTGTAATCGGCCGAAACGTAAGTCTCGGGAGCTGAAACTGGGGTCGCGATAGCTTTCGGTGGATCGTATACGGTAGAGTATATTACATGGTTCTGTTACTCTATCACCACTATAAGTGTGGATTATTATGGCCCAAGTTCATTGGCATCATGTGGTCTCAATAGAAAAGAAAAAAAAAGAAAAGATAATATGCGGACAGGCATATCCCCATTAGACCTATGGGTCGTCTGGGAAGGACTAGGACAAGGCTAATTTGGCCCTAGCCCTTCCTAGCGGCGGACGGGCCTTCGTGTCGAGGTTTCCGTGCCTCCCTCTCATATCGCTTGTGTTACTTTTGTATTGGCCTCCGCTTGGGTACCTTGAAGATGAAGGTATTCTGAGAGAAGACGTTCGGTCGACCGTAGACTATACGTACAGATCGTGGCAGAAGATACGCGAGGAGGTGCTAATAGAGTTGAGATAGTTTGTGCTAATCCCTAGATCTTAATATTGCTATCATCAGTATTGACCTATCAAGATAATCAAAATGAGAAAAGATAAAAATAGCCCAGTGTAAAATATGTGTGTGAGAGGTGCTATAGTGATAAATAGTGCCCCAGGTCTGAGTCAATCTTGTGTACTAGGTAGACCGGTTCTAAAGCTTCCCAGACAATCTCCAGTTTTCTCTTAGCCCGATCTTCCGAAGGGCTATTCATTGTGATGATTAATATTCGTCGGGAAGAGACTGGCAGCAGATCCATGTCTCTCGAAGAAAAGGGATAGTCATTATCGGGGGAACGCCGGTTGTTGGTATTCCCCGCACTTTCGGCCTGATCTCCGACCGCGGAACGGATATAGTATCACCGTCCCTACGGGAGGGATGCTCTACTAAATCTCAGGACTTTTGCACCTGCGCTGGTTGTTACTCACTCATATCAAAAAGGCTACGAACACCATGTCGGATTCAAGAAACTACAACATTCTTGTCCTCCCAGGAGATGGGATCGGTCCGGAGGTCATGGCCGAAGCCATAAAGGTCCTGCGAACCTTCAACACTGCCTCAGTCCAGTTCCATCTGCAAGAAGAACTTATTGGCGGCATATCTATCGATACCTATGGCCAATCCGTTACACAGCCCGTAAAAGATGCCGCAGTTGCTGCAGACGCCGTCCTTTTCGCCGCGGTGGGGGGTCCAAAGTGGGATCACATCAGGCGCGGACTTGACGGCCCAGAGGGGGGTCTATTACAGTTACGCAAGATCATGGATATCTATGCAAACTTGCGACCGTGCTCTGTGGAAGTTCCAAGCCGCGAAATTGCTAGGGACTTTTCACCGTTCAGACAGGAGGTGATCGAGGGGGTCGATTTTGTAGTCGTGCGAGAGAATTGTGGAGGCGCCTATTTTGGCAGAAAAGTTGAGGAGGACAATTTACGGTAAACCTGAACTCGCTGAGTGGGAAGTAGAAGGTGGCTAATGTTTATTCTGTAACACGAGTGCAGCGATGGATGAGTGGGGCTATTCCACTATTGAGATTCAACGCATTGCTCGTCTCGCTGCAGAGCTTGCCCTGCGGCATGACCCACCATGGCCCGTGATTTCTCTTGACAAAGCCAATGTCTTAGCATCATCACGTCTGTGGCGCCGTGTTGTCGAGGAAACCCTTTCAATAGAGTATCCACAGGTGAGGTTGATCCACCAGCTCGCGGATTCAGCATCATTGATCATGGCTACCGAGCCCCGAGTCCTCAACGGTGTGATTCTGGCGGACAATACCTTTGGTGATATGATATCGGACCAGGCGGGATCACTAGTTGGAACACTAGGTGTCCTGCCCAGTGCTAGCTTGGATGGTCTTCCTCATCCCGGCAAGAAGGAAAAAGTTCGCGGTCTATATGAACCAACACATGGCTCCGCTCCGACGTAAGTGTTCTTTGATATCCTGTTTCTTTTATTGCTAATAGCTTGAAGAATAGCCGGCAAGAACATCGCAAACCCAACTGCGATGATCCTCTGTGTGAGCCTAATGTTTCGATACTCTTTCAACATGGAGATCGAAGCGCGCCAGATTGAAGATGCTGTGCGAGCTGTTCTGGACAAGGGAATTCGCACTCCTGATCTCGGGGGCAAATCAGGCACTAAAGAGTTTGGTGACGCCGTAGTCGCTGCACTGGAAGGGAAATATCAGATCTGAGGCGTTATACATAGACTTGCTAGAAGTATCATATGTGTTGATGTCGAATGATACGTTAGTGGTCACTTGGACACTAGAAGAATATTTTGAGTGGCCAAACCAATATAGTTAGCAACATTTTCCTATATGTAGTTGGCCTTTGCCGTCCTGCGGTGAGCGTGCCGTCTTGATGGATAAGTCGTTGAAACATGATAACCTTTCTTCGGCGCTGATATTGTTACAGAAGATTTCATGAGTACCGCGGCATTCGATGTCTAACTTTGTCTCTCATTCTTATTGTTTGACGTAGACTGTGGAGACTAACTGATCTGGTGGTGTGAATCACGACGATGCTTCGGTAATGTGAAGCTATATTCTGATAAATTATCTTTCTCCCACTAAGCACATAGGATCAGGTAAATGGATATACAACCTTTTAGAAGTTGCCTGCAATTGTTAGTGTGATTAAGATGGCATTGCATCTTCCCGGGGCTGCTGTCCTTTCGAGATATTACGGTTAAGGAGAGTTATGATGAACCATGGTTCTACGGAGAGGTGAAATTCAACATCCACTTATATGGTGTTTTTGGACGGCTGATTTCTTAATCTGGAGAGCAGATGACCTTATTAGTAAGGGCACAGTCGTCATGATTACTTATACCTGATTATGACCGGGGTGCCCCATCCCTCTCTCCCTCATGAATCCTGCAAGCTGCGTAACAACTTCTGAAAATACAGGTACCCTTGCCTAGTATTCCTCCTTATATCAGCAGATCAGTAAACTAATAGTGGCTTCTACTAGATCCAAGCAACGAATAAGCTACCGAAGTGCGGTTGTTACCACGCGTCCGACAAAAACAGAAAACGAAGCAAAGCCGGGTGCTATCCATCGTACACACGATCACCTCGTTGAAATCATCGATACCCCAGTACGGTATTTGTGAAATGGAGGCAAAGAAGAATCTACTCTGTGCTCAGCTCGAAGGTCGTGAATCGCCTGCCCCGGAAAGTCAGACCGCCGAACAGCAGGCGCCTTTCTGCTGGGGCAGAATTCCTCGTAATCTGCAGCAGCCAGCATATAATTCAACAGAGGGGAGCTCTGACCCCGTCAAGCCCTTTGTGTTGGAAAGCAACCCCGTCCATCCTCTGGAGGCGCCGTTGGCGGCGCAATATGCGCATGACAAAAAGCGGAGTATCTCAGAATGATGTTGGTTTTATCTCCCTTTAACCATCGTTTCAGTTCGCCGCATTATCTGCTTTCATTCTTGGGTGATGTATCCCGTCTATAAAAATACTCTTTGGGCCCCGGCTCATTCAAATTTTGTGAAGACGTATATGACTTTGTGGGGAATACTGAGAAGGCACTTCTATAGCCGTTGGTACAACGGTGTTCAGGATTCTTGACATATCGGAATAACACTCATTAACACTCTACCTTGGGTCATGAAATAGATGTAGAAGAGTTGTCTCATGTATATCAAGACACCATGCGGACCCATAAAGCGGTCTTCCTTAACGCTTCAATAAGAGAATCGTCGACGCTGTTAGAAAGGGTAGATATCGTGATAAGCAGAGATGTTACATTATCTACCCGTGTAGCATCAATATAAGCGTACTCCTACAGAACCCGGGGGTGTCGTCAGGTACCTGTTAAAAATGTAACCATGTGTCTCTACAAAACGTCACAATGGTGATAAAGCTTTGTGGTTTCAAAACAAATATCTCTTCCAACAGTCTGATTGGATATTAGCAACAGCATCACTCAACTTGACTACGGAGATATCACCAGGTCTTTGGTAATGCACATCCAAGATTGAAAGGTTCCAAACCTGCCCTTGTGTGGAGTTGAGACCGATGTGACGAATAGGTTTAGACATACGCGATATTAGCAGGGAGGGCCCATGCCACCCATTTCTACATACCCTTTGACAGTCAGATACTTGACAAACCAATGCGACATTTGGTCAGATGTGCTTTACGAAATTTATAGCACAGTGAACCTCGCAGGATGTCGGGTACTAGATCTTTCCTAGACGAGTGCCTTTTCTGCTTATCATATGCGATCTTCGAAATTGTGCACATTTTTAGCTGAACGATACAGATCAATCTCCTAACATTCGCAAAGATGGTTTCACAGATAAGATTCGTTCCTCATTCCACTGCCCGTCTACTTCCAACCGACTACTAGTTCGAGACTAGCTTGTAGCTGGCAAACGCAGTGTCACCGTCAAGGCATCCTGGCGCAGTTACATTTTGGACGCCCTCCTCGCAATTTGAATCGGTGAAGAATTGCGCTGGGGATGAAATGTCAGGTGACTTGAAAGATCTTAGGGAGATGGAGATTGACTTACCAACATATCCTGCTACGACGTAATAGGTGGTGATAGAATGAATGGCATAGGGGCCTGCGAAGGTGCCACATTCATCAAGGCCGGATTGGTACAAGCCAAGCTCACCCATGTTGTCCTCGGCACAACCGGTTTCACCCCAGAGGCGGAGTTGGATAACTCGCGTGTCGGTGGTGGGCAACGCCATTGTGGAAACGGCTAGAGCGAGAACGGAACATAGCTTGAGCGTGAACTTCATAATGGCGGTGTGGTCAATGACTGGTGACAGGAAATAGATTATGAGATTTGGGCGTCTGAGGAGGGGATCTGCAACGATTGTAGTAACGCTGATGATGGTAGAGGTATGTGTAGTCTATGAGATTGATGCCAAAGACAAGAGCTAGGTTTGGCATCTGGCTGGTGCTCTTTATATATTCCTTAGTTATGATGGGTAGCTATTTCACTCATCTATTCTTACTCCATGGGCAGTGCAATGTCCGAGTGGCAGCGGAGGTCACACGCAAGAGAAGGACGTACCTATTACGAGGAGATTTTAGTGTACTTGGTGGACTAAGCTGGGGTAGACTTGTACATGGTTCATACAAGTCATACGTCTTGAGCTTAGCAGTAGAGTGGTTCGATGCCAATTTCCTGTTCTGGCCGCACGGAGAAACATGTCTTACCCAGGTCAAGACCGTCAGCCCGACCGTCCACTCAGAACGCGGTGATGCGCGCCCCATGAGAGAGCCATCTGCAAATAACAAGGCGTGAGGAGAACCATCAGGCTCCCCATCCGTCTAAAACAGACAGTCTTCGGGATTTACCCGACTCCACCCACGAGTGAAATTCGTATGAGACCTTGGCAGTCTAACCACCTCAAAGCGGCCCGTTCCAAGGTCAACCATGTGGTACGGTCAAACGAGGAGATGAATGTCAATACTAACAACACCACGCCAGATGGCTGCTGGGATCTACTTTACCTTCAAGACCGCAACTTGGGCGGGTTCCCATCCCGCACCACCGACAAGGCGTGGCTATGCTGAATCCAGAGGTACCATGGGTTAGGCGCTCCAATTTATGCATCTCATTTCATTCTCGCTACTCATCATACCCTCGCCCAAAATAGATCCGCTGAGCCTTGGACGCCTATTAGGCCCCCTACGTAGTAAGTCGAGGTCTCGTCCAGGATGAATGACTTGACTCAGTCACTCACAAGCGACTTACATTACAATCTCATAATGCTCCTCGCATAATGTTACATCTCAAGATTGGTGTGGAGGATAGAGTGGTCAGGGTTCTGTGCAGTGGGGTTCCCACCCAAGACCCGGCAGTCATCGCACTGGCAATGATACCAGCATACAATGCAACCAATCGAGAAGGTTGTAGGATGCAGGCTAATTTGGTGTCTTGCTTTCAGCCAGCAGGCGGTTCACAGACATGGTGCACTACCCTTTCCGGTGCTAGCATCCATCAACCGAGCTGGGCTCTGCGTTATTCTTCGCCAGTCATTAGCCGGCGCGCCCTCCGCTATCTTGATACAACAACTACAGCCGCTCCCAAGAGCGATTGCTGCGCTACGGTTGTTACCCAGACTGTTTGATGGAGGTGGGTGGTAGTTTGACTCCGGTCTTTCACTCAAAAAAGTCGGTCGGCCCGTCTCTCCCATGCCACTAGTATAGCCTCGAGGTTAGCGACCCCGATGAACGCAGTAAATAAGGGCCGATAACAAGCGACTGTCTGTCATCTTCCGCAAAAAGTTCTAGAGAGGACAATATAGCTTGCAATCTCACCGAGAAGGGCCGAGTGTAGCTTATGGGCCGAATCTGGATAATCGCCGAGCAGTCGCATAATCGCCGGTCCCTGCACAAAATCAACGTCACCAGCATTCTGTAAAAAGAGCTGCTGTCTTTTTTGTAATCGAAAAAATCGTGTTCGGGAGTCTCACACCATGACAGTCATCGCTTCATCCCCCATCCAGTCCGACCAATCCCAACCGTGGCAGGAGATTGATCGGCTGGTGGAGAAATATTCCGCGCACCCAGATACACTCGATCCCAAGCTCGAAAAAGCTGTTATACTTCTAACAGGAAGTTCTGGAAGCTTAGGGTCGCACTGTCTGGCACAGCTAGTGCAGTCCAATCAGGTGAGCGAGGTTATTTGTGTCCTCCGAAATAGTCAGACTCCTAGCCCATCTGTCAGCCCGGAGGCCTATCGCCAGCAGCTGCAGGAGAAGAAGATATTCCTCTCCGAAGCCGAATGGTCTAAAGTTACCCTCATCACTTGTGATCCGACGGACCCCCACTTGGGACTTGACGCAAGCGAGTATCGAGATGTCCAGCGTCGTATCACTCATGTTATACACGCTGCCTGGCCCATGGACTTTCGTCCAGGTTTATCGTCACTCTGTGATCAATTCCAGTTTCTCCGCCATCTCCTGATTCTGGCCTCGTGCGGGGGCGTGCGCCGGCGATTCCTCTTCGTCTCTTCCATCGCGGCGGTGGCCCAACGTGGGCTCACTCCAGCCCATGCCGGGGAATTAATCGAGGAGGCCTCCATGGTCACCCAGAAATCTGCTACCGGACTAGGATATGCCGATGGGAAGATCGTTTGCGAGAAGATCCTCGAACGGGCGGCAGCCACGTATCCGGACGAGCTGGAGATCGCCATAGTCCGAGGAGGGCCTATCGTAGGATCTCGGGCCACGGGCATCTGGACCACCAAGGAGGTGGTGCCGATGATGTTGCGGTCGTCGTTGAGCATTAGAAAGCTGCCCCAGCTGCGAGGGGTAAGTTGCACTCGGAATTCCAAATGCCATGGGAGATGCAAGTGCTGACGTGATTGACGTGATGTATGAACAGACGTTGTCGTGGATGCCCGTTGACGATGCGGCCGCCGTCTTTTGCGAGATTCTTCTTGCGCCGCATCCGCTGGCGCCGGTCTACCAGGTGGAGAATCCCATCCGTCAGGCATGGAGCGATCTGTTGGACACCGTGGGCCCTGTCCTGGGGCTGACCACGCGAATCCCCTTCGACGAGTGGCTGGCTGCTGTGGTGGACGCCGCCGAGACAGAGGGCTCCACACGCAGGTACCCCGTGTTGAAGCTGAAGGCATTTTTTGCGCGGTTGTTCCAACCTGCCGTGTGTGGGCATGTTATCCTGGCCACTGATCGCTCCCGGGCCTGTTCGCCCACTCTGCGTCAGATGAGGGCCGTGGAGGATGAAGTGGTACTGAAGTTTGTGCAGCACTGGAAGGACATTGGCTATTTTGCGTAAGGAGCACTGTATCCTTGTTATACCTGTGGCTTAGGCCGATCACCGCACTTCAGAGACGAGAGAATGACGCATTAACCTCTGACCTGTTATTCCTTTGAATATGCACACTTTTACTCCTCCCAAGTATAGCTATTGCACCTTGTGTATAAAGACTCAGTAAAGGATGCCAACAACTGTACGTAATTCAACCACCGACTGCTTTGCCGAGTTGCCGACCGTGGGCTGCGCCGGATAGACTGCGCCTGAACGGGCTTCGCAGCATAACTTCGTCTTTTATTTTCTATTTTCGCGGACCACCAGTGTGTGGTTTGTAATTCTTATCAACTATTTCATAACCCCGGCGATATGAAAAGATTTGCCAAGTCAAATAGTACTATTGGTAATACTGCTACCGAGCACGGATTTGGATGAGTCGTAGGCGGATAGTAGATCCCAACTACTTCAACGATATATATTTCAAGTCTCTCAACGAGTACTTACTAAAGAGTACCAAAGTGTCGGTCGGGATATTACAACTACTAGTCCACAATAGTATTATTACTATTTATCGACACAAACAGTAGTACTGTAGATGAAGAGAGATATATGGAGCAATTGAAACAGAACCATTAAGCTGTGTGGAAGCAGATCTAAATCGACAATTCAAGCACCACCGCGTAACCGCTGGTGCGTGTCAAATCCGCGGTCGGAAAGACAGCATGGGACCCTGACCCCCGGCCGTAACATGATCCGCCACCACATACTCAATATCCTTGGCTTCGCTGTCATTTCGATCCCCCCTCCGCATGTCAAATTCCCAGAATAGACGGGCCATAGTGAGCATCACCTGTGCCAGCGCCAACGGTTTACCAATACAGCTCCGGGCCCCGATCGAGAAGGGCATGTACGCGCGGCCGTCGACTTCCTGAGTCCCCGATCCCTTCAGCCACCGGTCGGGATTGAACTGAAAGGGCTCTGGCCACTCGGTGGCGCGGTGGTGAATGCTATAGATTCCTACCCCGACCTCACAGCCCGGAGGAAGCCAGTGACCATCGATGGAGGCGCCTCCGTCCTCAACTTCCCGCCAGAGAGCACTCCCTGCCGGCGGCGAGAGGCGTAAGGCTTCATCAACGCAGCCCCGCAGAAACACACAAGAATTCAAGGCTGGTCCCAGGCGGATATCCGTCAGCGAGGCAAATGCCGACCGTACCTCGTCTGTTACCCGGCGATGACATTCAGAAGAGACGGTCACGTAGTGGCATACAGCAGCCATGGTGGTTGATGACGTATCAGATCCTGACCTTTCGTCAGCATGGTAGCACTGGCCGCTATAGCAAAGGGTGGCCGAGGGTCACCGACCGGCAATGATAAAGGTGGCAGTCTCCGTGCTCAATTCCGTCACGCCCAGACCCTCGCCCGTGGCAGGGTCCTTGCATTGCTGTAAGAAGGCAAACAGGTCCCCACCCTTGTCAAGGGCACGCAGCCGCGTCCCCAGGAGTTCTCGGATAAATCGAACAAATTGCCTGCGACCAGCGATGGACGAGGGAAATAACCGACCATCCAGGTTGCCTGTCGCCAGTTCCTGCGCTTGCAGAAGCACGCTGAGTCGAATGTTCGACGCGGAGATTGCCTCAATCACATAGCGATATTTCGACGATCGGAGAGTGTCGAAGTCCGAGTCGAAAGAAACCGAGGTCATTGTATCAAAAGTGAGGCGGTCAACTATTGACGACTGTTAGCTACGCTATCATATTTCAGGTTGACAGGAGACTTGCAGGTGCGTGCCATGTCAAGAGGCGCCGTCCATCCATTCTCCATTGAAGAGGGCATCGTGATCAAGCATCCGCGTATGACCTGGGATAGTCGATCAAGCTGAGAGACGATCCTGGGCTGCCACGATTCAAGACTGCGGGCGGAGAATCCCTGGCTCAGCACCCGGCGTCGGCGGCTATGCTGGATTTTATCTTGCATCGTGAGGGTATTAGGTGCCTGCTGCGCGAGCACCCGGTAGTTCACGTATTTCTTGACGGGCGCGCGATGACCGTATATGTCTTGGACAGCCCCTGCCGTGTTAATTAGCAGCCGGTTGGGCGCATAACGCACATGGTCCCCTGTTGTCATGTTAGGCGGAGCTGAAGTGCACATCCTGTGGTGTAGGGAAAATTACCATATCGCTCGTGGCAACGGTAGATGTCAATATGAATGTCCCCTTTCCACGCATGATACGCGGAATATAGATTGCTGAACCGCGCAAGGAGAGGACCTGGGTATCTGGCCAGAGGATGGAAGACGCCCAGATACAGGGCCCGCGTTAGAACCTGGCCTCCCCACTGACCGTTAGATTGGCGTCGGTCTTGAAGGAGTTTAGTTGGGTCTGATAGATGCACTTACAAGTAATATGAAGCCAACCAGCAACACAATGCCTACATTTCCTGCTTCACCCACGCCAGTAAACGGCTTGAACATCATGTTTGGCAAAACTGGCTGCTTGGTGTCTTGGGTCACCTTCCTTGTTGGCTCGCAGTATGCTTCAGTGAGAAATTGAATAAAGACAAAGTAAAGTTCTGGAGGTCCCTTCACCTGACTTGGGCCGGAGTAAATTGGCTGTGGAAGTTAGTTCGTCTCAGTAATTCGCAGCGAGGCACCCAGATTGAGCTTTGAATGGGACATGTGGTTGAATCGCGGTCACAGGCAACCTGGATTATGCACCGAGGGGGTTTGCATCCACTGGGTCGGCGCATATCCTCTGCGGAGTCAAGGTCGGTGACTATCCTGACTACCCCGACTATGCCGATGTAAGTCAGACAGATCGGCGTTATTGAAGTGATAACCGTCTATCCGATATGACATTCGGCCCATAATTGCGCTGGTCTGCAGGACCAAGAACGGAACCCGGTTGCTCTATTGCAACCCTAACCTGTTCCAAATTGCAACCGACTTGATCATTATGGCCCGTGCCTCCTCTCGCACTATCTTCATGTTTTATTACATCAAGTGCACAACCCCATCACTGTATGGACAGAGCAAATAATCAATCTTAACTTCAGTAGATTCATTCAATCTTCATTGAACAGCCACAATTACGAGTACGACGTAATGGGGATCACGGTTGATGAACAGAACCATGCTTCACGCTCGTACGAGCCTATCGCCATCGTGGGCATGGCCATGCGGCTGCCTGGCAGAGTAAACGACAGCGAATCCTTTTGGCGGATGCTAATCGAGAAGCGAAGTGGGCTCTGTGACGTGCCGAAGGACCGATATCACCTTGACGCCTTCCACGATCCGCATGGCAAGCCGGGAACGGTGAGCATGCGGCAGGGCTACTTTCTCGACGACGTTGATGTCCGCCAATTCGATAGCAATGTGTTTTCCAGCCCCAAGAAAGAGCTAGAACGGCTGGATCCGCAGCAGCGCCAGCTCCTCGAAGTCTCGTATGAGTGCCTGGAGAATGCGGGATGCACCCTGTGGCGGGGTCGAAAGATCGGCTGCTACGTCGGCGTGTTTGGCCAGGACTGGTTGGACTTGAATGCAAAGGAGACACAGCATATGGGTGCCTATCGCGTTACGGGCTATGATGACTTTGTGCTGGGGAATCGTATTTCGTACGAGTTTGATCTCCGCGGCCCTAGGTAGGCCTATTCCTTTTTGTCATACTATCCATCAACTAAAGTGTGAATCTAATGAGTACCAAGCATGACCATAAAGACTGGATGCTCATCATCATTGGTATGCCTCGACCTCGCCTGTAAGTCGCTGCGCGACGGTGACTGTGAGGGTGCATTGGTTGGTGGAACAAGCTTGATCTTTTCGCCTACCATGAGCCTGGCACTTAGTGATCAGGGTGTGCTATCGCCCACTGGAACGTGCAAGACCTTTGATGCATCTGCCGATGGTTACGGGCGTGGTGAAGCAATCAACGCTATCTACATCAAGACCTTACGACAGGCCATTCAGGACGGAGATCCCATCAGGGCAGTCATCCGAGGTACGAGCGTTAACTGTGACGGTCAGACGCAGGGGATGCTCACCCCGAGCCCAACCGCGCAAGAGGCACTGATGCGCCGTGCGTACGAGATGGCCGGTATTACTGACCTCGGCCAGACGGCCATGATCGAATGCCACGGTACCGGCACCTCCGTGGGGGATCCTCTCGAGACCACGGCCGTGGCGAAGTGCTTTGGCGAGACTGGTATAATCATTACCTCGGTATGGACGGAGCTCTGCGCATTCAAAAGGGACCACTGAGAGACTGATCAAGATTTGTGTGGACCAGGTCAAACCCAATGTCGGCCACTCCGAGGGGGCGGCCGGCTTGACGAGTCTCATAAAAGGAGTTTTGGCACTGGAACACCGTCAAGTGCCGCCTAACATACACTTTTCCGAACCGAATCCCGACAGTGAGTGTGCCTCTGGCTTCATTATCCAGTGTATGTCTAATTCGTGGCCTGCTGTCAGTCCCTTTTAAGACCGGCAAGCTGCACGTCCCTGTGGAGGTTGAGCCATGGCCTGCGGACCGTGCCGAGCGAGTCAGCGTCAATTCCTTCGGCATTGGCGGTGTCAATGCCCATGTAGGAGGCCCTTAGCCCTTATCTGCTAGGGAATATTTCCTCATCAGCTCCAGGTTATTCTTGAATCCCCACGTCAATGCGGGATCGTCGATCAGATGTCACGCCCGGACCCTGGTCTTGGGGGAGAGAACGCCCATTTGCTACTCTTCTCCGCCCACAGCGCAGTCTCCCTGCAGACTTCCATCGCTGCACATCAAGCGTACGTTGAGCAAGGTCATGCCCCCTTGCAGGATGTGGCATACACGCTCGCCAATCGCCGGTCCCATCACACCTATCGCGCTTATGCGGTTACAGACGACCAAAAGTCCTGGAAAGTGTCGACAGCAGAAGCTGCCACTTTGCCTCCACGCATTGTGTGGGTATTCACGGGACAGGGAGCACAATGGCCGCAGATGGGGGCAGAGCTTCTGGAGGTAAATGCCACCTTTCGGGACACAATTCAGAAATTGGACCGTTTTCTACGCACACTGCCCAGTCCACCGCCATGGACGATCGAAGGTGAGAAGCACGCTCCAAGGTTAAATTTGGATGAAGGCTCATGCTAGAATTCAGCGGAGCTACGCAAGCCAGACACGATCAGTCGAATCCACGAAGCCGTCATGGGCCACCCCTTGTCCATTGCCCTCCAGATAGGGCTTATTGATGTGTTGCGGTCCTGGGGCATCGTCCCCACGGCTGTGCTGGGTCACTCATCCGGGGAGATGGCAGCTGCATATGCCTCCGGCGCCATCACTGCCGAGGAGGCGATGGCTGCCGCCACCTTCCGAGGTGCGAGCCATGAGACCTCCTCCCGCAAAGGAGCCATGGCGGCCATTGGTCTGGGTCCCAAAGAAGTGCGGCCCCTACTCCAACAAGGGGTCGTGATTGCTTGCGAAAACAGTCATCAGAGCGTGACGATTTCAGGAGACACCGAACGGGTCGAGGAGGTGGTGCGTCGTATCCAAGAGGAGCAACCGGGGACTTTCGCTCGGTTCCTACGCGTGGAGAAGGCTTTCCATTCTCGTGAGTGTACCCGCAACCCCTGACTACCATGTCTAACTAGATGCTCACCCAATGTTAGACCATATGCAGGAGTATGGACCTCACTACGAACAGCATCTCCAACCATTTCTTCAATGCAGGTGCCCCGAGGTCCCCTTTTACTCGACGGTCACGGGGGACAGGTTAACGGGAGATGGCTTGGGCGCCACATACTGGCGTCAGAACATGGAGAGTCCGGTGCTTTTTAACGCCTGCCTGCGATCCGTCCTACGGGACTATCCCGACAAGCTTACCTTTATCGAAATCGGACCGCACCCTGCGCTTAAAGGGCCTATCCGACAGATACTTCACGACGTCCAACGACCAGACGTCGGGCACGTGGGAACCCTCCAACGATCACAACAATGCCAGGGAAGCCTCCTGCAGTGTGCGGGCACGCTTTTTCAGCAGAATGTTTCTCTTGACCTCGCAAAGGTCTGCCCCCGGGGTCAGTGTGTCACGGACCTACCCCGTTATGCCTGGCAGAAAGATGTGTCCCACTGGGCCGAGCCACGCTTAGCCCGCGACTGGCGCTTTCGAGCATATCCGCCGCACGAACTTCTGGGAAGCCGGGTAATTGAAATGGGCCATGAGCCGTCGTGGAGGAATGTACTAGCCTTGGAACACCTTCCTTGGCTGGAAGGCCATCGCGTCAGTGATCTCACCGTTTTTCCTGCCGCAGGTTATGTTTCTATGATCGGGGAGGCTCTGCTTCAGTTGGAAGGAGAACCCGTCTACTCGCTTAGAAACATCAGCATCTGTACAGCATTGACGTTGCAAACGGAAAGGTCGACGGAGGTCCTGACAAGTCTCCACCCACTATCACTGGACTCATCGGAGGCGTCTCCATGGTATTCATTCAGCATTAGCTCCTTTGACGGAACCCGCTGGGTGCGAAACTGCTACGGTGAGGCTAGAGCGTCCGCAGATAAATCTGTAGCTAGGAACGTCGACGAGTCAGCGGTACCATTGCCGCGTCCAGTTGATCAAAGAACTTGGTACAATGTCCTGCGGCAGGTGGGCTTGGATTACACGGGGGCATTCCGTGGTCTGCGATCCATCTCAGCTGCGACAGTGGATAACAGAGCCACTGCGACCGTCCCGTGGCAGAACATCGACGGAACTGCACATTATGCGGTCCATCCCGGAATGATCGACCAGTGCTTCCAGTTATTCACCGTGTCTGTCTGTCGCGGTCAGGCACGGAAATGCCGTCATCCCGCCGTCCCAACTTTCATCGAAGAAATGGTCGTTATTCCCACCAAGGGTAGTGTACAGGTGGATTCCCATATCCCTACATCTGAGGGAGGATCATATGTTGGCGAACTTGTTGCCCATTCAGCAGGCGAGCTTGTCCTGTCGGTGAAAGGGTTCAAGGCTTCTGCCCTCACTGCAGCGAGTGCTGTCTCAGAAGATGTACCGCTAATAACCCAGTTGGAGTGGAAACGAGACGCCGACTTCGCTGATTTGTCGCAATTGATGTACCCCCGTAGGCACTGTCCTTCTGAATGGGCCCTACTGGAGGAACTTGTTCTTTTGTGTATGCTGGAGCATCGGAGGCAGTTACAACTCGACGAGCAGACCCCTGAGCATCTCCGGGCGTTCTTTGCCTGGCAAAAGACTCAGCTAGACCGATACAGGAGAGGGTCGAACATTTTGGTTCCTGCAGATCTCGAGCTCCAAAGCATGAGCCGTGCCAATCGTCTGGCTCGCGTGGATGCCCTAGTGACCCAAGTCAAGGCCTCGCCATATGCAGTCTTCGCCACCGCCGTACATCGCCTTTTTATGGCCGCTCCAACTATCTTCACCGGTGAAACCCATCCGCTACAGGTCCTCCGGCAAGACCAAATTTTTGAGGAGTTTTGTGCTATCACGGACTCTCTAGAATACGCAGATGCGGTGGCGCTCTTAGGTCATAGCAACCCCGTCATGCGTGTCCTGGAGGTCGGCGCTGGGACAGGCGGAACTACCCGGAAGATCCTCCAGGCGCTTACCTCGTCCAATGGCGAGCGCTTGTACAGCAGCTATACCTATAGCGATGTTTCACCAGGATTCTTGACGACAGCACAGGAGCAGTTTGCCGACCGCGAAGGCATGCTATATGCTGTATTCGATATCACGCAAGACCCTGCAACTCAGGGCCTCGAGCTGGGGCAGTACGATTTAATCGTTGCTAGTAATGTAAGTGATGTTAACACTCAGTAGCTACGATATGTCGGGTATGAGTGTTTACCAAAGTTAGGTCGTGCATGCCACGCCGTGTTTGCAGACCTCTCTTCGACACCTCCGCAGTTTGCTGAGGCCCAGAGGTCGTCTCTTCTTGCATGAGCTCTGTCCTGGTGAGTGGGGCCTTCTAGACCACTAAGTGTAGTGTGACTTGAGAGCTAATAATGGGCAGAGGCCAAATTTTATGATTATGTTATGGTAGCTGTCCTCCCAACTTTACAGCCTGCAGATCCCCCGCTCCGTTGCTGTCAATCTGTCTTGATGGCTAATAACAGGCATCTATAGGGATATTTACCTGGGTGGTGGCTTGGACGGGCGGGCAATCGCCTCGAACAGCCATATGTTTCACCGGACCGATGGACTCAGGAACTAAAGACCGCAGGCTTTGACGAGCCCGATGCCGTCGTGCTTGATGGAGTTGTCCCATATCATAGCAACGCAGGCATGATCGTTTCAACGGCCCGTCCGCAAACAATTCCCTCTAGGGTGACTCTGTTGTGTTACACCCCAACAGGAACATACGTGGAAGGTCTTATTCAGCTCCTACATGACCTGAAAGTCTGCGTGGACATCTGCACCCTAGGCGAGCCTCTGGCCCCCACGCAGGATGTAATATCTGTGCTAGACCTGCAAGAGCCTACAATCCACGGCATGTCAGAGACAACGTTCAAGGTAATACTGGGATATTTACAAACACTCAAGGAGAAGATGCTGTGGGTCACCCGTGCGTCACAGGTGAAATGCAAAGATCCCAGAGCTTCCATGATACTGGGACTGGCGCGCACCGCCCGCAATGAGTTGTCGGCTAGGCTGATGACGGTGGAGGTGGACAACGTGACTCCGAGCTCAACTGCGGCGCATTTAACGATCAGAATCTTTCTCCGTGGTCCTCTTTCCGACCTTGCGCCTGACTCCATGAGTCCGGATTGGGAATATGCTATTGTTGACGGGGAGGTTTTGGTGCCCCGTGCACATTGGACTAATATCCCCGAGGCCTTTTCGCATCTCCGCACCTCAGCCCCCTCGACGCGGAAACAGCTCGCCATTGAGACGCCGGGCTTGCTTCATACTCTAGGGTGGACGGAGAATGAGATTGACAGCTTGGCAGGCGACGAGGTCCTCGTTGAGACCAGAGCAGTGGGCTTGAACTTTCGTGTACGCCGCTTGTCCCCCTGGATATTTAAGTGGCCCAATCGCTGACATCTGATACAGGATGTGCTGATCGGTCTTGGGGTGCTTGACAACAGCGCTAGGGAGGTGGGACTTGAAGGTGCTGGCATTATACGAGCCGTCGGTGCCCAGGTCAAAACTCTCTCTGTCGGTGACCATGTAATGTATATGTCCAGTGGGTGCTTCGCTACCCATGTAACTTTACCAGAGGCTATCTGCGTCCGAATGGATGGGACTATGTCCTTTGAGATGGCGGCATCGCTGCCGTGTGTATTCACTACAGCTGCCATGGCTTTGGTGGATAAGGCAAGATTAGGGACGGGTCAGGTACGTTCATTTCCCAACGGGACACCTGCAGACTGCCTGACGACTTCAATTCTCAGTCCGTTCTGATCCATTCTGCGTGCGGTGGAGTCGGCTTGGCTGCGATTCAAATCGCCCAGATGATAGGAGCACAGGTACGTGCCATCAATCGCATGGCTGGAGCATCGCTAAAGGACACAGATATACTGCACCGTGGGGAGTGAGGAAAAGGCACAGTATCTGATCGACCATTATCACATTCCGCGCGAGAACATCTTCCATTCCCGAGATGCATCCTTCCAGCGGGACATCATGACGGCCACCAGAAATCGGGGTGTTGATGTGGTGCTCAATTCCTTGTCCGGGGAGCTATTGCTGGCCTCATGGAAATGTGTTGCCGAGTTTGGGACTATGGTCGAGATCGGCAAACGAGACTTCCGCCGCCGTGCGAAGCTTTCCATGGAGGCCTTCGAGGCCAATCGAACATTTGTTGGGCTTGACCTCTGGCAGCTATCTCAACAAAGGCCCAGGCAAGCCGCCGAGTAAGTATACCATTTCCAAAGCACCGTGCGCTGCTACTGACAAAGTTCACTAGACTCCTAGAGCGTTGTGCGGACTGGATACGGTCTGGGGCCATCTCCTTAGATGCCCCGGCCAACATCTTCCCGGCCAACCGAATCCAAGATGCCTTCAGATTCATGCAGGCAGGTCGACACATTGGGAAAATTATTATTACTATGCCTGATAACCCCATTGATCTTGGATCAGTGCCTGGGAAACCCTCCATCACTCTGCGGCCCGACCGCAGCTACCTTCTTGTGGGTGGGCTTGGGGGGCTGGGCCGCGCGGTAGCTTCCTGGATGGTCGAGCTCGGGGCCCGACATCTCATCTTCCTCTCCCGCTCTGCCGGCCAGCTCCCTGAGACTGTCCGGTTTGCAGCTGAGCTTCGATCCCAGGGTTGTGAGGTCCAATTGATTACAGGCAGCGTATCTGAGACAGATGATGTCCATAATGCAGTTAATGCAGCGACTATGCCAGTGGCTGGCGTCATAAATATGTCGATGATCTTAAAGGTATGTGACTCTCGATATTTATGAGAAGCCGACTAGCTCTGACCCCATTCGCTAGGATGTATCACTGGCGGACATGAACTTCTCCGACTGGACTAGCGTGGTGGAACCCAAGGTTCAGGGGACCTGGAATTTGCACCATGCCACTTCTGCTGACCTGGACTTCTTCATTCTATTCTCTTCGTATAGTGGGATTGCTGGTCAATGGGGACAGGCAAACTATGCGGCCGCCAACACCTTTCTTGATGCTTTTGTGCAATATCGACATGGAAAGGGCCTGCCAGCATCAGTGATAGATGTCGGCGTTATGGGTGAGGTGGGTTTTGTATCACAGAATGAGGCTCTATTCGACCGCTTCGCGAAGAGTGGTATGCATATCTTGAAGGAGCAGGATCTTCTGGATGCAATGGTTCTCGCTATCGCACGATCAGTTCCTGAACCCACCGGAGCCCAGGCTGGGGCGTACTGCAATGCCAGTCAGATTCTACTCGGTGTACACACTACCATTCCCATATCGACCTGCTCCAGCCGAGTAGCCTGGAAGAACGACATTCGGATGAGCATCTATCATAATATCCATGGGGGCAGCGAGGTATCCCCGGCTGGAACCTCAGACCACAACAGCCTCCGGGGATTCCTTGCTGCATGTGGCTCTCGACCCGAGATCCTGGAAGAGGAAGAAGCCACAACAAGAATTGCGCAGGCATTGGGCTTGGCGCTAGCAAACTTTCTCCTGCGCGATGCTCATGCCATCAGTGCCCACGACTCCCTTCCGGCGCTAGGGGTCGACTCTCTTGTGGCCATGGAGGTCCGAAACTGGATTCGGCAGCAGCTCGATGTGGATGTCAGTGTCTTCGTGCTCCTGCAAAGCCTGTCGCTACTGCATATAGCTGATCACCTTCGCCTGGCTCTTGTTGCTCGCCTCGCGGCCAACGGGCCTACCGCTGTCGAGGCATCGTAGATCCACCACGGAGCCTCGATGCAGCCGATTGGTAATCCCAAACCCTCGTGCGCCGAACTTGCCCCAGACCGTGGGCTCTGCCGGTTTGGGACACTGTACGCGTTCTAGGTGCCACCTTCGGAGTAGGAGTAGCGTTGATGCGCAGAATGGCACGGGGATAATTGGATGGTGGCTTGGTACTTGGGGGTGCCAAGGGATTCAGCTTCGTCGGGCCAGTAGACTTGTGAGCCCCACAGGAAATATCCATTTATTCCAATTATGCATAAAGGCGCACAGACGACCACGTACGTCTTTTTCAAGTCGAAGTTACACGGAAGGTATATGTGACAGGGGCCGTGGACGATAGTGTTCACCGATTCCCATTCAATAGTCAACAATACCATTTAATTTATCCTAAAACCTGATTGCATAGTGGTCAGTGCGATTTCGTACGATTGTTTGTCATTAGTGCAAGAAACAACATCCAGTGGGCGTGTAGGTCAGCCTCCTGGTTGGCATGACCGTGCGTGATTCCACCATGGACTATGTCCAATCCACCTCAATTGGGTGGTAGGCCGTGTATTTGCCATCGGTACCCGGAGAAAACTTCCGGTGGCTGGGGCCTGTGGGAGGGACGAAGACGTTCCTATTGGACGTATGAATCAAATAGTTCTCTGCGCTAAACCTCGCCGCTGGCGAATCCCTTGCGACCGGCGAGGGTGAAGACTTGTAGGGATGATTGCCCTTATCCACCACACATGAAGAAATTTCGCACCCACCCACGGCCAATATTGACTCCGATCGATGGCCCGTGATAGCTCTGCAGCTGTCACAGGGATGATCCTTTCCCTGGCCCCAACCCGACAACCCCCGCCAAGGCACGAGCAATCGGCGATCGACAAATGGTAAATATGGAGTTGGTCCCTGTGTCGAGATAGGTACCACCAGATCCCGAAGCCTACCATGTTGGAACAACCCCCCTTCGCTTACTGCACAGATCTCGACCCGAAACCCCGTTCCTGGCCGTCTAAAATCGATCATAGATCTGGATCCGGGTGGTATCCTTTACTAGCGCCGTGTTGCCACCAATCTCCATTCTTTCAGCTGTGCTGTTGCTCAATGCACCCTAGCACCCCACCCTTTACTCCATCCGCTGGTCCGGATAGTACCCTTTTGGGTAGTCAGAAGTCTGACCAGACTTAGGTCAGAAGCCATCCACGTCCGTGATTGGAGGGTGGGCTTACCAGGCTCTAGGTCATTGCGCAGTGTTAGTGCGGTCATGGGGTGGCACCTGGGAGGAAATTGCTTCACAGGTAGCCAATACCTGCCCATTGCAAACGAGCGATGCAACATTCCACGATCTCCCTTCTTCAGTCAAGGCTGCGTGCGGCCAGCACATCTTATCTACAAGGTGAGACAGGTTTTTTGCCGTCGACGGTAAGCCGATGAGTACCAAGTTAGGTTGGAAGGTGCGTATAAATAAACGGCCATTGGGTTTCATTGTTGCAATGACCATGTGCCGCTGAACATGTCCAACTTTCCAGACTCCCTTTCACGTGGCACAATGCGCTCCAGGAGGCTGCGTCTAGCCTGTGATACCTGCCACAGGGCGAAAATACGATGCACCGGCGGTAGCCCCTGTAAGAAGTGTGAGAACGCGTGCGTCAATCCCCAGCACCAATGGCCAACTGGTCCGGCGAAGTCCCAATTCTAAATCATCGAGGGATAGTAATGTCCCGTGCCAGTACAGCTACACCCAAAAGCTTGGCAAACCCAAGGGCAGCCGGAACAAGAGGACACTTGCTAGGCTGAACGCATCCAACAGTGGGCGACAGCAGCCAGCAAGGACCCCGGACAGACTGCTACCATTATCGTTGCCAGTTTCAAAGACCCCTTCTCCAACAATTGCCGAGACCCCTTCGAGGACTTTACTAGACTATCAGCCATTGGAGGCCGATCTCGGATGTCCCTGGGTAGACCCTTTCTTCGATCTCGATGCTACAGTGTATCCTCCACCACCGGATGGAGGCCTGTGTCAGGTGAGTTCGCCGTGTCTCGCAATCTGAAAATCCCAGTCAAACAGTAATGACAGTCCTTCAGCTCGAACCTACCTACCCAACCTTGAAAAACGGTATGTTTCTCTCACGGGTGAAATGCAAAATTACCACAGGCTCTTGTCGATTGGGACTGACGTACCACTACCTGGTCTCCAGGAACCGAAAACGGGCAGTCCAATGAAATTGACACATTCGATTCCACACAGCAGCATCCAGACGCAAGGCTCACATCCCCAATCGGTACTACTATCAACGACGACATATATAGAGTTGACGTTCAACCGCGTGTGGTTACACAGAAGCCGAATGCTACAACCCCCAGCCACATTCCGGCTTCTTACCCTCCCAACAGGGCACCCTTCGGCACTTCTATCACTTCATCCCTCCTCTTTGAAAATCCCAGCCCAATCCAACGCGAAGAGGGAACCTCATGTTCCTGCATCCGGCTGCTAACAGAACAACTCTATCTCCTCCATTCTACGGAACGCAACAACCTTGCCATACCGTTCGATCGGGTTCTATCAATGGCTTCAACGTTCATTGGCTGTGCTGACGGTGTCCTACACTGTGTGCTGTGCCGACTTGACAGCACGGTATTGCGACTAATCATGACGGTGCTCCAGACAATTTTCAGCTGGGTTTATATGGGTTATAGCGAGCAGCCCGGGTCCCCCAAACTGCCCCCCATTCACTTTGGCGATTGGAGGGTTCCGGAGCAGGATGGGGAAATGGTGAAGCTGCTGCTTACAAGGCACCTGCTATCCCTCTGTCGCTCTGTGGTTCGTATCCTACAGCTCCGGGTGGATGAGATGCATCTACTTGCCAAAGTCCAAACGAGGTTTCATTGTATGGACACTGCAAGCATGAGTGTTCTAGCAGAACGACTATCTAGCTCACTGTCGGATGTTATTCACCTGGTTCAGCATTGCGGCAAGGGGAAGGATGTGATCCCCGACTCGCCATCATCTCAGAAGAGCCCTGAAAAAAGTGGAACTGTCGCAGAGTCGGGTTAGGCGCGGACGGTTGCTGCGTGACGAGAAAGTGTACGCCTTCGAGGCCTCTTCTTGACATCCGTTCGCGATCCTACGCGACGGATGGCTTACCCTTAACTATATAATCTGTTGAGCGTGGCGTCGATCAGAGCGGCATGTTTTGAGTTAAACTTTAGCAGTGGTGCATTCTTCGCGCGTTGATGGTTCAAGTCCTCAGCCTAGCCAAGAAATCACCTTCAGAATCAAATGTCTTAGATCCCTTTAACCCTTTCAGGTGAAAATTACAACTTATTTTCCTGGTCCCCCTAAACGTCTGCTGGACCTACTATTGCAATCTTTCCGTATGACTCCCTTGTATTATCTAGCCAATTCAGGCACACTGGTACGCAGAACGTCCTCTGCAATTACTCTTATTCTTGAGAATATATGTTTGTCATACACTATCTCGCACGGCGGCTAATATACCAACAGTGTTGGGATTTAGAAACACAGCGACAACTTGGTAGATCGGTTAGATTAGTATGTTTTACAATTCCTCTTGTGCTCCAGACTTTAGTGTCCGTTTAGATGGTTGATTTCTGTCCCGAACTAAGGCGGATTTCCAAGATGGGTCTGATTACAATGAGTTCCGAATAATTACACATAAAATTATCTTCTCCCCAACACAATATGATTACCTAATAGATACCTGCACAAGTGAGGTCATTGTTGGTTGTGGTCTTAAGTACAGAATACATAGCTATCCTGAGTATCCTCAACTTTGGTGATCGCCTCTCGGACAGTAGTGAGTATGTCAGTATCACTTTTCCTCGTTTAATGGTCCCCTTCGTCCTGAGAGTGCGAATTACATAACACTTCTTGTTGTTGTGCAAACTGCCCGATGTTCTCTTATATGCCCGTTTATCAGAAGTCCTGTTTGCCTCATGAGTTGCAAACCGTACGGAAAAAAAAAGAGTAAGAACGAGGGGCAATGTGGTCCTTTTCGGCCCAAAACATTAAGAGGGATACTGGGGAGGACACCGCAAGACGTCGTCGAACACGACAATATCACAGGGAAACAAGAAGAAAAGTCTTCGAAACCAATATTTAGACGTAACTAATAATGCCAATTTATATATTTTATCAAGAAAATCAGTCGTAGCCCGCGTGATCTACGTCCCACTATTGCTAGTCACACGTCGACTCGGTTTGCCTCTCTAACCACTTTTGAAGTAGTTTCTCCGGTAATCTCGTTGTGTGCTTGTTTGCTAACATTCCCAAAAACCTCATCAATTTCCTCTAGCGTCCTGCCGGTCGTCTCGGGTACCAAGAAAAAGGCCCACGTTCCTGCAAGAACACAGCATGCCGCAAAGAAAACGTATGTGCCATAACCAATATTAGCCATCATTGCCGGAGTCACGATTCCAACAATAAAATTGGACAGCCAATTGACACAAGTTGATAACGCGACCCCTTTAGAACGGAGTGCATTTGGGAAGACCTCTGAGGGCAGGGCCCAGCCGAGAGGTGAGTATGTATTCCCGTAGACAAGAATGTACAGGAAGGCCATCGCCACACAGGCCCAACCAGCCGATGGGTTAGCCCAATTGGGCCCATATAGAGCCATTAGCACAGCAATGACGACATAGCAGGCTCCCATAAGGAAACCTCCTAGTATAGCCAGGGGTCGCCGACCAACTTTGTCGATGGTGAAGAAACAGACTAGGACGGTGAGAAGCTGAAGGGAATTGAATACGCCCGACAAAATCAAGGACATCTCGCCCTCCTGGCCGATTGAAGTGAAGAGCGTCGGCGCGTAGTATATGAAGGCATTTACACCCGAGAATTGTTGGAAAAATCCTACACCCACGCCGACTGCTGTCCTCTTCCAGGTCTGCGGTTTGAATAGATCCATCCATATCAGGGCCTCTCGCTTGATGCCAGTCACTCCCGGGCGTTGTTGCTTTTCCATGAGTTTCTGGGCTCTAACCTCACTGATTATTGCGTTGAACTCAGCCTGGACTTTCTGATCGCTCAATGGAAGGCCGCGCAGCCGACTCAGACTCTTGAGACAATCCTCCGGCCGATCAACGAGCGCCAGCCACCGTGGTGAGTATGGGAAGAAATGGATACCGATTCCAACAAGAGTTGCGCTGACCATCTGCAAGCCAAAGGGCACACGGAATGAAGCTTCACTGTTTACTAATCTCATGCCGAACGTTATCCAATATGCTATGACTGACCCGGACACGAGGCAAATGGATTCGAGCACTAATAGGGTTCCTCGCAGGTTTGGTGGTGAAATTTCTGAGATGTAAAGTGGTGCGCCCTGGTATTGCCAGATAAATTAGCAAGCTGTCTTGCATGGGACAGGAGATTTATCTCTACCATAGCCAGTGTACCAACCCCGATACCACCAATTGCTCTTCCAGCAACCAGCATGCCGTAACTTTGGGCCGAGGTCTGGATAATGGCCCCGATGTCAAAAATGATAACGACCACCGTCAGGGCCCACTTCCTGGAGACCTTGTCGGCAAGATAAGGCATGAAGATACAACCGACAAATGCCCCGAGGAGCAGCATGCCTGTCATGAACCCTTTGCCAAATTCACTCTCCGCATGCGGGATAGCCGCATGAAATTGGGGCATGACATTGATGACTGATATAACTCCCTGGTCATACCCAAAGCTGAAACCCCCAAGAGAAGCAAGGCCGGCGGCTCCAAGAACATACCCCGAGCTGAAAAGCCCTCTGACGCCATCCGGTCCATATGAAGGCATCATATCCAGCGCTTCAACACCAAGGGTGCCCCTCTCATCATGCTCCACCGTAGTATCATCCTCTTTCGACTTTTGATGCATTGAAAAACTTGAGCGAGTTATAGCTCTTGACTGTCTCTCCTTGTATTTACCTGACTGAGGAGGCAGGACTGGGCACTTAAGTAGCCCGTGGGGCAGGGGATATCTGACTGGAGTTACGCCGGCCGGCTCTAAACACACATCCCCAGACGGCAAAAAGGTATAAGCGCACCAATCAGATCTACTAGAGTGATGTACAGGGATTACGAAAATGACAGGCGCATCGGACATCTCTCTTGACCTGACCTCCGGCTACTTACCATGATTATTAGTCCCGTGTCGTGTCGGTCAGTCATTGGGCGAATAACGCACTTACTCGTCTCTCCATAAGCCGGGCGGCCGGAGACGTGTGGATTATAGGCATTCTGTCTACAATGAACTGCCTTGATGAGTTCTGCTAGATGGCTGAAAATACGATGATTTCCAGAGCCACATATTCTCAGTCACCGAAGACACCGCTTGGGGTGTAGTGAGGAAAAGAGGCTTTTTGAAAATGGGCCATGTCAATAGCTTGTGTATCATATATCTAGAGTTCTCAGATTGGTCGTGGTCAACTATTTTATTGAATCAATATCTGTTCGCCCCAGACCTTCTTGGTGCGACACCCTGGCTATATTCACGACCGAACAGCAACCAGGCTTATCAACCCGGATACCAAATGACAGGTGGAATGAATCAGTAATGCACCACACGTTGGACCTCTCGTAAGACTAGTTCCAACAAAAACCTTTTTCGCTCAGCATTATAACTAACAGTCGCTCCTATAGTACATACGTCACGACATGCGAATTTAGGAATACGTAACCGTTGTGACCATTCTACGGCTTTTGCGGGGTCCCCACACGTCTCGAGGGCAGTATTGTTTCTGGGGGAGGCTGCCTGTGCAAGCCGGAATACTCCGAGATACCCCATCAAAGTCTTTGTTTCGACCACCGGCCTCCACTCATCCGTTCATGGCTCTCCACGTCCGGGCCCGGGAAAGTTGTGAAATGGCACGGAATCGGGTGACAGACATCGGACTTAATCACTGCGGAAAAGTGATTCGGATATGCGCCCCCGGTTCCAACCCCCTCGGCCGATTCACGTGATGTTAGGCCGTCAATGTAAGTACAGGCCTCGATACCATTGTACATGGGGAACTGATCTTCTACTATATCATTTTGATGACCCCTGGTGGACCTTATCAGTTCCATCTCTGTCCCCTTGAGCCGTTATGCAGAACAGACTTCTATTAGCAGGCGACAGAGCCGACTTCACCACGCTCGAATTCGACCAGAAGAGAGGAAAGTTGAGCATCCTTGCTAATTATGCAGCCCCCTTCAATGCTTCCTGGGTCGAGCTATCGTCATCGCAAAGGGGCCTGGATCAACTTGTCGGCCTATCCGAGGGGGACGAGTCGGGTCTTTTGTATACCTTCGAGATAGATCACCTGAAAAAGGATTGCACAATTACCAGCCAGTTGCCAACTCTGGGAGCGCCTGGTCACTGTAGGTAGATACATCACTCGGTTTACCATACGGTTCTTATTAGTGATAATTTGGTCTTACTAGTCATCAAGTTGCGTGATAATACTGCACTAGTTCTTGGCACTGTTAGTCGACATCAGGTCCTCGTTTCGACACATCTACTAACATTTCACTCCATGTAGTATCTGGGAGGATCTGTTGCCCTCTATCCCATCTCCAGAACACGCAATGGCAAGATACTGCTTCAAAATGTTCCGCGAGCGGAGATTCTACCGGAATTTCCCTATCAGTCGATTGGACACGGTCCTAACAAGGCCCGTCAGCAACAATGCCATGTGCATCAAATATTGGAAGACAGCCAAGGCATACTATACGCCCCGGATCTGGGATCCGATAGGGTTTGGATACTTCGGCGCGACGGCGTTCAGCATCCTGAAGTCTGTGGCTGGCTACAGTGCCCTCCCGGAACAGGCGCTCGGCATGCCGTATTGACTCCCAATGGTATGTACTCTTAGCCTCAACACGGAGATCCCATGTTCCGGAGCTAGCTGACCTTAATTGCTAGAGATGATAATGTACGTTATTGGAGAGCTCTCGCACACTGTCATCGCCTTCGATGTATCAGCTGCCCCTGCAGAGGGCATACCCCCGATTGATGGCTTCGCACCGACTATAATCCCTCCGGAGGTTCACCCTGATCATCAAGGCATGATGGACTCTGCCGAAATCGGTCTTCATCCCTCCATCCCTAACGTTATCTATGCCAGCAATCGCTGGGAGAGGCACATCGCGCAGCGTGAACCATACCTCCACAGTGTGCCTCGCGATCTACCGCCGGGAGATGCGATCGCTATTATCCTGCTCTCCGAGGACGGCAGGAAGGTCAACGACATCAAGCACGTACGAACAGGCGTTGATGTCATCCGTGGCATGCGGCTCAGTGACGACGGCAGGTATGTCGTTGTAGTCGGACAAGAAGGGGGTGGCGTGGAGGTCTATGGAATCAACGGGGAAAGGGGAGACAAGTGGACTTTGATGGCCGCCCTGAAGGAGGGGCTAGAAAACGGGATAAAGCATGCCATTTGGCTATAAGAGGGTATACATAGACCGTCGGGAGTCCATGGACACGTTTACTTGACATTGAGTTGAATTTTTCATATTGCCTTTGTAGAATGGAAGGAAGAGCACTAGATGGTTCTAACCCCCCCCCAGCAGTGACCTCCCCAGAAGAGATATATGTGAGTATAGCATTCAAATTTTCCTTCTCTAAATAACCTTAGGAGGTAGGGAGGGGCTATCCATGCCTTGAGTGGAGTGTTGTCATATGTCAATGTTAGGCTTTAAGTTGCTAAAATGTTGGATCGAAAACCTCTGCAACCTATTGTTTCATGTACATCAAGCTTTTTCAAGGCTATGAGTCTGATGAGTGGAGAAGAGCTAATATTCGAAAGGTAATTACGGTTGGGAATTCCAAAATAGACAAGAAAACATCCAAGCACATTCCTCACAATCAAATTAACATAATCTACTGGATGACCTTCATATTCTGGAGACATCTCTAAAGCTAGCCGTTTCTCATGTTCAACGTCATACCAACGTTTCAAACAGATTGGCTGCCTTTGGTAATACCCGAGCATACAAGAGACAGCACATGGCGCTGCACCTGCTCCGCTGATCCTTCAACATTGATGGTAGTGACATCCCACTCGCTCTTCTGTGGCTCCTCCAGGGCTTGCAGCTGGGAACGCACCATATTGCTCTTCAAGTAGTGGCCCTCTCGCACATTCACACGTTGCATAAGTGTCACCTCACTTACCTTAAGGTAAATAAAGTGGATTTTGATCTGCGACGAGCCGTACACAGCGATGCGCATGACCTCGCGGTACTTCTCTTTCAAGGCGGGACAGGAAACGATCACCGATTTTGGGGGATGAAAGCTGTTGCGTTGGCTAGGGGACAGGGCCTGAAGGGTGGCCTCGCGCAGAGCAATAAGCCAGTCCCAGCGATCTTCATCCGCAAGAGGTACTCCGTTCCTCATTTTATCTTTGTTGGATTCGGGATGGTACTGATGTGTGTCAAAAGTCAGCTTATTTGCCTATCCTGATTCAAAGTCCATCCCTCATGGACAGTTTCCAACCTACGTCATCTCCTTCAAAAACGGTACACCCAGCGAGTGTCGCAAATATTCACATATTGTTGTCTTCCCACACCCGGCAGGACCAGTAACAACCCAAATACGTTGCAACTGTGTATGGCTAGGGGAGTGTTCTTGCGGGAGCTCGCATGGGATCAAGGACGACTGGGCGTTCAGTGCGAGCGGCATGATTGGCACTCAATCGCATAGTTCAGATGTGTCAGTGACCCTTTCTTCGGTGTTGGTCCATAGTATTGTATTTGACAAACAGTGAGTACAGACTTCCGGATGTTCTATCGGGTTTATTTTTGGCTTTTCGCCGCTTAGCGATCGGGGGTTATCCTAGCGGAATGGTGAGCCGGGCAAACTCCCCTTCAACCGAGGTCAAGATAATATGTCCGATGACGGGGTCCCACCAACACCAATTATCCCCGGTGCGTCACAACTCCGATCCTATGGCCTAAAGTAAATCTCCCTGTCGTCCTCATATACATCCCCGTTCCAGTTTGTTATATCCGTTAGGCTGAAAACCATTTTTATTGGCCTCCCCTGCTGGACAACTGCTTGTACCATTGTACGTCTTCAGAGAACAACAGCAACATGGCTCCTCCCACTCACTTCAAGCTCAATACGGGCGCCGTCATTCCCGCTGTCGGCCTCGGTGAGTGGCATTGATTCTGATGACGTTGCTGCGCCCTCAATAACGTAGATGATATGCCCAGGAACCTGGAAATCCGAGCCAGGAGAGGTCGCAAAGGCAGTGGCCTTCGCCCTCAAAAATGGATACCGGCACATTGATGCGGCATTGTGAGTGAGCCCTGCTGTCCCTCTCATCATCGAGTGCTGGCTAACGAACAGAAGAATCTACGGTGAGCTCTTTAATCGCGGTGGGCTGTCTTCCCAAGCCACAGTTATAATAACGCATAATTCAGGTAACGAAACCGAGGTCGGCCAGGGAATTAAGGATAGCGGCGTGCCCCGCAAGGACATATTCATCACCAGTAAGCTTTGGAACACACATCACCCAAATGTCAAGGAGGGTCTACAGAAGACCCTGGATAGCCTGGGCACCGACTATCTTGATCTTTACGTAAGTGCACTGTCATTTTGTATGAGGCCTAGCATCTGGTCTGACGAAGTATTCCATCAGCTTATTCATTGGCCCGTTCGACTGGTTCCTGTGAGCAGTTCACATTCCCAGCATTCCGCCCCAGAGCCCTGCGCGACTAACCTTCTCCATGTAGAATGAGACGAGCGAGCTTCTGCCGGTAAACCCGGATGGCACCCGCTCGGTGGACCGATCGTGGGATCAGAATGAGACCTGGCGCCAGATGGAGGAGGTTTACAAAGCTGGTATGGTCAAGGCGATTGGGCTCGCAAACTGGTCCATTCCCTATTTGGAGGAGCTCCGCAAGACATGGACCGTTGTGCCGGCTGTAAACCAAGTTGAGCTGCATCCTTTCCTCCCTCAACATGAACTCCGAGAGTATTGCGACAAGCTTGGTATACTCCTCGAAGCATATTCCCCTCTAGGTTCTACCGGTGAGTAATTCATCTAGCTATTCTTCTTGTGTCCCACAAAAGCCATGTGCAAATTACTAAGATGTCTTTTGCTAGGGGCTCCTATCATGTCAGATCCTGAGATCCAACAGATTGCGGATAAGAATGGAGTTTCCGCCGCCACGATCCTCATCAGCTACCACGTCAACAAAGGCGTGGTTGTTCTTCCGAAATCGGTGAGTGAGAAGCGCATTGCTAGTAACAGAGAGGTTATTTCACTATCTAAAGAGGATCTGTATGTGCTGGACGGAATGGCGGCTGCGGGCAAGGCGAAACGCTTGAATACGCCGCTGTGGGGATTTGATCTGGGCTTCGCGGACTGGTACGGTCCGGTGAAGTCGCAGTAAAGCTCATATAACTCTGTGTGATTATAGAAGGCTTCAATCCATGGAAACTAGGAAGTGAATGCTGAGTAGACTCTGTCACGAATCCTACGAAGGTAGTATTCTTTTCCAATGAAGACCGCCATTTATGTGTAAGGCTATACTATATTTCCTAAATTCAGCAATGAATGTGCCACTATGGGGTGGACCGACCCGAGTCTAGCCTAATGACGAACCCTTGGCATAATCTATCCATAAATCTTGTTTTCTCCGATGGTTCCCCAGTTACACGTGAACCTTCGGTTTGTCCTTCTGGCCAGATGTTGCACAAAGGCCTCCAGGTTATAATGTGACTTTACTATTTCTTCTTGGAATACATGCAGCAGATAAAACATTTATCAGAATTTATTATGGTTCCGTAAAATGAGATCCTTGAAATGTTGTTATCGGAAAGGATGGATGTGTTGAACTCTGGTACTTAGGCTAGACAGGCCACGAGACGTACATCTTCCCTTCCCTTGAGGTGAGGTTAATTAGATTCTACCCACGTAATAATCTTCCAAGCAAATGACCATACAGACACTTTCAGAAAACCATGTTTATTGTAGTTGTATTGTCTATGAGGTCCTTGGGTGGAGAGAATCTAAGGTCTAGTTCTTGTATGGAGCCGGAGATATACCTTCCATCAGAGCCTTTATGCGCATAGCAAGTAGTTTGGAATGGAAGCGGGTGTAGGGGAGATAGCCGACCATGAGCCAGAGGTTGGGCACTCCAGTCTCCCGGTACGCAGTTTTGAACTCGCCCTCCTCATCTATACCCCAGATGGGACCGCACTGGTCGGCGATCTTGTCACCTAGAGTGGCACGGATCGAGTCAATGGTGTTGGAGAAGCCAGTTGCGAAGACAATCAGGTCGAATTGGCGCTCACGCCCATCGTTGAGGATTACCTTGTCCTCGGTGAATCGCTCAATGTATCCTGGCTCCACCTTGATCTTGCCATTGATGATGTGCTCACACGCACCGGCATCGAAATAGAAGCCACCGTTGCGGGTCTGGCCGAGGGTGGAACCGCCCGTGCCGCGCTGACCACGCCAGGTCCGGAGACTACGAGCATGGAGTGCATCCAGAAGAGGCCGGTCAAGGTCTTCCAACACCTTAGCATTACGCCTGGCGAGTTCTTCTCCGGGCCCAGTAGGGGTGGCAAAGAAAAGACGGTCTTGTTCTTCATGGCTAGGCCGGTTGCCTTCGGCGTCAGGACCATAGTTACCGATTGTGCGCGGGACGGAATGGGTCAGAGACATGATGTAGGTTGGGGACCGCTGAAGAAGTGTAACATCGATGCCCCGGCGCGAACAATCGAAGGCCGTATCGAAGCCAGAGGATGAGGTACCAACGACACAGACCTTCTTACCCACAAACTCACGCGCACTGTCGTGGGCCGTTGAGTGGCGGATAACACCACCCTTGAAATCGGCCATCCCGGGAATATCCGGGGTCATGGGAACGCCGCAAAGGGAGGTAGCTATGATGACCTGCTTGGGGTGCAGTTGTCTGGTTTCGTGGCCTTCTTTGTTAATCACGACCGTCCAGTTATGCTGGTCGTCTTGCTCTGCCTTCACGACCTCCGATTTGGTCCAAACATTTAACTCCAATGCCTCCGCATACCACTTCATATACATTCCTTGCTTCTGAGCGGGTGTGTACGTGGGCCAAAGCTTAGGGTATGGAAAGTAAGGCAAATCATCAGCCCAGTGGGGGAAGTGAAGCGATAGGTACTCATAACGCTTCTTCCAGACATCGCCGATCTCTTCGCTGCGCTCAATGATGAGGCTATCCATACCAAGTGCCTTACATCTGGCAGCTAGCGCAAGACCACTATTTAAGAGAAAAAAGAGTCAGTCTTAATGAAACGAGATATGGAAGAAACAGACTAACTTCTGGCCTCCACCAATGATCAGGATCTCGGGGTTGGCAGCGTCGATTTCCGCAGCTCTTTGCTTCTCCCAGCTGATGGGACCCGTCATATGCCCGTCGGAAGGAGGAGCTTCGGGAAATTGTTTCAGCTTCTCTGCAACCGTGTGCATTGTGTAAATCTTCCACCCCTCCCGAGTGAAGACCGCATTGATAACGGCTGAAGAAAGCACGACTTCAGTCTCAAAGGACACGACGAATTGCAGCTGAGCAAAGTCCGGATAGGGCCGGGAAATAGTCGGAGCCGGGGTGAGGAATTTGAAGTTGGTGGCTTTCGTTTTAGGGAAAAGGTCCGTCGCAGCCTTGAAGATTGCCGGGTGAAAATTGAAAGTGCGGTAATCCCAGGTGAAGGTCAACTTGTCCCGCCAAACTCCTGTATGAGAAGGACATGTTAAGGGATGCCTGCACGGGCTCGTAAAAGTAAAGCTCACCATATGGAAGGAACACCTCAGCAAATGCCTGAGCATCCCCAGCTCCCATGGTCTGCGACAGCCGCGCCACGATGTCTTCGGCTTCCCTTTGAGCATCGCAGTCCGTGGGAACTTCGATCCCCAAAACATCTGAACTGGGCAAGACATGATTATATTTGAAGTCGTACATAAAGTTGTCGTCGACCGGAGGCTTTGAGGGATGGCATTCCAGCTCCTTAACCACGGCTTCGGCCTTGATATCGGTCATGTTGGCTTTGCTGCTGTCCAGGACAGAATCATGCATGGTGACAGCCATTGCGATCGATGTAAAGAGAACCTTGGGAATGTACCAGACGCTGACAAGATAAGCATCCTTTCCATATTTCTCTACATGTCGCTGCAGTTACTCTCGTGCCCTTTTTCAATAGACAGCTCTGCTGCATGCTTCCATCCAGGTGACCGGAGATAAACGGGTGATTGGGGCGTCGGATATAGTTCTGGTCACATGACCGGACATAATCAAGCCCGTCCACCCGATGCCGACGACTTTTGCCTGTGTCTCTGGATGAATTGACTCCGGGCGCTTTGTTTGTCCCATCCACTCCAATCTCCTCCATCATATCGTCCGATTCCCATGGCATGATGGTCAAACAGCCAGGATCGGACCTCTCCCACGCATCGGGCAGAGGCGCTGGTTCTCCGCGCCGGAATAACGAGGCCGGGGACACGCAGGGGCCGCCCAAAAAACAAAGGAGACAACGGCCCTCTCTCAGCTGCGCAGGTTGGTGCCATCCAAGCCCTGCAGTATGGGCTGCTTCAGAAGCGGTCACGCAATGGCTAACGCTAGGGCTGTCAGAATGCCGCCGGCTGAAAATGAAATGCGACCGGCAGGGTCAGTAAACAAGCTAATCTGGCGTCTGGAGTGTTTCTCCCGGCTGAAAGAAGATTGCAGTGCCATGCTCCAACTGTGTCCGTCGAGGCCGGGCCCCGTTCTGTAATCCGGGGATAACCGACCAAACACCGTCACGGTGTGTGTTTCTCTCGTTATCCCTGCGTTCATGTCTGTCACCAGCTGAGTCAGTATCATAGCAGAGAGTCTGAGGTGCACCAAAGACCGCGCCAGGCTGCCGGGCATGATCAGCCCTCGCAATCCCCGGACGGAATTACTCGCCTTTCACCTGCAACCCATGAATCTGGCCCTCACCACAGACAAAGATGGGAATTGCTACCACAACATGACTTCTCCCAGCATCACAATCATGGCCAAGCTATCGTCGCTGCGCAGGGCTCCGCGGACGATCCGGGTCGGAACCTGCCGCCGCAGCATAGCGGCAGACGGGATGAACAACTTGCCCTCCTCGCCCATGTGCTACAGTCCGACTCCTTACAGAACTCTCCTCCGGTGCTCACAAGCCGAAATCCTCTGGCTGGCCACGGTGATTCAGGCAAGGATATTGGCCTCCACAACTCCGCCGCACAGCCTCTCGGGGTGGGTGAACAGAGCGGCTCCTACGGCACATTGATGTTGGGCAAAGGAGGTCGGTCAAAATACTTGGGACCGACTGCGGGCAGTGAATGGTTGAAAGAAGTACGTCTCCTTGCTGGAACGGCACTCAGTCCGCTAAGAGTATAAATGGTAGTCCGAAACACAAGACATATCAGACAGTCCGCCGGTTACTCGCGCTCCTTCTCCCAAAATAATCCAAGAACCGATTCGATCTCAGCCTGGTCGGTTAACTCCCGGTACTGCTCCCATCGCCTTTCCTTTTAACGTTGCAGCCTCTCATATCAGTACTCGCGAACTGCTCTCCCGCCTGCCGCCAAGAGAGGAGGCGGAGACATTGGTTGCGTCGTACTATCGCTACTGTGCTTGGCAGTGAGTGTCGGAGACCCAGTACGAAAGATGGCCCTGACAAAGGTTTAGTCATGATGTGGCTCCCAGAGCCACTTTCGATAAGACATTTGACCGAGTCTACGCAAATTCAAGTGGGATGTCTTTATCCCCACAAGTCAATCCACAGGAGATTGCACTCGTTTTTATCATCCTGGCTCAGGGCACCTTGTTCAATATTGAGATGCCCAACTACGATCCATCAACCGAAGACTGGCTACACCTCTCGGAGCTGGCTCTGGTCAAAGGACGCTTCCTCTCAAATAACATGGTAGCCGGTCTCCAGACCTTAGTAAGTCTTCAGTTAATCGCGCCCGATCAGCTACTAATATTTGCTAGCATTTGATGGCGCATCTGCATTTGTATAGGAACCCCTTCGTTGCGTAATTTCTTCAGCCTAACATCTGGGGTAGACAACTGGATAAAGGCGGAAGAGGTGACAATTCCTGGCCTCTGTGGGGACTGGTCATGCGATTAGTCCAAGCGGTAAGCATGGCTCCTTGATGTGACGACAGCATCTAATGGGTCCATCTGTAGATGGGTATGCACCGGGACGGTGCCCGCTGGAACCTCTCTCAAGATGTGATTGAGGAGAGACGCAAGGTCTTCTGGGAGCTGAATGCTGCCGATACCTTTCAGGCTCATTGCTTTTCGAGGCCGTATGGATATCGCCTGTAGGCTTATTGCAGTTCTGATGTCGGTCAGGTGCGCGATTAATCCTGAGCATTGCGACGTCGAATTCCCTGCCGAGCCGCTCCATGTAAGCCAGGAGAAGAGCTATTCGAGACTACGATTCGAGCTATCTCAGCTTTCTTCCGAGTGTGTACTTCATTGTTACCCAACCCTGCTTTGTTTGTTATTGCTTCGGGGCTAATGAGGCTGAAGAATTCTCCATATGGCCATGAAAGTACGGAAACCACCGTACTCTGCTGTCACCGATCTAGATATTAGGCTGTACGTCCTCCTGTTCGACAATTGCAATATATTCGCATGCTAACCCTACCGAGGGCGGACTTTGAGCGCAACCTTCCCTTCTCCCTTCGTTGTCGAGCAGCGTTCCTGTCCATGCCCTCTCGGTATCCCCACGTCCAGGCGGCAATCGAAGCATCACCAGAACCATCCCG
Source organism: Aspergillus costaricaensis CBS 115574 (assembly GCF_003184835.1). Lineage (NCBI taxonomy): Eukaryota > Fungi > Ascomycota > Eurotiomycetes > Eurotiales > Aspergillaceae > Aspergillus > Aspergillus costaricensis. The sequence continues at coordinate 61,474 of NW_020291817.1, forward strand.
GAGGTCAATGACCATATCCTTCCAAGTTTGTCTGCCCATCCCCTCCATTCGTGCGTCTGCTGATCGAATCAGCAAATTAATCTTGCACTTAACATATCGGAGACGATAATCAATTTACATCGGCCTTATTATGCCAAGGCGCTCTACGACATCAACGAACGTACAAAATCCATATATGCGCCCTCATTTCTCACAGTGATCGAGCGTTGCGGGGTAAGGCCATCCTTTAGGCTGTCCAATTATGATCTCTGCTTAACATTGGTAGATCATCATTGCTATTGTTGACGACATTCATACCCGCTTTCCCGCGGTCAGCACCAGACAATGGAATTTCTGGGTAGGAGAAACCATTTCCTTTGTCAATGAGAGACCATAATATCTGATGGTGTATGGCACAATAGTATCACGTGTTTGGTTCGGCTCTCTGCTTAGGGACGTTGGTGTTGCGCGATCCCAAGAATTCAATGGCTACTTTTGCTCTTACGCAGGTTGATGCCGCGATCAATCTATTCACTTCTTTGGTTCAGCACGGCGCCAACACTCCGAGATACTGCCGTAATCTGCAGTGGCTTTCGAAACTGCGCGCTCGGGCATCGTCCAAAATTGCCACAGCGTCTACCGCCGCCCAACAGGCCGACTCGCAGCGAGACCAGGGCGATCCGGACAGGCAGGAAATTAGTCGAGAAGACAGAGAGGATAGTGAGGATGTCGAGCTGCTCGGTTGGCGGACCAGGTTGATTGAACGGGCTGGTCAAGGTCGTCCGACTATCCGCACTATTCAGCTTGCTGAGACGCCGACCGATTCTCATGAGAGCTTTGATGTCTCGAACACATCGCCGCATGGGCATATTCACAGAGCCCCTCAAGGTGAGCTGGGATTTGGAGATAATATCATGATCCCAGGCTCATCCCTTCCTATGGTGACCCCCGACTCGACAAACGAACTTGTGAGCATCACTATCCCAGCGTACGCCCATTGTTCGAACTGACACATACCACACAGTTACAAGACTTTTGGGATCCAATGCTGCTGCAGGATATTTTGGGAGGCATTCCAGTGGAGTAGGCAGATATGATGATGACTCCCGAGCCGAGTCTCTCTAACTTTCCTCCGTCGGGAGGTCGGATCACTACAACCATTTGGCATGCTCTAGTAGTGGAGTCAAATTTCGTTCCAAACAAATATGTTCTTAACAAGTGTAATACGATGCTCGTATTGTCTTGACTTACCATGATAGATAAAAGGTATCCCTTAGGCAGTATCATATTTCAAAGCTTCAGAAATTACAGCCAAAGGCCTTTAAACATCCCGATGCCGCCACTCAGGGTTCTGCTACACACCTATAGGTTTGTTCGCAAGACCAGAAGCTTATGCACCCCTTCAACTTGAAGTCCATCTTAAAATTTGCTGGGATATTAGGTCTACTCTAACTTTAAAATGCGAAATGTCCCGTCTACATAGGCCTCGTGGTAACCTTTGAAAGGCTGCCAATGCAAGGCAGAATGCATATGTATCACACCTACAGTTCTATCTATGGGCTTTGTGGCCAGCAGAAGTAAGACTTGCACAAGATGACCAAGGAAACTATTAGTCTATTTTACCGACTGGAGTTATATGTAAAACACTAGGCCTTGTCCTTCGCAACTTCCATGATAGGCAGACCATTGTCGTCAAAGTATACCGGTACGCCATTGCGGAACGAGTACTGTAGAGCAGTGGCAATCTTAGCCGTCTCATAGGCATCCTCGGGGGCGCAAGTGAGAGGCTCGCCGTCAAGAACCGCGGCCGCAAACTCTTCCAAGTCTTTGATGAACGATTTATCGTAGAGGACGAAAGCATCTGGGGTTGTAGCCGTACGCACACCATGCGAATCACGAATCTCAACACGATTGATAGTGGAGTTTGCATTGATGACCGAGTGGGCCTTAGTCCCGCACACGCGAGTCATCCCCTCGAAGCCGTTGGTGAGAGTGCGGCCCAAGTGGAAGGTGAGGATCTTGCCGTTGGCGAATTCTACCAGACCCCATCCGTTGTCGCAGTCGCCATACTTGGCAAGCTCGCCATAGACAGCCTGTTGACCCATGGCAATGACTCTGTTGACCTGTTTCTTGGGGTTGGTGAGGCCCGACTTGACATCCAGGTAGTATCTACCAATGTCGATCTGTGCGGTGTGAGCAACTGAGCCCTGCAGGGACTAAGTAATAATGGAAATATGACTGACATCGTGGACCCCCATATCAACAAATATACCTCCAGACTGCTCGGAAAATTTCACAAAGAAGCCTATGTAAGACGGTTAGAGCTCACTAGACTGTCGGTGGTTGTTTGAAAGAAAGCTCACCTGTAGGATCCTGCTGGTCAATGCAAGAGCTCTCGACCGCGTGGATATCACCGAGTGACCCATCCATGACCATCTGCTTCGCCTGAAGATACGAATCATCATCTGTTCTGGATTAGTCGATAGGCCTTCACGTTTAGCACGGAAATTCAAAGGCTTGACTCACACCGTCGACAGAAGGGCACCAAGAACTTAAGATGAGGCTTGGAAGCGGCTTTGGCGACGACCTCCTCAGTAGTGATGACATCTACCGAGATGGGCTTCTCACACATCACATGCTGATCGCGGGTTAGACATCAATTTCAAATGAGTAAACAGTTGCTTGTAAGCTCACCAGGCCTATATCAAGTGCTTTGAGGACTAACGGGGCATGGGTAGCAGTGGCTGTCGAGATCAAGACAGCCTCCGCACCGCTATTCTTCATGCAGTCCTCCGGGTCATCGAAGAACTTGACTGACGAAGGCAAATTTGTCGCTGCCCACTCATCTGCCCCGGGTTTTGTATCGCAGGCAGCGACAAGCTCAATGCGAGGTTGCTGGAAGGCCAGAATTCGGGCGCGAATGGCACCCAGACGGCCTAGGCCGATCAGAGCGATCTTCATGCGAGGTTGGCCGGTCATGGTGAAAGGAAAAAAAGATTTTATTGATGCTTGTAGAATATAAAGGCTCTGAAACAGCTTGATTTCCCTTTATCTCTTTATTATTTATCATTTTCGGGCGCAATTCTATTCCAGACATGATTGAGGGGTCTTGGTTAGGGTCCGATGTATGCGTTCATGGTTCAGTCAATGTCCGACTGCCGATGCTTCCGCCCGATCTGCTTAAGTCCGACTCAGTAGTTGACCCGATCGGACAAATGACTAAAAAAAGCGTTCGGGAAGCGACTCGAACCGCCGCTCACAACTTCCGCACCTCAACTATGTTGAGTTCGGGAATTGTCCTTTTTACTCGAGTTAGAAGATGATTTGGTCTCACCATCGATGTCTCTAAGCAATGCAAATATTGCGCCCTTCTTTTTAGAAATCAAATAAATAAAAAAATAAGAAAGGTAAAAAAAAGTAAAAAAAAATATACAATATACTCTAGTACTCTTTATTAGTTATGAATGTTGTAACTTCAGCGAACCCACCAAATCTAAACGCTTGGAATTCTGCAAGTACTTACTAATGCTACGACTAAGTACTAACTAGGGGTCGACGGGTAAATATATAAAATAATGTTGCTACAACCATCTGTTCGGCACACCGACCGACGTTAATGATACTAAGTTACTACTACCAGTATTACTAGTTCTACTCTGTTTCAGATGGGTTAGAACGGTACGATGGCGTTATAGAAGGGATGAATTCCAAGGTGTTATAAGGATAGCCTTGTAGGATTGATTACCTTCACTTCCTCCAAGGGAAAATTGGGGTTGAACTGCCAAAGCTCCAGGCTTTATCTAGTGCCTCAGGCTACTATTGATGCCTGGCCCATCCGAGTAGAAGCGGTAAAGATTCTGCAAATACCATTCGTCAAGCGGGTTAGATGAGCCACTGTCATATTGAATGAATAAATGAATGAATAAATGAGAAAAATATGCAATGAACTAATGCCAAGGGGTTTCCACCGAAAAGAGCCTCTCAATCGAATTTCACCTCGCTATACGCAACCACCATTCCGGCCAACTCCTCCAGATTCGGTGCACTCGTGATATCTAGCGCCGAAACCTCGGCTGCAAAGGCCCGCGAGATCCATTGGCGCATCTCGACCGCCAGCAACGAGTCCACCCCCTGTAGAGCTAGTGAGCGCTGCTGGTCGATTTCAGATGGCGACGTCAGACTCAACGACCGGGCCAGTTTTTGCGTTAACCCTTCGATCACCACGGTGACTGCGGCCGAGGAAGACTCTGCTCGCGCAAAGGTCCGGTGCCAGTAGCTGGGTGAGGTTTCGCCGCCCGGGGTGATGAGACTGTTTTCTGCGCTTTCGGCCTCCCCTGGCCCCGATGATTCTTGTCGCAGGGTTTGGAACATGCTGCGTTCGGTCAGCCATGTTGGTGTCTCGTGGCCGTGAGCCCGAAGCTGTGCCGGTGTAACCACTCCGACGAGAACCTGTGGCTTGCTGCCAATGGTCGTGGTGACTGTCTCCGCCGCGGGATCACAGCACCGCTCCAGGAGGGCCAGGAACTCGGCCTCGCTGATCCCCGCCATACTGGGAGCAGCATCCACACGCATGGCCAAGTGTTCTTGCTCAGCAGCAACTCCAATATCGCGCATCCATCCCAGATCGAGCGCGACCGCGCGCTGACCCAGAGACCGACGATAAGCCGCAAATGCATCCTGGAAGGTATTTCCCGCTGCGTAGTTGGCTTGTGAAATGTGGCCAATGACACCAGATAGCGAGGATAGAAGAACGAAGAAGTCAAGATCGGCAGGGAGCTGCGCGTGCAGATTCTCCGTGCTTTTCACCTTGGCCTGAAGAGTAGCATCCCACTGATTGAAGGTCAGCCGTTCGAAGATCGTGTCCTGCAAGACCATTGTTCCCTGGATACACCCTCGAATCCCAGGCAGGTCCCTGCACCCATTCAGAGCCCGAGTCAAAGCCTCGGAAGATGTCAGGTCACATCGGGGAGCCCGGACGCGAACTCCCTGATCGGTGAGCTCCCGAATGAGCTCCTGTGCCGCGGCTGCCTTGGGACCTGACCGAGACAGCAGAATCAGATTCTTCGCCCCCATGGATGCCATCCATCGAGCGGCGCTTCGCCCTAAGCCTCCGAGTCCACCAGCAATCAAGTATGTTGCCTCGGGCGGGAATGAATATGCCGGAACATGTCGGATAGACGTCTAGAATAAATTTCAAGCCGTTAGTGCCTGCAAGGGTCTGGAGGGGGGAACGTGTACCTGTACGAGGTCGGTGGGAGTCATGTTGATCACCAGCTTGCCCACATTTTTGCCGCTCTGCATCAAACGGAATGCTTCCTCTGCCGATGAGAGGGTGAATTCCTGAAGTGGCCAGGCGGGCTGCAGTGTGCCATCCGTGACCATCTCAACGACCGGGCCCAGAGATTCCTGGATGATATATGGTCGGTCATAATGCATCTGGTCGATGGCTACCACCGAGAAGGAGACGTTACGCCCGAAGTTGCGCATTGGCAACTTGGAGTTTGATTGAACATCGGACTTGCCCAGTTCCACGAACCGTCCGTACGGGGCGACGCACTCCCACGAGGCAATGAGGCCATCGCCGGAGAGCGAATTCACCACGACATCCACACCACGGCCCCCAGTCAATCGCATGACATGTCGCTGAAATGATGTGTCTCGACTGTAGAAGATATGCTCCTTGGGAATGCCATATAGCCGCTCGAGCAAGTCTCGTTTGTCGTCTGAGCCGACCGTGGCGAAGATCTTGGCCCCCAGAGATTGTGCGACTTTGATGGCCATTTGCCCGGTACCCCCGGCTCCTGAGTGAATGAGCACTGTCTCTCCCTTTCGTAACCGTGCGATCTGCACCAGGGAATGATATGCAGTCACACCTCCGAGGGGAATTGCTGCACCCGCGGCAAAACTCAAGGTATCCGGGATCTTCGAAACAAATTGGTAATGGCAACGAACTAGGGTGCGGAAACAGTCGGGGAGGACGGCGCAGACCCGGTCTCCTGGCTTCAAGTCCGACGTTCCTGCTGCACCCACCCGGGTCACAATACCCGAGCATTCTGTACCAATGCTGTCGCCATCAGGGAGCCGGCCCAGCAGGACAAAGATATCGCGAAAGTTGACGCCCACCGCTTTCACCTCGATTTCTACTTCTTCATCACCGAGTGGGCGTTCGATGGCCCCGGTGTCTTCAACGAAGAGCATTGCTTTGCTTTCCACTGACCCCGGGTTCGCGATCGTACAGGTCAGTGGAAGGCATTGTTTGAAAGGACGCAACTTAGGCGGAGCCTGTGTTTGTTCAAACAGAGCATCGTTCAATTCTTCGGATTCAGCCACGCGGCCGATGTGCAGGACTCCATCCTGCTCGCGGTAATCGAGCTCACTGGCCTTGGTAGCATTTGGTGCGAGTCTCATGCTCATGATCTGATAAATATGTTTTGCCCACACAGCAGGGTTAGCGACATGGTCGTCCAAGTGCGCGGTGATGAAGGAGAGTCGATCATTCTCGGTGCACAGCACTCTCGCTAGGCCATCCACTATGTGACGCCGAGGTGCGTTTGGGGATTGCTCAATTCCTGCAGTAACCCAAACGACCTCTTGGGCTTTATTGAGGAGGCTGTGGAGGGCCCCATAAGTGGTTTCATTCAGATCGACCAGGAAAGGCTGTTCTATTTCAGGGAGCATGACCACCAGGGTAGCATCCGTAAAAGTCGCTAAGGTGTCTATGTCCCCGAGCGAGCAAGCCTCGATGGTGTTTCCCACGCTGAGGCACATATCTGACAGCAAGCTCACTACCTGGGCTTGTAAGTGGGATTGAGGATCAATGATGAAGACAGTCCGCTTGGGAGGACTATAGTCCCTGGCGATAGTGCTTGTCACTTTCGTAGCTATAAGACTGCTCCCCAAATCTTGCGAAAACGAGATTTCAACTCCCGAAAAGCCATTGGAGGCGAGCAGGCTGTCCCAGCCTTGTACCGAGCATGTGTCTTCCCACCACTCCGGTAAGGTCCCAAATACAAAGCCCGATCTCAATGAATCTTCTCGGACCATGTCGAGGATCAGGAGTGTGCCTCCGCTGTGAAACAACAATCAATACTATAGACATCATTCTATGGTTGACAGGCTTACTCACGGTTTGAGTAGTTTCCGAGCATTATTAACAAAGGAAGTAAGGCCTCGGACATGGCCAGAGACCTGGTTAGCTGACCGTTAGTGCCCTGTCCGGACAGAGTAGGAAGCCCTCGACGTGAAAACTCACCCATGCGGACACGACCACGTCATAGCTAGCAAGTTCAAATCCTTGCGCTGCTGGGTCTTGATCGATGTCAAGTACTCTGTATGAAACTTTACGCCCCAGTGCGGCCAAGCGCTCTGGTACTTCTTGAAGACACGCATCTGATCTGTCAGTGTAATCGTAGAGTGAGAAGCGCTGCGTCTCGGTTCCATCTGAACCACGGTGTGTCAAAGCATTTATCAATGGTGCGGCTAGGGAGCCGGTGCTGGCGTTGACTTCTAGGAGTCTCATTTGCGGGTGTTTGTGGGCCAATAGATCAATGTAACGGTGCAGAGCCTTGTCCTCTAAGATCTTGTCGCAGAGGAGTTGACGATGCTGAACAGCGGCATGATTCGGGGTTCCTTGTTGTCCATGCAAGATTGGGGCTGCCTCAACAGCCCCGTCAAGAATTGATTCCAGCATCTTTCCGAAAGTGACGTACAAGTGTCCCGCCGAAGTCTGGTTCAACACGCGGTCTTCTAGGGTCTTGATGTCCGGCGGGTCTTGTAGAGTATCATAGGTCATGGTGGCAAGCGTACGCTCCAGCCATTCGACATACCGTTGCAGATGCACAGGCAGATCCGATTTAGCTTGGTGGTCTGCATACCTTTCCACGGTTCGGCGTGTATATTGCACAAGTAGATAATCCGTCTCTCCTTCACAATCGAACCCATCGGTGGTTCTGACTCCAGCGCCATTTATGTCTCCGTGGAATGGGCCTTGACCGCAGTATTCCCGTAGCTGTTCCCGATCCATCAGAGTTAAATCCGGCTTCCAGTCGATCGAGAAGCATAGGTCTCTCCGATGTGCCTCTCCCAGCAGCGCGTTGTTACTAGACATGGAGGTCGTCTCCATGCCGGAGATCCACAGCCGCAATTTACCCCCGTTGTCGATGGCATATACGGACGTGTCCGTGCCTCGCAGACCCTTGAACCGGCTGTGCGCCACAGCATGCAGGGTGTCAATATGCTCTGCGGAAGCCCCAGCGCCAGAGATCCAAGCCTCACGCACCCGAGTGGAAACTAGACCTGTGGTGACGAGTTTCTCGCCTCCCTGCGTTAGCGCCACCCATCCTAGCTGACCGAGACCGTCCAGTGTTGAGGGATGAACCATGTGCGGCTCTGGAGCATTCTCGGACTGCTCTGCCTTCCACTCGAAGGGCTTAATTGTCCCGATCGATATATTGGATCCCCCCCACTGGAGATCATCCATAACTTGGAAGGATGGTCCATAGTGCAGTCCATTTCCTTGAAATGACTTGTAGATCTTGCTGGTAGGTACGTGCATGTGACACTCCCGGCGAGCGGTTTCCCATTGCTCTTTGTAGAAGGCCTCCTCTTGCTTTAACTGCAGAGCTACGGTATCCGCCCTTGTCACCTGCTGCTGTTGCTGTTGCTCCGCCGCGGTCGCACCGGTGGATTTACCCTCATACTGGATTGAAATCTGCCCGCGGCAGTTTGTCTGCCACCGACCACCCACCTCGGTGTAGATTTGAAAGTCATAGGCATGAGACAATTGCTCTTGGGTCTGACGGGAGGGCCTCATGTGCAGATGCGTCACGGTCTTGTCGCCGCCTGGCCTGATGATTATAGGGTTCAGAAAGACGGAGTCATGTAAGAAGTATCCGGAGATTATTCTTCCTTTCTCGGCTAACTGCTGGGCCCCTTCGATGGCCATGACGATCATGCCCGTGGCTGGATAGATGGCCTTGCCATTCACTGCATGGTCTAGTAGCCATGGGGTTTCGGTTGCATCAAACATTTTTCTCCACCGACTCTCCAGTGGCGTGGAATCCGGAAACGGAGCTCCAACCAGCTCGTGCTTCTTATGTGGCCGGAGTCGGATGTTCTTCGTCGCTTCTGGTTCGAACCAGTACCGCTTGGTGTGATTGAAGGGATACTCAGGAAGGTTGGTGATGACGCCCTCAAAGCCCCACCCTGTCCTTTTATGGGTCTGATTGATCTCTCCAAAATTTAGATGGTAACCAAGCGAAAACAATTTGCCTGCCATCGTCTGGAGAGATTGAGTGGCCGGGCTATGCCGTTCAAGAACACTGGAGTACCGGACTACCGGGCTCTGAGTCTTCTTTTCAACCCAATCTAGATTCTCACGGAAGGGCCGTTTTAGGGCGCTGTGCGGCCCGATTTCGATCCAGTCACTGACAACAACAGTGCGTGTCACGGCGCCCAGCCTTTTAGGTCTTTGCTGGCGTCCCTTGCGCACCAACGACTGGGAGAGTGCATAGACCATAGCGGCAGAGAACTGTACCGGACTCACCATATTTTCTACCCAATACTTTGCAGTCGATAAAATGGCCGTGTTTGCGATCTCCATGCCAGTCACAGACGAAACCATCGTTATCCCTGCTGAACCTGGGCCATGAACGTCAGGTTGCGACCTCAGATCAGCCAGTGCATGCTCATACTCTGCCTCAACCTGCCGCATCTGGGGACTATGGTATGCCACCCCTGTCCGTAAGGCGTGCGATACGATAGTTGGCGTTGTCTCGCTGTCCAGAATGGATCTGAAATGATCAATTGCGACTGTATCCCCGGATATTGTCACATTTTTCGGACTGTTGATACATGCAACGTGAATGTCGTCGATATTTAGCTCTGATCTGACGCGGTCTAGGTAAGGTTCCACATCAGAAACAGAAAGGTCTACGGCCAGCATGGCTCCTGCGCTCCTGGTGGCAATCTTGGCCTCATTACGCAGACGGCTGGCAAAGATGCCTCGAAAATACGACACTTTGCAGGCAGAGTTCAACGATAAGGCGCCTATCGCATACGCGGCGGCAATTTCACCTGAGGAGTGACCGATCACCATTCGTGGCGTCAACCCGAAAGAGGCAAGCAGCTCCACCAAAGCTATCTGCAAAGCAGTAGTGAGGGGCTGCGCATATTTTGGATCGTTGATATCCAATGTATTGTGAGGATTGAGCAGAGCATCTGGATAATAGAAACATGTATCAGCTGCCCAGTCCAGGCCTCAAAAGGTTTAGGGCAGACCAAGAGGACTTATTATAAAATGGAATGCACTGACCGTAAATCGACCATTCGCTTCCAAGGCTGCTATAGGCCTCTTGGCATTGGTCCATGGTTAAGCGATAAATGGGGTACTTAAGGAGATCTACTCCCATTTGCCGATACTGTGCTCCCTGGCCTGTAAATATAAAACCCAACCCCAACAATCTGCTTTCGCTGACACGGACTGGCTTCGATATGGCAGACGGCAGTTGATCCCGTAAAAATCCAAGTGAGCCATCAGCCACAGCAAAGGACCTCCAATTAAGCTTGCTTCTCTTTTGCGCTAACACCGTAGCTAGTTCTTTGACAAAGGAATATTCTTCGTCATGATCGCGGCGAAATGATGGAAGACTTGTAAAGTACTGCGCATAAGCATTGGCCAATCGCTGGATGCCTGCTTCATCTGAGGTGGAGAAGATGAGAAGTTGCGATGACAATGTCTCTGCCGCTTTTCGCTCGGAGCTCGGTGAAGCAGGAGAAACCTCCAATCCCTTGGCATCTACTGCCGGTCTGCAAAGCCTTTTCTCGTTGATGCCGCCATGGGTAGGGTGCATAACAGTGCAGTGGGAGGCCGAGGAAAGCAGCCCGCGCTCGAGCAGATAGTGATAGGCGTCATCAAGAATGGCATGGGAATTCGAGCCCCCGAAGCCGAACGAGGCCACAGAGGCGCGTCGTAGCCCCTTCGTTGGCCACGGAATGAGCTCAGTGGGAACCCTTAAATTGAGGAACTCGGCATCGATGCTGGGGTTCAATTGTTCGAAGTTAGCATTAGGGGGAATGAGGCCTTTTTCTAGCACTAGAATGGTTTTGACAATGCCAGCAATGCCACTGCCTCCTTCGAGATGTCCAATGTTGGATTTCACCGCTCCTCTGTTTGAAGTTGTTATTAATTGCTCCGACAGTGATATAAGTATGACTCACATGTACAGAGGATCCACCGGGGAGCGAAAGGCTCGAAAAACGCTTCCAATGGCCTCAGCCTCGATAGGGTCTCCTATCGCCGTACCAGTCCCTGTTAAACCGCAAACATAGCAAGTCAGCCACATCCTTTCAGGTAGGACCTGTTGCATATCGCTTTGAACAGAGCTTACCATGCGCTTCGAAAAATCTCGTCTCCAGGCGATCCAGCTTGGCTTTCTGGTATGTATCCAGTATCAAGCGGGCCTGGGAATCTTTACTCGGCTGGGTTAGGCCTGGCGTATGGCCATCCTGGTTCGACCCCGTGGACCGAACCACAGCGCGGATGATGTCTCCATCGCGTACCGCGTCCTCTAGCCTCTTGACTACCAGAACACCCACTCCTTCACCCCGACCGTATCCATTGGCACGTGTGTCAAAGCTAAAGCATCGACCGTCGGGTGAGTTGAAACTCATGTTCATGAGGGAAAGGATGGGTTCGATGCCAATCAAAATGTTAGAACCGGTCACCAGGGCCATGTTAGAGTCCCCGTTCCGCAGACTCTGGCACGCCAGATCCAACGCCATCAGACTGCTGGAGCAGGCTGAGTCGAGGTTTACCGAGGGGCCCCGGAGGTCGAAGAACCAGCTTAGCCGATTGGCGAGCATGCAGGCCGTAGATCCTACTGCTGTGTACTTTGGGATAACATCTGGGTCATGGGCAATGATGTGCCTGTAGTCGTCGGCCATGCAGCCGTTGATGACCGCGGTTTTCGTAGCCTTCACGTCCTCCATTGGTATCCCAGCTATATCGACAACCATCAGCTAGTGTTGGGTTATATGCATCCAAAGACAAAATCGTATCAAACATACCATTCTCCAGCGCCCGATATGCAGTCTCCAGCAATAGGCGAGCTTGGGGATCCATGGCACACGCTTCGGTCCCCGAGATGCCGAAAAAGGGGGCATCGAACAATCCACAGTCTTCTTTCATAAAATGTGCACCTCGAACAAAACCCTGTAACCCGCAGTCAGATATATAGGAGCAGGGATAGGAAATTGTGGGAGGGCCGTAGATGGATTCACCTTGGAGCTGCGGCTAGCAAAAGCCTCCAGATTGAACCGTTCTGCCGGCCATTTCTCCATAACACATTGCTTTTCTGCTAGCATCGACCAAAACCCCTCCGGTGTGTCACCATCACCAGGGAATTTGATGGAGAATCCCACAATTGCGATGTCTTGCATGGTGCACAAGACCTTCTATTCACAGTTTGTGTTTTCGAGGGGTACGCAATTGGTAGAGGTCAGGTAAGGTGTTTATGTTTTCACACAAGACGGTTGCGTTGCAAGAGAAGTATATCCACAACAATATTGTTTATGCTTAAATACCTCTAACACAACACAGCCCCACTAGTACTACAAATTTGATCTCCTCTCCAAGGGGGGCGGGGGGCGGTTCTCGGACTTCCGGATGACCATAGCACGACAATCAACCAAGACATCTTTGGTGTATACTCCGGACTCGTAAGCACAAGGCTTCTGGGAAATGAATTAAACCAGGGGTCGGAGGAAAGCTACAATTCCGCAGCTACTGCCAAAGCAGAAGCCCGGGATATCTCTACCCTATTGGTTCTTCTGACGATCCGATGATTGACCAAGGGACAATGTGGAGGTTTAGATGTGATCGCGCCGGGAGTGATACAATTACCCTGATGGCCTTAGTGCGTTTTGTACAGTATCAGGCTAAAACTACCCACTGTGGTTGCATATAAGGGAACTAGAGGAGCCGATAGTAGGCCGGCAGCTCTATTGTTTTCTGCCTCCCCGCCACTCTATACCCCTGGTCGCCTGTTCATAAGCATAAGAACAGCACCTCTACCATCGTGACATTTCGCTTTGGAAGTGAACAGATATAACGAAAACAAGAATGCGTTTTCTCTGTCTTCATGGTATGGGCACTAATAGCCGAGTAAGTGATGGTTAGCAGAAGGGCCTACAACGGTGGCAGGACCCAAAGCTGACGGCGCGAGGAACAGATCTTCGAGCTACAGACCGGTACGCTGCCACCTGCCAGACCCCCCTATACCACGAGAGGGGGCTGTGTTATCCTAGTCTGAGAAGCCGGCTAAACAGTCTAATGCCAGCAGCTGCTATCCGCCAAGGTCTAGGAGACAACCACAGCTATGAATGGCTAGACGGATCAATCAAGACGGAAATGGCCCCAGGTGAGATCCCAATTTGGCATATGAGTTTCTGTACCCCTCTTCGGGTGGCGGGATTAAGGGCCACAGAACCAGGTCTGGCCTATCTTAGTAGCCTTGCAGGCTTGCAATATCGGAGCTAAGCGTGAGAAACCCCGCTAGGGATGCAGGACCTTGTCGCGCCGGACGACGAGTTCCTCATGTACGTTGATGACACGGCGGAGACCCGCCGGCAGGTTCTAACGGATATGGATGAGTTCCTTGCCATGGAGACAGAGCCGTTCGATGGGCTTTTGGCCTTCTCACTGGGCGCGGGCTGCGGTGCCAGCTATCTGATGCACAAAATGCAGCAGGGCACCCCGAACAACCGGCTTCCCTTTCGCTTTGCCGTGTTCTTCTGCGGGGCACCAGCGCTATTTGGGGGACCGATTCTGGAGAGGATTGTTGCGCCGGAAATGGATTCAGAAGCAATTGGCAGCGACAAGGCGAGGGAAGGTGAGAGCGAAGTGCCGTCGGGGATGATCGAAATCCCTACTGCGCACATTTGGGGGCGGAATGACACGCTATGGGGCTATGGCCCTGAGCTCAGCCGGTGTTGCAAGGCTGAGAATCGAGAGATCGTCGTGCACGATGGTGGACATGAGATTCCAGGGGCACGCGATCCTGTCACGCTGGCCAGGTCCCTTCGGGCAATCAAGCGAACGATTGCGAGGGCGGGAGGTGAGGAGTAAGCGAGCAAACAGTACATATCATGTATCTAATGATGAAGGAGGGTACACTGTAGATCTGGACTCTTTCTGATTACAGCAGATAGGATGCACAGCCTTTTCGGACAAAATACTTGTATCTTACCAAGTAAGTGGCTTGTCGATCATGATCAGCCCAAGGCCTCATTGGTTCATTCGTAGGGGTGGGATGCACGGAATATGCAAGTGCGGAATGCTGTCAACGAGCTGGACTGACTGGGCAGAGATAGTTTCAAGTGTAAGCACTAAGTAGCCGGGCTTTGTTGATCCCATCGCTTGGACAATATGTACTTTACTCCCCACTCCATTCTTGGCGGCTATTACGCAGGATTCATGTTAGGATCGCACCATACCGTGCGCAATCCGAATTCATTGGCGAAAGCCCCCTGAGTTATGAACTAGGCTCCGTCAGCCCCAAAATAGTTCGAATATACCCCTCAGCCCTGCCACCAGGATTCAACCCATGGTGCTTTCCAGACCTTTGGCCATCTTGAAAACTAGACCGGCCCGATCCACGATCCTTCCGCAACCCTGACTTAAGTTCGTGGGCGCAAGGACCAACGGCTATCCATCCTACAAGAACAGCTGTTCAGCTTGGCCCCCACACATACCGTAAGAAAACAAAGGAACAAATCAGGACGAGTGTTTTACGGTTACCCCTAGAATATATGCCCAGAAATCGGACGACTCACGGCTCCGGTGTCTACAGGGAATGCTCCCCGCCACTGATGTTGCATTGTGGGATGACTTCGACACGCCGACTAATTTCTGACATGCAGGAGAGGGGAAGAGAAGAAGGCACTCTTCTCACACAACGAAGGAAGTTTATCACACCCTTTCCCCCAACCGTTCTGCGCTACAAGACAGGTCACTCGTAGACTGGTCAATGGTCCCCGGCGCACTGGCGAACGATGTCAGCGGATACTGGTCCGGTGGGCCTTTTCGCTGCCGATGGCGCTTGCAGTCTTCATGCTCCTGTTGTTGCTTAATTTTGCTATCCTCCTTCGGAACTTCCATCATGTAAGAATTGCCCGACAGTCTGCCGCCCCCATGACCACGCCGCTGCGAAAGGCCACCACGACTGACCAGGAGGTTTTGCAGTGAGCTCCCCCACTTCAACATAACCTTATTCTGGCCTAGCTTCTGGAAAAACTTCGGGGAGGATGGGAGACATCCCGCAATGATACCAGCCACCAACTCGGGCAGGGTCCACAAGCCTGCCATGTAGCTGTAGTAGGCAATGTTGTTGGTTGTCGTAAATAATAGTACGGCATATGCGAGCCGCGTGATAGCTGATGCACAAGCTCTGCTCGGCTTATGTGAGAAGGAATACTAAGCACTAAATCGGCGGCAGAGGGGAAACGTACAGGATTCCAAATAGGAATACGGTTGAGACAGCGAGCTTCCGGCGGAGAGCCATCTGAAGTCGCCAGATGCGGGTTTGAGGCAGAATCAGAATTATTAGGTCGAAGAAACCATTCACTGAGCTGGCAATCACATTTAGTAGACGGACATTCATGCACTTGCCGGAGATCAGAACATCCCACGCAGCCGCCATCGGACGACAGGAGAAGATCTCAACAAAGGTACTAATCACGTAGAACAGAAGGTTGATCCAAATAACGGTATGGCAAACCCAGTAGAATGTGTCCTTTCGGTGACAGAAGATTTCAACTAGCTGCAATAGGATGGAGGCTTTGATGAAAAAGATGCAGATCCCGTACAAGACCGACCCAACACGAAAGTACTAGTGAGACAAAGGGCCAAGGCAGGATCAGCTCAATGTATACATGAACCTCATGTATCAAGGGGTGAAAGCAATCTCACGTATAGCATCTTAATGAAGTCTCTCATGGTCATATTCCACTGGTCGACACCTGGGGCGACATTGCCTAGTAACCAAGCTGGGACGAAGTACCCTATGAATCCGAGCTGTCAAATGCCTCCAGTTAGATAGACACTTTGCTGTGTTGAAATTTACATACCCAGGCAATGATCATCATATCTGTTTCATAGGTCAGAAGAGACAATATGAGGTTGCTGGGAGGGCTTCGGAGGTCTTGAAAGATATCAATGCTCACAGTCAGACATTCTTACGTGTCGTACAACACACGCTTTGGTATATATACGGATAATAAAGCACAAAGAGGCCACAATGAAGAGGATTAGGTGGACAATGCGCCCGATGGTATGCATATTGGGCGGGTCCGTGAGGTTAGCTGTCTTCCCAGCAGGGGGGTAACCGGCTGGCCCATTAAGAATGGCTTCGCGTTGTGACGAAGTGAGGGCGACCATGGTGTCCGGGCTGCAGTGAACTTGAAGAACCTGAGGAGAGTGTAAAGATAGAGGAAGCTCTGAAGTCAATACAGAATATACGGGCATTGGTGCCTGTATATGTATCCCATTGCCAGGGCCATAAGCCCCTGTGAGCGTCCGAATGCAAGACTTAGTGCATCCTCTTGCGTCAATGCGGCATCTCAGTAGCGACCCCCCTTAGCCTTGCCTTGCCCCACTCATCACATACTTAGTAGGCAGCGCATAATAACTATATTAGTGTCTATATCTCTCATGAGAAGCTGGCAGTGTTTAAGTTTTGCATTGATTGGCATTCTGAGGCTGAGCTCACTGGCTGTGCTGGTGAATATCACAGATCTATACTTCGTCGGAATTTTTCACATCCTGTTTTCCTTAACCAATACTTGCCTTTGCTTCGTGCTTTTCTTTATCAAGTCCTTTTCAATATGTCGGGAAGCAGAAAATCAGGTGAGGTCATGGCAACAGGATACAAGGTGGAGGTGGAGGCAGAAATGCCCCCTTCTACACAAATTCAAGGCCCAAGGTTACACACAATTACTGCTGCGTATGTAATATCAAACTATCAGTGCCAATGGAAGTTCTGACAATTCAGTCTTGCCGTTTGTCTTTTTATAACCAATCTGGAAATCCCAATCGTGACAACCGCCTTGGTTAGAATTACCGGGGAATTGGGGGGTCTAAATAAGATATACTGGATTACTACAGCATATATGCTAGGATATGCCGGACTGCTTGTCACATCTCTGCCAAGTTCAGCGACATATTTGGCCGCAAGTCATGCTTGCTGGTCGCTGTTTTCCTCTTTGTGGTGTTTTCAGGGGCTTGCGGCGCAGCCCAAACCATGGAGCAACTGTAAGTAGGCATACCTTCTTCGTGCCCACTAATACTTAATGACGGGGTGATGCGCTAGGATCGTCTTTCGTGCATTTCAGGGTGTTGGCGGAGCGGGCAACTACTCTCTCTGTGCTGCGATTCTGCTAGACCTGGTCCCGACGGAGAAATATGCGACATACATGAGTTCACTATCCCTAGTATACGCGATATCGCTCCTTTTCGGCCCTCTGATGGGAGGGGGTATCTCGGACTCGTCGACATGGCGCTGGGTGTTTCTGTTGAATGTCCCTCCGGGCGCACTGGCCGGGATAGGGCTTGCTCTAGTCCTGCCAAACCGGTTCCCCTATCACAACGAACCATCCAAGGCGAAGACAATGTCATCCGTGTTGGCATCGTTGCGGCAAATGATTCAGAGGGTCGACTTACTAGGCTCCAGCTTGCTGTTAGTTGGAACCATTCTCCTGGTAACGGCCCTGGAGGAAGCCAATCAGGAATACACATGGAGTTCGGCTTTTACCATTGTGCTCCTCATCATCTCCGGACTGGCATGGATTGCCTTTCTACTGTGGGAAAGACGGGTGACACTCTATTCCAAGCACATTGAGCCGGTCTTTCCGTGGAGGTTTGTTTGTAACCGCGTTTGGGTCGGAATGCTGTTGTAAGTCTTCTTTCTCTCTGCTGTTGACAATGTGGGTTCCCATTGACTGGTTGTGTCGGGCGGCCCAAGAAATTCCGTCTGTCTGGGTGCAGTGTGGTTTTCGACGATGTTTCAGTTACCCCAGCGCTTCCAAATCGTCAATCAGCTTACGGCATTCCAAGCAGCTGTCCGGTTCATCCCTTTCACCGTGGCAAGTCCCGTGGCATCCGTCCTCGCACCGGCTATCGGAAAGATGTTCAAAGTTCCGCTGCTGTACCTGGTAATATTCGCGTCCTTGCTTCAGGTCGTTGCTTACGTCCTTCTGGGCACACTCCCCGACTCATTGTCGATCACCTCAGCACAATACGGATACCAGGTATTGGCCGGCTTCGGTTGTGGGATCAACATTACACTGCTGATCCTGATGACACCCTTCACGATCGAAAAGCGAGACAATGCGGTCGCCATGGGGGCCATTACGCAGTTCCGAGTCATGGGCGGCTGTATTGGAATTTCCGTGCTGACGGCGGTGGCTAATGGCTACCTCCAGTCTCACCTGCAGCAATGGCTGACGCCGACGGAGATGCAATTGGTCCTGCACTCCGCGGAGAGTCTTTCCGATCTCCCAACGTCAGCACAAAGCCTAGTGCGAGGGACCTTCTCGGCCAGTTACAATTTGGAGATGAAAATTTTGGCGGGTTTTGCTGGGGGCCAGGTGCTGGCCTCGGTGCTTATGTGGCAGAGGGAACAAATCATCGTCTAACAGTAGTTAGTACAGCGTACTACTAGGCGTTGAGTAAGGCAGCGCAGCGGAACAGACACCAGGCTGGACTAACTTCCTTGGGGAATGTGAGTGTGTCGATCTTAGTGTTGGGTTGCTACGAGATAAGGCTTATTGATTGCCTGCATGGGCGGAGAGTTGCTAGTTTCAGTTAGGGTCGGTTGGATGTTAAACTCACTTCGGCGTGGGATTTCAAATGATCGCGGGTCAGCGGCCTTTTATTCCGAAGAGCGGAGTGATATGAATATACTATTTGTTACTGCTATAATAATGAGCCCTTACCTGAACCAGTATGTGTACAGGGGTCCCTCTGTCTTTCTTTGTAATTAGTGCAAGGCGCAGCCTCCAGGGTGCATCAAACTAAGCCGTTCCCCACCGTGACTTCCCCTCATTCAGTTCCATTCCCATCACATACTAGTAGTTGTTGTAGTCCCCCTCTAAGATGCACTAGTGCCCTGCGCTTTCCTCCCCCCACCGCGCCCCCTCTCCACCACTTCTCTTCTCTCCCACTGTTCCAATAACCGAGCCACAAAAGGCAGGGAAAACCTCCCTTCGCCCACAGTTCAACGGTAAACCATTATACGCGTTGCTTCTACTTCAACACAATATTTTCTTCCGTTTCTTCTGATGGCGGGCACCAGACTGAATGGTGGAATTGCTCTTGTTACCGGTGTAAGTCACCCGTCCCTGTCATACCTCCATAACATCAAGAACCCACCGAAGCTAAACCCAAGCCAACGTGACTGAGTACTCAATCTGCAGGCCGCATCAGGCATTGGGAAAGATGTCTGCTTCGCCCTCGCTGAAGCCGGTGTCGAAGCAATCCTCCTGGCGGACCTGAACCTTCCTACGGATCCCATTCTCCAAGAGTGTCAAAAGTTCTCCTCCCACCCCAACTTTCGTGCCCTATCGGTAAAGGTAGATGTCACGGATGAGGCCAGCGTCGATAGCATGGTCCAGCATGCTGTCAGCGAGCTCGGACGGATTGACTACTGCGTCCACTCCGCAGGCATCTCCGGTAATTCGCGTACACGTACCGCAACCCTGAACGTCGACGCATTCGACCAATCCATGAGAACCAACTCCCGCGGGACTATGTTGGTACTGCGGGCCGTCTCCCAGGCCATGTCGTTGCAGGAGCCGCGCTCGTACACCAGCACGCGCAGCAACACGACCCGCACTCTGGGCCGCGGGTCGATCGTCGTGCTCTCCTCTATCAATGGCCTGATCTCAGTGCCCGGCATGATGCCATACACAGCATCTAAACATGCGACCATTGGAATCGCGCAGACTGCTGCCGCCGACAACTTTGAGCATCATATCCGCGTCAATGTTGTATGCCCGTCATGGACTGACACACCCATGATGCAGAAGACCATCAGCAACGTTCCTACCCTGGAGCAGGCAATTGCGAAACTGTGCCCCCTCGGGAGGCTCGCCATGCCAGAGGAGGTTTCTGATGCGGTTGTTTTTCTCTGTAGCCCCGGCGCTTCTTTTATCAATGGAGAAAGCCTGGTGATCGATGCAGGATTTACGTTGACAGGGTTCCGGATGGGCCACTGACGTGCTGTGACTGCAGTTGAGCAATGCTTCGTAGATACAATGTCTATATTTGAGGCTTGGGCAAGGATTGTGTACTGGATAAACCCAGAGATGAGTACCTAGACGTTTAATATACTCACAATCCGAAAGCGATACACGCCATGTGTCACATTCCCTACATTCTCTTGGAGCGTTCATTTCCACATGAGGCTTTCAATCAGTAAATCCCACCGGTTCCCTCCGACTACGGTCCACCCGCAAATCAGAAACATCCAACCGTTGATAACCACCCACAACATCGTGATATTGCTTCCCCTCAACGCAAAGCTCCAAATCCAAGTCCGCATACAATACTGCTTCTTCCATCTGCACAAACTCCCGTGTCTGCTGCTCCTGCGTCGACTCCATCACCGTAAATCCTTGAACCGGGGATCCCGTGGGATCGAGGAACATGGTGACGCCGCGCGGTGAGAGCTCCAAGGTCCGGCGAATCCGCGCCGTGTCACTGGCTCCAGCGACAATGGTATCAATGGTGGTTTTATCAAGGAATCCACTACACATCACACCAAAGCACTTGGCCTCGAAGCAATGGGCAGCAGCGCGCAGACGATTAGCCAGGACATTGTTGTAGTTCGACCCAGCGGTACTAGTAGCAGAAGCGTCCCCGGTACTACCCGCCGCCTCGGAAGGGTCATCCAACATTCGAGTAGGCCAGATGCATGGCCATGAGGAGATATGAATCTGCTCCCTTTGTGTCATAAGAGTGTATCGTGCCAGCGGGTTCGTGTTCTCTCCGCAGATGAGCCCGCCGATATTGCCGTACGGGGTATTAGCGACCCTTAGCCCGTGCCCATCACCGGGACTCCAGGTCAATTTCTCGAAGAAGGTTGGCATCAGCTTGCGGTGATGCACGGCGATGGAGCCAATGCTGTCGATGATGAGGTTCGAGTTGTAGAGACAGGCAGTGCTGGTCAGGCTACGCTCCGAGATGCCGATGCTCACGACAGTGTTGGTCTCACGAGCGGCAGTCCGCAGCACAGCAACCTCTTCGCCATCGATGGCAATCGAGTTCGCCACCATACGGGAGAATAAATCGTGATTATCCGTGGGTGGGCGCAGCGCAACTCCAGAGGGGAAAGGCCGCAATGTAGGACTCGGGAAAGACAACTACGTGGGCGGCATTGTGTGCCGCTTGATGGATGAGGGAGACGGCTTTGCGCGTGGTTTTCGACGCGGACAGGAAGTGAGGGGCGACGTGGCAGGCTGCTACTCTGGTGGTGACCATGATGAAGAGTTTACACACTGTGTCGAGTTACAGCACGGCGGTCTTTACATATAGCGGATTGACGCAGTTGAGAGTCATGGATGTTATCAGTGAGGGGGGCGGATGATAAGGCTCGCTCCACTTTCGGGTAATCCCAGGATCAGGCTTCTTGGTGCGGCCAAGCTTGCTTTAACGGTTGTTTCGATCAGCGCGGCTAGACGTACAGAGAACATCGTCGAGCAATCAAAATTCAATTGATGGTAATAGAGGTAGATCTACATCTTAATCGCCATTTTCTCGCGACACCTTGTCCCATTATCTCAGTGATGCCGAGGTCTAGTCAGTGAGTCAGTACTAGCTTCAGATAGAGTCCAAGACTTACTCTGCCACCACCTTACATTTGCACAGTACGATTACATAGCGAAGAGGCACAGTTGAGATCAGATAACAACGCAATTGATTCTTTGACATTGACACACACACATATTTCTTATATACAATGAAGACAGTAAAAGATAAAAGGTCCATCAAGGAGAACAAAAGGAGATGGAAATGGAGATACCACCACCTAGACAATCAGTCATATTCACGACCTCTCTCAGTCGCGCGTGTCCCCCTAGAAACAACAATGGGATTCCATGACTTGAGCGGGCGCAAACATAGGCATGGCATCTTCCCACAAACTGTTCGACAACACGGTCTTGTTGCTACCATCGGCTTCCATGAGCACGATGATAGCGTATGGCTGCATAGAATCATCGTATAAGGGTGCCTCCTGCTGGAAGCCGAACATCGCAGTACTGTATAGGATACGTCCATCTTGGGTCCACACAGCATGGGCATCACTGGCGATAGAGGGAGTGAGCTTCGTAAGTTCACTGCCATCCGGGTTCATGGTGAAAATATCATAGTTGTCGCCAATGTTATCCAGATTGGTGCGCCGTGTGAACAAGATCTTCTTGCCATCAGGGGAGAAAGCCGGGAGGTTATCCCACTCGGTTGTAAGTTGGGTCACCAGCCGAGAGGGTAGATCGACAATGGCCAATCCAGTGGTGCCAATGGTGGTACCATTGGAGGCCGTACCAGGCCAGGTCCGGAAAACGACCTGCGTGCCATCATGGTTGTAAGACGGGAATCCGTAGTTGGTGATGTTGTTGCCGGCGAGGAGGGTCACGCCCGTACCCTCCGGGGTAACACTGAAGATGAACCCCGGGCTGCTTTGGCGACCCACGAAGTATGCACCGTAGCCGAACGTGATGTTGGTATCATTCGGTCCCCAGTTGCCCTGATAGGCACGGGCGTTAAAGCCTTCCGCGATAGAAGGATTGATCATGCCCTTCTTGGTCTCGAAGAGGGTAACCTGATCAGTGCCGTTCATTTGGAGACGCATAAGATTGCTATCTGCGACACCCTCCATCTGCTGTGACATGGCCATCATAGGGCAGCCTCCACGCTTGGCCATCGGGAAAACATCCGTGAAGCGGTAGTCCCAGTCCGGGTCAAAGTTCCACAGCGGGGAATACTGAGTCTTCGATGTCGACGTACTACCGCCCGTAGGACCTTGTTTATCATAGATGATATATTTGCCATCTGGCGACCAGGCAGGGGAGCGTATAGCAGGTGTCATGGTATTCATGGGAATGGTCTGGTATTGCGTGTGGTTTTTACCCGAGATGGAGGTGTAGTAGATACCATTGCTCGCCGACTCTTTCATGACGTAGCCAATAACCTGTCGGGGGCATTCAATGATCAGTATGGAATACTACAGTTTGGCTGAATCAGGATACTTACATCGTCGGTGACGAACGAAGGACTGATCTTGGTCCCATCTCCAGTAGCATGAACAATGCGGTCACCACCAGTGGCGAAATCAATCGAGACGATGCTGGTGTTGAGGTAAGCTCCTTCGAGCAGCTCAGGCTGCAGACGACCATTGTATGTGTCCTCGGTCAACATCTCATAGAAGACCAGGCGCTTTCCATTTGGAGAGAATCTAGGCGATCCCTGGGTGTAGTTGCTCCGAGACGAGACGAGACGAAAGTCGGTACCATTGGGGCGGGCTGCGTAAATGGACAACTCCTGGGTATGCTCCCAACCAGAGCCGTCGCTGTGGCCCCGCCATGGGGTGTTGCGATCGGATGTGAAGACGACCCACTCTCCATCAGGGGACCATGTCGGCTTGAAGTATCCATTGGGTAGTGAAGAGTTGGCGGCCTCGGAGATACCGGGAATGAGCGTGAGGTTCTTGAGCGATCCGGTCTCCAGGACCATGAGCATTATCTGGCTAGTCTGGTTGTATCTCGAAGTTGCAAATGCCAGCATCTTGCCATCAGGGGAGATCGAAGCAGAGTCGTCCACACCGGGTGACAAAGCGACTTCTTCTATTTCTGCCCCCACGGTACTGGTGCCATTGATGGCGACACGGTAGATATCCGCCTGGCCGTCCCCTCTTCTCTCCGACGTGAAATAAACATACTTTGCGTCAGGGGACCAGCTGGCTCGGAAGTCGTACACGGTGTTGGAACCCAGGAGGAGCTTCTCATTGGAGCCGTCTGGCTCGGCAATATACAGCTCGGAATAATTGGGACTGATGCGGTTGTGGAGGAAGGTACCTAGTTTTGTATCTGAGGTGGCTTCTCTCCTAGCCTGGTCTTTTGCATGCGATACACCAGAGACTAGGGTGGCAGAGGCTAATGCAAGCCAGGCCCATGCCTTCGAAACAAACATGGCTCTTTCCACTCCCTAGTGGCAGGGGTGACAGGTATTGGTTGAATGGGTTGATATAAAGATAACAGAAAGCAGGTCACCGTTCACACACGATAGCCTGCGATTGAACCAAGCTCTGAGACAAACTTGGGCAGTAGTCGAAAAGCAAGCAGGGCCAAGCTTCGTCTTAAATGTCAGAACTCAGAACTCAGAACTCAGGACTCTGAAGAGCGGGATGGGGTGGGGATGTACCCGCTGACAATTGGAAAGTACCAGAGCCATCTTCGCTTAGATGGGCAGAATTATCTCAGCACAGGAGTATGGCCCTCAGGGCTTAATTTAGTGTCTTCTAGTGTGGAGGGTCAAAAAATGCAGGTGCCACGCAGAGAAGTTTCCGGGATCTCCACCTTTCGGACCTTGAACCCTGAAATGGATACCCGTCGGTGATCACTTGTTGCACCTCGTATAGCAAATTGTCCCTCGGACCTGCCCACCCGAAGCGATCCGCGCCCTCCCAATCAGGTATATGTAAAGACTGACGGATTTGATGTTGCAACCTTGCGTAGTTGCACTCCAACTCAAAAGACCGGTGGAGAAAATACAATACGATACGCCACTCCTAGCAATCTCGGGCCTCGTCCGGGCCGCTCTATACCCCTCTGATGCTTGTTTTGTCAAACGACACGGGATAATCTTCTTCGTCCAGATTTACTCCCGCATGTATTGCATGAGAGCTCGGCCATATGGTTTCGGGCCTTCGTAGAAAATGAATGGATCATTCCCAGCAAGTCGAGGCAGGACGTTTTGTAATTGGGATCAGAGGTCCACCCACTCGTTCTCCCACATCCCACATGAGGACTGGAAAGGGGGGGGGGGGAGTGCCTTTTCTCGTGCTTAGAAATTGCGGCATCGGCTGTAACTATTATCGTTCTTCGAACTGAAAGAGGCAGCTGCGCAATCCTTTTACCTCCGACATCACAGGGCCGGGCGGAGCCTCGAGCCCTCCGAATAGGCAACCGCCGTCATTCCTATTGGGTCCTTCAGACTTCACATAAGGGAGTATACGCAATATTTCCGACTGGTCTGAATGCCTCTACTGCCCAATGGTGTGTCCCAAAGAAGTCTGATTACGACCCCAACAGCACGCAGCCGGCGGCTTCAGCTAAGTCAAGCATTCTTCTTGTCTCACCAAAGAGACTAATGAACGCAAACCCTACAATAGCAAGAATATAGTGTGGACTGTATGATGTTCACTTTGGGATATCAGAATGCTTACAGAGGGTTGATGACTACGGCCACAGCCGACAAACAAGACAGTTTATACTTCTTATAATTTTATTGATTGAAGGGTGGCCATTGATGTACTCATCATCTAGACCTGGATTGAAAAGCTCCTTATTTACAGATAGGCAATTGTGAAAAGGCCTCTCCAACAGCAACCCCTTCCCAAACCCGTGATTAAAATCAACACCCAGTTGGAATGTAAAGGAAAGTACATGAGCTTCGAGCAGAATGAAACCAATGATGGACGCATACGGCTGGATAAAGCCGTCTCTTCAACCGACTCCCAAGGGGAACAACTCTAGCTGATAACGGTGATATTGCTCGACAGAGCAGTGCAGTTGATCGGAAGATCAATTGGCGGAGCTGTTCCCCCGTTGCTGAAAGCCAGACTGCTGTAGTTGTATGTCGGGCTTAGCATCATGATTTGGCCAACAGTCGTCCCATACTTGTCGGCAAGATCCTTATACACACCCCACTCAAACGAATAAGGCTGGATGATACATTGACTCGGCGAGCACTCGGGGACCTTGATAAATTGGCCAACCCGCAATGTTTCATTAGCGGACTGACCGCCCGAGAGTGATTCGGTAGTTATGTTGAGACGGAGGGCAATCTTTTCATATGTGTCCCCTTTGACAGTGTAGTACAAACGTGGTCCACCGTAGATGCAAGTCCGGGTACGGCCCACATCTTTGATCAGGCAAGACTCATTGTCTGGAGTGCAGGTTTCGCCAGGGATGATGAAGACTTCGCCAATATTAGGTGGAATGGTCACATCTGCCATAAGGTTGTGTCGGCCAATGTCACAGACACCACGGTTGGTCTTGCGGGCAACCTCGAACACTGTAGTCTCTTCGGTGATATCGTAGAGATAACTTGTGGTATTCAGGGTACTCGGATCGCAGGACGCCGAGGCAACGGCAATTGTGCCCAAAGAAAGAAACATAGGAACAGCGGATCCAAAGCCCTTCATTGTGACGGTGAATAGTCTTTACTCGGAATGGAAAGAAATTGAGATGGAATGAGTGACTATGAAAGGAGAAGAATGAAACAGAATATGTACTGGAAGTACAGGAGGCCCTTTTATAGCTAACAAAAATTATATCCTAGTAATGATTGATCTTCCATGAAGAAGTGGCTCCGGGAGCACGATGAGGAAGTTACGATCGGTGATCATGAGCCGTTCATGCCGGAGCAGTGTGGTCAAGGTGCACATGAATCCCGATTGCACCTTCGCAGTCCAGGCCACCGACATTCATTTCTTCAACATGCCTGAGTGCGTGTAAAACGGTCACTAGGTACTTGGGGTATCCCTTTCTCCCCCGACGGCACATCACGGAGTTCCGGTGCAATTGGCCTCGTCAGCTGCGATATGATAGACGCGTTAGCCACGCCATGTAGTCCGCGATATGGGGAATTTTGTTAAGGCCTTCTAAAGACACTAAAAGCGCCAGTGCGTCTTGTAAAGTGCATCATCGCCATATCCACCACCCTCATTGGAGGAATTTAGATGCTCTAAACAGGGAGCGATGTACGGACATACCCCAGTTTGACCCAAAGACTGGTGGGTCGGACGGAAAATCTGCCGCGGGTAAGAACGGGTACTTTAGAAGAAACGCACACCTTGCATGCGTAACATTCCCTTTAAATTGGGATCTAATGGTCGGAGGTCGGATGTGGCACAAAGCTGGATCCATGCAGCTAAAACCAGTATCAAGTTTATGCATTTCTGCCAGGCTAAGCGATAGGATATTGCCCCTGAACAGACATCTTGAATAGACGTAGATGTGCTACTCACATCGGACATGGAGGGTCAGGGGTGGGGACTCGGTATTACAATGGAACTCGGTAGGCTATATCTTCATCATCTCTATTTATCTAGACTACTGATCGTTTAGACAAAAAATCAGTGATCCTCGAGACCGGGACAGAGGGTTTCGAATCAGGCAATGATCCTCAAGCGAGTGGGTCCAGGGCAGCAGCAATATGAAGAGCTTGTTATCTCCGAGGATCTTGAGTATCTTCGGTCTCCTCGTGCCCCAATTATGCACTGACAAAACGGCTAGCGTCTGTCGGCACTCCAACAGGGCTCTTAGGTTTCCGATTCAGTAAGTTAGGCAGAATTTGCGATGTATTCATGTCTATGATCTGCGATCACTGCGGAAGACAATTGGGAATACTGTAGCCTAGGAGCATACGTATTCAGCTTGGAAGGTGCGTACAGGAAGAAAACAAAACCCAAAAAAAAACCTTGGAATGGACGCCGTGGGGTTTCGCAAAGTGACCCCAGATTGGGTTATAGCGGCTAAGTGGGCGGTGTTGGAGTTGTTTTTGGCACACTTCATCTTATCGGCGGAGCCCAGACCCACGCCGCCGATCTTGATTAAAGCAGAGTCATATTGGGTCAGCGCAGACCACAGAAGGAGCTGAACTGATGCCGTTTCAAGGGCTTCCCCATCCATGGTCGGGGATATGGATGATGAACGGCCAATGATCTGTGTTGGATTTGGAGGCGATTGCGTTTTCTGAGGGATAATTTGATGTATCTCCCGTCTCGGGACCATTAACTAGTTGTTCGCGGGAGGGCTCCAGTGGGTTGTACGGCTAGTATTGGTTTAGAAAAAGTCGTCTCCTTGTTCTCTCTTTCTCTTTAAAGGCCTACCTTGCGAGTTCAGTGACATAGCAGACGATATACCGCGGCTGCTCTAGCAAAGTCCACAGAGTCTACTCCCCAACAAGGCGATCCTTAGGGACAGCAGACCTGTAGTTCAACCGAGCAACATAGTTGAGGCGGATGTCAATGCAATCCAAGTATCATCTTTCCATCACTATTTCCGAGGTACCAGTGTCCCACGGCTATTCGTTATTTGACCATATTTTGAGCAGCCATGCACGAGCATAATTCTCACTTTGATAACTGATGTGGAATATTGCCTCATTAGCGAACACATTATGATCTCCTTGACCTTGCTTACGTTTCCTGTATCGAGTTGAACGCCTACCTTCATTAGTGTTTTCAATATTGGACCTGCCTCATCGACCGCGTAGGTACAGCCATCGTCAAACTTCGGATTGACAGGAAAGGTTATCATGTCTCACGTGCTCATATTGTATCTTGTCAGGTTTTTGCACCTTTATTATCCTTTATTACACAGTTGTATATGCGGTTTTGGTCATTTGAGGCTCCTCAAAGTGCATAAGCACTCCATACCTCTTATCCTCAATCACATCCATCAGGGCGATAGCAGTCCAGACAATTACTCTGGCACTTTCTAGTTATCTTTTTTGGTCATACAGTGTTCAACGGTAGAGGGCGCTGTACCGATCGGGAATATGTTCTACGGATGTATTTTAGGAGGCTCATGTCCTCCTCGATCGATTCTATCATGACACAGGTTTGAGTGATAGACATTGAAAACTTGGAGTACTTTGCAGTCAATATCTATGCAAATTTTATGGGTGAATTTGGTCAAGACGTTGGCATAGTTCGTCATCCCATCAATAGAAAGCTCTGCATTTTAAGCCGGCAGTTTCAAGCCAGTGACCTCTTCACAGGCTTCGACGACTTTCTCTTGCAAATTCTCATCTCTTGCTGCCGGAATCGGCTGACCAATCTTCCCCTTGGGCTCGAAATACCCTCCAGAGAGGTTCTGTTCATCATAATTCCCTTCGGCTAACATGACATACGTTTCAACACCGTCCTCCACCTTATCTGGGGCACCCTGTCCGCCAAGCTTGGTTGCCACCCATCCGGGATGCACCGAGGTCACCGATGTGTTCCTGAACCGCCGAGCGATTGCATTGGCGAGGAGCATGACATGAAGCTTAGAATCACAGTATGCCGGGTAACTTTGGTAGCTGGCCTCCCCGCGTTTGAACCAGAACATATCATCCATGCTTGTCATGTCTGCGTACCGGTGCAGGTTTGAGGAAATGAAAACGAGGCGTTTGGGTGGACGCAGCAAACAGGACATCACATAAGGTGCAATAAGGTTGACCGACACCAAGGCTGGAACACCAGTATCCGCATTCTTCCGAAAGCCACCCTGCATGATTCCAGCATTGAGGATGACAGCATCAAAATCACCAATTGCGTTGGCATCGTCGCAGAGCTTCTGCGTGTCTTCTATCCTGGACAAGTCGGCAGTCAACACCCCGGCGGCACCCGGGCACGCAGATTTGGCGTCCACTGCACGTTGCTCATTGCGCGCATGCAGGTATACGGTGTGTCCTCTGTTAACAAGCTGCCTGGCAGCCTCGAGACCAAGCCCGTCGACCGAGCCAGTGATGAGAATGCGAGCCATTTTGCTGATCGCCAATGATTGATGGGCTAATTTCAAGTGATGTACTGTCACGGCTGGAAGCTTCCGAGTTCAGATAAAGGCAGCGAGAAGGGAGGAGAGTACAAGAGTTGGGATACAGTCAAACTGGAAGGTGAGTCTGTTGTGTGGCTATTCCCGTGGCCGTCGAAGCAGCGTTTGATGGTTGTGGGGCAAACACTGCACGGAAGTAAAGTCCGGTAACTCCGACGGTTTCCCGACGGATTTGTAGATATGGGATATGATGGATTCTACACGGTGGATGTAGCCAACATCCTGGACCCTGAGTGGAGCTTTTGGCATTTCCACACTTTCAGGTGGTATCGCCGTGTCCGGGCTTTTTGCCGGAGCTCACAGGATGAGAAACTGTCGACGAGCTACTAACCGCTAGACCATAAGCAATTTTCCGCTTCAGCTGATCAGCGGACGGAGAGACATGTCCCAACAGGGACTGACAGTGCACGCTCATAGGCAATATAACCCTGGAATGTTGCTTCACCTGAAGTCTCCCATGGAAGGGACAGAAAATTTGTTTACTTCCCGTAGTCTATTCGCCTCGTTCTTTCGCTTCGTAAACGGACCTTATCAAATAGCAATGATCAATCTGATCAACGTACATACTACAGAACATACTACAGGACAATCTACTAATCACACAGATGAATGGTGCCTTTTATGTGGTATCCAAGGTTCATCACGCACCCTGTAGGCACAACCACACCATGGGGCACTCCACTCTCGCGGAAGCTAATGCGTATTGCTGACACCACCAATGAGATACCGACTGTCAGCACGCTATCTAGGTTTTCCATCAGCTAGACCTGTATGGGGCAGCGTGATGGTTCAAGTGTCACCGTTGTGATTGAGAATCGAACTGTTTCGAAGTCAGTGTCTCAAGTTTCGTCATTCATGAGTAGAGACGGATTTATAATCGCATCGTATTCAATTCAGAGTTGCCACCACAGCCCAGTAGTGACGAGCTTCATTGTCTGTGGGGTCGCGGTTATATATTTGAACTATGAGCCCTCAAGCTGGCTGGGATCCTCTGGGTTAACACTAACAGCACAACTCTGATCATTCCACTACGATCCATTTCCTTACTCATAGTCTCCATTATCATGGCCACCCACCCAGCAATCATCGTACCCGCACTGAAGGGGCCTTTAACAATTCAGCATGTTCCGACTTGGAAGCCTGCCCATCGGGAAATTCAAGTCCGGGTAGAATGGGTTCCATCCGCCCCGTTGGATGTCTGGCAAGTCGATGCCGGGCTCATGGTCCAGTTCCCTCAGACGCTGGGTGATACGGCCGCGGGGACTGTGGTAGCTGTTGGTCCTGATGTCAAGCGCCTCCAAATTGGCGATCGAGTGTTCGGAATGTTTTTCCAGAACAAGACACAAAAGGGTCAGCAGGTATATGTAACTGCGCCAGAAACCCTTTTTGGTAAGGTTCGTTCACACACCACTTCCAAGTTACATTGTTTTATGCCAGTTTAACCCGGAGTAACAGGTCCCACAAAGCATTCCATTGTCTGCTGCGGCTACCATACCGACAAACTTCTGCACTGCGTTCTTTGCACTTTCTGAAAAGCTCAAGATTGAGCTGCCTTGGCCGCGTCCAGACAAGTTCACCCCATCCGACAAAGATGTACCGGTTCTCATTTGGGGTGCTGCCAGTTCCGTGGGGCAGTCTGCGGTGCAAATCCTCAAACACTGGGGATACACGAACGTGATTGCAACAGCTTCGCCGAAGCATCATGAAAGGATCAAGGCTTATGGTGCGGCACACGTCTTCGACTATCGCGACCCCAATGTCACTGCTTCCATCCTCGAACTCCTGGCCAGTCAAGGGCACTCAGACAGGATTCGTGTCTTTGACTCTGTAGCCTCGAAATACGGTTCCTTAATTCCAATCTCCAAGATTGCGACACAATCAGGATCAGCTGTTTCTGCTGTTCTTCCAGTCGTTATCAGCACCTTAGCTGAAAAAGACGGTCTCAAGCTTTCCCCAGATGTCTCTGCGGAAGCGCCCTGGGCATCGGGAGTGGAAATTCACCCCATTGTAGTTTACAACTATGAAGAGGTATGTCGGCACTTGCATATTATGTCTTCTTCTGTTCTATAGGAGTCATCACGGTAATAGCTACTGAGTTTGGGCTAATAATATTTCGTCCTCAGAACCAATTTTTGCGGGACCATCTTCAAACAGAGATCATGCCGACGCTCTTGGCCCAAGGTGCTATCAAGCCGAATAATCAGCAGATAGTTGAAGGAGAGACTCTCTTGGATAGGGCGCGCAAAGCTTTAGACATTATGAGAAGTGGCACTGTTAGTGGTGAGCGGCTGGTGTGGCAGGTCTGGACCGAGGAGGAGTTCCCTGAGTTCAAGTGATCTTACTGCCAGGAGTGAGCGGTTTTATGATGTGCTAGCGCAAGCCCCGTTGTCATGGTCTCTAACTGCTAGTAGAGTCATCCGTTTGTGCTCTCTGCACAATTATAAGGAGTTATTCGTAATGATTATGCTTTTTCTCTGGGCAAAGCGTGCCTTTCCACCTTCCTAGATATAGCAGAAGAGCGGCCTGATCTCACACAAAAAGGACGCACGCAAAGAGGGCCTGTGAGGAAGAGACATATTAACAGGAGACTATAACTAAATATAAGGACACGGTTTCACTGTATGCAAATGAAGAAATGAAAGTCCTCGTCCATGTATTTATTGAGGGAAAGCTCTTCAAAAAAAACATGATCATTCTGCTTCGGATCTAGACTGCTAATATACTTTTTTACGAAGCTTGTTAAAAATAATAAATGAACCATCACCGACCAGAGACAGTTCTTCCAGCGTTGTCGGACCACGCCTCTCGTCTAGTGCATATTCCGATGTTTCCCTTTCAGGTTCGTTGTCTGCGTTATTTTCGCAGAGGGTATCTGCGACCTCTCTAGTGTAGCCATCCGGATCCCAAGCCAATGGCTGTGTCTGCATCTCTTCAACCTTAATCGCCACAATTTGTTCAATTTCGGCTCTCTCTGCAGGCTCCAGTATGACCAGCCTCTGTTTCCAAACATCATCGATGGGAGTAGACGTCGATCCAAAAAATCGCTGATCAATCTTGTACCAGTAAATCAAGTCAAAGGCAAAGTTGTTCCTCGCTGCATATGCTATCCAGAAATCCCCACTCTCCCAGCTGTCTTTCATAGGACCCGACAGCCGCTCGGTATCGTCTAGCCACCCCTGCTCAATTGCCCTATCCTCCTGGTCTCTTATCGCCTTGAGGAAGGTTGGAAGACGTCGTTGATATTCACTGCACCAGTCGTCAAGCCCCTGTGGCCAGTATTCAGGCTTCTCAATGAGCAGCCACCAAGGAGGCGCAAACGAGAATTCAACAGGCGCAGCGTATGTGAACTCCCAGTCAACAACGCCGACAATCTTCAGCTCTTCGCTCAGTAGGATATTAGCTGGGCGGAAGTCATCGCACCAAAGTTTGAACGGGCCGTTATCGAAGGCGCCCAACGGCTTTGATAAATGATGTTCCCTGGCAAGTTTTCGAAAGAGATATCGAGCAACAAGCTTCCGTCGACAGTCGTCCGCTGAATCGATCGCATCATTACGTTGGTGGGTGAGGTGTGCAACGTGGAGCTCTGCTAATGCTTCGAAATATGAAGAGGTCGTTTCGAACGTCGTGTTGGGAAGTTTTGATCGAGGTAACGAGCCTAGTCGAATCAGACTATTCATAGACATTGACAAAGGCCGCTGGGTTACTTCCCACGTGAAATCATCGACCTGTTTCAGTGACCCTATTCGGGGAAAATTTGGTTTCGAAAGCTTCAGTAAAACGGTTGCAACCTCTCCATACAACGCCTCCAGCCTGGCCTCACGGATATCGGGGTTAAGGAAACCACGCTCTTCACGAGGACAGCCAGGCCTGTTGAGAACATCATACATGTTTGTCTTATGCTCAACGTATTCCATGATGATGAACGGTCCTAGGCCCCGAGGACTTTCTTCCCTCGGTCCCCAGTGACAAATGAAAGGAACAGGAATGTCAGTTTGATCATTGATGTATCGCATCATTGCCACTTCATTGCGTACTTTCTCTTCGGGAAACATAATTGATCCTGGCTGGACGAAACGTATGACCGTAGAGTTTGCATTCTTGTTCTTCATCTGAAAGGTGATGTTGTACGAGCCCTTCTCCAGATAGCTGAATTCATCAACATTCCCAGGGCCATGGTGTCTTTTCAGGAATTGCGCGACGGATTGCAGAATCTTGGGGTCAAAGAACTGTCGAACCCACGCATTGGTGATGTCTTCAGCCTTCTCCCAGGCGACGTCGTCGTAGTGTAGGCGTGGCTTCATGCTTGCTAGGTGTCTCAAGAAGCAATTGTCAGCTGATCGATACGAATCAGAGAGAGCTCGCAGATGGAAATGACTCTGAGGGATAGTTATTCTGAGCCTGTGGGTATTAGTGATCAGAAAGACCAGTGGTTCATGCTACGAAATATTCAGCCCTGGGGAAGAGTGTTGTTTAAATCCCGCATTGACCCCCTACTAAGGCAAGGGGATGCACGTCGAGTCGCACAATTCCCTAAGATCAGCTGCCTGGTCTAGGCTTCTCTACCCCACTATGTGCACGTCAGAATAGATGGGATGACTTCTTAATTTCCTTGGCGGTGCTTTAGATAACTGAGTGAATCTTACACAAAGCCTTAGTTTCCCATGCACAGAGGGTACAATGGCTTGCTCAGGCTGATCGGACACTGCGAGACAAAACCGTGGTATTTGTAGTTTGCCAAGATCATATAATACGACAAATCGCGACTTGCCGCGGGTAGTACTTTGGTCATTGCCAGCCTTGCAGCCTCTCACGGCAGCCTTGCGCAGGAATATCCCCGGCCGAATAAGGCTCCCCGACAGGAGAAATCCGGCGGTGTCGAATCAAACGCACTTGCACTCGCTGGTCTGCATTTTCAAATTGCACTTCTATAGAAAGGAAGGGTTAAGGAAAGACAATATATTCAATTGCTGATCATGCGACTTATATACAAATCTATATGCTACAAGACAGGGGAATTATAGGTCTATGGTCATGAGAGGTGGTGATGATGACATGTCTGCCCTTGCCAATAAGTCCTCGTAGAAAGGAGCAAAGACAAGAACATTTGATGCGTAATGCAAAGAAGATATCTGCGCACGCAATGGTAGTGGCATGCGAGATTTGTGTTGACCCGGTAGGGCATAATCTAGGGTCGGTTGAGCTGTTCGCGGCGGTAAAAGAGCAGGAAGCCCCAACTGTTCAAACGTTAGAAGAAGCTCACATCAAGAGTAAAGTGGGGATAGGCTTACCTTGCCAGGAGCTGGAAGAAGAGAGCGATCCAGAACCATGCGTTACCGACCTTGTCCACCGACGTGCCCACATCCGGGGAGATATCCCCAGGACCAATCTTGTTGGGCGCGAAGCCGCGGGCGCAGATGGTGGCGATGGATCCCAGGGCTTGGGCGGCCAGCAGGACGAAGCAGACATGTACTCTAGTCATGGTCTGCAGCAGAATCATACCCAATCCGACTTGTTGAATTTCGTCAAGGAGTCCCAGCCAGAGCCACAGACAGCGGGTCACGATCGATCCTGACACCAAGCTGCCGGCCCAGGGGAGGTAATAGCCGATGTTGGAGGTTCCCCACCAGGTTTGTGCCCATCGGGGAGCACCCAAACTAAGACCAAAGACTGGCAAGATCCAGCTATGTTCCTTCGACAGGGCACGGAATATGACAAGAATGGCCACCCATAGGACGACAAAGAAGCCGAACACCAGGAGGACAATCTCCCAGGGTTTGACGTGCTTGGACGTCCAGAGGAAGGACCAGTTGCGGCCGAAAGCAGCAGAAAGGAACCAATTCTGGATGATGACCATGAAGAAGAACCACAGGATGATGCGTCGACGGAACAGAGACTTGTAGAAGAACAGGATACGACTGGGAGCTTGGCGGTAGTAGTTGGGTAAGCCCAGGGCCAGTAGAACTCCAATGATGAAGCAGAGGGCAGCGATGGGCATCACCACGGCTGTGAGTCGCCAGGAACTCAGGGCCGCCACAGATACACCTCCAACTTCGGCGGCAGTGACCTTAGAGCTCCAGAACCAGAGCGCAACCGTGTAGATCTGGGAGATACCTTGAATGATACTGGCGCGGAACATCCAGTCCTTGACAGGCACGGCACCCTGGTCTCCAAAGTTCAGAGCGAAGAACAACGAACCGCTAGAAGATGCAATGGCGTAGACGCCAGCCGCAACATTCTGAGCCCAGGACCGACCGAGAGAGGTGAGACCGAACGGCGAAACACCGATAATGATAAATGCCAAGCAGTAGATGAACCACGGAAGACTGAGGGAGATGACGGCCGGGAATCGATGATACATGAACCACCACGCGATCGAGGAAAGGCAGTAAATAGCGGCGATGACGTACAGCTTCACAGCGGTCTCTCCGACCTGACCGACAAGCAGGGTGATTTGTGCCGAGTTGGTGGCGATGATCTGACCCAGTCCCAGGAAGAGCGAATACACGGGCCAATTGCCCAAGCGGCGTCTCATGAATCGCTGAACAGCGATCGGACGCGTGTAGCCCAACCGCATCAGCCAGCGGTCAATCTCATCCTCCCCGTTCAGTTCAGAGTCCTCGCTAGAGTAGGACTGGCGGTTGTCTGAACTGGGCCCATCATGTACGACACTGACAGAGCTAGGAATCGCGATCGCACGGTCCTTGGGTTGTTTCTTGAGCTGGGCGTCGTTGTATGAATTGTAGAACTTGCGCTCACTCTTCATCAAATAGACCTCAATGCAGTAATCCGTAATGGAGTTCTTCTTGTTCAACTTGTCAAGCGACTGCTCGAAGCGACGAGTGAAGTGACCCAGGCTGTCTGTAAAAGTCGGGTCCACCTTCTGCAACTCGAAGACGGGCTGGTCCTTGTCCTCACCACCGAGACTGCTGAGGCGGTTATGGTCGCCAACCACGGAGGGCAACGACAGCATAGAAACAGTCCGGAAATGAGTCATGGGCGGCGGTGTTGGGCACGCCGGAGTGGAGATCTGGGAGACGGGGTACGGGGATACAGGTCTGGACAAGTAGGAGGCGCGAGGAGTACTGTCTCCAGTGATCGCATGGGGAGAGAGCGTGTTGTTGACAGCCTGCATGGCCTCCTCCGGGGAAATGTAATCCTCCTGCGGTCTGTGGTCATCTTCCTCAGCGTCGGTGTCGTGCTCATCTTCTCCGTGATCGGTGGAGATCTGGCTCGCGGTCGCTTGCTTCTTTGTCAAGCGCTTTCTGCCCTGACCAGGGCCGGACCGGCGACCCAGTGACAGTTTGCGGTTGAGACTGCTGTCGCGACTGCTTCCCTCGGATGCTTGAATTTCTTGAAGGCGAGCGTGGGCCTGCTGGATCATGGCTTCCGGGGGAGTGTCTGAGCCGTCCGACCTGGACAGAGCCATGTTGGGAAGGGCCACGGTGGAGTAACGCGCACTCTGAAGGTTTTGCAGGTCCCAGACACTCTCCGACTCCGGAATAGAGCCAGTCACTGTCTCCTTGTTCTTCTCATGGTGAATCTTGATCGACGTTCGCTGAAGGGTCTCGAGTTTCTGGATCCACTCGAGAACGGGGAATCGCTGCTTCGCAGAGTTTGCGCGCATCTGGGCTCGGGTTTCCGGAGACGAGTCCAGGGCCGATTTGATGGCAGTCCTCAGCTGGTGTAGGAGATGGCGAGTGGCGTCCGATTCGACGGTGTACCACCAGCCTGGCATCTGACCCAAACCTCCAATGCGAGATCCAATTCCCAAAGCACCCTTTCGACCGAACTCGACAGCGATCAGTCCGAATGGCTCATCGCGAGACGGAATGAGAGCAAAGTCAGCACCAGAGAAGACACACGGGGGTAAAGCAGTGAACTCAGGTCGCGAGAAGACCCGGCCAGGGAACATGGCAGCGATCTTCTCCAGCTTGATGGCAGCTAGTCTTCCATAAAGATCGATGATGGGACCAACACAGATCACCTGCACCTGCGGCCGGTCAGAAAGAACGGCAGGGATGACATCTGCAATCAGATCGACACCCTTCTGCTTAGACCAACGACCAACGAACACCAGAAGGTCAGCGTTCGGATC
This sequence comes from Aspergillus costaricaensis CBS 115574, assembly GCF_003184835.1. Classification (NCBI taxonomy): domain Eukaryota; kingdom Fungi; phylum Ascomycota; class Eurotiomycetes; order Eurotiales; family Aspergillaceae; genus Aspergillus; species Aspergillus costaricensis. The sequence continues at coordinate 99,425 of NW_020291817.1, forward strand.
CTCGGTCAAGCCTGCCCACTTCTGAGCCTCGAGCTTGTCCGTGATGCGTTCCTCGTAAGACCGAGTTAAAGCTTTCTCGTCAGGAGTATCCTCCAAGGCCGCAGTATCGGTCGGGTCAGGGTTGGGCAGACTACCAATCTTGTCCAAACTCCAGAAAATGGGATACCGAGCCCATGAACGTTTTCCATACTTCTTGGACACACCGACCGCGCCAAATCCGCGCTGGTGGAATCGAAGGTAACTCGCTCCCGTGTGAAGCAGGTTGAACACATTTCCGAACTGGCAGTACTTTGTGGCGACTTCAACGGGCAGGTTGAAAACTGAACAGACTTCCTTCTTTTCCTGCTGGGTACGGAGGGGCCAGAGACCCTGGAACTCGGCGTTGTGGAGAGACAAACAGACGGGAATTGTCCGTGTCGGCAGGAGGTACAGCGGTGCCAGACATCCATGGAAATCGTTGATGTGGTACATATCGATCGACGGGAAACGCTTGATGGTCTCTGCGATACACTGGTTCCAGGCGGAGTAGTAAATGGCACTGTCCAGATCATCCATCCGAGGAGGATAAGGCTCTGCTTTCGTCTGCTGCCGGAACACGGGAGCGTCAAGAAGGACGTAGGTGATGTTGTTCAGAACGTGATACTGCACATTAACAAGATAGGGGTTGTCCAAGATCTTCACGACGTATGGCTCTATCGGGGTATCCTCAGGGTATTCGATGTCTCCCACGCAGGGAACCACCCAGATGAGGTTCTGGTATCCCAGGTTTTGGGACATGAGCTGGGCCATGACTCCCAAACCACCAATCTTGACCTTGGCCTGCCAATCGGCGATATCGTACTCCATGGTAGCGATCAAGACGGTGCGGCGTTTCTCGGGGGCTCCTGCAATGGCCAGATCGCCTGCCACGGCGGCAACCTCTGATTCTTCCCGGTCCATCTGGCCATCACCTCCAGCTTGACCCTTCATCCTGCGCCAGAACAACAGCGGGAGCTTGTCTTCCTTGACCACGTTGCCATCGGTATTTAGTTCAACACGGTAGAAGGTTCGGATGAAGATGAAAACTCCCGCCAGGCCCATCAAGATCGGGACGACCCAGAGGAGAATGAAAAGCACCAGTTGGGCCCATCCAGATCCGACGGGAAGCAGTTCATAGCGGAGGTTGGCATCATTGAGGGAGATGGTCCAGCCAAGGTGCGGGAACGGGGGCAACTCGGTGATGTTGATCACGTTCGAGGACAAGTAGGAGGGAGGCAAGACCTGTACAACTGATGAGTTGTCAACATCGCCATAAACGTTCGTCGTCTCCGGAACACCGTCCTTGCCAGTGCCCCAGACACTGATCTGTCCCACGGACGGCCATTCATAGACGAAATCATATTTCCAACGGCGATCCTTAGTATCAAACCGCATCTTGCTGTCCAGACCGGCATCATAACCGTATTGATTATACGGGCCATTCCACCACAGGTGGGGAAATCTGCGAGGCACATCGGATTCCCAGTCATAATCACCTTCCTGGACATAATCACTGCTGCCAGTAAGGCGGGAGAAATACTGGACCCGAATGTGAGTGCCCTTCCATTTCTGGGCATCTGTGCCTGTCCAGGTCGGGAAGTCGATTGTCGTGTTGCCGCCAGTGTAGTCCGTCCAGTTCGACCAGTTCCGGCCAAAGTCGGTCGTGTAGCGGAACTGATCAGCGCCAGCCGCATCATGCTGAACATAGTAGCTGCCGTTATCCGACTTGTGCACCAGGCTGGTAGAGTAGTTGGCAAGCGGCGATATCAACGGGTTGGTGTGGGTTCCAACTCGGAATAAGAAGCGGTCGATGGCATCTACGCGCGTTCCAGACGTCGTGGAGGCATTCTTGACGGTGATCTGGTGGATTCCGTGATAGACATTGGTCAGGTTTGCGGACCAGGTCCAAATAGTGGGAATTTCGCCGATGTAATTGTTACTACTCGTCCTGGCCGTCACGTTGGTGCAGCTCACGCTGGATGTATCAAGGGAGGCATTGACGCCCTTGATGGTGGTCGAGTTCAGGGAAATTGCCTTTGTGATCGCACTGCAGTCCATGGTCTTGGAATAGCCCAGCTGGATTTTCAGTGTTTCCCCAGTATCCTCGGAAGACAGCAGGCGTGCATCGTGACCGGGGACAAACTCGGTGACCGTAGGGCCAGGTTCAACGAAATCGCTAGCCTTGACGTAAGCCCGGAATTCCCATGGCAACAACTTCATTTTGGTGGTGCAGCCGTAGGACTCGGTGCCGTTGCTAGCGTCACTTGGTCCATCCTGCAGCGTGAGTTCATCGTAGGGATAGAAGAGGTTTTTCAACTTCGTTCCCGACTCGAAAGGAGACAGAAGAGCGGAGTCCTTGCTAGAACAATTCTGGCCATATGTTTCCGTTTTATTGGCATTGTGATATACCAGCCAGAGAGTATCGTTACTGCTCGAGGCTTCTTTCTGGACGCCGGGGTAGTAGCTGCGCAAGACCGACCAGAGACCAGTCACCGTCGGAGTAGTCGATGAACCCGGAAGATAGAGATCCTTGGTAAGCTGCGCAATGGTTTCAAGATTGAATCCATCATTTACTACTGGGTATTGTTCTCGGATTTCGAACATGCGCTTCATAATGTTGCGAAGGGGGTGTGCCGGGTTCCGTTGATCGTAGGTAACAGTGATATCGTTGCAGCCATTCAATCCCTTGTCGTTGGGGAAGTCGTAGAATTTCGAGGTGTTCAGTGAGAAGCAACCATGCGTCCACCACGCCGTCTGATAAGTCATAGGCTGCCGACCGAACAAATAGTTGGAGGCAGTCGCATCGAAAACGTACATCTCCTGCTCCTCACCCCAGAGAATCAGAGGGATTCCCGGCAGCTCCAGCGTAACAATGTATAAACCCAGTAGGTACTTCTCCGTACCATTCTTGATGGCTGGCCAGCGGAAGTTATCCTGGTTCGACACACCATACATATGTCTAGGATCCAACTCGCCCGTGAAGGCATTGATGAAGTCATTAGTGACGAGCATGCCATTCCAGGCTTCGATAAAATCGGTGGGCAGATCGAAGCCGGCCACCAGGTTCCCGTCCATTCCCAGGAAACGGGTCATCGAACGATAGATGGTGTAGTGAAAGGCCGCAGCGTCCAACGCTTGCAGGCCATCATCACGGAGGAAGTAGGAATCCGACGAGGCATTCGTCAGCTTCGCACCAGCGTCCGCTGAATCAGGCGTCTGGTTTGGCTGACGACCCCGGCCAAGGTAGAGACTGCCAAAGGTGTTGCCCGAGGTGATCTCTCCCGGCAAGAAGAAGTTCTTCTTTCCGTATTGTTTGGCACATTCACGGTAGACCGCGAGCATGTCACCCAGCGGATCCAGAGTGGCTTGGACGGCTTTGTCAAACCGGAATCCATCAATATCCAGACTTGCGATCACGATGCAAGAATGGCGGGTGATGACATCGCGAACCGGCTTGTGCCATTCTCGCAGACGATCTTGCACCGAGGCGAATTTGGTGAGCTGTCGCTTCCAGTCAGGGAAATTACCAAATGCCTCGAGTTCGCCATACTGATCGAAATCACTGTTGTAGCAACCCTCCAGGTCCTGCACACCACCGGAAGTCAACGGGTATCCCGTCTCGTTCCAGAACCTCGGGTAGTTGCAGGTGTCGTTGTAGTCATTGCTGAACTGGAAATCAGCGTACTGTCTTTCGGTTACGTACTCCACCTCGTATTCTTTCGCATTGAAATCAGCCGAATCGTTCAAGTGGCCCTTGAAACCGATCAGGTTACTCAAACTGCACGGGAGATCGTTAGTGGCATGGTCGTCTGTAATACTCGGGGCATACTCACGTTGCTAATGTATTATCCATAATCACGTACATATCCCGGTCGTGGATCTCCTTGATGGTGCGCCTCCAGTCTGACAGGGTGCCATGGTGCTTATCGAGGAGGGTGGTATCCACTGGGGAGTAACCATCGTAGCCCCAGGGAAGGTTCATTAATCCCGTACCAGCGAAGTAGATTCCCTTGAACAGTCAATCAGACGGAGATGACATGGTGTGTAGTAAAAGACTGATGAACTTACCTTGAATCCCATTCCTCGGATGTAATCGAGCGTATCAATCAAGCCGACTAGGTCACCGCCATGGCGCATCTGATTCGAATCGAGTACATGCTCGTAGGTGGTGCCGTTGATATCGTCGTTAGCGGGATCTCCGTTGGCTATGCGGTCCAGGAAGATGGTATAGATGGGGAAGCGCCAGTTGTCTGGTGACGGATGATAGCTGTGATTAGGCCATTCTCCCCAATAGTTTATCGGTCCCTCTGCGGTTTTATTCTCGTTCAAGTTGTAATCAACGAGCGACTCATCGTAGGGCCAGCCCACGGTCGTGACGCTGAGTAGCCCCAGAATGAGCACCACGCAGCGCTGAACCGTCGTGCCGAACATGATGGCAAGCGGCGTGTGGTACCAGAAATTCTGTGCCAACCAAGGTCCAAAGGATTATGCAGGAACCCAATGCCACATGCCCGAAACTTCCGCACCGAGTACAGCGAGAGAAAGCAGCACAAAAAACGAATGACTTTGGGGTATGAAACGAGAGAAACGTGGGAGGAAAGCTTTCCCAGGGGATGGTTGAAACGAGAGAAAAAAGAGGAAGACAGCGAATTGCTGCTGGGAGGGTTACTGCTGCTAATGCTACGAGAGACCAGAGACTAGACTACTCGATGACGAGAGACAAGCGCGGTGCTTAAGCCGTCGTGAGACCACTATCTAAAACCTTTCGCCCGCGGTGGGGTCGCCAGGCCCTGCGATCCAAGACACCTGTTCGGTCATTCTCTGCTCTGGGTGGCTATTATTAGGAAACGTCATATCAGGATAGCATGATTGGGTGAGGTGGAGGCGGGCCTCGTCAGTACACCCTCCGTCATTCGATAATAGTCAACAGCGCTGGATGTGGAGGGTATAGGTGCGTGTGTGCTCAGTGCTGATGGTGGTGATCCCTGGACTTTACCGCTGGGGCAGCCGCCACTACTGCAGTCACTGAGAGATGATCAGTGTGACCGACACTCAGAGCGCTAATCTTGATCATCCTAATTTTTTAAGTTCAGTAAGAACGAAGATGTTCTTGTTCTGTTCTTGTTCCTGTGCCTGTGCCTGTCTGACCGACAACAGTATATCCGTGGAATCCCATCAGTTATTGCCAAGGTACAAAAAAAATCTGATGTCGGGCCAGCAAATGGGGCGAACATTGGTCGTTGTGTTTCGGCACAAACCAGGGTTTTTTTTTTTTTCTATTTTCTTTTTTCTTTTTTTCTCTCTTACCATTTGCCTTCGCGCAGATTCTATGGTTGGAACCAGGCGCGGCTCGGTGGAGATCCGAAACCATCTGGACTTTGCTTATAAACACTGTGAGTGGGCATGTCCCGGATCCCATCCCCACTTCTATGGCCCACGTACCCTCCAGCGAGTCGCCAGATCCTGTTATTGTGTTATCTCAGCGGACAATTCGCAGTCAGAGGGCAAGGACCCTGTCCCATGCCTCACACCTGGCCAATGGGCATTTCACGGCGCCATGCCTTGTCCTGCCGACCCCGGTTCGGCTGCATCGCCACTGGCCCCGTCGGGATATCGGACAACACTTCATCTAGGGTTTCTAACTGGGCGGCCAGTCTGGCCGTTATCAGCCCAAGAAACGCCTCATAAATCGCATACAGCGTCAGACGTCATGGAACCTATCAGAGTGTTTCGGTCTGCTTCGGGATTGCCCCGTCGTCGTTGAAGGAGGGGCAACCAGGCACATTTTGAATCCACTCAGACACTGACACAGTCCGGGTCGCAGAATGAGTGCCAGACCATCCTCCTGTCCTTGGCCCTTACCAGACAATGTCCCGATTGAGTTTCTGTGGTTCCAGCCCAGGTTCCATCCCGGCTTCAGAAATGCTTCGCGATTCTTCGATTCTTTCACACAGAAAGCTTGTTGCAAAACTGTGGCTACGCAACAACCCACTGATGTGCCACGGTCGCAGATGTGCCCCTCAACCAGTGCATGATGCTGACATGCCGCACATTCCCAGGCACACCCCAACGAGAGAATCAGTCAGTCTGGTTGGCGATCTTGGACGCGTACGCGACGAGGTGGCCTTCCTGAAGATCAGCGATCTCGCGGTGATGTTGTTGGCTGAAGAGAAATGCTAGATCTCAGCGCGGGACGGGCAGTGACCCGATCAAAGCCCACCAGGATCTTCACAACCCTTACTACGATGGGTGGTGTTCTTCTATTTTCATGACAATCCTTTAATAACATTGCCGCCGAAGCGAGGTTGACTGACTCTGTAGTTCATGCGAGTTAATTCCGGCAACTCAGTTACTATTCACGGCCTGAGATCAACAAACACCATCGTTTGTCTCACCGGGGGGTTTTGAAGTGAGCAGAAGCAATAGATGTCTTCCCGCGGTAGAGCGCTATATATAGAACACTAACCGCCGCCATTACGTAGGCAGAAGCAGTCGACTGCTTCACTTGGTCGCAGACATGAATCAGACGCTAACATTCACCGCTGCCGTTCAGACATGGAGTATCTGTCATAGATCAACTTGTTGGTTACCACACGTCGTCCATCCCGCCATCGTGCATCGGCCCCAAAAAGCATGATCTTGCGAGCTACCATTCTGACGAATTTTTTTCGCTCGAAGACTGCTGTGTTGTACTGCATATGCAGCAGGTACATTGGTGTTGGGGGACAAAAATAAAGCAACTCAAGGCTGAAAATAACAGGTGGGAATAAGCATTCAATCCTATAACTACGCAAGTACGTGGTACGTCGCACACCGTACCTGCAGGCTCAGAAACACAATGCCACATGTGCACAGCGGGAGAAAAAAAAATTCAATTCCTGGCTGCTGCTTGCATGCGCAGACTTTTCCATCCAGTCGCCTAAACTGACTACATCGCTGGGACATCTTGTCGGCGTCGGATTTCTCCGTGAATGTACGGTCGGATTACACGCAGCTGGTGGTTAGAAGATTGCATCGATCAGAACAACGAAGATTTGGATATCTCTGGAATAATTGGGGCGAGATAATCACGGCAGGGGTCAAATCCAATCGCATAAACTTGTTTATCATTGGGGCCAGACCGGGTTCCCGCTGCTGTCATCCTGATGTTGAATGAACCGTCTCACCAGGGGCATCGAGTCACTCTTGGCAATATGCTCACTCATTCACACAGCCCCAAATCCTGCTGAAGAGGATGAAGCCCAGAGGTCTGTTCTGTGAGTCTTTTCCAATTACCAGTGTATGGAAAGTTCTAGGCTCTCCGAGAAACTTGACAGCGAAATGATTACCGGGGCCAATCTGTGTTGTCATTCCCGTAACTGACGGTATAAAGCATGCTGTGTGATTGATAAAGTGGCGAGACGTGATCAATCATTCATCAGGATCAATTCTCATCTCCATCTCCAGACATCAGCACGGGTGATCTAGGTGATCTATCCAGCTTTCCGCTGAGTCCCGCTCCGAGTGCTAATCCAGCCCGCTCCCGAAAGCAACGAGCACCACGAATCGCGGTCGATCGCATTTGGTCCGGAACGCTCACAATGAAATCTCCTAGGTGTGTTTTGGCAGCGATCGGTATATGCACCGCCAGGTTGCCTGCTAGACTGTGATATGCATCAGTGGTCAGTTTATACAAATGCCTATGTCAACAACAGAAGGCGTCCAGAATGACTGCCTCGTTTACGCGCCAAAAGCAAAACTTGAACTAGCTGATCTTTCATGATCGATTCGGCTGATTTTCGGGCCTCGTTATGATAAAAGGTTTTCCATGGCTTGCACTAATTAATACGTTCAGTTGTAGCTTCAATACGAGGTCCTCGGGCATTGAGGGCCTCACTGAAGAGACGGGATTATGAGTACAAAGTAGTATATAGAAAAATCCAATCACTACACGATGGGTCTATTGCAAGAGATATGAGCCTTAACATCTAATCCCTTTATTGGGAGGCAGATCCCAAACGCCAACATATGCGACCGGCCCAAGTTCCAAATTCTCACCCTAAGCGAATACTAGTAGGCGAAGACTCATCTTCAATACCACCACAATTGAAGCCTACACCACATCGCGAGCAATGTATAGTATGCCACTCAATATGTCAGTAATAATAAAAGATTAGCTTGCAATCTGTCACTTGGGCCCACTAACTTCTGCGATAATGATGGTGTGGTCACGATTTGATATGCCTATACATTGCTGTGGCGACGGCTTCGAAACTACATGATGTCTTCATTTGTAGATTCATAGAGTAAATCACGAGATTGAGTATCATGAAACTTGTATGCTTCTACTATCCAGTATAGCAGCTCCTTTAGCCACCAAACTCTCACTTGTGTGGTATTCTTCATGGTCTTTGGTCAGTATATATATTTACATCCGGCAGTACTTACTTATCTGGTCAGCACATAGGTCTAGGGTCAAATGATGTTATTTTACATGTATGAACAAACTGGTTAAGTAGTAGTAAAAACCCCGGCAGATGTGCACCCATATGTATCTATTTACAATCTGCCGCTTTCATGACATTGGGGACAACTCTAAGATCTTTTTTGTCAGTCGATCGGTGTCCACTGGAAAGATCTCATCGAACATTCATGATGCTCTGCTGGGACCCACATCATCCCGGGATGAGATGATCTTATTGGCGGTGCAGACAGCCTCACCCTACCAGAACAAACAACATGATTGCTGGGATAACCACCACAACAAATCTATCCACACATCATGTTGATGTGTTTTTTTGGTGACCGATAAGCCGGAAGCTTAAAGAAAGATCCGGCCCTTCCCCCCACCTCGGGAAGCTTAGGATTGCCGAAGCAGCCAACTGGCGTTGCGATGTTACTTATTATTACTGATTAGGCTTTCAGGAGAATAATGGCGGTCGCGTGATTTGGGGCTGACTCCATAAACTCTCTTTCTTCCCCGCGAAAACACCAACTCCGGCCTGCAATTCTCTATCCCCTTCCCCAATCCCCATTCTCTCACACTACTCTGGGTGGCGTACCTTCGCGCCCCTTCCAGTCATGCTGGACTTCTACACGTTGGCGGTGCTCGGCCTCCTGGCCGTCTTCGGATACGCCTTCAGCCGTCGCGAGAAGCCCGACCCGCGCGAACCACCATTGGTGCGCAGCAGTATTCCCGTGGTAGGCCATCTGCTGTGTTTCTTGTGGTATGGCTTATCATACTTTACCATGCTAACGTGAGTTTTCCGAGTCCCTACAAACTCAGTGTTTGGGAGCCAGACGACGGACCTTCTAACGCGCCGTAGCGAGAAACATGCCTTACCCATTTTCGGCCTCAATATGGTCTTCACCAAGAGCTACCTGGTGACCTCGCCTAGCATCCTGCTGTCCATCCAACGGAACAAAAAGTCCCTGAGCTTTGACCCGTTCATCAGCATGACGGCTGAGCGTATGGTCGGCATTCGTGGCCCGACGCTGGAGCTGATTCGCGAAAAGCAATCGGGCGGCCAGGGATTGACGCAGACCATCATCCATGCCATGCAGCCCACCCTGATAGGCGCGCCCTTGGATCGCATGAACGAGCGCATGACGCGCCTGCTACGACCCTTGGTGGATGAGCTGGCCAGCGCCACCACCATCGACCTCTACGGCTGGTGTCGCCATGCCATCACGGTCGCCAGTACGAATGCCTCGTATGGACCACTGAACCCCTACAAGGATGCGAACATCGAGGAATCTTTCTGGTGAGTGACTAGTATTCTACGCGGAGTTAAGTGAATTATGAGACTGAGTCTACAAGGTCCTTTGAGTCGCACCTCAGTCCATTGATGGCCAACTTTCTCCCCTGGCTCACTGCGCGCACTGCGTGGCGGGGGCGCGAGGCGGTCGTGGCCGCCATGGTGCATTACTACGAGCAAGGGGGGCATGAGGACGGATCGGACTTGACCCAGGCACGTTGGAAGACGATGCGAGAGGCCGGAATGCCCGTCGAGGATATTGCGCGGGAGGAGGTGGGCATGGGCATCGGGCTTCTCTCTAACACGGTCCCCGCCGCCTTCTGGGTGCTGTATGAGCTGTATTCCCGACCCGACCTGCTGGAGGAAATCCGGGAGGAGATTCGCACGAATGCGCTCCGCGTCGACGCCGACCAGCGACACATCGTCGATATCTCGGCTCTACGCGACAACTGCCCGCTCGTGGTCTCGAGCTTCCAGGAAATCCTACGCGTGCAGTCTGCATCCGCCCCGACCCGATTTGTCATGGAGGACGTGATGCTGGCGGATCAATATTTCCTCAAAGCGGGCAGCATGATCAACATGCCGGCCAAGACGTTGGGTCGCATGCCCGAGGCATGGGGAGAGACGGCGCTGGAGTTCGATGCGCGGCGGTACATCCGGTCGGAGGAGAAGAACCCGCGGCGCACGGCAGGCTTTATGACATTTGGAGTGTCCCCCGTCATTTGTCCCGGACGACACTTTGCCAGCTCGGAGATTCTCGGATTAGCCGCTCTGTTAGTGCTCCGATATGATATAGCGCCGGTGGATGGGCAGTGGCGCACGCCGCGGTTGAACTCGATGGCGGTCGCGTCGAACATGCGACCGCTCAAGGATAAGTTTCCAGTGACGGTGCGTCCCCGTAGCGAATACGCGGGAGTGGAATGGGACTGTACGGTGCAGCCCGGTAGTGGAGTGTTTAACTTGATGGTGGGATAGGAGTAGTAGCTTATATGATGTAGAATGGGATGAGTAACTGCCCATAAAAGTCTGCCATGGACCACGTGGCTGGTTATACCTTATTTATGTTTTTCCAAGAGAAAAAGTTCCGGTCGCTGCTGCAGTCCAAAGTGAAAGGAAGGTGATTGAGCACGTGGCCTGTGTAACCCCGAGACATGCCCCGAATTGGGGTGCATCTGCATCGACCCATTTCATTGATTCTGATCGAGTCCAATCCGACCAAGAATACTACTGATCGCTATTACTACGTTGAGTCACCTCTGGTAGTACCACTTATTTTCATGATGAAGCAACCATGCATCGATTCATCCTAGCAGCAGCTGCGCCAGCTGCAGGATGCGCCAGAAAGGGCGGCACGTGGGCCCAAGCGCCGTCCTGATTAGAAGTTGATTAGAAGCCCCCATTTGAGCCCACGTGCCTGACAGACTGGCAGTTCTATCCCTGCCCCTGATTCCTTGACAAAGTGAATCAGTGAAGTCTCGGTCAATGAAATAAAATGCTGTTGGTCCAATATCCTCTTCTGATATCTGGCATAGGGTGTAAGGGGAAGTGGCAGAAAACTTCGAAGTTACAGCATCCCAACTGTCTGCACTGCGACCGCTTATCGCGAATCAGCAGCGATGGCTCTATCGCGCCACCACCCCCTGTACCATCGAATGAGAAAGCGACCAGACGGCAGATTGGCTCGTTGCTCTGCACGCGCCCGATTGCCCTGCAACGAGCGTCCCTCCGAGCTGCGTATATTCCTCCCTACGGATTCTCCCCCTTACTCCGTACTTGGGGGGGCCAACCGGCGACACCCAGTGAGCCCTGCACGTGGAGCGACGGTGTCAGTCGGGCTGGATCCATGGTGTCCCCACTTCAAGCTTTGAAGCAGAGAAGCTTGGTACCTACTCAGTAGTAGTAATCCTATCTAGGACTAGGTACTCCGTAGGAAGTAAGTAGACAAAGTGGCTCGGGGACACCGAACCACGAGTTCCTATCGTCGTCTGCCGGTGGGTCGTCTGTCTATCTTTCTCTCTGCTTACTGTGTAGCCAATATCATCCTCATGGTTTACGCTACCGGAGATAGGCTGAGAATGTCTGTCAAAGTGTCCCCATGGACCAGTGAGATACGAGGAATCTGGCCCATTCCCTCGTGCGCACGCCGTACTACCTCAGACTTGATCCTCTCCCCACCACTGAGATCCGCTTTGCATTCCACTCTCTTCCTTCAGCCCAGTTCCCTGCCGCGATGCTGGGGCAATTCTCCTCGGACAAGCTTTGCCGGCTGCTGCAGGTCACCGACTCTATAAAGCCTAGCCTCTCCCCCACCCACCGGTCGAGCGTCTTCCTGCTGTTGATTGTTGCCGCTGTTGGTAGGGTATCCCGTGGTCTCGTGCCCTGGCTGGCTAACGTTGCCCCTCCTGCTGCTTCCCCCTTGCTTTATCTTCTTTTTGACATCCTCCACTTCTCCCAGTTAGATCTGTCTATCTGTCAGTTTTCGAGACTGCAATCTAAGTCTACACCATGATGGACCGCAGTGACGAGAAGACCAAGGAGCTGGTGGTGTCGCCGCACGGTGACCCTCACGTCGATGAGGATCCCTTGGCCGACACCGAGAAATCCTTCTGGGAGCGCAGTTGGCCTACCTTTGCCTGTGGTGCTGGTTTGTGGTCGGATGGATACTTGCAATATGTCAGTGACCTCTTCTCTTCTAATTTGTCCCTTGAGGTTCAATCGCACTGACATAGGTTATGGCCGTCAGGTCATCGGTACCGTCAACACCATGCTCGACAAAATTTATCCCAAGATCTACGATGGCTCCACCTACAGTCAGAACGTCTCGTCCATCGCTTTCGCTGGAACTGTTGTTGGCATGCTCTTTTTTGGCTACCTCTCCGACCATTGGTCTCGATCCAACACCCTCATGGTCTCCACTGTCATCCTATTCGTTTTTGGTGCTCTCTGTGCCGGTGCCTATGGCCATAATGGCAGCCTCCCCGGCATGTTCACGGCCCTGACGGTCTATCGCTTCTTCTTGGGTCTGGGTGTCGGAGGTGAATACCCTGCTGGTTCCGTCGCCGCCGCCGAGAGCAGTGGAGAGCTGGCCGAGGGCACCCGGCATCGCTGGTTCATTCTCTTCACTAACTTCCAGCTGGATTTGGCCTCTGTCGCTTCGTCGCTTGTGCCTATGATTGTTGTGCTCGCCACTGGAGAGAATCATCTTCGCGCTGCCTGGCGTATCTGCCTGGGTCTTGGTGTCATTCCTCCGCTCAGTCTAATCTACCTGCGGATGAAGCTGAAGGAGCCCGCCGAGTACACCCGCGAAAAGATGAACAAGTTTCCCGTCTGGCTGATTGTCAAGTAAGCCTGAAACCCCCTCCTGCAGATGGGATCAGGACACAACTAACGTGAATATCAACAGATTCTACTGGAAGCGTTGGGTAAGCCTGCCAGGAACTTTAAGCAAACCTTAACGTTTCGAATGCGCTAACTTGTCCAGTGTGTCGTATCCTTGATCTGGTTCATCTACGACTTCTCCACCTACTCTTTTAGTATCTACTCGTCCGCTTGGTTGGCCGATATCATTGGAGATAGCGCACCCATGTGGCAGACACTCGGCTGGAACACCCTGATCAACGTCTTCTACCTGCCCGGATCTGCTCTGGGCGCATTCCTGAGCGATTGGTACGGTCCGCGCAACACACTAGCATTCGGAGTGTTCGTGCAAGGAGCCATCGGTCTGATCATGACCGGATGCTACCCTTACCTGGATACCCCTCACTACGTGGCGGCCTTTGTCGTTGTCTACGGGTGAGTTCATTCCCGATCCCCATTTGTCCCACTTCGCACTAATCACTCGGGATGACAGTATCTTCCTCGCCATGGGCGAAGTCGGCCCCGGCGACAACATCGGTCTCTGTGCAGCCAAGACCTGCGCGACACCCATTCGCGGTCAGTACTACGGCACCGCAGCCGCCATGGGCAAAATTGGCGCGTTCGTGGGCACCTACGTCTTTCCGGTGATTGTCAAGAACGCCCCGAACAAGATCCGCCAGGGCCAGGATCCGTTCTACGTGTCTAGTGCCCTGTGTATCTTTAGTGCGTTTTTGGCGTTCTTTTGCTTGCCTCATATTGGTCAGGTAAGTGACCTGTCAACATCTTCTGATTGACTGTATGTGGCAGTGACTAATTAATGATAGGATACCATCACGCACGAGGATGCTCGCTTCCGCGCTTATCTCGAGTCCCACGGGTACGACACGTCTAGTATGGGCACGGGAGGCGGCGAGAGGCAGAGGACGCAGTGAAGTATGCATTCGATGAGTTGAACGAGCCATGTATCCTATCCTATTTTGATTCGACGAAAAGTGTATTCTTGATCATGAGCATACTACCTTACAGTACATAATTTAATGCCCTTTACGGAGATATAATCTGTACCCTATCGCAATGAACGTACAACCCACTGCATTGAGTAGATATATGCATAACATGGAAACTACATATTAGCAAGTTGGAAATGAATTTGCCAGCCAATGTCACATGTCAGAAGATAAAAGTGACCAGAAACGGTAAGCTGCAATGTTATCATGCATACCGACCCCCGACCCACAACTCCGGCCCATTATCTCTGCGTCAAATAGATAACCCTAGATAACAACCTCCCAAGTGACCATGCTCTTGCAGCCCAGGATTCCACGCTAACCATCCTGCAGGAAGATAGACTTCGGCCGTCCGTTGGATCTCCGGAAATCCGGCAGCCGGAGATACGATAACTTTCGACGTCGACTCTTCATTCTATCAACTCTAGGATAAGGTATGCTACGACGGATTGCATGTGAAAGATCGGATAGTCTCCTCACCGTATCTATATTTTTTTTTTTTTTTTTTTTTTTTTTTTTTTTTTTTTTTTTTTTTTTTTATTTGGGGGGTTTGGAAAAAAAACACAAACACACCCAAAACCCCATTTTTTTTCTTTTTTTTTTTTTTTTTTTTTTTTTTTTTTTTTTTTTTTTTTTTTTTTTTTTTTAGTTGACAGTCGGCGGATTCGCAAGATAAGCTCAATCAAGCTACATACCGATTATCTACTCTTGTTTCTTAGCAGAATGTACAGTAGTGATGGAGCAAGGCAGATAGATGACGGTGGCTGAGTAAGTGAAGCAATACTTATCAAAGAATTCCCACTAAGAAGAATTACTAAAAGCTGCTATTCTGGCCAACGTCCTGGCAACTACTTCAGACGTAGCTGATTCATCCAGTCTTGGAACGAAAGACCAATTCGTCTATGGTGAAAGACAGCCATATTTTGCTCGTATCTGCCCCAAGTGAGCGACATATCTACGACTTCCAGCGAGTTCTTCTTAAACATCGCCTTTCGTATTAAAAAGAATCGCTGGTTAAGCTCGTCGCGGATGAACTCCAAAAGACGCCACCAATGGCGCTTGGTCTCCTCCTCCATGTCTTGAGGCAGAGAATCGGACGGATGATCAGGCTCAGCCAGGCTGATTGCCTTCAGAGTAAGGATTTGCAAAGTGGGTGATACTGCACGAAGGAATTGTTTTAGGCTGTCGATCGGGAGTTCAATGAACCGCAGACGCACAACTCGCAGGCGCTGAAACGGTAGTCCTTGAAAAAGCCCAGGAACACGGCGAGGTTCCCGGCAGATTGACGAATTGTAGGGTCCGATTTGGTAGCGTAGTGTTTCGAGACTTGGGGCAACCGCCGCCAAGAAATCACACTGACGTTGTCGGTGGGAAGAAATGGCTGAGCTCTCATGACACAGGTGTAAACGCGACAATCCCTGTAAGTAGGAAAGAAAAGATGCCCATTCTTCGGGGGTCAAATACAACCTGCCAAGTCCCACCCCATAGCAGTGTGGACCACAGGTCGACAGCCTCTTCACCTTTCGACCACTGGCGATTAGAGCCTTTGCAAGAAGAGTGAAAGCCAGATCATGTTCCCTGGCGACCCGTTTGTGCGAGAAGCGCTCCCTCTTGAAGTCGGGATGAAAACCCAACTGTGCTCTGAGTCTACGCCAGCCTAGACAGATGATGTCACCAGTCGTTTTGGCAGGGCAATATTCTAAGCTGACGGAAGATAAGTTGACAAACCGCCTGATACATTCTTGGAGAAGGATGATGGAAGTCGGCGAGGTCAGCGCATGTTGATGGTCCGCCATGGCAGCCTTGTAGCCGGCATAATATGCCTTGCCATCGACTTGTTCAGAGTCCTGCTCCTTCCGGGATCTCCACAAAGCCCCTTGGATACAATCCCACCGCCGAAAATCCGAGTAGGGGGCGTTATAGTGACCATTAAACAGCTCCGGGACAACCATAAGGATTTGTACATGTTCGCAGATGCCCTCCTGCATGGAAAGCTCTGAGAGCCGTTGTAGTCCGTCGGTGGTGAGCAGGACACTAATTCTGCGGAAAGCGCGACGTCGAAAGGCATCGGCCGTGGTAATGAAGAGCGACCGACAGGTCAGTCGAAGCGCGTATAAGGCGGCCATTCTCCGGTGTGTGCAGATGTTGCTCACCAACTAAACGGGGAAAGACGTGATGGGCATTTTTGGGGGAAGTTAGTCGAGTGGATGGACCGAATGTTGGGTGAGATGGCTTTGGCTTTTTCGGGGAACCAGTCTGCAAGTCGTTTATCCGTAGGCTGTGGGATAATAGCTACTTACTGGACCATCTTGAGGAGTCAAAACACGGAAACACGGGCAATGAGCATTTTAAAGAAAAAGGACAGCTCTGAGGATTGGCCACCTCATATTCAATATCTGGAGTGGTCCTATCTAAGTGAATTTTAGTTGCTGTACTGGAGAATTCACGCCTCAACGAACTTAGTCAAGACCCTCTGGATTAACCTTGGACGGCGGGCCGGGCCAGGGCCATAGCCAGGGAACCTCCATGGCAAGGAACTTAAAATGAAATCCTATAACATGAATAATGAAAAACAGATTTAGAGCATAATGTCGATCCGGGGCCACGGAAGGAATTCGTCAGAAGGATGAAGAAGAAGAAGAGGAACAGTTGGGGCAGTGGATCCCTTGCCGATCGATCCCTTTTCCCGGGCGGTGGGTGATCCGTGCGCTGGGCGAGTCAGTCATCATCCATTCCATCTCTCTCCTCCCCGCCAGACTGAAGCTATTCCGACAGGGATAATATTCCTCTTTCCCTTCAATACCGAATAAACCAGCCACGCTTCTTCATACAGATATAGTCATGGCATCTACCACCTCCCCCCTCCCCCTCCGCCTCGAACCCGCCACTCTCGAGGACCTCCCCGCCCTCACCGACCTCTGGTACAATGCCTTCACCACCGAATCCATGCTGACCATCTGGCCCGACACCCCGGGCGTCCGACAATGGTGGCACGAAGCCAACGAGCACGACATGCGACACAAACCCGCAGAGAAATTCCTCAAGGTCGTCGACACCTCCCAGCATAACCGCATCGTCGCCTACGCCAAATGGTCTCTGCAGACGGCGGAAGAGCGTGGTGCTCGCTGGCCGGCCTGGCATCCGGATATGGATCCGGTGCATAATGATGCCTTTGTCAAGCAGCTGGAGGCCTTCCGGGCTGCGTTGGTGGGTGGGGGGAGACCGAATTATTGTATGTTCATGTTCATGTTCTCCTCTACATAGCTTTGGGGAAGGGTTGGTGAGGGGTGGGATTGCTAATGGATGTGGTAGATCTCGATATGCTCGCGACTCACACTGATTACCGACGGATGGGTGCCGCTCGTCTGCTTCTGGAATGGGGTTGTCGCGCTGCGGACCAGGCAGGCGTGCCGGTTTATATTGATGCCAGTAAGGCTGGCAAGCCCGTCTATGAACGGTTTGGCTTCGAGGATCGTAGCCATGTCTTTGGGGATACGGGTGCTTTGGCGCCTATGGTGCGGGACCCACTGAAGAAGGATGCTTGAGGTCAATAGTGCAGAGGACGTGGTAGAGGAGTATATACATTTCTGGTTTGAACACGGAAGAAGGATATATTTATAGTATAGAACCAAGGCCCGCCAACGAAACTGGTGGCCAAACCCCTACCCAATCGATACAATAGATCAAGTACTTCAACCACGCTAATAACAAGAACCTAAAGTGTCCACAACGAGCTCTATGTAAATAATCACTGACCATCCTCATCTATATCTTGGCAGGTCTCCGGACCAGCGCATTCGTCAAGGTCAAGAGACTGTCTCGCTCCTGCGCCGTAAACTCCCGACGTCCAGGACCACCCCGACTGCCATCACCGCCACCGCGAGCACTGGCGCCCGTGAACAGGTCATCTTGCGCCCGCGAGCGGTAGTCGGTGTGGAACTTCCACCGTTCCGCCAGGTCGGCGGGCAGTTGGCCCAGGAAGGCCTTGGCAATGTATTCGCCGATCACCGGAAGGAATTTGTATGCACTAGTCCCTCGTTAGTATGATAGTTGACACCGATAGCTTTTGTGGGGAATACTCACTGTCCAGTACCGCCGGTCGCAACAAACACGTTTTGGTGTTCGGGATGGCGGTCAAAGATGAAATCGCCCGTCGGGGTCTCGTTGTACCAGCAGAGACACGTCTTCTCAAAACCTCGCGACACCAACTCGGGTAGAATCTCACCCAGTCCAGCCAGCAGTCGTTGACGGCCTTCCTCCGGAATGAAGTTGGCACGCTGTGAGATGGCCTCGCTGGGTGGTGAGGAAACGTTGGACGAGGACAAGGTGTAGCCGAAACTGTGACAAGCCACCTTCAAGTATCCGGTCTGCTCATGAGGCGGGAAGCTGAAGAATCCCGTAGACAGATTGAAGATGATGGGGAGGTCCTTCAGACGCTTCACCTCCTCCGGGGTAAGCCGCACGAACCCGACGATCTGCGCGGTGGCCACCATGGTGTTCCATGAGGGCACCAGACTGGCCGTCCATGCTCCCGTCGCCAGAATGAACTGATCGGCGGTGATGCGCCCGCCATCGATGGTTCGCACGGCGGTCACTCCGCCATCCGACCCTTTCTCCAAGCTCGTTACATGTCCATGGCGACCGGTGACAAAGGAGACGCCCGCGCGGATGCAGCGATCGCGCAGGCCGGTAATGGCGAGGCCCGCATCGGCCCAGCCCGCGGCGTTGTTGTAGAATCCCTCGAAGCCTGCTCCGATGGGAGTGCCCGACACCGTGGGGAAACGATCTCTCAGGGCGGCCGCATTATCAAGGTTGTGCCATTCGCAACCCATATCCGTGAGGATCTTCTTGGTCTTGCGAATGAAGTCGGATCCGCCCGCCGAGACGAGGTCGGCAGGCCCTGACTGCTGCGCCGTCCAGACACAGGGGGTGCGATGGAAGGAGTCCGCATAGTCAGGACTGGTATTCCAAAGCTCGTAGGCATCACGGCCCATCTTCGCATAGACGGGATCGCCATAGTCGAAGCGAATAACGCGCGAGATGTCATTGCTCGATCCATCGGGGACGGGCGGCATGGACCGATCCATCACCGTGATGGAGGTGAAGCCATCTTCGGCCAGGTACAGGGCTGTGGAGAGGCCAAAGACGCCGGCTCCCACGATCACAATGGACTGTGTCTTGTCCATGACTATACTAACAAGAGAATATCCAGGAATCAGAATGTAGTGTCATGGGACTACCTCCCCCCAGGTCAAACCCCAGATTCTTAATGTGTTTGAGAACAGGCATTGGTCGGTTGTTTTGCCCCGGCTGGGAACCGGGAACCGAACCGAGTCCGTCTTGGCTTGCGCCTGCAGCAGTTGGATTCCTTCTCATTTGGGTGAAGAAATCCGTGGATGTGGGGGGAATTAGCTTGAAGCGATGAATGGTAATGGAGAGACTAACCGTGGACCGGTTCCGTAGTGGAGAACTGATCATGCAGTCCAAGTGGACAAACTGCACTGGTGAACTGGCAGCTCCTCGGCCGGCTTGACAGCTCAAGCTTTCCCTAGACCGGAAAACATTCAGTCGACAAGATTAAGGTGGGCTAATAATAATCTTGCTGTAGGGAAGATTTGGGGCTTGACTTCCCAATTGGGCTATGCATGTAAGGGGGGGGGGGGCTCTGTTTGTGCCCTCCATCACGGAGGATGAGTTTCATCTGTCCGGGTCAAAGCTCTCTTATCGCTCCGTATCTGATTGCCAGCCGGCGGATCGGCCAAAGGTCCCTTCTACCGGCCGTGTCTATCTCCAGAGAACATGCCTCTGTATCAGCACCATGATAGCGTCGTGAGCTGGGATAGGGCTGGATGCTAATCCCATGCATTGACCAGACGAGGAACCACGGCTGCCATCGCCGCCACGAGGCGTTCCGGTGCCAGAGAATCCAGGCTCCGTCCCCGACCTCCTGATCGCTTTGGAGCCGGTGGACGGCTATGGAGCCGCTGTCAGGCCAGGGAAGAAGAGGATGGGCTGGAATGAAGCAAGAAAATAGAGATAAACCAGATATCCAACTGGCTATAAAGACAGTATCTCATCTCGTCTTCAAGTCTGGTAGAACAACAACAACGACCAAGATCCATCTCCACTCAAGAGCCTCTTTCCAGACTCTCACAAAAAGCCTTCATAAAACCAACATTCTATACTTCACATCTGGTCTATACCATGGCCTCCGCATTGTGGAACTACCTGGGTCTCCGCGAGACCCCCACTACCCCTACCAATGAGGCCGTGCGAGCCCTACCGGCTTCGTGGTACACCTCGCAGGAGATGTTCGAGCTGGAGCGACGCGCCATCTTCTCCCGCAAATGGCTGCTGACCACTCACAAGCTGCGTCTCCCCAACACTGGAGACTGGCTGCAGTACGAGGTGTCCGGCTTCAACTTTGTCCTGGTGCGCGACAAGGAGGGCAACATCAATGCCTTCCACAACGTCTGCCGCCACCGCGCCTTCCCTCTGGTGACCGAGGAGAAGGGTTCCGCCCGCATCTTCGCCTGCAAGTACCATGGCTGGTCCTACGGCCTCAATGGCAAGCTGGCCAAGGCCCCCGGCTACCAGGACCTCGATGGCTTCGACAAGAGCAAGAACAGCCTCCTCCCCATCCACGTGCACCTCGACGCCAACGGCTTCATCTGGGTCAACCTGGATGCCGGTGAGCAGCCCGAGATCTCGTGGGACGATGACTTCAAGGGCATCGATCTACAGTCCCGCTTTGCCGATGTCAAGTGGGAGGACTACACCTTTGACCACACCTGGGAGCAGGACGGCGACTACAACTGGAAGATCCTGGCCGACAACTACAACGAATGCTACCACTGCGCGACTACGCACCCCGACATCCCCGCCCTGGCCGACTTGGCCACCTACTCGGTCGACACCAAGGATGGCGGCATCATCCACGACGCCCACTCCAAGCCCGACCAGATCGCGGCCGGGCTCCGCATCGCTAGCACATACTACTTCCCCAATGCCTCCATGACCGTCTCGTAAGTGTGCCTCTGTCTAATTAGCCCCCACCAGTTCCCATCCCTAACGCTTTATCTGCAGGCCACACTTTTTCTTCATGCAGCGCTTCGTCCCGATCTCCCCCACCCGGTCGGTGATGAAGTACGAGGTGTATCGCAACAAGAACTCGAGCGACGAGGACTTTGAGCTGATCAACACCATGTACAAGCGCATCATGTCCGAGGACAAGTACCTCTGCGATTTGACCCAGAAGAACCTGAATGCCGGAGTGTTTGTGAACGGCGAGCTGCACCCGAAGATGGAGAAGGGCCCATTGTATTTCCAGAAGGTGGTGCGCGACGTGGTGACGGAGCACTTCCAGCGCGAGGAGAAGGAGGGACAGGAGTACTGGCCCGCCCGTCAGCGGGTGCCCAAGGAGGCGGCGACGAGTGCGCAGGACATGCAGTTCTGCGCCAACCTGGGGTGTGGGGCCGGTAAGGAATGCTGCTCGAATATCGGAGCGCAGCCACCGGCGGCGGTCGCCTGGTGAGGGGAAAATGTTTATGAAGGGGATCGGCAATTGGGACAGAAGAGAGAGTTGTGCTATGATTCATCTTGACGAGTTTGACACATTGTTTTCGGCAAATCAGGTTAGCGATCTTTGTTTGGATTTGAGATATTGTACCGAATTAGAATAGTTTCTTATTATAACATGCTTCCCATCTTTAATGACGTTCAAGTGAATCATGGTGCATTTATTTCTGTCGCGTATTGCGACTAGATAAGTAAAATGGGGTTATCAAGAAGGCGAAGAGCGGGATGGAATAGAAGGGGGGAGATAGATAGTGGAAGAGAGGAGCAGGATGGCCAAGACGGGAAAAGCAGCCAGAAGAGGAAAGGGAACTAGACTAGACCACGTGCGCTCACCTGACCGATGGGAAAATCACCGGACTTTTCTTTCTTTCTCTTAAGACCATCCAGGATACAACCAAGTACTGGGACAAAGAAAAGTTTAAGTTTCTTGATGATGTTAGTCAGATTGTCCAGTCCCAGTCCTTTTTTTATTTTTGCTTCCCACGCCTGGTCTGGAATGTTCAAACCTTCAATCCCCTGCAAGTTAGCCAGACGCACCAAAACTTGGACAGGGTGACGGGTCATGGCGGGGATTCCCAGGGATTCCCAAAGGACTGACGGGGGCCCAGCTGACCACTGGCCCTGGAGAGAAAGTGTATTGGGTGAAATTATGCGAGGGTGGCCATGAGTTCGGAGCTGCTACTACTGTAGTACTATGAATAGCCCTCCCATACGTGAATAGTAGACCAGACTCGGCTTATCTCTCCCATCGACACACACACCGGGAGATACGTTGACTGTCAACGTTGTCTGGCTAGGACCCTCCGGGGAGAGCGGCAGATCCACCTTTTGGCGCTGCTGGTCCCTCCCTCCATCCATCCAGGAATAGCCGATAGTAATCTGGTAACCACTAAATACCACTACTAGATAGCAGATAACCCTCAGTTCCCCCAAACTTCTAGTATGTACCAAGCAGTGACAGTTCCCAGGTTCCACTGCCAACCCAATCTAGTACTTACATACTAGTACATACCCTCTTTTTTTTTCCCCTCCCCTCCTTGCACCCTGCATATATTCGTATTATTATTGGTTGTTGCTTATCCCCCTCCAAACCCTCCGCGTACTCGGAAGTACTACTGATAGTAAGTAGTAGTGGACACCCTAGTAGTATTAGTGGTGGTAGTGGTAGTAGTAGTATATGTCCGCGCGCCAACTCTCGTCCCTCGTCCCTTCCTTTTTCTAAACCGAATCCCCTCCTCCGTTTCCCCTCCTTCTTCCTCCCCTCTTTTGTTCCCGCGGGCATCGCGTCCCGTACTCATTCCCCTCCTCTCCCAGCAGCTCTTTCATCATCACCTCTTTGAGTCATCCTGGGAAAAATAACATGACGCCACCAGAAGGACAGCGTCGGAGATTACGGTCAAATCATGCTTGTTTAAATTGCAGGTGCGAAGAGTCCAAAGAGTCTCCTATCTATTGTGCCGAGAAAAAGCCACTCACCAGCATTGACAGAAGGAAGAAAACGCGCTGTCCGGGCGAGAAACCGGCCTGCTCATGCTGTGTGCGGCTTAACCAGCCGTGCTCGTATACGCCCGTCACGAGGACGTCAATAGGCAGTCCTTCCGTGGGTGCACCCAACTTCCTCTGGACTTACGCGGTTGCTGATGCTCCCCCTCAGAAAGATCGGCTGGCAGAGCTGGAAGAAAAGGTCAATCTCATTCTAAACGGCAATATGTAGGTCTCTCTCTCTCCCTCTCTCTCTCTCTCTCTCTCTCTCTCTCCTCGCGAGATTGTCCGCAGTACAATTAAGCTCACAGATTCTCGCAGACTAGCTCGATCGACAGGTCCCGAGACGAAGTTATCGCCACCATCCCCGAGACGCCGCGATTCTCACACCCCTTATCCGGTCCCATCGGGGCTGGGCGAGGGCACTACCCCTCACTCTTCACCCTCGGTCATCGCCAGAGCGATTAATCTCTACGTGGAGCACTGTCACCGGCAGCCGGTGTGGTGTTTCGACTTCGATGGGCCAGGCGAGCCCGGCTCTCTCCCGGAGGAGCTGATTTGTAGTCTGTTGGCACTCACCTTGCGCTATTTACATGAGCAGGAGCAGGGCCAGCATTATGCCGACGATGCTAGAACTCTCATCATGCTGCGCATTGCCAATGGGACAGTGGAACTGGCCACGATCGAAAGTTTGTGTCTGCTGTCCTATTCTTCTTTCATCGGTACGTCTACCCCCGGAATGGCCAAGCAGTGTGGGGAAGTAATAATAACTGAATTGTATGTCCCGTTGTCGCAGATGGTAATACACACCTCGGACAGTTCTACCTAGGCCTGGCGTCCCAGCTGTGTCGCGCGGCCATGCTAGATGTTGCGGTCGCCTATTCCACCGATGATCCACACATGGAGAGAAAGAAGCGCCTGTTCTGGAGTCTACAGTTGCTCGAGCAATCGTATGGCCGACAGACGGGCATCTTACGCACATCGACCGAGATCTGGCGCCCACCATATTTCGCGACGGATGGCGACCAGGACAGCCACAAGGCGACGGGGCCTCCGCCACCACCCATGCCACAGGACAGCGTGGGATGCACGAACCCCCACGATACAGGAATCTGGAACATGAGCAATCAATTTGGCTGGGTCTGGAGTAATGTCAGGGGCTATGTATCGGACTGTGCGCGCAGCAAAATGAAGGAGCCCTGGCGGCATGAGTCAATGTACTCGATGATACTGTCCGACCTCACGGAGGTCGAGAACCGGACGCCCTTCTGCCATCGCTATGATCACGTTCAGTTCTACGAGCGTACTGGTGAGGAGCTGTCCTATGAATTAGCCTACTGGGTACCCTGGTTGAAGTTGCAGTTCATGTACCATGCCATCCTCACCGTCCTGAATCACCCGTTTCTGTACATTATGGCCTCACGCCAGAATCCCAACCTGGCCATCCCGAACAGCTTCTGGAGACGTTCCTCGGAGCTGGTGGTGCTGCACGCCACCTGGATTGTGCGCTTGATCGACATGGTGGTGGAGAAGGAAGTACGCCTGTCCGACCCCTTTTTCGCCCATGTCGCCGCCATTGCCGCCACGGTGCAGCTATACTATTGCTGTGCCGGGGATCCCCGTCTGAAGTACAAGTCGCGGGTGGACTATGCCAAGTGCCGCGAGTTCCTGAGGACCTTTGCCACTACATCGCGGGCCTGCGAGGGCCTGGTAGGTGATCATCCCCCCTACCTACAGAATGAGCAGCTGACTCCCTTTCTCCGTAGCATCGCATCCTGGACCAGATGATGCGTATTGCATCCGGCTCGGAGAATGTCGACTATGAGACCTGGCTCCCGTCCAAGATCTACTTGAGTATCCCACTCATGTGGGACATCCTACAGTTTAACGTCACGGATCGGTCGGCGGGCGGGAGGGCAGACGGCCGCCTGCTGCATTCCTCATTGGCAGCATCGGCGGTCGGGCAAGGCTCCGAAGAGGACTCGACGCTCGAGGTGATTGTCACAACCTCGCCGGAGGTGACGGTCAACACCGCCGACGGGGGCCAGGCGGTGCCCCTGCCTCTGTATCGGACGCCAGCGACCTCCAAAGCTAACGCAGCAGCTACTTCCATAATGCGTGACACCCTCGTTGCGCCGATTGACAGTCTAATGGTCAATACTCCATGGCTCTGGGCCGACTCGGCTCCACTGGGCGACATGGAGAGCTCCCTGGGATATGCCAACTCCGGTCCGGGCGGCGGAGATGCGGAATTTTCGTCATGGTGGAATTTGGGAAACCTGTGAACCGATCCAAACCTGCGTGAATATCTAATACCAAGAATAGTCTTGATTGCCCTTTTGATTCGATGGAGATAGTATGGCCACCTACCCACTCACACACAACCTGAGCGGAGACGTCGAAACCCGGCAATCGAGAGGAGAGAGACAAACACAAGAGTGAAAGAGAGACAGACAGGGAAGAGGAGTCCCGACCAACCCCGCACGCACAAAAGAAACCATCCTCATCTCCGTCCTCCTCCTCTCCTCTTTCACCTCGCCCTTCCCCCCTTGGCTGCTCGCCTCGCCTTTCAGTCCGCGGTCAACCTGGCAGTCCCTATGCGAGTTCTCCCTCTATCTCGAGTCTCTTTGCCCCCTCCCATGAGCGAAACTCTCCAACCAAGAGACCATACGCGCCACCCGTTCTCCGACCGATAGAAGCGAGGGGCATTGCCAATCCGACGAAGGCCAAAGCTCCTCCGTAAGACACGCTAGGACCCGCCACTGTCCAGTACCGCCTTGCCTGTTTTGGACATCTTTTCCCAGGGATCCATCTTTTTTCCCCCTCGCGACCTTGCCTTCCCTGGATAAGATGCGATACGATACGTCTGCCCCCCATCGGCCCGCCAACTGCTTTCCCCCTCCTTCTTTTAGCGTCATGCCCTTTGTTTGTTGTTGGGATGGCAGTAGCTACACACTTCCCGACGCAAGTCATCTCACACAAACACGGTGTCGGCTTCGCTCGTTCTTCGGCTTGATGTCGATCCCAACCCGGACGTCTCGGAACGCCGTGGATATTTCATCTCTTGGACTGATAGAGCGCAAGGGAGACGACGGTGGAACCGGTACTGCAGACGCCCAGCAGGGGTTCCCGGTGTGCTATGCTGTCTCTTCATGCTTATCGGCCATCAGTTTCCCGCGCGAAACGCGTCACCCCAAAGCAGGGGGGGGGTTGCACATGGCTAGTACCTCAATTCCCCAATTGCCGAGTTCGGGGAAGGCGGGGGTGAAGAAAAGTAATTTTCCGATGCCGCCGGGCTATGCGACCAGAACCTTCGCTGTATGCTGTAACTCGCCACCTCCAAGTTTACCATGGCGATGCCTTTGATTAGTGTGGATGGCACATTCATGGTCATCCTTCCCTTTTCCGTGTTTCCTCTCTACATCATAATGGATCTCAGCCAATCGAGCTTTCCTGTTCCCGACAGCCTGATGGGGACCTCTGCTACATCAGTAGCAGAGGTTGATATCGGGACACACTAACTCTTTTGCAGATTGCTGGCTCCTCCTGCATAGACCAGTCTCAACAGGATTTGTTGTCTATAGTCTCTAGTATTCCTGTTTTATCTAATGTCTAATATCTACTGATGCTCTTTAACCAGACTACGACTTCTATCCCAACGCACTCTTCAGCCACTCATGGGCCTGGCCATATATGTCCTCGCAAACCCTTTTCCGGTACGCTCTTTCGGCCGCATTCCCCTCCTGGCCGTGCGTGAAGCCATGCGTGCACCCTCGGGCCAAGGTCCACTTATACGCAGACGTCTCGAAGGGCGCTTCCTGGTCCTCTTTATCGTGCAGCCCCGCCAGGCGGTGGATCATCTGCTGGACTTCCAACCGCAGCATATCCCACTGCGCGGCAATCATGTAGATGCGCGGGGGCAGGTCTTTCGGGTCAGCGTACCAGGGGCTCAACAGCGGATCGCGTCGGTTCTGTCCCACACAGACATACCCCCAGTCCAGAGCCCACGCCATCATGCCTATCTTGTCCAAGGGACCATCCGTGTAGGGGCGGGAGGCTAGTTTGATGGGCGGGGGATGGCCAAAGTCGACAATCGGGTAGTAGACGACGGCGGCTTTGACCCGTCCATGCAGGGGAGGCAGCTGCGACACCGACAAGGCCAGATTCCCGCCCGCACTGAACCCCCCAATCGTGATGCGCTCGGGATCAATGGGCAGGGACTCATCCGCCAGCACGTCCTTAATCTGGGCGACTAGATCGTAGGTGGCGGTGGGGAAGGGGTGTCGCGGTACGCGGCGGTAGTCCAGACTCACGACGAGCATGCCGGTCCGCTCGGTCCAGGCGGCGCAGAAGCGGTCATCTACCTGGGCATTCCCCACGGCGAAACCTCCGCCATGGATGTTCAGATATAAAGGCAGGCGCTCACCCGCGCGATAGTTGGACGGGAAGAAGATGTGGGTGTTGAGCATGGGACGAGATGGGTAGCGACGGACAAAGGTGGGCTGGTAGCGAGGCGGCGGCTGTCGTACCAGGCGCCGAAAGTAGAAGTAGATTGCGGCCAGGGATTTCAGCAGCCATAGTCGGATGAAGCAGTCCACGCGGTGCCAGAAAGGCATGCGCACTTTCCAGAGAGGGGGAGGGGACTCCGCGGTGGTGATGTCGGCCTGTTCCTTCATGGTTAAGGCTGGCCGGTGAGACGGGGCTGAGGGAAGAAGAACTGTCTGTCTCAGCAGAAAAAAAAAAAAAAAAAAATTAATCAGTTCACGGAGGGAAAGCGAACTAGCGCGTTGGGAACGTAATCCTTCGACACACAGCCTCCCCGACCGTCTAGCGCTCCCGTCATCGCGATATAGATAAGTTCAAAGCCTTTATCTCCCACCCCTACTCCCAAGGAGCTCATCCCGTAGTTCCATCGCATAAAGAGGCAAGAATTGCCGCGTAGTCGAGGGGGACCATCGCCATGTTTCCTCCTGCCCGCACACAGCGGTCCCAGAAAAGGGAGAGAATGGGGTGTGACCGTCTTGCGCAGTGGTTGACATGGCTAGACGGGAATTAAGAGATTATGTGAGGGTAATGTGAGTGCCTGGGATGGTTGATCAGGAGTCAGAATGATACTTTTTGGCATCATAGTGGTGGTGGACAATATATAGAGAGAAGGGAAGAGGGCCGATGCATAGGCTCGAACGCGCCAATCTTCTCCTTAGACTTTAGGATCTGGCCAATGGTAGTTCTGTCAACTGAAATCGAGTGCTTCGAAACAGTTCCGGCATCTTTGACACTGTTAGACAAGTAGGTAAATAAGCAGCAGTAGAGACTCTGTGTAAAGCTTGAAGAGAAACGTAGGTGTATGTGTGTGTGTTTGTCTTGTTTCTTGTCCGGTTGAAGCTTCCCCGCATCTGTGCTTACCTCAGCAATCCCTCGCGTCTCCAGTTTCCTGTTTCATCATCAATTGTATTCTTTCTTCTCCTCAACTCCTCTACTTCTCGACTACATCTTCCTTATTGCTATACATCCCCATCACCTTCTCGTCTTCTAGTGCCCGCAAACCTTCCTGGTTAAATGATCTGCTTCACACACTTCTGCTGAATTGGCAACTCATCATGCCTCGTACTATCCCCCTTCGCATATCCCCCTCTTCAATATGGGCGAACGGATGAATTGTGGGTTCCTTTATGTCATCATGGCATCATCATCATCATCATCATCATCCTTCGTCTCCTGCCATCAATATCATCATAGTCTTCATCATCGGCTTCTCCTCCGATCGCCCAAGATTTCTTGCCGGCCAAACTCAGGAACACCCTTCCATATCCCTTTTCTCCCTCCCGGGAAACCAACCCCTTCTCGAATCTTCTCAGAGAACCATCTCTCCCACTACCTACTCTTCCTGATAAACCGGCTGTTGTGCCCATGTCCACGCGCAGAAAGAAATCCGAGGTACGTGCTTGGGATTCCCTGCCGCGCCCTCCCTCCCCCCCCCCCCCAACTGAATCGCCCATTCCTTAGTCCTAGTCTCTTATACATACTATCGTAGACTGCCCCGGCCAGGGCCGTTCGCGCCCAACAACCCGCCGCCGAGTATGCTATCAGCTCGGGTAACTACCATGAGGACCTGCTGCACGATCTCTTCCACGTCGTCCGATCCATCGACCCCGATCACACTCCGACCCTCGTTGACATGATCCGCAACCATGCCTCGCTGGACGAGGTGCGGGCCTACCTCACTCGCGCCCTGGCCGCTGCCCAGCCCTCGACCCCAGATCAGGAGGACGCCCTGCACCGCCTGGAGGGCCTGCGTCGTGGTATTGAGGTCGAGAGTGAGCCCCCGCGCTTTCGCCCTCAGATCATGGACATCCGGTATTTGTGCAGTAATGCTCCTTATCGCGTCCCTGCCAAACCCTGGACTTCGGTCACCGACGACGATGAGCTCGTCTCCCACTTGGTCTCCCTCTACCTAATCTGGGACTATCCCTTCTTCGCCTTCTTCGACAGCGAAACCTTTATTAAGCACATGGCCATGGGCAACACCGAGTCCGACTTTTGCAGCCCCTTCTTGGTTAACGCCCTGCTGGCCAACGCTTGCGTAAGTCCATCCCACCCTGCCGTGTATCTCTTCGAGCAGACTGGATAACCATGGGCATTGCGTGGCTCTATCTAGTACTACTCCCAATACACCGAAGCCTACACTGTTCCCGGTGATGTCCGCACCAAAGGAGCCGATTTTCTGGCAGAAGCAGAACGCCATTTACAATCGCATCAGTTTGAAAAGGGAGGCGATATTCGTCTAGCATCTTTACAGGCGCATCTATTGCTGTATGAGAGGTATGTCCGCACCAACCCTGGGCGGTGGGCGCCCTGATTGTATGTTTCTAATCCACCAGGTACTCCTTGTCCGGCCACGATGACTGGGGCTACACTATGCTGCACCGCGCCATCGAGATGGGAGAGTCGCTAGGCATCGTCAACACGAAGACCGACTTGCGCCTCTCCGTATCTCAAATGTCCGAGGATATGATCGTCTCCATCAAGCGCACCGCCTGGGGCCTGTTCCAGGTAGACACGTAAGTGCGATCTCACGTTCCTGTCAAGCAATATTTGTCCTAGGGCCCATTCTGATGGTGGACAATGACAGGGTCGTCCACACCAACTTCCTCCGGCCAAGCCGCGTTAGCTCCGTAAGTGTCGAGCCCATCGACCGAAATGGCACGAACTCGAGCGACATGTGGGCACCGTACCCAATATCTCAAAACTCCCGCCCGTCGTACCTGAACCTCTATTTCGATGAGGCTTGCAAGCTCTCCTTCATCGCCCGCGACATTTCCTGGAGTCTCTCCCGCACCGATCGATCGGGCACCGAGCCAGATCAGCGGAAGCAAGAACTCTACGACCGGCTCAGTGTATGGGAAAGCAATCTTCCCGAGTACTTCGATCCGGCCACGCGACCGGCACCGCATTTACTGTTGCTCAGGTGAAGTGATGACACGACACGAGAGGCGGCGAAGCATGAGTGAACTAACTAGTCTAATCGTCTACAGAATGCGCTACCATACACTAGTGATAAACCTCTGCTGCGATCGATTTGGATTCCACCCCATACTCGCGGAGGGTGACAAGCGGACGCCTCGAGAAAGCAAAGGGTTCAGCGCCGTGGAAATCGCCCTCTCGTCAGCACGAACCATCGCCGCGCTCACCCAGCAGCTACGGGTGGAATACGGGATGGAACATGCCCACCAGTTCGCCATGTACTCGGTCAACCTGGCGCTGTTCACCCTTCTTGGCCAGGAGACCTTCGATATCCTTGACCGCGACTTCCTCTCTCTGACCAGCGCCATGTCGATCATTGCCTGTCGTTCCCAACTGGGACGCCACCTCTTCCATCTCTTCAAGCTGTCGGTGCGGTCCCGCAACCAAGGCAATCGGGTGCAGCAGTCGGACGAGGTGCCACCCGGGATCAAGGAGCTATTCCAGCAAGACTCGATGGCACAGGTGCCCGACCGGTGGGATAGATACGCCGAGGGGTTAACCAAGATCGATGGCGAACAGAGTTATGTGGACCACTTCCAGGACGATCCCCAGTCGTTAGCTACCTCTGGACTGCACGAGATGCTGCAGCGATACGAGCGGTTAAGTGTAGGCAAGGACGACGAGAGGCGCGACCGTCGGCCAAAGGGAGTGACACATTTTTGAACTCACTCTTCTTCAACAAGAACATAAATTAGACCATGTCCCAATGTGGCCATGAACCTCAGATATATACCCCTGAGACTGTACATACATATGATTCGATCCCATCTGTAGACGATACACGAAGTTACCACATATTCCTCCTCACCCATTACTATCTTCAGAAAATCCATATAACCATAAGATCAATTAATCCTCCACTCGGTTAACCCGAAATAGTACCGACATCAACTCTGATTCATAAATACATATATATCACCACCCCTCATGATCCCTCCCCCCTTTTGTATGATTACATCTGTCTAAACAACAAAGGAAAACCCAAAATATAATACATCCGAAAATAGAATAGTAAGTTCACGAAAGACCCCGCAAAGTTTCTCATAAGTAAAGGCCCTCTTCTTCGAGGGTCTCCAACACCTCCGACGCACTTCCAATCAAGTGCAGACTACCCGTGATAAGCACAAGCGGCGGCACACGGCCCTGGCCACCGACGCTGCCAACACCCCCAGCGCAGCGAATAGCTTCCTCGACGGTGCGCACGACAGTAATACCCGTCAACTCTTCACCGGGGATACCGCGCCAGTAAGTGCTCAGCTGGGCCTGGAGGTTGAGGTTCTCCTCGCCTGCATTACCATGGAAAGTCATGGACGCGCGCTCCATATCCGCCGTCTCATCCTTCTCCCAGGCAATGTTGGAGCAGAAGATGACATGGTGGAATGGCTTCTCGGCCAGACTAGTCCCAGCACCCGCAGTCTGACGAATACTGTCCCGGAGGTGGCGCACGAGGGTGAAGGCATCGCGGGTAGACTGGTTGAAGATAAGGACCCGCTTGGCGGAGTCCTGCTGCGGTGCGGCCTTCTTCGCGAACCAGGATCCGACCAGGTCCATGCTCTCCACGGTGTGCGCGCCATCCAGATGGAACCGACCGGACCGGCAGTCCCGCGTCTCGCAGCGGCCCGGCCAGCTGGCGGTCTCCAGGGCGCGACGGAATTTCTCCGGTAGGGGAGCGGAGGTGATGTCCTCGGGAATGTCCGAGTAGCCCATGTTGCGTAGATGGGTCGCCGCGACGGCTATGGCCAAACTAGCGTTTATCTTCTGGAAGTCTCCTGCTAGTCCCAGTTCCATGGTCTCCACTTCTGGGTGCACGGGGACAATGGTCAGTGGCGCTCCCACTTCGGCTGCGATCTTTTGCAGGGTAGCGGTAGCGCCGGGAGCTTGGGGAATAGTCAGGATCGGGACACCGGGCTTGATGATGCCGCCTTTAGCCCAGGCGATCTCCTCGATAGTGTTGCCTAGCAGGTCGGTGTGCTCGAGGGCGAGACTCGTGATGGCGCTGACGCTAGGTTTGTGGAGGATGTTGGTTGAGTCATGTCGCCCACCGAGACACACTTCGACCACGGCGGTGTCGACTTTCTCCTGCAGGAACCCGTGAAGGGCCATGAGCGTGAGGAAGCGGGCAAAGGGAGGACCGCTCTTGGAGGTCTCCTCTGTCAGACCGAGTCGGCCCCAGACATCACAGAAGTACTGGACGAATTGGTCCTCGGTCAGGGAGGTGTGGTGGAAAGGGGTGTCGTTGGACGGGCTGATCCGAATGCGCTCTCGGACGGTGCGCAGATGAGGTGATGTGTAGAGCCCCAGCTTCTTGATTGGGTTCTGTGACATGTGTTAGTGGTGTCTGCGGAAAGATATCTTCGACAGCTCAGCTGCAGTGGTTGCAGTGCATACCTCGTGGCCTTGGTATTCGGACAGAATCGAGAAGATAAACGCCGAGGTGGAACCTTTGCCTTTACTTCCGGCAATGTGCACCGCATTCAGGGGATCGAAATCGGGACTCTGTAGATCGCTGTCAGTGTCTGAATAGAGTGTCTTCGATGATATTTGCCTACCTCATATCCCACTGCACGACACCATTTCAGCATGTCCTGGATGAAGACACTACGGTCCGCTGTCTTGATGGCGAGTTGGCGGTACGCAAAGTTGGTGTTGAGCGTGTTTAGCTGGCGAAGGGTGTCCTTTCCAGGGTGTCAGTATGAGCTTTGACCTTGGATTGAAATGACTAACATTGTATGTAATTGCTTCTACATTCTTTCCCCCCTCCCGTTCAGCAGAGGGATAAGCTGTGTTCGATGGAGGGTCCATTTCAGGCATGAACTGGATTGACGGCATTGTGAGGGAGAATTGCGTTTACAAAAGCCTTGAGATCGAAGAGAGTTTTGATTGCCTTGTTTGGTCAATTGTGAACCCGATTCTGATGTGCTTTATATAGATATCAACAAGGGCTTCAGGTACAGTGACTTGGCATATTTCTGGCATGCGCCTTCTGTTGGGCAGCTTGCGCTGATGCTGAGCTGCAGGTCCGCAATGGCGTGAGTAGTAGGGTTGCGCACCCTAGAAGATCGACAGGTCGAGCCCGGACTTTCTTTCACCGCCAATAGTTTAGCTGCTGCAGAGTGGATATGCACGATCGACGATGCAGCCGCTGACGCGGCTGCACATTTAACTTCTTCTTTCTTCTTGGCGTGGGTAACTGTTCTTCTGAATTCTGAAACTTGCTTTTGCACCCTGATCGGCGTTGACGCCAACCCTGGGGCTCAGCCGCGATCTTCCCCAACTTTTAGTTTCCATTACTTAAAGGTAATTGCCATAGGGGTCCTTATTTCCTCTTTCGGTCAGCTAAAGCTCCGAATCACACAAGCTGTAGCTGAGAAAGTGACTCCGAATTGCCCGGGAACAGACGGAATTTTACATCCACACCGAAGGCCCCGTGCCGTGAAAAACACTAGCTAGGCCGTAATGCATCCCATCCATGATGTGATCTCCGGTTGCCATTTGTGGAAAACAAGCATCGATCGGGCGGATGCATATGTCATCAGGCAAGCAGAGAATGTCAGCATAGAGCTGGTATAACTATGCCAGACATGGCAAGTTTCGCGGTCGATTGACGCTTTGGCTGAACCAAGTCACTCCTTTTGAATTTTTCAGGGCCTTTACCAACCCTTTTCACTCCCTAAGGCAATTATTATTATCATGTCTCAAGAAGTCAAGGACAAAGGTCCTCAGGAGGTTGTGCACACAATCGAGCTGGGCTCCCTCGGGGGCAACTCCAGCAGTGCCAGCCTCCAGCCACTCTCTCAAACGGCCTCAGAGGCGGCGCCTCCGCCGCCGCCGCCGCCACATACAGTGTTGACGGAGAGGAAGAAGATTATGACTATCGCTATTGCGGCCATCGTGGGATTCCTAGCCCCGGTGTCAGCAAACATCTACTATCCCGCCATTGACCAACTATCCGAAGACTTGCATGTCTCCGTGAGCAAAATTAACTTGACTATCACCACTTACATGGTAAGATCATATCACATGTCCGGAAGAATATCTTGCATAAGCTAACATACACGGGTTCAGATCTTCCAAGGAGTTGCGCCGTTGGTGACGGGAAGTATATCGGATGTATATGGCCGTCGACCCACGATGCTGGTCTGTCTGATCACCTACCTCGCCGTCAATATCGGCCTGGCGCTTCAAGACAACTACATTGCACTCATCGTCCTCAGAACCTTCCAAAGTTGCGGAAGTAGTGCCATCTCGGTCGTCGGCATAGCTGTTACGGCCGACTTGGTCACTCGAAGTGAGCGTGGTAAATACATGATCTACTCGTCGCTGGGAACGACAATGGGACCTGCCCTCGGCCCTATCATTGGAGGTGTCCTGGCCCAGTTTCTTCGCTGGCGAAGTATCTTCTGGTTTCTCGCCATATTTGCCCTGGCGATGATAATCCTCATCCTCGTCTGTTTCCCCGAAACCTGCCGCATGGTGGTCGGAAATGGATCTATCCCCGCGCCGCGTTGGAACCGGCCACTCATTCCGATTGTGCAGCCCTCGGCCTATGAAGGGGCTGAGGCAGCTAAGAAAGAGCTGGAAGATGGGCCTAAGCCCCGTCGACCGACGCCGATTGACAGCATCAAAATCGCTTTGGAAAAGGAAACTGGCGCCATCATTGCCTTCTGCTCTATCCTCTACTGCGGATACTTTGCTGTTCTCAGTAGTTTGTCGTCGGAGCTGGGAGAGAAGTACGGCTACAACTCGCTCCAGATCGGCCTGTGCTATATTCCATATGGGATTGGCAGTCTCACCTCGAGGTGGACCGTTGGGCGATTCGTGGACTGGAATTTCCGTCGCCTGGGGCGGCAACATGGCATGGAGGTGGTCAATAACCGCCAGGTGGACCTCATTGAGTTCCCTGTCGAAAAGGCCCGTCTCCAGATCACATTGCCAATGGTCTATATGTCCTGCATCTGCATCATTGGCTATGGCTGGGTCATGAATTACAGGACTCATGTGGCCGGGCCGCTCATTATGCTGTTTTTCACGGCGCATACCATTGCGGGAGCTACCAGCACCCTGGTCACGCTCCTGATCGACTGCCACGTCAAGCGGGCGGCGACAGTCACAGCTTCCAACACAATGTTTCGCTGCTTTCTAGGCGCAGGTGCGGTTGCAGCTGCAGTGCCTATCATTAACGCAATCGGTATGGGCTGGATGGGGACCCTGATCGCTGTCCTGTGGGCGGTTTCCAGCGTCCTTCTTTGGGGTGTTTTACTCTGGGGCCACGACTACCGCAAGAAACGGGCGGGGAGAATCTGATAGGATCGTCATTCATTCAGGGGTGCCAACATACCTAAGATCTACGAGCCACTGTGGATCGAAGTAAGAAAAAAAGATGTTTCATAAATAGACAAGATCGGATAGTTGAAGTCAAGAAACCACACCTTAGACCTTTCGTGCATATACCAGAAAAGACCTTTCGTATGTAGTCTCCATTGTAGACGGAATTTGGTGACATCGCATTCCTAAAGCGGTCAAAGTTTGGACCTGTCGCCCGAGTATACGCAATGGCGTCTCTTACATCGCCCGTGCGCTGCCCTTGCATTCTGCTTTGTTCCGAATGTTCTTTGTAGAATGTGCTTTGTAGATTTGAGCGGGGATCAGGCTACGACATGTTGCTTACCCATCATGCCGTCCACGTACTCACCCTGAGGTGATGGAAAGATCATTGCCGTGTGATGGGATTCTAGTGGAAACCGGCGTCACATCATGAGAATCACGCAATAATTGTCGCCGGTGTGATGCCAGAAAAGCAACGATCAGGGGAAACCAAAGTTCTCCGGACCGACGTGGCGGGTTCATTGTCCGAGCTGGCAAGTGAACTCCGAAGAGAGGTCCCGACAAGAGCTGTTGTGGAGTTGGGCAATATCTGCAGTGTCAGTCAGCATCACGAAATTGGCCGATCGCCGCCCCCGACGAGCGGTGCGGCCGGAGGTGCAGATCATCGGCCTGGAGCTGCAGCAAACCAAGACGGCCCCTGGCCCACACGTGCAGATCGATAGATTTCATCAGCAGCAGCCAGACCCAGGCTATTGTTCCATAGTTTCATGGTTAACAGGCATCATTGTTCAGCTCGAACATGGCTTGCGCCAGAAGGTTTATTTACGTAAATCCATCACCAAACCCTGCTGGCTGACAGCAAGCCTTCGTCGTAGAAAGTATATAAGGGAGAGAGGATCCACTGAGAGACCAAAGCCCAGACACGAGCAGATCGAAGAAGCTTGGTGACAGAGCCAGTGGTGATAATCTCGTGAAATTCTCTTCATCATGCATCCTCCACCTACGCCCCGACCACACAGCGACAGGTCTTCGCACACTGTCTCGAAATGGACCACGCCCATCCCCCAATGTTCACTCCCCCGGTTCGTGTTTGGCTCCCCTCGACGCTCCCTGAGTAGCCGAAAGATCCTCATCGATGCCGACTCCCCGGATACGAGAGCTTTGTCGCTGGCCCAATACCGACTCCTCTCTGCTCGTGTAGCAGTGGGTTTGCAGAAACTGGGCGTCAACCCGAAAGATCGCGTGTTATGCGTGACCTCCAATGCCCTCTGCTATCCCGCACTCCTCATGGGCACTGTGATGGCCGGGTGTATCTTCGCGTCTGGACAACCTGCTCTCAACCAGGCCGAATTCCATCGTTTGATATCCTTCTCGCAACCTTCGGTGATTTTTGCCAGCCGTGCCACCCTTCCAGTTGCCCTGCAAGCCGCGCGCTTGGCCAATCATCCTGATAATCGAATTTTTGTCTTTGACGATGACATCCTAGACGGCTGTGGCGAGCCGGAAGGCCCGATTCAGCACTGGCAGACGATGGTGGCGTCCGAATGGGAGGGGTCTCGGTTTTGGTACCCCACTGTCATTTCTTCGCAAGAGTATAACAGCACAATAATGCTCCTTTTCACTTCCGGCACTACTGGTGAGCCCAAGGGTGTAGAACTGTCACATCGCAACTACATTGCGGCAGCGATGGGATACATCCGGCGAATCTCCTCGCATCCAGCTTGGAAATATAACCCTCGCCTTGGAGGCCCTGAGAACGTGCGCGTGTTGGGTTCCCTTGCAATCAATCACAGTGTAGGGCAGCGGTCATATTGCGCCATCTTTCCCAGGATGGGTGTTCCGCTGTATTTGATGCGACGCAATGACTTTCGGAGCATCTGCGAGGCAGTTGAGCGGTTCCAGATCACAGATGCAATCATACGAAGCTCTGTTCTGACCTCCATGGCGAAGAATGCCCCCATCTGTCGAGAATACGATTTGACATGTCTCCGACGTGTCGAGGCGTGTGCTGCGCCGATGAGCCAGTTCACGAAGTTCAAGCTGGAAAGTAT
Organism: Aspergillus costaricaensis CBS 115574; assembly: GCF_003184835.1. Taxonomy (NCBI): domain Eukaryota; kingdom Fungi; phylum Ascomycota; class Eurotiomycetes; order Eurotiales; family Aspergillaceae; genus Aspergillus; species Aspergillus costaricensis. The sequence goes on from NW_020291817.1 coordinate 137,504, forward strand.
GGGAATCGGATACGTTGCCCGTGCCTGGGGGCTTACAGAGTAGGTTTGTCCCTGCAAACCGGGGGTTTCCTGTTGCTGACTATATGACTGGACAGAACGGGAACTATCACTGGGCCCGATCCCCTGCGCCCGCCCAAGTCCGAGACGGTCGGGCAACTGAACGCCACGTACGAAGGGAAAGTAACTGATTCCAGCGACTATTCTCGGACATTGAAGACAGGTGAGGTTGGCGACATCTGGATCCGCACGCCAGGATCAACTCGAGGATACTGGAACAATCCCGCCGCGACGGAGCAAGTGATGGGAGCAGGCGGTTGGATCAGCACAGGAGATGTAGGATACGTCGATGACGAAGGCAATTGGTATATTGTCGACCGTAAAAAGGTAATTCCTTGCCTCGTTGCCGCGGGTTTGGCAGAAAAGATAGAACTCTAGCTGACTGTTACCACAGGATTTAATCAAGGTTAACGGAAGCCATGTATCTCCGGTCGAGATTGAGTCTGTCCTACTACAGCACCCGCATGTCTGTGATGTTGGGGTGATCGGAGTCGCAGTGTAAGCCGCCTGTGTCATTCCCTTGGAAGATGAGTCTAACTCCCGCAGGAACGAGGACGAGGGCCCCCGGGCCTATATCCAGACCTACCCCAAGACCTCGGTGTCCGCCGAGGAGATCCATGAGCTCATCTCGGAGAAGCTCCCTCCATACAAGCGTCTGTCAGGCGGTCTCTCGTTCATTGAGAAAATTCCACGGAACGCGGTATGCCCTATTTGTTGCCATTGTCTTATCCTCCATGAGCCGCATATGCTGACCATACTGTTCGTGATAGTCCGGCAAGGTGTTGCGCAGTGAGCTTCGGCAACTAGCCATCTCGGAGCTGGGAGACTATCTAGGAAACTACCACGGCACGTCCGCTTCCAGTTCCGAAGGGGGAGTTCACCTTTAGTCGTTGGTCAGGTCTTCATTTCCTGCCAATTGTCTGCTTCTGCGGGGGTTTTTCACGGGTTTCACACTGCAACCACTATAATGTCGACGTTTCTCTAATTTCCGTGAAAGGTGAGGCCCAGTGTTTGGGGGTTCTGTTTCGATGCAAGTAATAGGTTAATGGTCGCGCCAGCCACTCGCTCTTTCTATCTGCCAATTGTTTGTGTATATATATATATCCTTCACTAGCTTGGCGGGGTGAGCCCATTAGTCTCTAATGAAGGAAAAGTTCCTGGGAGTTACTGTTCACATGGTTGCAGAGGTTCATTGTCTGCCTCACAGACCTTTTGCTCTCTAGGCATCTGTAGCTCGGCATGTAGGTGTCAGCCAGGCTGTAGTTTTCAATGCAACTCATTTATTTTTGACATAAGTTGTTTCTCACTACGGCAAAACAAGTATAAATTGCAAGACAAGTGAGCAAAAGAAGCGACTGGGGAGATGGATCGAGCCGACCTGCGGGGGTGGAAAGGATTCAAAGTGAGGTGGAAAAGGGGGCGGGGGAACACGGCAGAACCCGACGCGGGACACGTGCCGAACCGCGGACCCTTCCCCAGAAAGTACTTTGTATAGTAGTTTGATGGTTATTGGTGATGTTGATGAGTGGGTTTTGAGAGGAGTACTGGTCTTTTGCATCAAAATGCTGATGTCTGGCTATGATACATGTCTATTAGTAAGTGGCAATTTAATCATGTGACTCCTAGTAGTAACTGCGACCACTACTTATATACATGATATATATATATATTGAGGTTATGCTTTTGCTAAGTACTCGTACTACAGGACTCGGTGCTATCGCCACTGGGAAGTCATCGGTCTCAATTCTCGAACACTTACCATAGTAACGTCTATTGAAGGTAGTAAGTATCCTGTTGCTACTCACAATATACACAGAGTAATGGTTACTTCCATGTAGAGAAACTACCGAAAGACTGGCGTGTGACGGGTGTTGCAACCTGAGGCTTCCAGAAGCACGGACACGTACTATCTATCCACTTTGGGATTAGCACCGAGACGGGACTGACTCGCCCTCCCCCCGACAAGTTTCCGGCTGCAATCGCGCAACAATCAATTACTTGTCAAGGACTCCGTACGGAGTAGTGAATCTCTTGCCTCCGGCAAACAAGTGTCGTGTCACCCTCCCAAGTTTTAAGCTTATCTTCTGTTCAGTATCAGATTATCACACATCAACAACCAAGCATGATCTAAGCTTGTCCCTCATGCAGACATTCATCGTCAACCTAAATCCGACAACATGATGGCATGAGTGACAGGCTGCGACCGCATTCCCGAACGCCTACTCCAATCCTCGCGTACGACCCTCGCCTGGTTTGTTCATGCCAATTCGACGGCCAGGACTTCCACACAGCACAATGATACTATATCGATCCACAGGATGGGTCCGGTTCGCCCGGTCGGCAGTTGCGAACCGGATCGAGAACCCCGGATGCTGCGGAAAGCCTCAACTCTGACAGCCAGCTTCAACCACGGTCGGGGATGATGTCATGGCGAGTGAACCTGGGATCGGGAGGGGTAGCCACGAGTTATAGATATACTGCTGGATGTGCAGGCGTGGCAGAGGTGTGTTCACCTCCTAATCGGCCCACGAGGCATTGTCATCCAGTATGGTCCACAATATCACCGAGAAAGAAACGCAGCCTACCATTTGGAGCCACATCAATGGCTCCGAGGGCGATATCCTCGATCGCTACTGCATCTCCGAGCTCTGCAAGGGCTGGCCAGTATATCGCGACGCCTCCGAATGGAACCACTACCGCCATCTCTTTGTCGACAAGGGCGCTTTTGTCTTCACTAGTAGGTCGCGTCTCTCCTTCCGGGGCAGCAAGTCCAGCTAACATGCCATGTCCCTTTCCAGCCTGGAGCGGCGGACTCCCCATAGACGATTTCATCCAGACATCCATCAAGGGACGCGCCAACGGAGACCATATCATGCATCGCGAAAACGGCACGCTCGTTGACCTGAACCCGACTACCGGTCGCGCCATCGGTAAAATGAAGGCCACCATTACTCAACGCTTTGATTGGGACGGCGTCGAGTTTGACGTCGAGTGTGATTGCCGCTTCATAAACTTCTGCCTGAAACAAGGAGGGGATTGGAAAGTGGTCTACATAAAGCTGTTCTACGAGAAGGATCGCGTCACCCCCGCAGATGGCCAGACGGTGCCGAAATTTGACCGGGCGGAGTTGGAGAAATACCCCAAGGGATACCAGTATCTGGCAGTGGCCCAGGCCAAGCTGGGCCACCCGATCTTGAACGATTTGCCCACGATGAACAACAAGGCGTTTTACAAGTTGTACGAGGCGATGGATGCGTGGATGGAGGCCCGACCGGTCGGAGATCTACTGGAGATTCCCAAGGAAGCGTCGCCACGGTATTGAAATCGAACTACCTCATGACTCTAGTTTTTTCAACTGTCATTGATTTGGAATTTGGCGGATCTCCGTCTCAATCCCAATATTCATCGCAGATAGCATATCATCACTCATCGCACATAATATCAACCGAACTGAACATTCTTCCAAACCTACATATCATGTCCAAATACGGAATGGAATCGAGGAATTGTAGCATCCCCCATCCAACCAGTCCCCAGTAATCTTACGCACCGGGGTACCCTCGCCAAACTCCAGAATCTGCCCACCCCCAGGCGTATCCGCATCAAAGGCCGGCCATCCAACCGTCACATTAACCGTGGAAGGATTCTTCAAGAATGCCAAAATATGATCCTGCATAGTCTCAGAAGTCTTCACCTCCAGCCCCGGGACCTCACCGACGTCTTCGCGATAAGTTCCAAAGATCATCAACAGGTCCGACCAGTGGAAGGCACCCAGCCAGTCGACGGGACTGATATTGGTGAAGTTGCCGGCCCAGAAGTACCGGTACGTCTCGAGCCCGAGAGACTTTCGTAAAGCTGAGTCCTGGGCAGCTCTGCAATCCCATTCTCCCTCGCTGATCATCACGCTCGTGGTATTCGCCGATGCGTCTTCGCGGGCCGCGTCGGAGCGGATGGCTGGGCCTCGAGCGACCTTGCCTTCGAGGTATCGCTTCGATTCGTTGGAGAAGATGTATTTTTCGTCGGCTGGAAGTATCGTTAGTACGGGACGGATGGAGGTGAAAGGCATATCATACGGATGTAATTGCTGAATGCAATCGAGGGTGATCCTGAGTACCGATTGATGTACTCCTCGATTTGCACCCAAGAGACCTGACGCATGCACTCCAGCTCGGCTTCCGCATCATCGCCGTAGTTGCAGCCCAGGGCCTTGGCGACAATGTCAAAGTCCTGGTAGACATCGTCGGTGGTGCTCAGGTCAATGGTGACCGATGGTGGCTGTGAGATGATTCCGAATTTGACTGCCAGTGGGTCATCAGGGAAGGCGAGGGTGTAGAGGTGTGTCAGGGCTGCTCCTTGGGATTGACCCCACAGCTACAGATAATAGTTAGTCGCATCGCAAAGAGCAAGTTCAACATGGTGGAGGACGACTGACCATGATGTTGTCGCGATCTCCACCAAAAGCTTCGATGTTCTCGTGCACCCATTCCGCCGCTGCCCTCACGTCCAGCAGCGTGAGCGACGTGTCGTTCAGGGCTCGGGACTTGGGATCTACAGACATAGACGTTACTGGATGCCATAGCACAACCGGCGGGAGACATACTTCCAAAGATATTCGCGCGGTAATTGATGGTCACCACAATATGTTCCTGCGAGCGAGACACCCACGGCGAGGGCAGCTGAGAGGGGATTTCAATTCCTCCAGTGATACCTCCTCCGCCAGTCACGAACAATGCCACAGGCAACTTGGAGGTGCGATTGGCATAGGACGGGGTCCAAACTGCCAATGACAGACAGTCTTCCGACGTCGACCAAGCCACTGCCCCTTGGTTCAGGTTTTCTCCCAAGTTGACCAAGAGGTTAGGGGGTGAATATTTGTTCCACATGGTGCTTTCACCAGTCACATATTGCGGACAGGCTGGCCGTGGGTTAGCTGATGTCGCAACCGGGACTTCGTACGGTTTGTTAAGAATTTCATAGTACCTGGCCCATATCGAGTCGAGTCAATTCTTCGGCGCGACTTTTCAGGTTTTTGTGGGGGCATCCAGCGAAGGTCACTGACAGGAGGCTAGCGCAATGATCTGGTTAGCAGAGATAGTCATGTCCACGAAGTCAATCAACACCGACCTTGGCATACGGGATGCGCAGGAATTGGCGAACATTGGGGTAAGTATCATTCAGCATGCCGATGAAGGTGCCCGTCTGCGTCTCCACGGTCAAATTGGACCAGTTAGAGAGCGTCCGCGGGGGCTGCCAGGTAAGATTGGCATAATACGGAGGATAGACCTCGGCAGACGCAATGGCAGCGCTCCCAAGAAGGGCGCCAATATTCCAAGATAGCTTCATGATTATTGTCTTCCTTTCCTGGGCTGGACCGGGATCCTGAAGCTAGACGAAATCCCAGATGATCCTTGGGTGCTCTCTGGCACATTATATAGCTCCAAACATCCCGTGGGAAAAATCCTTCTCAAAGCTTGAGCTCCGTCATCCATCCCGGGCATTCGGAGTAATGCAGGAAGAAAGCTCAACAGTGGGGAAGTCGGATACTGTTTCTGGGACCGATCTCCGCGCCGGTATAGATGCGATGGACGCCAGAGAGGGCCGATTGGCGGAGGAAGGATCAGCGGATATGTCTTATGCCGGATGGTGCGGTGGTTCCATCCCCACGCCAGCCTCCCCGCGTCCACTTCCTGGGGATGGACGAGCGGCACTGGCCGAAGGGTTCCATCTGGTCCCAACGATGATGCAGAATGCAGTTTGTTGCGGGGACTTGGAGAGAAGGACGGGATGACCGACAAATCAGCTGTAGTGCCGTAAATTAAACATGACGGTGGGAGTGCTTGAGCCCATTCCGGATGAAGCCTGATTGATTCCACTGCCTGAAGGAACCCCAATAACACTGGCACTAGATCGCTCGTCAGAAGATTATCAGCCTATTAAGGTGTTGCACACAATGTGACTGAAATGTCTTCACAATAATGATGGCAGTTTTACTATTATAATTGTCACATTCTGCTATACACACGACCATACAAAATATCAAACCTGAAGAATCTCCACCCAGTGGATTCAGAAAGCAATCCGGCCAAAGTTATTTAGCCCGAAGCCCCCGAAGTGCAAGTGACGCCCAAGCCAGACGGGGTATTGGCGCACAATACTTCAGATTTGCCCGATGGCGCCTTGACATCGAACCCACTGATGGAGATGCCACACGTTCCATCCGCACCGCAGTCAAGGTTGGCCACGACCGGGTCGTACTTGTCACTGGTTGTGCCACTGAAGCTTGACACAACAATATCCGTCAGTTTGGCGTTGCCCGGATTTTCCTCGCAATAGTCATCATCCTCGCCATAGCAGCTCTGGATCTGGAAGGCATAGTCGGAGTTGTCCACAGTGAAGTCGTTGAAGGTCACATTGCTGACCGTGGAGGTACCGTGGTCGCCTCCACTCGGATAAGTCTTGATCCCGGCGGCTTTGGTGGAGTTGATCATAGTTGCGCCCGTGACATAAATGTTCTTGACCGAATCGTCGCTTGACTTGCCCAGCGATCCCACGGAAATGCCATGGGAGCCGGTGCAGCTGATCGTGTCCACTGTCACGTAGTTGGAACTGGGCTTGAAGGCCACACAGTCATCATCGTTGACTACGGTGACCTCGGTGATGGTCACATAGGTACTCTCGCCAATGTCGAAGCCATCAGTGTTCTTGGGCGGGTTGTCTGACTTGGAGTTTGCATCCATCTTCAGGTTGGAGAAGACGACATTAGTGGCGCCACCCTTGACCGAGTTGAACACGTTAGGTGGATTCTTTTGACGCAGCCCGGAAATTTCCAAGTTGCTGCCGCCAGTGATGTACAAGAGCGTTGGGCGTGAGTAACTGCTGTCCGAAGCAAAGAGATCCCACCTGGATTGGATCGGTCAGTCAAGTTAAGTCTTGCTTTTGAGAAGGGTGACCACATACGCATCCTGGCCATTTCCATCAATGACACCAGACCCAGTCAATGAGCGCAGTTTCAAACCATCTACATCGGAAACACTGATCATGGCAGTACGACCGCTCCAGTAATCGGTGTCGCTGGCGAACTTCAGAAGACCTTCCACCTGGATGTCGCAATCACTGCAGCTGCCCAAGTCCAGCACACTATTGAGGTAGTAGGTGCTGCCCTCGGGGAAGACGATGGTGCCACCATTTCCGCACGAGCTGAGCGCCTCGGTGATGGCGGGGACATCGTCGGTGGACGAATCGCCTCCTGCGGTAGGGGTGCAGACAGCGCGAGCGTGAAGAGAAGAATCCGGGGCTCGCTGGACCTTGGAGGGAGCAGCATTGCTTAGCCCAAGGCTGGCTAGAAGAAAGAGGTTACGATATAGCGCCATGATGAGCGCTTTTGTGACAATTATTATGGATTACTCGCACTTTCGGAACAGGCGATCACTCCGGCGATGCCCAGCCCACTATATACGAGTCGCATCCTGCTCGGATGTATACGGAAGGTACCTCATGTGGCAGTAGTATTTAGTTGCAGCGAAATGAATCAGTGAGGATTGTGGGATGCCGAGGCAGACCCTGTCATCTCGGCTGGGGGTCAGTTTGAAACGAGCGGATGCTTAATTTAGAGACGGAGCTACCGCCGTGCCCTGACCATGTCATGGCCTGTCTAGTATCGGTTAATTGGCCTACAACAGCTGGCAGGGTCCTCAATGAACTGTGAGCACGACTTTGCAATCTATTCTTATGCCGAACTGCCGACCGATCCCTGCGAGGCACGATGAAACCCCGCCCACTAACATGCAACACTCGACCGTTCCAGGAAGCAGAGCGGCCAGCTGACGTGCTGGTATGTCGATCCGGATAAATTGCAAGGGCTGTTCCTCCGCCCCCTGCTGAGGGCTGAACCTGTCTGGTAGCTTTCCGATGGCACGCCGCCAATCGCTCCATTCTGCACGGAAGACCGTCGGTGTCAACGGCGCGTTCCTGCAGGCGGAGGGTGCTTATTTGAAACGCCATGGCGTCCATGCCGGGAAGGGTAGATGGTTATTCATGGAAGTGTGGAGTAAATTCTCCGGCAATGGTGTCTCTTGGCGCTTGGCCGCTGTTTGGTCCCAGTGTCTTGTTGGTAGCCTTCCAGGGCGAAGAGAGACATCTGGAGATGTCATGCCTTGAGCTGACAGCCTTGTGACATGTGCTCGGAAGCGGGTTATATAGCCACTTGGCATATCTGTCGATTCCTTCCTTTTCTGACCCCCTGCCAGGACATTATCCTCACGTTTTCTAGTCCAGGGGATCTCACAGCAACAAATCATCATGTATACTTCATACCTTCTGGGCACACTTGCCGTCCTAACTGCTACCGCGGTCGGAGCTCCGGCAGAACACATTAAGAAGCGAGAGAGTCGGACTAGTGCTCCCTCGGGGTGCCTGACGGTCGGATCGGACGGCACATATTCCACCATCGGCGATGCGCTTGATGCCCTGGACTCGTCCAGTTCATCCGCTTGCATTTACGTGGCGAGCGGCACGTATGAGGAGCAGCTGACCATCGACTATGATGGCAACCTGACACTGTACGGCGAGACCACCGATACTGGCACCTACAAGGACAACGTAGTTACCATTACCCACACTATCTCGTCGTCGGATGCCGGCTCTCTCGACAAGAGCGCCACCGTCAACGTGGTGTCGGACGGGTTCAGCATGTACAACATCAACGTGGAGAATGGATATGGAGAGGGATCACAGGCGGTGGCGTACGTATTTTGACTTTCCCCAAAGACAAAGAGTGGTGGCTTAATAGCTTGGTAGTCTTGTTGGAAATGCAGATCAGTTGGGCTTCTATGGGTGTCAATTCAGCGGGTACCAGGACACCCTCTATGTCAAAGCCGGCACCCAGTACTACTCTAACTGCATGATTGAGGGTCAGTATCTGTCTATATAGTACGAGTAAGAAATGACTGACTCATCTAGGCGCGGTCGACTACATCTTCGGCGATGCATCGGTGTGGTTTGGCGAATGTGACATTGTGTCCAACGGCGCCGGTGCCATCACGGCCTCATCGCGGGAAACCTCCTCCGACTCAGGCTGGTACGCCATCGACAACTGCAATATTAAGGCTGCATCAGGTGTCTCCCTGACGGAGAAGGTCTACCTGGGCCGGCCGTGGCGCGTGCTTGCACGGGTCATCTACCAGAACTCGGTGTTGTCGGACATCATCAACCCCAAGGGATGGACGACCATGGCAGACGGTGCGACGCCGCTGTATTATGAGTACAACAACTCTGGAGCGGGATCAGACACATCAGACCGCGAGTATGAGTCCTCCATTTCCGCGGCAGTTGACAAGACCACGGTGCTGGGCGAATCTTGGGGCGACTGGATTGATCGCAGCTACTAAGTGTGTTGTGGGCTGGACCAAAAGTTAGACTAGCACCTCATCGGCGGCGAGATGAGGCCATCGTATGATCAGCCCCCACAACCAGTATAGCTATACTCTATACCTTAATATGACTTTAACACGGTTAAGAACTTGATTTTACCCCCCGTTCCGGCAGTCTGGATCTCATTCCGAAATGGTCGGTTTTCAAGCAGATCCCGCGCATATCCCGTAGAGATCCCGTCCACTCTGGAGTCAATCTCTGCTCACCACTCGGTATCCGAATGGCGTAATGGCCCCAAAATGAGGCCTGGGCGTTTATAAGATATCGGGATCTGGGGACCGCCCGGAGGACTCGAGATCCTGAATCAGCACAACTATCTATTCCTACCTGCACCATCTTCACAGTGTAGCACCATGTCTACCAGCTCGCCAACGGAGAGTAAGAATGCCACCGATGCATTCGACATTGAGCGACAAGCGTCTGTATCTGCAACTGCAGCTGCAGTGTCAGCCGCACCCAAGTCTCTCGGTGCAGGCGTAAGTCATTTTCTTATATTCACTCTATACTGTCGACTAACGTACATGCAATGCGCAGTCTGCACTAGCTCTTGGCGCATTCGGCACGACTTTGACTACCCTATCCCTCAGTCTGATGGAATGGCGCGGCGTGACCATCACCAATGTCTACGTGGGCAACTTTTTCTTCATCGCAGCATTTGGACTCGTCATCACCGCACAATGGGAGCTCTCGGTGGGAAATGGTTTCGCCTACACAGTATTCAGCGCATTCGGTACACCTCCCTCATGCACCCAGTTTCTTTCTTCCCAGCATAGAAGAAGGCTAATCAGTCTGATATTCGAACAGGTCTCTTCTACGCTGGCTACGGCGCGATTCTCACCCCGGCCTTTGGGGTCGCACAGGCCTACGGATCCGACACGACACAGTACAACAACGCGCTCGGATTCTTCATGATACTATGGACAGTATTCGTGTTCACATTTCTCATCGCGTCATTGCCGATAAACCTCGCGAACATTGCAGTGTTCTTCTTTGTGGATCTGGGGTTCTTGACCGTGGCGGCGAGTTACTTTGCTGATGCGGATGGACACGCTGACTCGGCGAGAGCATTGCGCAAGACCGGAGGGGCGAGTTGTTTTGTGGCAGGGATGGTGGGGTGGTATATAGTGTTTCATCTGTTCCTGAAGGATAATAGTCTGTTAGAGTTGCCGTTGGGGGATACGGGGAGGTATTTTGCGAAGAGTAGGAAAGGGAGGGAAGAGTAGAGGGGCTACGCAGTGTGGTGGGATGTAGATCGACAATTTAGGAGGACTAAATAGTGGTAGTATAGTATATCAGGATATAATAATGTATTGAGTTAATTGTTGTGCATCAAGATAAGCTTATGTTCCAAGCCAACCCCCGTAATTGCGCTGGTTGTGCCATTCTCAGCGGGATAACGACATCTCCCTTCCACTCAAACTATCCAACAACCCTCACCTTGTCGATCCACGATGCGATGTGCTCAAGCCCGCAGATGGCGTGATCCGTGCGCGTCATTTACAAGCTTCCAGCGCAATCACCACCACCTCTGGACTACTTTTTGAGTCTATCAACAGACACTACTTATATACAAGTAGTTGCCCTGTGCCACTATGTTCGCAGCAACTCTTCTCAGCCCCTCTCAACCCCTCACTCTCCCAACTCACTATCATCATCACCACCACCACCATGACCCAATCCGATGTCCCAGCCACCGATCCAGCCGTCTACGAGGCCTACAAGACCCAATGGGCCTCATTACCCGACACCGCTGACGCCTGGCTAGCCCGGGCGCGTGAAGTAGCCACCGTACTAAGCCAAGATGCCGCACAGCGCGAGCAAGAGAACAAGTCCCCACGGGCGGAAGTAGCTCTACTCAAACACTCCGGACTGCTGAAGCTGCTGGGCCCTAAGAAATATGGCGGAGGCGAACAGCCCTGGAGCGTAGGATACAAGGCCATTCGCGAGGTGGCCAAAGGAGACGGGTATACTCTCATCTCCCCCATTCCATTCAATCCCACCCACAACACATCACAGCAATACTAACCAAAATCCACCAGATCAATCGGTATGCTCCTAGGCTACCACCTCCTCTGGTCCACAACCGCCAACATAGTCGGCACCCCCTCTCAAGCCGACCGCATCCACCAATGGATCATCACAAACAACTATTTCGTCGGCGGGGCCGTCAATCCTCGCGACAGCGATCTAACCATCACCTCCGACGGAGAAGACATCATCTTCAACGGGGCCAAATTCTTCAACACAGGTGGTGTCGTCTCCGACCTCACCGTCCTAGAGGGTGTCCTGGACGGCACAGGCGAGCACATCTTTGCGCTCGTCGAGACCCGACAGGCGGGGATCAAATTCGCCCATAACTGGAATAACATTGGGCTACGCTTGACCGAGTCCGGAGGAGTCAGAATAGAGAATGTGCGTGCGCCGTGGACAGACGCACTGGGATGGGATAATGTGTCGAAGAGGCCGCGTGAAGAGGTTCTGGGCGTGCCGTTTGCGAGCTTGTTGCTTCCGACGTATGATATACTCACCTTCCTTCACATAATATTCATTCATGAGTACTGTAATGCTAACTGAGAGGGCAGAATCCAACTCGTCTTCAGCAACTTCTACCTCGGCATCGCTCAAGGCGCACTAGACTTCGCATCCCAATACACCGTGAGCACGACCCGCCCGTGGCCCTTCGGCGGGGACAACAAGGCTTCTGCGACCGACGAGTTCTACATTCTCGAGCGATACGGGAACTTTTTCGCGCATCTCCGTGCGGCAGAGGCACTGGCTGATCGGGCTGGGGAGGAGATCTCTACCTTGTATCGCGAACACTCTGATACTCGGCCTGGATTGACGGCCAGACAACGGGGTGAGTTGGCTGAGTGGATTGCTAGTGTCAAGGTGGTTACTACGGATGTTGGGTTGAGGGTGACTTCGGGGATCTTTGAGGTTACTGGTGCGAGGGCGACGGCTGTGAAGGTCGGGTTGGATCGCTTCTGGCGGGATATTCGGACACATACCCTGCATGACCCGGTGGCGTATAAGAATCGCGAGCTGGGGAGGTATGCTCTGTTGGGTGAGGTGCCGGAGCCGTCGTGGTATACTTAGAGTTGCATTTACTGATAGAGCTTTATGAATATACATGTTCCAACGATTGTATATCTGTAGATGGTGGTGCAGACTACTGTCACGAGATCCCGTAAAGTATGATCGTATACCACGGATACTCTGTAAGTGTAACATCATTTTGTTGAAATTGAAGCTCGAATGAGAATGAAAGACAGCTACAGAAACCAATGAAAGTAGAGAAATAGGGATAAGGTTCAATTTCATTGCGACTAACTAAAGAAAGCATAATGAGCGAGTAGTAAATGCTCACTCAGTCTCATTTCACGAGGGGGTTTTTGGCACTCTCCCTGGACTACTTCATCTTTCCGCTTTGGCCGCGTTGACTGAAGGGCGGAATAACGGCCAAGATCACTGCACAGGAATAACGAGTGCCGATACTAGCCTCATTGCCATAAGATATGTGAGAAAATGCCATCTCCTTATGCTTGGCTTCGCCAAGCCAGGTAATGCCGGGGAGGTAGTATGACGGCCAGACATCGTTGGTCACCTGGCAAGTGGAAAGATTAGTTTTAAAGTCCACAAGAAGATCTGAGTTGTAGCTTACCTCTTTGAGGTCCTCCTCCTGTCCGCGATCAGACATAATGTACCTTTGGAGACGCGGAGCCACACGGACACCCCATTCCTCGTAGAGGCTGTTCGGCTTCTTTGGCAGGTGGTGCTTTTCTCCAAACGAGAAGGCTTCTATCACATCAACCACTTCGCGTGTCAACAACAAACGCTTCCAGTGCTGGTCCACATCAAGAAGTGCACTACTAGACTTCCAAGGGTACACTTCGCTATACCTGAGGGAAGACTCTTTGCCCTTTGCCAGGTAATTTTCCGGAACAGAACGCCGGTATTTTCTGTGGTACCACCCAGGCCCAGAATCTGAGTCTTGCTCAGAGCCCGAGTCCTGTTCAGAGTCGGCGAAGTAGGGTGCTCCATTATCTTCATAGTCTTCATCATATTCCAGAACCGGAAGGATGCTGACATCCATACCAAGTGCTTCAAAAACCGCATAGACGACAAGGTCGGCGCCCTTCAATGAACGCGGGAGCTGGAGCCCGGCTATATCCGAAGAATGGGGATAGGCATGGGAGCAGTGGACTCCAAACACGCCGCCTAACACAAACCATTAGATATGGTATATTCTGAGTACAATGGCAAATATTGATCGGAGGCAACTTACCATCTTTCATGAATCCAGGGGTGATGAGTAGACTTTCAATCAACCCATAAAGTGGGAGAGTGTGTGGATCAAGCACGGGACGGATGGGAGCGAGTATGGCACCGGGCATTTCCCGTACATATAGGTTGTATGTGAGCGTGATCCGATGGCCCGCTCTGATCGTCTCGATTTCATGCTCGCAATCCGAGTAGAAGGCTGCCCATTGGATACTAGAGCTACTTTGTCGGCTCCATTCAAACTTGGCCATCTGCCCGTGATGCTGCACAGTCAGGTTGCCTCCCTCGAATTGGCATGGCAGACAAACCACGAGTGATCCAATCTGGTGCTCCGAGCGTGGCGTGTCAACATGCTTTCGGAAATGCCCAGAAGGGCCCGAGTATACCTGCAGTGGTTTCAGTCAGCACATCATGATGTTAGGGACGGGAGCAAACGGACATTCAATTTATACAACTCAGCCTTCAGCTTGCGGAATTGCAATCGATTCTCGGTCTCACTGCTGATACCAGGCAGAAGGATTTGCTCGATGAGCTCAATTATGCCAAAGTCGGCTGGGTGGAAGCTCGTCAAAAATCGGTCGGGGTCAAGCTTCCCTGCCCGACGGTATTCAGGGTCAAGGATGTCCTGCCCACCCCTACCAAAACTCGCAGGTTGTCAAGCATCAAGAAGTGTTTGGAGTCCATGGATTGAACCATCACTGGTCTCACTCAGCACTGGAAGTGTGAGCTTTTGTGCGGTGGAGTCGTGCTCGGCACCCCAGTGAACCACATGCACACGGGGTGAAGTAGGTCCAGCTGCTGCTTGCTCAGAGCCGTTGGGATTCGCAATCGGGATGTTGCCTCCACATGTAAACAAGGCAGACGAGGTTTCGCTCTCAATTGCCTCTCTCAACTGCTGGCATGCCTGCGTAAAGGCAGCAGTCGCTAAGGACGAAGATCCGGTGGTACTCTTCTCTTCCGCTGTTGCCACGCGTGCCGCACTCAAGGTATCTAGGATTCGATCCATGAAACCAGGTTCAGGGGTTGCAAGGCCCTTTGTCTCACGCACGTCTCCCTTGGATTCCTGTTTTGGTCTATCCTCAGATTCAGTATCTTCTGCGTCGGTACCCTCAGTTTCCATATCATCTGTCTCCATATCCTCCGGGTCCTCATCAACTTCATCGAGACTATCTTTGTCTGAGGTTTGCTGCAGATATTCCCGGTCACAGGCTACCCTGGAGCCGACAGACTCCCATCGGCTATTGATTCTTCGAAGAACTTTCTCGTTTCTAAGGACATCAGTGCTTTCCTCGACGTAGCCCGGAAGAAGGCGATTCAAATTGTCTCTGAGTTCAGAGGCAATTTCCCGCAGCTCCTCGGCACCCTCCCCAGTCCATTCCAATGGCTTTGGGTGTTTATTGGGAGCTCTTCTTCCAAAGGCATAGTATGATCCAGATTTCAACTGATTCAGGATGGAACGGTTGAGCCGATAAACACGGACAAGGAACCTATCAACGCAGGCATCTACTTTGCAGTCCTGTCATATTATATCAGCACGTTTCCAGGATGGTCCAGACGCTATCATGATTGGTATATCTCCATGGTAAAGTACAAGAGATATGGTAGAAAAAACAGTATGTGAAAGAACAAGCCTCAAAGATGAATTTCCACATCAACCAGTCAACACGCAACAGAGTACTTACCTCGATGGCAGTCTTGTTGACCCAATCCTCCAGATCTACAAGGGTGCGCTCAAAATGGGCTGGCGAGCGAGACATTTTCCGTCTTGTTGATGGCGAAGGTAGTTGTTGTAGTAGGCTTCGTGATGGGGATTGAAACAAACGGCAGCGAGTGAGGTGGGATGGGTATTTATGGTGGAGGGAGGAGAGTCCGGATGAGGTGAGGATAGGGCAAGAATGATGGCATGGAAGGTGCCGAGGGATGCATCACCTCCAGGCAGCAAGAGCGGCAGCCTGGAGCTTCAAGGACTGAACAAGGGTAACCTGCAAAAGAACGCTGTAGCACGTTAAATAAGTCACGCATGGCAATAGTTCAGAGTTTCGACTGGCAGTAGAGGCAGGATGAGTCCAGGCTGGTAAGTGTATGAACTGGGAAGAATCCGATCAACATCCAGCCTGGGCGTTGGGGTATTGAGTTAGTGTTGCACAGGTACGGGACGGGCTGTCAATGCAAGGAACTTCGTTTGATACTAAATTGCTCTAATAAATCTTTCTTCTCATCAAGGAAATATTGTATAGTTGAAGTACTCAGACACTGTTGTCTTTTGCCTGTACTGGATCGAAATTCAACCTTGGTGGTGAGCGATACTAGAATAATTACTACCTAA
Organism: Aspergillus costaricaensis CBS 115574; assembly: GCF_003184835.1. Lineage (NCBI taxonomy): Eukaryota > Fungi > Ascomycota > Eurotiomycetes > Eurotiales > Aspergillaceae > Aspergillus > Aspergillus costaricensis. The sequence goes on from NW_020291817.1 coordinate 153,597, forward strand.
ACAGAAGCTTGAAATGGACTGGACACATGAGTGTTGTACTCCACTACTACTGCGATCGAACGTCTGTTCAAGCAGCCGAGTTTCACAATTGAAAGGACGGTAACTTTTAACTTACTGGCTTCTGCGTCGCAGCTGGCTATGTCTACTGGAAAGCACGGCAAACTCGATTCTCCTGTTCCAGGTTGCGCACAGATCCATTATCACCTGCCTCGCGTGTAACCCAAACATCCTGTGCCATCACAGGCCAGATTTATATGAAGAAAGCTATCGCTCTCATACAGAGAATGGATATCGATCAATCTGACCTTCTCCCGCCCTCGGTGTGGATTCCTGTGTTTCAGATGCCTTGTGAGCATTCCACATGACATCAGGATCGGCGCCAGGGGCGCCCACAAGATATAAACACCAGCGTCAGACATTCTCCCATCTGACACCTTTCATATTCTGAAAATGGTCGCATCAGCAGTATATACTCTTTTGGGGCTTGCCTCATTCGTTACCTCATCTCCCAGTCAACTAACCCTCACCTCCACCACACCATACCTTGACAACGCCAAGTCTGCCGTGACCACGCTACAGAAATGGTACAATCAAACAACAGGACTGTGGGATACGACCGGCTGGTGGAATAGTGCTATTTGCCTGACCATCGTGGGCGATCTCACAGCACTGAATTCTTCGATGCTCAACTCGAGCTCAGCCACATTCAACAACACACTCATCCAAGCCCCAAAGTCCACTCTTTCCCATAGCGTTCGCAAACCAACGTCGCAATACAAGCGTCAATCACCCCTGAATGATACTGAATCTGGTACTGAGTTTCTCAATGATTACTACGACGACGAGGGGTGGTGGGCGCTGGCGTGGATTCAGGCCTATGATTTGACTCAGGATCGGCGATACCTGGACACTGCAGTGAACATCTTTGATGACATGGCAGCCGGGTGGGATACCACATGCGGGGGGATCTGGTGGGACAAGAGTCATACAGGCAACAACGCTATCGAAAATGAACTGTTCTTGAGCGTCGCTGCTCATCTAGGGCGACGAGATACCGATAACGCATCTTACTATCTCGACTGGGCAATGAAAGAATGGGATTGGTTCGAGAATAGCGGGTTGATTAATAGTCAAAATACCATTAACGATGGACTGGATCTGACAAGTTGTCACAATAACAATGGCACAGCCTGGAGCTACAATCAGGGCGTGATTCTAGGGGGACTAGTCGAGTTGTCGCAGCTGGTCTCAAATACATCATATATAGCCACAGCGCAGCGGATCGCCAATGCAGCTATAAAGACATTGAGCGATGTCAATGGGGTTCTCCAGGAATCCTGTGATCCGAACTGCACCGGGGATGCACCACAGTTCAAGGGAATCTTGATGCGAAATCTTCAGATGCTGTACCAGGCTAGTCCTGATGACGGGGTGAAGCAATTCCTGCAGCAGAATGCCAACAGCATCTGGCAGAATGATCAGGGTGATGGGAATCAACTCGGCCCCGTCTGGTCAGGGCCTTTCACTGCGGCTGATGCATCTACGCAGAGTTCTGCCTGTGAAGCATTGGTGGCGGCAGCAGCCATTCGCTGAGCCGGCCATTCGCTGAGCTTATGCGTCACTGGAATAGTGCTTGCGCGTTAATAATGAAAGAGAGCTAGATTCACGCAATACATTCATGGGATTGTGCAGTGATTGCCCATCACGGGACAGATGGACATATCTACTATATAAAGGCTTGCCTCGCCGTCTTCTCCTCCAACTTCTGCATTTTCCTCAGATGGGTGAGTTCGAACCAGTGCGGCTGGGAGCAAAGAGTCTCAAGTTGGATATTTTGACGCGGGTCTGCCGTTCACTTCAACCTGTGATCACCCAATCAGGCACAGAAGAGCACCAGCGCCGAGCAAGACAGTGAATCCTCAAACTGGCCATGGATTCTACTACTTTTCAGCTCCACGATGGAGTGTTGCTTCTATCTCACACTGTCGTATCTCACATTCTCTCATTTACCTTTCCCATACCACTCGACTGCTCATCTCGCTTTCCTACCTGGCCAAGTACGTCAGAGCAGTCCAAGAATGGAGGAGGAAACATCAGGGATGGAGCAACCAGACTATATACTCGATAACGAAGGCGAGATACTCATCGGTTTGATGTATCCCAATCAGCCCTTCGTTTCCTTTGAGCCAGGAGTAGCGCGTGAGGCCGGCTCCCAGGTCGTGGATTCCGAGCTATTGCAACGATGGATAGCAATGGCCACAGATGCAGGAATCATGGAAGAGAAGTATAAGAAGCTCTCGGTACTTCCACTTATCGTTCAATCTGATGACCAAGTCGAGGCGAGTGAGCCGGAGAGTGGCATCTGGGGAATCGGCGGGCCACCTGTTGATATTCTTCCGAGCTCACTGCTGACGGAAGAGGAGCGACGAGCGCGTACACGTGTCAGGGAAGAGATCGAGAAAAAGATCCAGGCTAGAAACGATGGGAATGAGAGTGAGAGTGAGACCGAGGTCGTGGTTACCTTCCAAGCATCGGCGAAGCATCTTATGGCCGCGTCGCCATACTTTAAGGCCCTTCTCTCCACCGGCATGGAAGAGAGCGTTGAATTCCAGGCGGATGGAACAGTGCTGACGACAGCAGAATGTTGGGACGAATGCGCGCTTCTTTACGTCCTGAAAATCATCCACTGCAAAAGTCATGAACTTCCTGACAAAGTTGACCTAGATATGCTTGGCAAGGTCTGCGTCGTCGCTGATTATTACGATGTCAGTGATGCAGTACGCTTCGCCGCACGGCCGTGGATTGCGAAGCTCAACCCTTATGGGCCCGAGGACGGCTATCGCGACGCTGTGATCTGGCTCTGGATCAGCATATTCTTCCGAATGCCGGGTGTCTTCAAGGCAGCGAGCTTGACTTTGATCAAGGAAGGAAGAGCACACATGCCACCTCTGGGTCTTCCGATTCCGGCACGTATCGTGGGTAAGTTGCCTATCTACTCAGTATAATACGACGTCCACTGCTGACAACTCAATAGAAGAAATCAACGCCCGCCGAATCAAGGCCATTGAAGGATTGATGGGCCACGTCTATCGCGTGCAAGAAGAATATTTGACCGGGAAGAGAGGTTGCTCATTTGAATGCAGTTCCATGCTGTATGGGGCCCTTACGAAGAACCTCAACACACACAACCTGGCCAAGTCGGACTTCAAGGCACCCTTCCTGTATCACAACTACACGTCTCTTGTGAACATCATTGATCGGTTCAGGCAGCCAAGATGGTACGATCCCAGAAGTTCGAAGTACCTGTGCTGGCAGTACCTCGAGCACGAATGCCATGATGCCCACTTTTGGGAACTTCGAATGGGAAGGTTCCTTGATGAAGATGGAATGGAACTGAAGGATTTTATTAAGACGAACTGACGACGGAATGCGTATTTCCTTTTGTGCGCCGTGGATGCTTTGCTAGTGGAATAGTAAGGGGGTGTACTTGACTCAGGTGATGCATTTAAAAGTAGTAAACTACTAGTTGAAGATTGTATCTAGGAATGACATCTGAGTTTATTGTGCTTATCTTTCTTGACTATATCATATCCATTACTGCCTCAGGCAGCTAGTACTAATCATGTGCAGAGCTAGTCCCAGTCTAGAACGAGTGGGAAAAATTTGTCAGCTGAAGATTTCCCATCTGGGAAGTAATCAATCAGCCAATCAGAGAAGGCATAGCAACCGTGTGCGCACTGCCTGAGGCAGGTTTGCCTCCCGCAATCATTGAGAAAAGAAAAAGAAGGAAAATTGGAGGGAAAGTTGATTGTCGACAAGCCACGCTACTTGAAGCCAATATCATTATTATTTTTTCGGGTGTCGGCTGTAATACAATCATGGTATCGACAAAAGGTTCTAGGGCGGATCAACCATCGACTTCGAGACAATACACTATCCCAATCATTCCAGCTCCAAAGGCCCGTCCGAGTCTCAGTCTGCATCTTCAAAATCATTCAGCGCAGCCATTCAATGGTGTCATGTATAGGGCATATTGCGCATACTGCAGCGTTCATGGCTGGCTGTAACTGCCATCTGTGCCGTCTGCAGTATTCGATGGCTTCGCACTGCTTGCGTTCCAGGCTTTGGCATGGAAGATCCGCAGTATCCACTGAGGTTTGCGGTTCCATGCTACTGCCGTCGTCATTGGTTCCTGCACGATGATGGCAAACCGATTGACCATTCAGACGTGATCCGAGTGGACCCGAATCGGGCAATGGAGATAAGAGCTCGCTGACGAACTGCAGAAAAAATTGGGAAGAGGGAGAGGAAGAAAAATGGGGGAAAATGGCGTGCCGAAATAGCCAGCTCATCTGCGTAACAACCAACCCAAGTCTCCGAGTCTCAGTGACCCTAAGCAACACCCCATCATGAGTTTATCAACAACAACAGTCGAAAAACGGCTCCTCGCAACTGCAGAGCACCTCAATGTCCCTAATAAATCCCGTCCAACATCGGTTCCGTGGGTACATCCCCATTTAGAGCAGGGCGTGGTGCCGATAAAAGGCCGCCAGCTGCGTGCCTCGCAACCCATCCGCCAGGGCGAGCTCCTGATGATTGACGTGCCCTATGCGCTCATTCCCGTCGTCGATGACCCGGCCAGTAGCGATAGTCTTCTGTGCAGCAACCCAACCTGTAGTCGTCAGACGCAAGACGGTTCTGGACGAATCTCTTGTCCCAATCGCTGTCTCGCAGATGTAGTCTGGTGCAGTCCGACCTGCCAGGAAGCTGATCGATTACGCCATGAATTCGAGTGCACCTGGGTGCAAAGATACGCCGCTCCCATCCGCGCAAAATGGGGAGAATATGACTTTGGGATGATGTGGCTGATCGTCCGCATCCTCGCTTCTCGACATATGGAGCGACAACAGCTGTCTGATACAGAAAATGAAACGAACCAGCGATTCAAGGGTGGCTGGGATGCCATCCAGTCCTTCTGTGGCTCAATAGACAGCTGGGCCCATTCCCAGGTACGGTCATGGACGGCGTTGGTCAAGAAGTACCTCCGCAGTAGTCCGGTTCTGCCACACGACTTGAGTGCCGACGACATAGTGGCTCTGATTTGCCGGGAGGAAGCCAACTCCTTTGGCTTATATCCCCGAGAGACGGGTGTATATCCTGTCCCAGAACCCCCTGTGGACCGGGGAGAGCAGTTTGCTGCGGCCGTGTATCCCCGAGCAGCGATTGCCAACCATTCGTGCAGTCCTAATGTAAGCGCTCCCAAGCCCCTCCTTGACCATTAGCTAACACGACCGACCAAGATCATGCATAAACCAGACCATCACGGACGGATGGTATACATTGCCTCGAGGGACATTGCCGCCGGCGAAGAGTGCTGCATATCCTATTTCGACCTCAGCAAACGTGTTGATCTTAAGTCCCGTCGTGATCACCTCCAGGGTCTGTTCAGGTTTGTCTGCGGATGTGACCGATGTTCGGCTGAGGAGCCATCGGAAAAAGAGTCCGACTGGGTTGGACTGCCTTTCTTGGAATAGAGTGTTTGCACCAAGATGCTTCTGGGCCCGATGGTGGCTAGTGTTTTCGGGATTTTCTTGGCTCGGTTTCTTTCATTGCAGTTACAGCGCCGATGCATCACCAGCTGGTCCTGGTATGAGGTTACTATATAAATTATTGTTAGAAGGTGATGATAAATATGTTTGGTTAGAGTTATGACATCCACGTGTTCCGTGACATCGATGGCTTATGTCAATTGTCCGTGTCCGACTCAATAGTTCATGCGACATGTTCTGTCAATCGGGTTGTTAGCAGCTAATTTAGACTCCTTCCTCGCGTTTTTCTAGAACCCTACAAGATATTTCTCTCGGGATTGAAGAAACGTCAATGTGTTCCTCCTTCACCATGTTCCAGCCAAGATCAGGCTACACGATCGCCGGCTGCCCAACATCTCGATTTGATAACGGCCCAGGATGATCGCACAGAGCTATCTGCATCTCAAGTGGATGCCCTCCTCTCATAGGCCGAACCCCGCCCGAAGCGCCCTAACGCCGTGCTCCTAATGCAAGTACGTGGGGGCAATCTCAAAACTTCAAAAGCGGTATGATCGAGTGCTGGCGCTTAAATAAAAGGTAATGCTCGTGATTAGGAATGGGAGCATGTGCAGCTGTCAAGTATGGATACCAAACACCGCCAACCCGACCTCGGCGTGGCCGAGGCCAGCGACTATGCTTCAGAGTCTCCGGAAACCCCGAATATCACGGCCGGATCGCAGCATCTGCATCGTAAGCTGGGCGGAAAAGAGGTTCAGCTCTTCGCGGTCGGGGGAGCCATAGGAACATGTACGTGTCGGCATGCCGGTGGCATAGAAGAACCAAGGCCCCAAACCCTCGACTAACTGTCTGCAGCGCTTTTCGTCCAGGCGGGTGCTATGTTGCCTAAGGCAGGTCCTGCAGGTCTTCTGATTGGGTTCCTCGCATACACGCCTATCATACTCGCTGTCAACCAATGCTTTGGTGAGTCTGTCTCATTCGAACCTTTTCTCCTGTGTTCGGCAGAGCTGAGCTGACCCTTGCAGCCGAGATGGTCTGCTATCTGCCCATACCCTCTCCATTCATTCGGCTCGCCGGTCACTGGGTAGATGATGCCCTTAGCTTTGCCATGGGCTGGAATTTCTTCTTCACCATGGGTTAGTCGTAAACCCTCTCAGCAGATTCTGGAAGGTTAACCTCAGCAACAGCATTGGGAATTCCGTACGAGATCGTCGCTATCAACATCCTCCTCACCTACTGGACGGATCGTGTGCCTGTAGCGGCTGTCGTGGTGATTATGTTGGTGCTTTACACGTGGGCATCTCTGATCCCTGGGCTATTGTATCTTCGACATGACTGATTCAATCTCAGGCTATTGAACGTATTCACTGTTCGCTTCTTCGGAGTGTCAGAGTTCTATCTGTCATTTTTCAAGATATTCCTCATGATCGGACTTCTCCTGTACACCTTTATTACCATGGTCGGAGGCAATTCCCGGCACGATGTGTACGGCTTTCGATACTGGCATGATCCGGTGACTACATCTCTCATCGTTAGGTACTATCCAGACTGATAGGGTGCCACGCAGGGGGCTTTTGTGTCCTACATTGAACCCGGAAGCGTCGGGCGCTTCTGCGGCGTTCTAGCATGCATGATCCAAGCCTCATTCACGTACGGCCAACCCATCCACCAAACCCCCATCTACTTCGGAAACTTACCACCGCAACAGAATGGTCGGCCCTGAGTACATATCCATGGCCGCCGCAGAAGCCGCACGACCACGACGAGTAATGCACAAGGCCTACGCGGCGTACCCCTGGCGACTAGTTACATTTTTCATCCTGGGTGTACTATCAATGGGTATACTCATACCTTACAATGATCCTACTCTCGCCGAAACCTTGGCAGGAACGGGGCACGAAAGTGGCACGGGAGCTGCGTGAGTCCGATCCTACCCAAATATACTTATCCAGACTCTGCCCTCTAACATCCATATCTTCTCCAGCTCCCCCTACGTAATTTCCATGAACCACTTCAACATCCGGGTCCTCCCGGACATCGTCAACGCCCTAATCATGACCTCCGTCTTCTCCGCCGGCAACAATCTCGTCTTCTCCGCCGCGCGTACCCTCCACGGCATGGCCCTAGAAGGCCGCGCCCCATCCCTCTTCGCACGGTGCAACTGCAACGGCCTGCCCTACTACGCCGTCGGCGCCTCGCTAGCATTCTGCCTCCTCGGCTTCCTCCAAGTAAGCAACTCCTCCGCGACCGTACTAAACTGGCTCGTGGGAATAATTGTCGCCTCATACCTATTAAACTACGTCGGCACATGCATCACATACCTGCATTTCTACGCGGCACTGCGCAGACAGGGTATATCCCGGGATACACTCCCATATAAGGGAGTTCTGCAACCGTATGCGGGATGGTTCGCGCTGGTGGGCACGATAGTCATGACGCTGATTATTGGGTTCGAGATATTCCTGGATGGACAGTGGGATGTGCAGACGTTCTTTTTGGATTATACGATGGTTGGGTTTTTTGTGGTCGCGTTTGGGTTTTGGAAGGTCGTGAAGAGGACGAGGTATGTCTGGCCTGGGACGGCGGATCTGGGGCTGGGTGGGTTGAAGAAGGAGATTGATGAGTATGAGGCTGGGGTGGTGGTTCCTGTGAGGAGGGGGGTTGCTAGGGTTTGGTATGGGTTGTTTGAGTAGGATGATTTGGTTTGAGAGGTAGGTGGGATAGGGATGCTTCGTTGAACGGGAATGAGGGTGCTGGGAATAAGGCTTGAATACAGGTCGGTCTTGTTGATTGCTATAGATTATATACGATAGGTTCTTCCCAGTAGCTAGTCGGTGTATGGTAGATCGAACGATGGCCCCGTGTTCTGCCGGGTGGTGTGCACTCTCTCAAGCCGCGACATTTCCTCCCTGATGCGCTCTCCAATTCCTTCTGGCTGCGTCTCTGATGGTTCCCCTTCTTCTGCCTCTGCCACCCCGGCAGGTCCCTCCTCTCCATTAGTACCGGGGGTTTCCTTCTCTGCCTCTCCTTCCGCATCAACAGCCAAACGCTCCTGCGATTCCTTCTTCGCCTCCTCCGCCAACACCGCATAATGCGCCCGCCGATACACCCCAAGGCTACTGAGCATCATCCCGACAATCTCATACGCAAATAGAACCGGCAACGCATAGTCCAGCTGGGGATTACACCCACCGGACCAGATATCCACCATCACTTGGAAGATAGCGTGCGCGGGAAGCGCATATCCCCATTTGTAGAATCCGGGGGACAGCTCAAACGGCAACAGGATTGACGAGACATTCAATATAACCCATGAGATAAGGGCCATGGGAACGAATGGCGGTGCTAGCCAAATAGTAAATACATCCAAAACGAGAAAGTTCAGATGCGCGAATAACCATAGCGCCATCCAGGTTATCATGAACTGGGCGCCGTTGACGTGCCAGCCATATCGGAAGGCCCAGATGGCGCCGGTTGTGCAGAGCGAGCCGATGAAGGTGTATGTGGCCGAGATAAGCTGGCGAATGATGGCGATACGGTGCGCGTCAACTGAAGTGTACAGGTGGAATTGCTGATAGAGACCATTGAGATAGCCAAGGTAGAAGAACTCTTGAATGAGGATGAGGATGACGACTAGAGTGTTGTAGATGAGGCGGGAACCTTGGGTGGTGGGTTGGATGTTGATGGTGGAGAGCGTCCAGGGGTCAGCGAGGGTGGCGATGGCTGTCTGGTCAGAGGTGTTCATAGTTTGAAGGATGGCAGGGCCGTTGGTAGTAGTGTAGATGATGCGAGCAGCTTCAGATAACGACAGGATGGTGGACTCGATAGCAGAATCTACGACGGTGGAGTAGCGCGCCTCATTCCAGACTAGGGTCATGACATCACTTGTATTGTAGGTTGCTGTCCCGATGCCGATGAGAGCAGCTGATAGGCGCGAGGAAGCATTCTCGACGATGTACAGACCTCCCCAGTAGTGAATATTGCAGACGGTGGAGACGATCGACGCAGGATTGGGATAAGCCTGGACTGACTGTTCGCGGAGGGTCGGGAAGCCGGACCCTTGCAGCTGTTGGTAGGCAGTTCGCACGGCCTGACCGATGGCCCCGGCATCGTAGTCAACGAAGACGATATTGAGATTATGTATATGAGTGGTCTGTTGAAAGATGGACCCGAACAAATAGCAGAACAGACCAAGGAAGAGGAGTTGTAAGATGAGCAGGTTGATGGTGGCAGCCTTGAGGACGGCTAGACGCAGCGGGCGCACCTCCGGGTCGTGGATGCTGCGGTGAGGGCGTTGGCGGGCAGCGGCATACAAGGCCATGGGTGTATCCTAAGGACACCAATTTTCTTCTGCTGAGATATGACCTCCAGAGGTCGTGAAGGTACGGCAATCTCCCGGTGGTAGTGAGTTGAGGGCTGGGCCTGAATCGCGGGGAAGTCAAGTCGGAGGGAGATTCCATGGTTCTGAGCGATGGATACGAGATCCGGTCACTGAACCTTGTTTGTTCCTTCTTTGGAAGGGTTAGTCATCGAATTAGATGGATAACCTACGGGACCTTGATACTTACCAAAATTAGTCACTGTCTGCGCTCTATAGCAGTGCATATATGTAAAAGTGCTGTCTTAAAAGTGCTTCTCATAGATACTATATACAACTTCCGAGGCCCACTACCAAATTGAGCGGAAGTACCCCAGGGCTTCCGGTTGAGAACCAATGCCATGTCGGTAGCACAGAATATGCATATCAGCTCGAATCTCCAGTTTAGTACTACTGAACAAAGCAATATTGTAGGATAATCAGTAGTAGACAGCCGAATTGAAAGGCAGAACCACGCAATTTCCCAATATGACTGCCATTCGGCAGTGACAATATCCCCAGCGCTTGGACCTTCGCGTCGCTTCCATAAGATCCCAGGCGCTGACTAGTAGGAATGACCTACCAAGAGGAACAAGGACACCTAATTAATAACGGGCAAATCCCGAAAAGCTCTTCGTTCGCTTGTATCTCAATCGAATCACTGGAAGCTGTATTACGTGGTAGGAGTAGTATCGTGTGCCAATGACACAATCTATAAATATTATTACAGCTCCCACTGGCGCGTCAACATCATGGCACCAGGTGGCAATAGTTCTCATCAGCCATCATCAAAAATTGCCCGTCGGTAACAAACATTTCCGCCCACGAACAGCTGCATAGTCATGTCACAAGGAGTTCATCTTTTACAGAGTGCTTGTGCTCTATGCGGGGACTGGCCAACAGGTGGTGAACGGATAATAAGTGAGCTTTTGGCCCCTCAAACCTCGCGCAGTATCATCTAACCCAATCGCAGACCTTGACGGGGACCAAGTATCTTTCCAGACTGTAAGTGAGTGCGGGATTGAATGCATAGAGTGTGGTGGCAATCCAATCCCAAGACTTTGGATTCACACCCGGTGTTATCAGCTTCTGTTGGCCAGCTTCGACCCATCTGACAGACCCTCGATGAAGGATATAAAGGACTACGCTGTTGACACGGAATTACTTTGTGGCAAGAGTTATCCACGTAGACATCCCGGAACAATTCTGGAGGGTCTCTCGTCTAAACATACCTCATGCATTATCGCAGAGTCCTTCAAGCAAAGCTTTTTTGATAAATTGCCCCCGGAGATGCGACACAGGATCGCGGGGTTCGTTGGACCATGCTGGTACTTGGCTGTCCTAGGTGAGGCCCGCCGGCTCATTGAATATATTCGACAGAGCGAAGAAATTTTGAGTGAAGAGCTCCACCTCGACAAAGACTTGTGGATATCGCGGATTGTTTGCCAAGATCATTGGTACCTGTCACATATCAGCAATTCACCAATTGAGGCAACTGAAGGAATGGAAGTTTTCCATGTACAGCTACCCCAGACCATTCACAAAATTATCGCTTCAACGGACCACATTGGTGTGCGTTGGATCCAGTTTCTCGACCGTGAAGCTACTCCGACACAAGATCAGTCACCATGGTACGAGATATACGACGTGGAAAATTTAAAACCAAAGCTGGGGGATGTCCGTACTGTAAGCAACTCTATCCTCAGTATCCGGGCATTAGCTGACCTACTTAGCGTCTCATAACAAAGGAGATTAAAATCTACGATGACGAAGAAACACGTCTCTGGCCGTTGACGTGGACCTCCCCAATTACGCCCATTTTCCACCCATTAGCAGGTATCATACATCACGACTTACAGATGGCTAAACTCCACCATATGAAATTTGGAAGCCAAGTAAAAGGCATTCTTGTCGTCTGCGATGGCCCTGTTGACATAGTCGGGATCCACAACTTCTCGGGCCGCAACAAAGCATTCTGGGAGTTTCTCGAACAGGTGCATGCCCGTAGAGAGCCATGGATGAACCCATCTTTATACTGGTTCTATTTTCCGTTGAATGACCAAGAGAACATCCAAGGGGTTTGGGCTCGGAAGTGGGAAGACCCCGCCAGTCGAACAAACATTGATGGTTTGATTGTAAGTGCTCCCATCCCATGGCTGATCTCAGGGACTGACCGGCTAGGTACATACATCCTTCGGGAGAGACATGACATTCGGAGCAGTATTTCCACGCACGTTTACTAGAGAGAGTAAATACATCCCTATGGTTCGGCACACTGATGGTCCAGTATCCGGAATAATTCACGATGGCATGGATTTAAGCCCCCACAGCATTGCGGTGTATGGGGTTACCCGCCATAACTCACATAATGGCGAGACTCCAGCCTCGTGCCTAATACGTTACCCCATTGGGCCTCCAGGGGCCCATCCCGGCGTCGGCCTCGTACCATGGTATATGACCAAGGCCACATTAAGGGGCGTGACTAAGGTACAAGTGTGCAGGGACCGGACGCAGTCGCATCATCCCTGTCTGGGTATTTTGATGTTCTATGCCGATGGTCACGTCGAGGCCAATGGACAGATTCGCTGGGATTATGGACTGGACGAAGAGATATGCAGTCCTTTCGTAGTCGCCTCAGGGGCGGTTAATGAAAAGGACACTATCAAGGACATCCGAAATGCAGAGGACCCAGTAGTGGCCACTGTGCATCGAGGTGAATGGAGACTTCTGCCTAGTCATGGGATACTCGGATGGTGGTTTAGCGAGTTGGGCGATAGACTTGTGGTTTACTATTAGTGGGTACTACATGGCTTTATAAAGCTTCCAGAAATCCAACCCAAGTTCACGTATACTCCAGCGCTATTGAATTAACATAACGCTTCGATTGAAGCGACGGCGCCTGTAGACCTGGCGAGAATAATGCGGACGATGACCATGCCATGTGAAATTGTGGCTTTATAGACTACGCTTCTTTTCAGTGACTTGATGCATCCGAAAGCATCGAATAAGACAGATGTCAGTAGCAACATAGATAACTCGATTTCGTCTTTAGCGTAATATATTTGAATGTCATCATGAGATCGAGGCTTCTACCATATCAGGTAATAATCAGATTAGGTCACAGAAATCTTGACATACGTTGCGCAGACACATGATTAGACACTTTTTGCTGCGTCATAGCGCCTGCGGAGCTCTATCTACGGAGCCTATGTGAGAGAAGATTGTCGGCATATAGAAAGAATAAAATGACCAGAATGGGATGGACAAAACTGCATGGCAACCGCAGATAATCATTTAAGAACCCTGACGGTGGGTATAGGAGACGCCTTCTGCTAAAAAAAATCATCAATCATGGGTTCCGCATTCATTCTTCATCAACTGGACAACTCCATTGATCCGGGAAGCCTCAGGCGAGTGAATATCAACGTAATCTCGAGAATCAGAACCATCCACTGAACCAAACAGCGGCACAAGGAACTCATCTTCCCTTGAGTACGACCATACTCTAAACTTAGTACCAAATGCCGTGAACACGTACACCTTTGACAATTTAGGGTGCTCAAGAAGATAGGCCATACAGACTGCGAATGCATGTCTCTTAAGCCCATCAAGATCCTGAAGACTGGGATCCATCGCCACTGGCTCATAAACACAAAAGGCCATCGTATCGACATCGACACAGTCATCGCGCATATCATAATGCTCTATGGTAATATCCAGGCGTTGACGGGGACAATTCTCTGACGTGGGTTTATAAAAGACAACCCAATCTTTTCCAGAGAAGAGATGTTTCATAAACAGATGACTCCACAACCTGACCACAGCCCCTTCATCGCCAGGTGCCTGGGCGTCCTCCCAAAGCCTCGTGAGAGAGATATCGCCGGTAACGAGCGACATTCTCTATCGATGGTTAGCTGGACGTAGCCTGGTTTGGGATGGGTACACCAACTTGCAGAAGGGATATTGTGTATTTGAAGCGCCAAAATTCGGCGTATTTGTGAGGTGCGTGTGGTAGCAATGGATAATTCTAGAGACGAAAATTGAATCGTGCCATGTGGGCGCTGCCGATGTATATTGTTGGATTTATACAGTTGGCAAGGTAGTTTGAAGGCATCTATCACTGCAGCTGTGTCTTGTAGCCTAGTACTGGCCGGACGAGGCTGTAGCCTAGAAATAGTGATATTTTTTGATGGTGGGTGGAGTTGAGATTCTATTCGCTCTTCAGACATTGCTTGCAGATGGCGCCAAGTAGGCGCTTGTTTATGTTTTCACCATTCGCCTAGGTGTTGCGAAGTCCCCATCTTAAAGACTGACATACGGAGTGGATGGGCACTGTCCATGAATTTACTCATACGCCTAGTCCCAGCTCTCTGTCTCTATGTCTTAAATTCTTCCATACGATCAGTTGCGGTATCCCCATGCAGGAAGAGGCCTGAATCCTCGGCCAGTCCCGCCAACCCTTTCACCGACGGAAGCACCCTGTTCGTTTATGGCTGGACATGGAATAGGCGCAGTCCCAGTGTATATTCGTCTAAAACAATTCCTCTGTGAAAACATGTCCATTCTGCTGGAGATGAGTTGTTTTTTCTCTCATCTCCCCTCCGCCCTCCCCATCATCAATCTCCCCAGGTATCGCTACAACTAAAAGTTCGAGATGCCTTCCTCAAACACCTGCATGACCTGCGGCTCGGAGCCACATTCTCAAACTGATGACAGCTACAAAAGCCAAGTCAAATTGTTCTACCGGTCGACTGACAGAGGTGTCTGGTCGATTGGATCCAAACTGGTCCTCAAAGATCGAGGAAACCATAACCAGAGCGACGAGGCATCCAACATCCGACTTGTTGAGAAGAAGACATCTATTCCAGTACCCAAAATCCTCAAGGATTGGAAAGAAGGCGATCATAGCCTGATGTTGATGGAACGTGTTCCTGGCAAGCCACTCAGCATTGCCTGGCGGAAACTTTCTGCGGAGCAGAGAGAAAACATCGCAAAACAAACAGCGGATTATCTGCTCCAACTTCGCGAACTCCAGTCCGATTGTGGGTAATCCCTTGATGGTGGACCAATATTACCTACCGCTAGCTTTGAAGATCTTCAGAAGTTTTGTCCCTGCGGCTCATTCGCTTCAGATGAAGAGCTTTGGAAAGAGATGGAGGGTGCATTGCATGAATCTGTTCCCGAGGCCGTGCGGAGACTACTCCGACGTCGGATGCCGCCGGCTACGCCGTATACCTTTACACATGGGGACCTTAGCTATGGCAATATCATGGTAAAGGATGGCTCTGTTACTGGAATCATTGATTGGGAGACGGCCGCGTACATGCCTGTATGGTGTGAGTCTTTTTGTGTCTCATTCTCGGGTTGCGAGGAAGATGAAGAGTGGAGGATGTTGTTGCGCAACTACATGCTTGATTATGATGCTGCATACAACTTCTGGCACCAGTATCACTATCTCTGTCTCGATCCAAACATATGGGGAAGGCATTTCATCGACGAAGCCGAGCGTGAGGCTCGTTATGAATGGAATAGATCTTATTCATGGGATGATGGATAGGGTATCTTTAGAGGGAAGATGCGGCCCTCATATTTTAAGGCTAAGATGCCATAAAGCAGAAAATTCAATTTTGGTAAATAATCACGTCGAATAACAGCTGCAACTAGTTAGTAGCCAACATATATAGGGCGAGTTCATATGCTACCTGACCAGCGCGTAGAACGTATCAGACACACACTAAGCCTATTGTGGTCTAGTATCTATGCAGGGATGATGCCTTGGCTCATCTCACACATCCATTATTAGCCTTGATACCACAACAATCACGGAGAATACAATGTTCTCCATATTGAGAGGGATGAAAAGGATACGACAGTCTCAGCCAACAGCCCCGCTATCCATCCTTTGTCATGGTAATTGCCCGTCAAACAACAAAGCGGCCATATCTATGTTACTGATAACCAAGTAGGAAAGCCAATCAGCCGTGATGAACTTTTCGCATATACAAACGGCCAATTCCTGGTCGATGAAGAGGAACAGCTGGCTCGACGCTACATAAAGTTCGACCTCGATGCTCTCTGCAGCGTAGCTGCGGCCGTGGGTGACGTTCCATCTCCCGTGGCAAGGGTGAGCAAATTGGAAGGTGGATTTAGCAAGGCCCTTCTGATGAGAAAGGAGAATGGGTCAGAAGTCGTTGCTAAGATCCCTTGTCGAATTGCTGGACCTGCAGGGCTGACAACTGCATCCGAGGTGGGTGTCCTTGAATACTGTATGTCGTCCTTCGCTCTCTCTTTTTCACTGGCGCATGTGAGAACTGATGGGACCGGTAGTACGCAGAAACACCACAATCCCGGTTCCTCGGGTACTCTCGTGGTCCTCAGACCGGAGCAATTCCGTAGGCGCCGAGTATATCGTGATGGAAAAGGCTACTGGTGTCCCCTTGTTTCGTGTATGGGGTGACATGACAGAATTTGAGAAGTTGCAACTTACCCAGAACTTGACCAAGCTCGAGGCACAGTTATCAGTCATCAGGTTTCCTGCCTACGGTGGTTTATATTTGCGCGACCATCCACAGAGCTCAAAACCTCAATGTCTACTTCTAGATGACGATGTTGATCGATCGCAATCATTTTGTATTGGCCCTTCTCCTGACCGTCAATTCGACGTCTATTCGGACCAATCTAAAGATCAAGGCCCTTGTTCGTCTCTACACCTTCAACGTTACTCAAACTTACCATTCATAGGGACCACATTACCGGAACTGGGTATATCCATTGCAAAGCGCGAGCTATCCCGCATCTCAACGATCCCAAACAAATCAGCCATGTTCTATCAAGGCACCCTGGAAGAGCAAGCCCACTTGCTCAACCTCACAATAGGCCTCATGACCATGCTGGACTCTCATTCCGCATTGGTGCAAGTCGGGCAACCCACCTTGTGGCACACCGATTTACACATGGGTAACATCTACGTGGCGCCCGACGATCGCACAGAGATAGTTTCAGTCATCGATGTCCAGTCCATATCGGTTATGCCTTTATTCCTCCAGTCCCGATGGCCCGAGTTCTTGAAGCCCCCAGACAACTACACCCAAGGCTTCACGAGTCCTGAGCTTCCTGATGGGTACGACAATATGAACGATGAGAGCAAGATGCTGGCTCGACGCGAATGGTCGCAGGCCAAACTAGCAAAAGCATACGAAGTCTCGACATACCTCGAGAACCGACCCGCACATATTGCAAGAAACGTGCCGCGAGTGTTCCGAGAATTGTTCACCCGCTGTGGGGAAGTGTCTGAGGTAGGAGTCATTCCCCTCCGAGCATGTCTGATAAAAATATTCCAGAACTGGTCCAACCTAGGCTTTACCGGATCTTGTCCATATTCCTTCTCGGAAGAAGAAATTAAGACGCATGAGCGGCAATTTGCTGAATACCAGGCGTGGCATGAAGTTCAGTATCTTGCACAGGAGTGTCTGGATACAGACGCAGAAGGATGGATATCACCCGAGCTAGACATCGAGGAGAAGCGACGCCAGAACCGGGAGTTACTGGCGATGTTTATCGAGCGTATGGCGGGAGAGAAGTCACCGGAGCAGGCGAGGCGGATGTGGCCGTTTCCAGATGACGCTTGGATACCAGTTTCCATCCATTATTCAGATAAATAAAGGATGATAACACACTTCCACACCTTAGTATATGCGTTTCGCGTCTCGCCCAAAACAACAATAATAACAACCCATCACAGCAAGCAAGGAACACTACCTTCCCAATATAGTTAGCGTATGCACCCTTACTTATCCAATGACATAATCCACCACTCATCTCAGACTAACCCAATCCAGCAATTCTATTATGCAATTTGAACCAGTAGTGATCCTTCTTTCAAGTCTTAACTTGAAATTCCCCGTCCGTCCCCATCCCATCCCCCCCAAACTGAATCGCCTGTCCCCACAATCCAACGTCACTGTCCTCCACGACGGGTCCTGACATGGCACAACTTGGCATATTATTATTCTCCTGGTATCAATATCCAGATGGGAAGTAAGAAAGAGTCCACGTGTGTGACGTTGACGTATTATTCTTCTTCCGGTGGTTGCCGGCCGGCAAGCATGAGTGGCCTAATCTCCGACCGGGGCTATGTTTGCTATGTACATTGTTGTAGTTTTTAGGGATGAAATAGTGTTGTATTGCTCATGTAATGATGCTGCGAGATTCCTAAGGTAATGTTGTGGATGTTTGCAAACAGGGTGCTTGGTGGTGGATGCATATATATGTTGTGGAGCGCGCAGTAGTACTATGAAGGATCAACTAAGTATTGAACGTCGACGTCAAGGCCCAGTGGCCTTAGAATCAGGTTTACAACTATGGAAAGCGTGGGTAGAATATAGAGGAAAATAATATTGTTGTAAAAATCTAATTGAATCATAACGTCATACGGATGCATTTATACACAGACAGGCACTCTTCAATAGGACCAGACTAGTGCGGACTATCCTCATCCGAGTCAAAGTGCTCGCGCGCCCAAGGACTGCGCAACCGAATAGCACGACCCTTGTAGAAGAATATGAATGGAATCGGCACAAGCAGAATGGCAATAAAGCCCAGCAGACTGGACGCCCACTCGTAGTCGAGCTTCTCGTACATCTGCGTAGCGAACAGCGGGAAGCCAGCACCTACGAGGTTGCGGACGAGGATGACACCAGCCAGAGCGGATGCAGAGTAAGTCTGGTAGCTGTCGACAACATAGTTAAGGATACTGAGGATGACGATGTAAAGACCCGCACCGAAGAAAGAAGACGCAATGATGGGGACGATCCAGTGCACGGAGCGGTAACTGGTCCAGCCGAACCAGAACAGACTGATCGGGATGAGCAGCGAGCCGACACGGGCCATCCACATGCGCGCTTCCGGGACACTGCGGCCGCTGTTCTCGGCCACGCGGCGCAGGTAGTACCGCTCCTGCAGCGGGGACAGGGCACAGGCAATGATAGGGCCAATGGCCATACCCAGGAAGCAGAGACCTTGCTGACCGACGTTGAAGCCGTGGCCATTAGGTTCGCCGAAGACGAGAGGGAAGGCTTCGTTGAACAAGTAGACCAGCCCGTAGAGGAAGCCGTTGTAGATGGCGGAAAAGGTGGTGATAGGCTCAGTGAAGAGGAAGCGGAAGGGACGGGTGAGGGTAATTGCAAACAGCTGGTGCAGGCCCTTGCGGTCTTCTGCGTGGAGGTCGGTGGTAGTCTCTGCGGAGCGCAATCCCTCGCGTTGCATCTGCTTACGCACGCGGGCGGCCTTGCGCTGCAGGATGATACTGTGGCGGGTTTCCGGAACAGTCAGGACCAGCGCGATCCAGGTGCCACCAGTGATGGCCATCATGATCCAGAAGATCCAGTGCCAGTTCAGGTTCAGGCCGATGTAGCCGCTGACCACCAGAGCCATGGGCGGGCCAAATGTGCTACTGAGACCGTAGAAGGCCATGGGGCCACCACTGTGGTTACGCTCCCACAGATCACTGATGGTACCACCTGTGTTGGTCAAGGGGGCACCGCCGGCGAAACCGGCGATGAAACGGCAGACAATAATGGTGCCAATGTTAGGTGCCAGTGCGAGAGGCATCTGGAAGAGGGACATGATGAACCACGAGACGATGTAGACGGGCTGGCGACCGAAGTACTCGGAAAGAGGGGCCAGCAAGACAGGTCCAATGGCATATCCCAGCACATACATGGACAGGCATAACGTAGTGACTTCAGTAGACACGTGGAAATGTTCCGCGATGCCGGTGGCTCCGGAGGAGAAGGAACCGCAGGACCAAGTGCTAGATTTGGGTTAGTAGGGTCGAGACACAGGCGGTTAGCAGTAGACATACGTGATAACGTTCAAGAAACTGGCAAATAAGGTAATGTACCACTTGCGCCAGTGTCCCCAGCAGCGCGGGTTGTCCCGATCTTGCGGGCCAAAGGTGATACGTAAGGGGAGGGCTTCATCAGGCTGGTTCCTGGCGCGAGCCAGAGCTTCCTCCTCGGTGACGACTAGCGGAAGAGTCTCACGGTGTACATCCGAAATCTCTTGCTTCTGGTCGGCAGTGGCGAACAGGTCGCCGACGTGGGATTCCTCGGTCATGGTCGCGACGCCAGGCACAGGGAGATGTTAGGTTAACAGGATACAGAACAAGAAAGTTAGATCAGATCATCAGGGGAGGAAACACTTTTAATAGGGAAAAGAAATATCTGCGGCGCGAGGGGCAAAAGGGCATCAGCAACCCACCGCGTGACGTTCCCCGAGTGCAGTCTTTTGCCATGGCCCAACTCCACTGGCCGGTGAGGGTTGCAGATGGTCTACCAATGAGATGGGGGGCACATAAGCTTCGACTCCAGATTTCTCCAGTTGCAGCCGTGTTCTCCATCTCTTTCGGGGTATGACCGAGCTGGTTACAGGGTAATCCGGTGTCGGGAGGCAAGCTTTGAGCGTCAGGTTCAAGCCTCGGTCAAGCTTTAGGGCGCCGTGGCATCCGGGCGAGGATTCCAGAAAAGAGGACCGATAAAGGCGGGATCTTGGCCGCCTTACCCAAAAGGCGCTTAGTGTGGCTGCACTCCAGGGGATCGTCTCCTCCTCATTCCTCCATCCTTTCGTCTCCCCGTGGAGTTGCCCTTGTTTCTCTGACTCACCGAATCCGCACGGTCGTGGGCCGCCCGGCCGATACACATTTCCCCAGGCAGGATTGCCGACCCCCCGCCGGCTGTTCCATTTGCCGTGGATGCTGTCCAGCATATTTGTTTCCCTGCCCTTGTTGGGCCGAGATGCTTCCGGTGAGCTGATTCTGGTCTAACAACAAACTAGAATCAGCCACACCGCGTTGGATTTTTTTTCCCCTGCTAGCGAGATAGATTAGCTGCTGCCATTGCACCCAATAACTACTTTTCCGTGGTAAGCACCTTATCTTCCCATCGTGTACCACGAGAAAAGTAGGCAGAACTCAGCTGCCTGAGGAAGAAAAAGCAACTGTTTTCACTGTCAGTGGTAATATTAATAATTCAGAACCATTGTGATTTCCAGCCGCCCTCCACCAGCTTTTAGGCTAAATGCCATCAGCCCCAAACCCCAACCCCAACTTGCGACGCCAGACAGACAAGACACTAAAATCCCCGAGCTGTTTTTTCGGAGGCTTATTCCCCACTTGCCATTGGTAAGCACTAGATACGGCTCCTTCGAGTCGGTTTAGGTCCCACGGAGAACCAAAAAGCTGAGCTCCCCGGTGAATGAGTCGGTCGGTATGTCGCTCCCACCACGGTCGGCTTGCTTACGGGCGTCGCTCTCATGCCGGCTGTCGGCATCCGTTCCCCGTGAGAACTGCCCTTCACCTAATACTATATCAACCAAGTACGGAGAATGGTGTACACACTAGACGGTAGACAATAGACAGTAGACACATGGGTATAGCTGGGTGTCTGGATACGCGTGGACCTTCTGCCGCACCTGGTTTGGCCTGGCCTCTTCGTGGATAACGTGCTGGTGTGACAACCAATCAGTCGACCTTGTCTGCTTCATCGATCATCCAGCCTTGAAGCTGATTTGTTGTGCGGTCGCTGGCGCTGCTCTCTTTTTTTTTTCGGTCACAGCTGGTCTGCCCACATTAGCATCCACTTGGCTAGCAGTTGACCAGGCCTCGTCTGTGCCGCTCATCACTCGCACGGAATCAATTCTCCGCTGTCTACGGAGTACATGCTGGTTTCTGGGCTGCTTAAGCCATGCAGCGCGACAAGAACTTCCTCTCTCCCCAGTCATTATAGACACATGGATCGTTAGCCCATCATAGCATCTGGTAGTCTCCAGACGCCGACTCAACTGGCTTATCCTGGATAGCCCAGACATTGTTGTCTCGCAGAGAAGTCCGAGGTGATCTTTTCTCGGGTTGCCTCCCTCATGGGGATGTCTTTCGGACATCAGCCGGCCCAGGGACTCCACCAGGCTAGTTGTCGCACTTTTGGAAATTTAGGTGCACAAGGAGTTGGAGATGCCCGGTATCCATTCCATATATTGCCGTTGCTATTTGAATTCTTCGCGCGAGGAATGAAGGACCTCTTGCCGATGTTGTCTGTCCTAAGGTGACATAGACGTGATGGGCAGTAACTTGATAGGCCAGAGCGAACGCACGGTCTCTGCCATCATGAATGGTAGCCATGCATTGTCTGTGTCGTGTGCTGTCAGTGCTCGTGTGCGGTCCCCGCGCATTAGTGAACCTTGAGCCGTAGCGATCATCGGTCGGAGAAATTCTCCTTTGACGAGAATTCACTGGTTTGTCTCACTAATGTGTATCATAACCTGCCAAAAGCCCGGTTTGGTGTGACACTGGGGAAAGAATCGTGAGTGCTGCCCCAGCCGGGGTGTTGTCTTTCCTGGACAGTGTACCAACGTTGAACCTACAATCCCCAACCGCCAACCCTGACTGTTACATTTGTACACTGGAAAACGGGAGTTCATGGCAAGATCCTACTGACATCTGCATGGCTCGAAGCTTCATCCGCGATGGTGAAACTGTTGCAACCGGAGGGGCGTCACTCTTTCGATGAGACATAATGCCCGAACAATGGGTTCCATCATGCGACGGAGTTAGTTCACGGATGAACTTAACCCCTGTTATACAGCATCCCTGGCAAAAGTCATACAGAATAGACCGCCTGTTTCCAGGTTGAAGTCCCAACTTCACGGCCAACTTGTATATATATAGCGTCAGACCTGCTTGATTTCAGCAATAACAAGAGATACTACAAAACAGCAGAAAGGACACCGACCACAAAACCAGCTACCAAAATGCGCTTCGCACTTACGGGGACCGCCATTCTGGCCTATATCTCGCTTGCCACCTCGCATGTCATCAAGCGGGACATTTCCATTGTCCTCCGTGGTCTGTCCACCTTGAATGCCAATATAGGCACATTCGGTGCATCCGTTTATCGTTACGACGGAACACTTCCCGCTGCGATCGAAATCTTCCACCAGGAGAGTAGCCTGGAGAAGGACCTCGAGGGAGTGGCCGCCGACACCAACAGCACGGCGGAGTGGACCGCCCAGGAGAGCAATAGCGTGACTGAATCCTTGGTGGGATTGGAGCCGATCATGCGAACCTCAATTGCCGCACTTGTGATGAAGGTTGGAAGCTATCCTGATATCTGTCATTTTCCTGAGAGATGTTCTGACATTTTGATTACCAGAGAGATCTCTTCATCAGCGCCGGCGTGGGCTCTGCAGTGCGGCTTAATTTGGTCAACATGAGGAGCCGGACAGTTGCTCTTTCTGTGGCGCTGCAGAACAAGGCTGTCGGTGCTGACAAGGAGACTATTCGACAAGGGACCGGGGATGTGGACGATGCCTTTGACAGTGCGATTGATTCGTATGAATCCCGGCTGTGAGCACGTCTGTGCCGCCTGTGGCTTGGTCAAAATGTCCTCGAGGCATCGACTAGGCGCCGGGAATTTTGTTCAAAATTAGCTATTCTAAATGCAAAAGCTATTGACGTATGGTCAATTTCTTTTTTCCAGGAGAGGAGCACCGCGTAGTGGTCGGAAGTCCACATCCAGCATGTCTTGCCTTATGAGGGTTTCGGATGTGATCTATCAGTTCCACGCAGTCAGGTTTGGGCTTGTCTCTATAAAGTGCCAACGGTTGATTTACAAAGGAGCCGGGGCCGGCGCTTAGTTAACAGCTAGTTAGCTAACTAGCTGGTTAGCATATTGATGAGCACGGATGTCTCGGCCCCCCTGCGGCCAATGAGGAGCTCAATATGGGTCTACAACACCTACTTAATGCATGCCAATGCGATAGCTACAGCTGGGTTCCCAATGATTGATGGAGTTGACATTGAGCGCTCTTTTGTTCCCATCCTCGGCGATGTAGGGCGAGAGGGGAATTTGTCGAGCCGAGGTGCATCTCCCCGACGCGAGCGGGGTTGGAACATGGTACAAAGTCGCCCAGCAGGAAAAGCAATTCCCATCCCTCGATTCACCGCATTTCACTTCCCCTGAACTCGTTATATTACCACTCACTCTCATCATGCCCTCCAATTACGCTCACCATGTGGGGAATCATGATTATACCCGTGCTACTGTCGTGATTATCGGGGCTGGCGTATCAGGTACAACATGATCCCCTTGCTTGTGACCCGGGGAATTATAAACTCTGTCGCTCACAATCTCCCAGGGATATGCATGGCCATCGAGCTCCTCCGTCGAACCCCCATCCGAAAGTTCGTCATACTCGAGCAGGGAAGCGCTGTAGGAGGAACCTGGGCCAACAATCTCTACCCGGGCTGTGCCTGCGACGGTCAGAAGCGACCGGCCTAACATGGTCGCGCGTATAGATAGCTAACAGCCGTGTAGTCTGGAGCGCCCTGTACAGCTATTCATTTGAGCAGCGTCCCGACTGGACGGCAGAGTATCCGGCGCAGGAAGAGTTTCTGGTAATCCTGTCTTACTTGCAACGCATATAAGATGCTGACGCACCTGTAGGCATACCTCACGGATATTGCTCAGAAACACGGCCTCTATCAATACATCCGGTTCAACTCGACCGTACAAGAAGCCCGATGGGACGACGAGCAACAGCAATGGAAGGTCCAGGTGGCCCTGAATGGCACTAAGGCTAGCGAATTTCATGAGGAATATGAACTCACTACAGACTTCCTGGTATCCGCCGTCGGACAACTCAATGTGCCCAGCTATCCCTCCATCCCGGGTCTGGATGATTTTACCGGCAAGTTGATTCACTCAGCCAGATGGGACTGGACCTATGACTTCTCCGGCAAACGAATTGCGGTGATCGGAAATGGTGTTTACTCCATCCCCACTAGAAGATCCATTATCATATACTGACAGCCGTGACAGGCGCCTCGGCAATCCAAATTGTCCCTGAAATAGCCAAAACAGCCTCTCATATAACCATCTACCAACGTAGTCCGAAATGGGTCGTTCCACGCTTTAACAAGCCGGTTGGCGCTTCCCAGCAGTTCCTACTGTCATATGTACCACCCGTGCGCTGGTGCAAGAGAGTCCTGCAGATGCGTTTTCGAGAATGGTCATACAATGTTCTTGTCACCCCCGGCACAGTCCCAGCCCGCGAAGCTGAAGAAGCTGCAAAGAAATGGATGAAAACCCAGTTGCCCGACAAGCCTGAATTGTGGGACACCTTGACCCCCAACTATGCCATTGGATGCAAGCGCATCCTCATTTCCGACGACTTCTACTCAGCGTTGAACTCGAGTCACGTTGACCTCAATACCAAGCCAATCCAACGTATCACGGCCACGGGTGTACAAACGGACGGTGATGAGCAGGAGTACGATCTCATCGTGTTGGCCACAGGATTCCGTGCTTCGGAATTCCTGCACCCGATCCGGGTGTATGGTGCTGGGGGCCGGTCACTGGAAGATATTTGGAAGGGCGGACCAAAAGCTTATTATGGCATGACGGTCGAGGATGTGCCGAATTTCGGCATGCTCTACGGACCCAACACAAACTTGGGTATGCCCATCCTTCCATCAAGTCCTTTAGGAGTACATACACTGACAGAGATAGGCCACAACTCCATCATCCTCATGATTGAAGCGCAATCCCGATACATAACCACCCTGATCCGAGCCGTAGCCGATGCAAAGAAAAAGGACCAAACACTGGTTATTCAACCCCGCCCAGAAGTGCTACGCGAATACAACTTTCGGGTCCAGAAACAGTTGGCAGAAACCAGTTTCGCTGACCCCAACTGCCAAAGCTGGTACAAGACTGATGAGGGCCTGATCACGAACAACTGGCCACTCAAGGTGGTGGAGTACCAGAAGGAGGTGTCTCAGGTGCGATGGACGGACTTTATTGTTAAGGGAGATGGAGCTGCGGCAGTGGAGAAGAAGAAGGTGACGCATCTTGGTCGGGTTAAGGAGGAGGTGCTGGTTAGTAATCTCACGTTGTTCCTGGGGGTGGCTTTGGCGGCTGGAGGAGTTTACTGGCGTGCTACGAGGGGATGGAAGTGGTAGGCTTTAGGCTGCTGCTTTGTGATACGGATCTATTGTAATTTCTTCAATCGAGACGGTGAATTAGCATGCTCGTTTTCCTAAGTAGAGTGATGCCTCTTGTAGAAAGTATGTGTCGATGGGTCTGATCCGCCCATGGTTTCTTTATTTCGCCATTTTTCTAGATAGCCTGGACCATTACACCTCACTATGCCAATATATAAACATCTATCCAAACAAAAATCTGAGCCCCTCAAGCCACCTCCCAGAGCGTCTAGAAGCTGGAACCTCCGCAGCAACAATTTCAGCTATCCCAGTCACCAGATCCACCTCTTCACATGAAATCAACCAAGCCCCTTCCCACCCAGTATACAATCTATGCCCCAAATAAAAGACCACAAAAATAGGAACCCCCACATACGAAGTAACAAACGTCGAGGTATCCCACTGCCCCGGAAAAAACACCGTAAACCCATTCAACCACAACAACAAGAAGATCACACAGCCAGCAAAATATGCAGCATATGGCTGAAACCTCGACCGATACGGCAATTCCGCAACATCAAGCCCCTGCACCGCCGTGGCTTTACGAAAGCGGATGTATATAACGCAGACACACACCCAGCTTACATAGGCACCGCTATTCACGAGGTTGACGAACCAGTTGAAAACTGTTGCGGCGGAGGAACTGACGTTCATGTAAGCGAGGAGGGATAATAACGAGGTAAATCCTAGAGAGATGTACGGGACACCTGATGCTGTACAGCGTTTGAAAATCTTAGGCGCAGTGCCGAGAGTCGCCATGGAATATAGTGTGCGAGTGGCGAGGTATAGCCATGAGTTTCCGGCCGACCATGCTGATAATAAGATCACGATGTTGATTACCGAGTCGAGACATTTTATACCTGCGTTTTTGGCTGCGATCGCCCAGGGAGAGGCACTGGCGTCGCTGCTGCTCCCTAGTAGCTGGTTGTTGTTGCTCGGGCAGATCAGACCTATGAGGAAGGCACCGAGGATGTAGAAAATGACGAGTCGGATAAAGAATCGCCGTCCGGCTGTGGGGAGGTTTTGCCGTGGATTTTGCATCTCTCCTGCTGTGATGACTAGGAGCTCTGGTGTGAAGGCAAAAATGTAGACGGAGAAGCGTAGCGTTGCGATGAAAGCGACTAGTCGCCCTGAGGCTCCACTGACGATGTACTCATTGGTAGCTCCAGGGCTATGCCAGTAGGCGAAGCCTATTGCTTTGTGATTCGGGGCACCGCCGCAGGTGATGACCAGGGCCATGATGAAGAGCCCGATGATGCCAATGAGTTTGATCGACGCGAACCAGAATTCCGTCTCTCCGTATACATTGACCGGAAAGCAGTTAAGTCCGACAATCACCACCAACATGATTGTGATCCATACAGCGATATTCACAGAACTAGGCCAGTAATCAATGACGAGCGCTGCGGCAGTAATCTCTGAAGGGACCATGATGGCGAAGACGTAGTAGTACATCCAGCCTAAGGCAAACCCCATACTACTCGACACGATTCTATGGCCGAAGTAGGCAACGGATGAGCCACGGACTGGAAGGAAGGGGCTGAACTCGGTTGTCGCAGTCACTATGCAGAAGACCAGCAGCGTTAGGAGAGAGTAGCCCAGTAGAAGGAACAGCGGGCCCCCGATGCTTAGGGATTCACCACTGCCGATGAACAGTCCGGTTCCGATAGCACCACCAATTGCTATCATTCGGGTGTGGCGCGGTTTGAGACCTCTGACGGTCTCGACCTGGATGATGTTTTCCACTTGACCTTCCTTTTGTGATGGGATTTGGTAAAGTCCATTCTCTATATCTGTTGAGAGGCCTGCTTTGGTCACGTCTGCTGTGTGGATCGGGGCATTGTGGCTGGAAATTGGTTTTGAATCCGACATTGTGTGCTTGTGCGATGGCCTTCCCTGGATGGAAGTGATTGACTTCGATAGATTCGAGTCAAATCTCATAGTGGTCATTGTGCTATAAGTATCTAGAGATTCTATATCTGGCTATCAGCGTAATCTGGACTTTCGATAGCGTTGTGTACAGCATCTTGCATAAGGTGACTCGGCTCTGTTCAATCAGAGGCCGTGCGTGATATGTTATCAACATATACCAAGACGGTCCAATGATATCGTACAAAGCTTGAATATCAATGCCAAGGTGACAAGTACAACAGAGATAAGAGCAAGAGGAATCGCAAGCCCGTCCCGGAAGTCAATATGTTGAGCTCAGCCGTTGCGGGGAAAGGTGCCAGATATGACTCGGCTCCCGGGCTCTGGCTAATACATCGTGGTGGATTATTCCTGCATGTGTTAGAACTTGCGTTCATGCAGTCGTGAATTGCAATATTGGATTTATTGTTTGTTCATGCCGTCTTGTTAATGCTTGTGCTTTGTATGCGCAGCCGAGCGTTTTGATGTTGATTCGGAATATCAGTAGCAAACGTAAAGCCAGGGCACTTTGGTCTAGTAACAGGCCATTATAGCTTATTTTCGGTCATTCAACTTCTCATTCATTCAACAGAGTATCTTGCCATAGTACTCAAAGCTGGTCGGATTGTGTTGAATCTCCATAATATAAATTTTTCAGTGTATTATCACCTAATTAGAAATCCGACATAAGTGAGAAAATATCCCCCATATGTTGCTCTTTTCCTTTCTCATCTTCCTCTATTTCAGCATTGTTTTCAGGCAATACATCTGCTTATAACTGTGTCTATTTGGTCGAGGGTACAAATGTGTGACAGATGGCCAAGTATCAGATTTTTTTCGATAGCTTCTGAAGCGCATGCGATGTTTTATCTATTCAGAAGAACGACAGACTAAGGATTCCACCTATTGTCGAAGCCTATGAGCAACGTAGCATACCTAGACCAACCTCCGTTGCTTTAGATATTCGTAATCAGGCATTGCCTCGTGAACCCATTGGAGAATAAAATCGGCCACCTCGTCGCCAAATTCGAGTTTCCACCTTTCCGCTTCCGATGCAATATCGACAACCTCGGGCGCCTTCTCTTTCAACACCCCGGAAGATGTTATCAGAGTTGATCTCATGGTAATTCTAGCTTTCTCAAATATGGAGTCTTGCTCGCAAGTATTATCACCTGACCAGGCTTCATTTTCGGCACAGACACTATCCCACTCGAATTTTAAGACTGTGGGATCTAGTCCCATCTGTTCACAGAATTTTACCATAGCGCCTTTATTGTGGATAAGGTCAGAGGCATCCAAGATAATTGGATGCGCCTGTCCCCCCCGAAGAACACACCAATCATATAGCAACCGTGTCTAGCGTAGAGTTAGAGTGGCTTTCATATAGCTCTCGGACAATAGAGCCTCGAAGGGATTACCACCTGAAGGATGTAGGTCCTTCATAGCCCGATCAGCCCGGTACATCGACGGAAAAACTAAGGCAGGATGCCGGATAAGAAATGCCAGTTGCCAGGTGGCGAGGTACGCGTCTGGGAGAACAGTTTCATTGAATGGAGGAAGTCCTTTCGACCGGCCATACTTGCTGTCAACGCGAACCCGGAAAAATGAGTGGTAATCGGGCGCCATGAAAGCAGCCGAGGAATCTCCATTAGTGGTGTCGACATCATGCAGCATCTTAGAAACGGCGGCCGGGTTCATGAGCCAAGATATGTGCTCTTTGATGAAGAAAACCTTTCCTTCATCACGGGCCAAGGCGGAGGATCCTTCCATGGCCTCCAGACACTGTTGGAAGACCCCCTGAACCTCGAGCGCTTGTTCCAGTGTCCATTGTCTGATGGACGTGCTGAAGACGTCAGCTTTGGTCAATTTAAGATATGTTGGTGTGAAATAATATCCGCCTTTATCGTTGGTGATGACATTTGGCTGATCGCTAATAGAGAGTATCTTCAATAATAAATTGGACGCGGTCCGAGGCAGGCTATCGGTATTATGCATTTTTGCCGGTAGGTCTGGAAACCGTGTAGCAAATTCAGGGAAGAAAAGAGCGATAGGTGGTAGGGTTCAAGAAAAGTGGAGGACGGAGTGGGAGCTAAAATAGAAATTCGGTTATTCTCAATGCCTATGTGGGATGATGCTATTGCTTCAGTTTCCTGTATGTCAAGGTCGAACTTCTCGAGCTCCACTGAATTGACCCATGACCTGGCTACAATGAATTCACAGCCGGCTACAGTGAGGGGGCATCCCGGCACTGTGTGAACACCCGGGACTCAGACAAGATGTAGTGTAATGATGAAGAATGTAAGGAGTTGTGAACGATGAGTTAGAGTGCGGAATCTACTGACTGGTGAATATAATGCTAAGACAATACCCCTTGGTTTACAACCCTCCCCGCGGGCTGAACTAGGATGATAGGCAGAGTGGGGCCGGTGCACATCCAGTATGTAATATTTGGTATGCATAGAATGGTTATGGAGAGACCGTAAACCGAGAGGGTATGCAAGCCACAGTAATAGTGCATATTGGGAACCAAAGAGTAATTATATGCATTCCTTTGGGAATTCCTTGACAGGGATTAACGGTGCCGCATACATTGCCTTCTCTTACAGCTGAAGTGTGGATGAATGAGATATCTATATCTATCCATATCTTTTCCTTATTCCATTGACCGTGAGAGATACTTACGAAGACCAACCCTTGCTCTCCCAATCATCAGAGCGGTTCGAGATCTGGCTCGATTGACATTAGCCCTCTGATACTGGATTTATAGAGCAATGAAAACAATGTTGAGGATTGCCTTTGGCTGGATGATCAACATAATGCTGGTGGTTATATAGAAAGGTCCGAGCTCAAGTGAAGAATTGATCTCGACGAGGCAATTAACGAAGCTGGTATGTGGATACCCCTCTAGCAGTAAATATTCAGTCATCAAGTGGGTCAAGTCAGCCGAAAATGTAGGTGTACGTAGTAGTCAATATCTCTCCAGGGATTTAACCTGTGTTGTTCAGCAGGCCTGATTCATCATGAAACCCACTCATGTAACAATGCACCAGAAGACAGCTTATTGTATTATTCCTGGTGGACCGATATGTTGAGATAGCTGCGCCAAAATGGCGGTGTGACTGCAAGAATGTGATTTCGCAGCAGCAAGGGGCTTTGCAGCTATGTCAGTATACGGTACATACTCCGCACTTAGACCAAGTTGCCCGTGAGATAATCATAGGTGCATCTGAAGATAATTTGGCTGTTCCTTATTAGTTCCTCTCAGTCATGTCCAACAACAACTGCCAGTGGACCATCCATCCGTACATGTGCCACCGATGGCAGTTTATGTACCATTCAGCATGTACCACGCCGTGGATATTGGATTCCCTGCCGGCCCGGTGGTCATTATCCTCATTCTTCTTGGGGTGGTTGTCGTAGCATCCGACGGCCTTGATGGTTGGCGGCAGCGAAGAGCCTTGAAGGGCATCCCGATCGTAGATGAGGGTAGCTACATGCGACCGCGGCTACGATGGAAACGATTCGATGCGGAGAAAGAGTATGCGAGCGCGTATCAGCAGGTGAGTGTCGTCTTATATCTCAACAGCTGAATGTTCGGCTACTCACCATCACCTATGTGAATCAGTACAGCAAAATGGGTAAACCCTATGCGACAAGGATGCAGAATGATGACTATGCCATTGTGCTTCCTTTGAACTCATCCAAAGAATGGAGGTCTCTACCACACGATAAGATGAGCTTTCTTCAGGCCTTGGCAGAGGTAACACCCATCGAATTCCTAAACGATGCACAAGTCAGCAGCTGAGTCACTGAGGACAATTAGTTTGCGGATATGAACATGTACTGCGACATCACAGACAGGACACCCATAGAGGCGGTTCATAATTGCAATAATGCGGAATCATTGAGTACGAAATCCCACCTGACAGAAATGAGGCAGAATTCTGATTGTTTGTGGTACTCGCCAGACCACTTCAATAAGCTACTAGCCCAGGAAGCAGATAAAGCCTTGCCTCTGATACTCGACCAACCAAACGGGAACAGTAAGCAGGATTAGAGCAAGACTTGGAAGGCAATGTTGCCGAGCTGACAGAACCACTAGAGTGGAAGGATTTGAACACATTTCACACTATTCTCTCCTTATGCTCCAAAATCACTATCATCTTGCTCCTTGGACCAGACATCGCCCCTGACCCGGTGCTCCTCCACCATTTGATGTCTTTCGGCGAAAGCATCATGAGTAGCTGCTATCGACGAACGGGATATCCGCGCATCTTGCGGCCATTTGTGTGGCACTTCTCACCTGTATGCCGGAATCTGAGATATCACCTGTCAATTTTAAGAGAAAAGCTTGTTCCTGTGGTCGCGCGGCAAGTCACAGCCGCCCGAGCGGCGAAAACAATCAACGACATACGCCCATATTCGTTGTTGGACGCTTTGGTTACGGCTGCCTTCGATAACGGCAGCTTGAGCCGAGATGGCGATTGCACAAATGAGGCGGCACAGCTCCAGTTGTTGGCAGATGATCTCATATTCTACCATTTCGAACTATCTAATCCAACCGCATTCAACATTATCTTCCAGCTGTATTCCATCATGAATCATCAAGAGTATATGGCTCCGCTCAGAGAGGAGGCACTTCATGCTCTGAAGCTAACTGACGGTGACTGGACCGCTGAAACTCTGAAGCACGCCCCCAAGTTAGAAAGCTTCGCAAAGGAGACCTTTCGGCTGTATGATATATCTCCATGTCAGGTCTTCTCCCTATTTGTCCAATATGAGCCGTACTGACTGAAAATAGTGGTCAGCTTCCGCCGTGTCATGAAACCTGTCACTTTAAACTCCATCGGCCTGTCTCTTCGTCCCGGCACAATCACTTTGTCTCCATGTCGGGGTGTCCATCTGGACCCTGAGATCTATGAAGATCCGACCACCTTCGATGGCTATCGCTTTTACGACTCCGGCCGCGGCGTCTGCTCTCCACGCGTGGCAACCACCTCGCTGACTTTCTTGACATTTTCTCACGGAGCGGGCTCCTGTCCTGCGCGGGTTCTCGCGACTCAAATTTGCCGGACAATCTTCATCAAATTTCTGTTGCAGTATGATGTAGAGCTTGCGCAGAAAGAGACTTTCCCATATGGATTTACGAGTGGCCCAGTCTATTTACCTAATCCATCAGTAACGATGCGGATTCGTCCGAGAAGTGACGGGAAGTAATGATTTGCCTTCCATATCCGATCAGTTCAATTGAACTTCACGATACTGACTCTCCATGCCATCGACGATAGCTGTCAATCTCTGTTAATTGTGTTCAAACCGTGTATGTTTGTTAGTCATGAGTCAAATCAACATAGGGGACTGTATCTGCGAGATAGTACTGTTCAGAAAGGACCGACGGCGGGCCTACTTTGTCCCGGTTCAACTTAAGTCATCGCCTGTCTCTTTGGTCTAATTGACTTAACTCCGTGTTTGTTCAACTCATTGTTGCTGGTTGGACTTGATCCTTATGGTCGCTATTCCTGATCCCGTACTATCTTCATTCACTGTCATTGCCAGTGGCTCGGGTAGCGCTCTGTTCCTATAGCAAGGAAGAGCGAGGGAGGGTGACAACAAACTGCAGACACCTGGAATCCGCTAGCTTTTGGAATTTCTTCGATTAAGTAGTTATTCGCTACCCCAATACTGCTATCTTTCACAGACTTTTTATTTGCATTAATGTCCCAATATAATTACTATGTATACCGTGTCATTGCCCGATACACCTAGACTCAAGGTTGCTCCCAACGTGTCACCTATGCCGCTGCCGTACGCCACCCTCATTTTCGAACGAAGAAGACGAGAGCAGATGACAACTAACGCGACATCACTGTTGAGATATCTCCTACGCCTTTCAATAAGACGCAGTGAGATACTCCTTCAGTTCTAGTATTGTGGGAGATTCCAGCAAGAAAGAACTCTGGATGTTAACTTGCAGCTCGGTCGAGAATCTTTCCACTAGGACGAGCGACAAAAGTGAATCTATGCCCAGTGCAGAAACCTCCGTTTCATCAGTCAGACTGTCCGGCTCCACTCCGGTCTCTGCGGCGAGCAGAGCTAGTGCATCACGGACGAGCTCGGTGTTGGCTTTCGTCACAGATGGAGCGATTGGTAAGTC
The DNA here is from genome assembly GCF_003184835.1 of Aspergillus costaricaensis CBS 115574. Classification (NCBI taxonomy): domain Eukaryota; kingdom Fungi; phylum Ascomycota; class Eurotiomycetes; order Eurotiales; family Aspergillaceae; genus Aspergillus; species Aspergillus costaricensis. The sequence goes on from NW_020291817.1 coordinate 187,598, forward strand.
AACTTCCGGGGTAGGCGGGCTGGTATTCGGATCCCTTGGTTCGTCACCCGGGCCCGACTCTGTCGAGGGGCTGTGTTGGTGCTGTACATCCGGCAGGTCTTGGGGCTGAAGGCGGCGAGGCAACACGCTATCACCACAGTCCGGGGGATCGAAGAAGCGAGTCATCAAGATACGAGGCAGCGGACGCAATGTCATTCCACGGATCTTTCCTATAATACGGTCCCCATGCAGAACATAGACGTCCCCGGTGGAAAAACCTGAAGCATCGCGAGCCGGGTTCATTTTGACATAGGATCGATAGAGCTCGCCTGGAACGAGGTCCTCTGCGAACCGCATTGATTTCCATCCGTCCATTACATAGATGGTATTATGATGGTCGGTGGCATGGCCGGCATTGAGCACCAGACCCCCAATATGAGCGATTGGATCAATGTGATGAGGAGGCGCCGTCCAGCGGCTGTCATTGCTAGGCGCAAGATTCACATCAGCAACAGCTTCCAGATCGTGCAGCACCGCCGACTGTATACCGCGATAGTGGTCTGCGTAGTCGACGATATTTTTGAAAAGTGTGTACACCAGATCCCGGGAAAGACGGCTCGCCTGTCCATGATCCGCCATCTGGTGTAGTGTGGCGATCCGGGTCGTCAAAAGGTGGGAGTAATCTGCCCATTCATCTAGCCAATCCTGCTTGTCACCGCATGTTACGACGCCACTGGCCAGCTCCTGTGCTGGTGAGGTCTCATCCAAGAGACTAGATATAGACAACTGCAACGTTTCACAGTGGCGATCCGCCTGCATGCGCATCCCAACCCATTGTGGTTTGGACTGATCTTTTCTTGGGAGCAGTCCTTGGAACACCCTTACTTCACCAAACTCCATGGCCGGAAGCGGTGCCTCAGGCATGAGGCGGGAGTGCATATACTTTGCCAATGTGAAAGCTACGTCGGGGTAGGAAAACTGCAGAAGGATGTTCAGTTCAGCACCGAGCTCATCAGGAGAGTCCACTCACCACTGAAACGAGCGGCCGCCCACTCATTTTGTGTCCCGACGCCACCGCAAAAAAGTCCTTGTCCATCACGTCGGATTGTACGACGAGCTCTCCGCCATTTTGCCCGAACGACTCCTCCACAATCTGATGCACCAAAGCAGTGCGGAAGGATGGCGTTGCGGCGGAGATTGACTCTGTTACAGGCCGTTTATCTTTCACCAGCAGCCAGTCTCCGTTGTACTGAATCCAGTGATTTTTCAGATCCCATTGATAGGATGGCAAGTCCAGCAGGCGGAGATGTGGCTCAAAGGGTCGATACCACTCATTCCAGTCGAGTGGGACTCCGGTCTCTTGAAGGGTGCACATGCTAACAGCCAATGTATGCCAGTTAGTCTCATCTGACCGCAAGCTTGGTACGATAGCCATGACATCCGCGAGAGTGGCACGGACGGCGCCCGAGTAGGTCGGGTGGACTCCAATTTCCACCCAAACAGTTTGTGAGTTTACGAGGCCCATATGCTGCGCCTTCGTCAGGGCTTCGGAGAAACGGGCGGGCGCCCGCGTGTTATCCCGCAGGAATTGACAGGGGGCCAAGCTACCACTTTCTACGGCCACATCGCCCAACGTGGATGAAATGAGTGGGATTTTGAGGCTCTTGAAGAAGATAGCCTTTGCGATATCTTCGTATCGATCCAGTATGGGGTCCATTTGGGAGGAGTGAAACGCAAACGGGACATTCAACTGGACACTGCGGTACCCTTTCGACACTAGACACTCTTGTATGTCTACGATTTCCGTGACCGACGCAGTGACCGTGATACTTCGGGGCCCGTTAATACAGGCGACCTCGTATGCTCGGCCTTGCAGGCAGCGACGTATATCCTCGACGGCTCCCTGTACAGCTAGCATTCCATAGCTGTTAGCCGTGCAAAGCTCCTGCATAAGCAGAGCACGTTGTCCAACCAAAAAGATAACGTCGCTGGCCGAGAGCGCTCCTGTAGCATACAGCGCCGCGTACTCCCCGAGACTGGCGCCGATAACTACGGCAGGCTTCACACCGAGTGTCCCCCAGAAACGACAAAGGGCAATTTGGACGCAGACAGTAGTAAGCTGGGTCACCAACGCGCTTAATTGAGTGACATCCGCGCTGGTATCTGTGATAGCTGGGAGTATCGAGCCAAACCCATTCTGTCTGCAGATCTCATCCAGTCGCTGGATTTGCTCCCGATACGGAGGATACTCCTTGAAGAGCTGCGAGCCCACTCCGATGTAGAAGCTTCCTTGACCCGAAAAGACGAATGCGACGGAGGGCGGTTTACTCACTAATCGTCCAATCTTCAACTCATGCACGCGTTGGTGTAACCCTTGGACGATCTCTGCTATTGACGTGCCATGCATCGCGATGCGACACTTATGGTGTATGCGTCGGGCGGTGGTAGTGTACGCGAGGCTTGCCAACTGTGCGGATGGGTTCGCTTCCAACCAGGTAATCAGGCTTTCGAGATTCCGTTGCAGAGAAGTCGTGCTCTTGCCTGAAAGGGCCACGACGAATCGTGTCTGCGGAGGTCCTAGAGGATCTGGCCGCACAGGCGGCTCTTCCAGCAACAAGCTTGTGTTACCCCCTGCCGCGCTGAAATTATTGACCATGATGTATCGTTTTCTATTTGACCTATACGGCCACGGTATGGTCTCCATAGGGATATGGATGCTTAGCCGGTCGAGATTTGGGAATTTGGAGTTCAACGCTGTTTTTATGCCCACATGCCTGGGAATCGCATTATGCTGAAAGATAAGGAGTGCCTTCATTAGTGCTGTAATTCCAGCTGCGGCCTCTCCGTGTCCCAAATTAGCCTTGACAGACGAAATATACAGGGGATGTGACCGCCGAGGTACTGAAGGACTGAAGACGCGGGTGACGGATTCAATTTCGGCCGCATCCCCAGCCTGTGTTCCTGTGCCATGCATTTCGACCAGGTCGACATCGTGTGGATGGATGCCTGCTTCGGAAAGGACAGAACGATAGAGCTGTTCCTGGGTAGGTGCATGAGGGTGCGTTATGGAAATGGCACGGGATGAGTGATTGGTAGCTGTACCGAGAATCACCCCTAAGATATTATCGTTATCTTGTTGCGCATCACATAGGCGCTTGAGGACAATAGAACCAATTCCATCGGCTCGGCAGTATCCATCAGCACCGTCATCAAACACCCTGCAGTTTCCGGTCTTGGAAAGGAAAAAGCCCCTACTGAGACCAGCAAAGCTATCAGACCCTGTTAGGATATTCAACCCCCCAGCAACAACCATGTCGGCCTCACCACGGGTTAGCGCGCTACAGCCGATCTGAACCGCAGCTAAACTGGCAGAGCACGCTGTATCACAACTGAAACTGGGGCCGGAGAATTTAAAAAAGTAACTGATTCGACCGGGAGCAAATGCCCGGTAGTTTCCTGGTATAAAATACATGTCGATATTTTGCCCGGCATTTGCTTCGCGGTAGTCATCGGAGCACTGGCCGTAGACCGTCCCTACGCGGTCTCTGGTAGTTGAACGGGTGCGGTCGGGCACATATCCGGAATGTTCTAGGGCTTCATATGCAGTAAGCAGGGCCAGGCGGTGGGTGGGATCAGTTTGTCCCGCTTCGCGGGGAGACATATCGAAGAAGCTTGCATCAAAGAGTCCAGGGCTGTCAATAAAGCATCCGAACGGGGTATGGCTAGTGTTTGGTCGTTTTCCTGTTATATCTGTGTGACTCTCAACGTCATATCTGTTGCCTGGGACCTTCTGGTGCACATCCCGTCCGTCCTCAAGGAGGTCCCAAAATCGCTGCAAGTCATCTGCACCTCCCGGCAACCGACAAGACATACCTACCACAGCGATCTTGGAGTCCATGGGGTTCGACGATTGCTCAAGGTTATTGTCGATTATCCACTGGTCAAGGTCGTCCAGGCTGACCGTGCTTTCAGGGTAACCTGACTGTATAGCAGATAACAAGCCATGCACAGCAGGCGAGGGTGACTTGAACGTCTCTACCCGCAGCTTCATATTATCTTTCCAGTGAGGAAAACCTTTGACCCCCTCAAGAACGTCACCCCAGCGAATTATGCTTGTCAGAAGCACATATGTGGCCGACTCAAAAAGTTCTCCTGCAGTCTCGCCCGCCAACGATTGCCCATTACCCATCGATAATAGAAGAGGATGTCCCGAGAGACAGCGACTCGCAATGCCAGAGTTGACTTCCCTTACTACCCACGCGGCGTGTGTTCTGTCATACAAGTGAGCTGCATGGCAGGGGCCCCCGTATACTGGCAGCGGTGCACGGGGAGCCGACTGAACCTTTCCGGGTTTATTAAAGAACTCGCGCAGTCGTGACGGCGGACCGCTAACGAATACACTGCCGTCGGGTTCTACGACGCTGATGTACACTTTGGCTGACTGGGGGATATTCTGTGTGCGATTCACATTAGATACCTGTCCCTGCAATGGCAGCTCATATCGGTTAGCCTACCATTGACCTATTAAACATCTCCAGCTCTTCTTGCACCGTCTTCTCGTCCAAACCCCTCACAACCGTGGTCCAACTCTCCCGGGAACTGTCCAGTGGCAGTTGTTCCAAGTCCTGGGACTTTTGGTACAGCAAGATACCGGATCTCATGGCTATCCGGATAACCTCCGCTGCCGTGGTGGGCACGTCCAGCAGTGACCTGGACGCAACGACCGCGGTGGCAGCCAAAGATCCTAGCCCCAGCCCAGTGAAAAGAGCTCCCTGCGCGTCGAAAATGAATTCATGAGGCCGGCTCTCGTAACTCCTATCTCATGTCAGTCAATGCATTCGCCATTTCCCAGTTGGATGTTGCGGGATCTCACCCAATGAAGAGACCTAGGTGGACTAGACACAAGAAGATGCATTCGAAAGCACCACACAAAGGTCCTTTGTGCCAATTATAATTCTCAGCCAGGTCGAGTATAGACTGGAAGGGCGGAATCAGACTTCTCAGTTCCGGGGGAAGACGGTGGATTTCCTCTCTAACGACTTGTGTTGTCTCCTTGAAGAATTGTCGCAAGATGACATGCCCCGGTAACTCAGAATGCATCCGCAGGTTCCGAAACACATCTGGTAAGTTATCAGTGGGAAATCTGTTACTAAAAAAGAAGAGCCTCATTGCGGTTGTTACGGCCATGATGACGAATCTTTCATTATAGAGGGATGTTGGTCGATATATTTCGAGCACGATCAACGTTTATAGTGAGTTCATACTCAGTCTGAGTCCGCAATCTCTGAACCCAGACAAGTTACTGCCTCGACATCACGCCTGACCTCAACCGAAACATTCTCATGCTAGGAGTGTCTCAGATTGACCTCCTGATGGGAAGCATCTGAACAGCCGGCCACAGTGACCTGGTTACCTGCTTATGTTGCAGCCTTGTGGACAACCTACACACGGAGGTTGTATTTTGAAGTGCCCTATTCCACTATCGAATACTTCTGGCATAATGCGCACTTTGAAGCTTTTCCAAGGACTGATTGGGCAAAACTGTCAAGAATGTTCTCCTTGAATGATACTAAAGGCTTCACAACAGGAGCGGTAAGCGCCTTGGCACTGTGGGTGCAGGTAACTACAAACGATCTTTTCGCAAAGTGCCAGAGTAGTTTGGCTGGACGTCAAGATCTTCAACTATAATACAGGCTACACTCCGTTGTGGCTCATCCCGCGGCAATATTTGGTAAACCGCTCTGTTCGCTAACTAATCAGGAAATGTATGATGTTGGAAGCTCTACTCGTAGGAAGCAATGAAAGGGCAGAGAGTTGTATTGTGTTGTGTTTCTATCTAGGGGTGGCGCAGCGAGGCGCGTAGAAGTAGGGGTTGGTTGGTATGTAGGAGTCACGTGACCGAGGCTACTAGTATTACTGCTTCAACATATGACAAATAAAAGCTGCGAGGGGCATTGTGAGCCAGCCGCGACACCGCAAGTTGCATATCCACAGTTCTCTCTAGTGCACTATCAAACCAACTATCCTAGGTATATTTTACTAGACCCCTCTCTGGCTGTATTGTGCATTATGGCAGATTCTGTACGGAGTACGATTTAAGTAGAGTTTTCGGTACGGGCCTATCCAAACATGCATATGCAATGCCAACAATGTCTGAAAGATATCTGTATTGAACTATCCCTTGCGTCAACGGCGCGTACTCCATCAGCCCTACAGAACCATGCAAATATAACTTCCAATATCACTGCCATTATAGATATATGCATCGTGCTATCCCTGGAGGTATCGGTGAGCGTATCTCCCCACACACCTGCAAGGGGGGTCTAGTGACGCCAGAAATCGCGCATTCCCTATGTTGTCGTCGGGGATTACCCAGTGTTACCCTATCATACTCATGTAGGAACGTCAATGGTATGGAATGTTGAAGCAGTAATACTAGTAGCCTCGGTCACGTGACTCCTACATACCAAACAACCCCTACTTCTACGCGCCTCGCGCAACCCCTAGATAGGAACACAGATACAACTCTCTGCCCTTTCTTTGCTTCCTACGAGTAGAGCTTCCAACATGAAATGGAATGCATATACACCAGGATAAAAATATTCTAGGAAAAGACGTCCCTGAAAGATAGGTCATTCATACATAACGAGCTCGATCCTGTCCCAGGATCAAGGTAGTTTTGCAAACACGCAATATTCTCTAGGGGAACTCCGCCACACCATGACCTTCCCAGAAGAAGTCGATGAATACTCCTCAATCCAGAGAGGGTTGGAAGCACTCAACGAAGCTGCGCAACGATGGCAGCAGACTATGCACAGTAACCAGGGCGACACGCTAAAAGGCAGCTGTGCCAGACAAAGTGTGCGCGATGAGCTGGTTCTGGAGGCGCTCAAGTTTCTCCAGATCGCACAAGGCCCCATCGATGCAGCGGCTACTTGTTACGAAAGGGTTCGATATAGCCATGCCATGAAAGGTCCAGGTTCAAGGGGTATCGGCTAATTAGTATCATAGACGGCTCATCTTGCCAGTGTCCGCGCTCTGCTGGAGATGGGGGTCTTCGAAGCGCTTCCGGCGGGGCGAGAATCTCGCAGCACGGAACAGTTGGCGCGGGAACTCAATGTTGACGAATCTCTTCTTGGTCAGTGTGCTTATGGCAATATGACTTATGTTATACCCCAGCTGACAGGATCACAGCTCGTCTACTGAGAAATTCTTCGCTGTACGGACCATTTGAAGAGACTGGGCCGGGCCAATACCGCCACACTCCATTTTCCGTGGCGTATCTGCGCCCTGAGATCCGCGGCATGTTTCGATTTGCGTGAGAGCTTCCCCTGTTACCTTCTGGAATTACAAATAACAGAGAATTCGATAGGATGGACGATCATATGCCCGCGCACCTTAAGCTGCATGAATTCCTCCAACGCAATGGCTGGCAGGAGCCCTCGTCCACAACAGACAACCCTTACACGTATGCCCACAAGACGAATGGAAAGAGCATGTTCGACAACCTCTCGGAGAAGCCGGAGCGGATGAAGGCATTCAATAACGGGATGACGCTGCAGGCGATAACGCCGCTATGGATGATAGATCTATTCCCCTGGAAAGGTTTGACCCAGTCAAAACCCAGCGCAAGCCAGGTTGTTGCCGTCGATATAGGTGGTGGTAAGGGTACGGGAATCAGCCGGATCAGAACTTTGTGTGATGATTTGCCCGGTCGCTATATCCTGCAGGATCAGGCACACGTTGTCAAGAGTGTAGAGGGGTCGCTGGATCCTATGATCGAGAGGATGAGCTATGATTTCTTTACTGAGCAACCTATTCGAGGTAAGACAGCTGGATATGACTGAATGTTTTGACTTAGCTTATGACATCCTTGCCAGGAGCTTTAACCTATCTGATCCGCCGTTGTCTCCACAACTGGCCGCAGGACAAAGTGGTTTGTATCTTGAAGAACATCGCCGCAGCCATGGAGCCTGAGAAGTCACGGTTATTAATTGAGGAGATAGTCGTACCGGCGGAGAAATCCGGTGTCGAGGAAGGGTGGATGGATATGATCATGATGTCTCTGGGTGCCAAACAAAGGACATTGAAAGAATGGGGGATGGTGCTGGGCCTGGCCGGGCTAGAAGTCAAGAATGTGTATCAGGTTCCGGGGAATTGCCATGGACTCATTGAGGCCTGGCTGAAGTGATTTCATCATTCTTTTGCTTCTTGTGTCTTCCAAGGTCTCATTTTGAACTCCCGAGAGTGATACCCGGGAAGGCCTGAAGAAGCCAAATTACATACTGGATAATATCACGTGTCTACTTGCTGCGAGAAAAATCATCGGCTTTACATCGTGGCGACAACGTAGACCTTTTCGATGTAAGGTCTAGCGAGAGCACCTCTGTGCCTTACCAGTATAATAATATACTGCATCAGAGTCCTCAACAACGTAATTGACATTCAGCTCTATAACTTTGTGGTTCGTATCAATTGGCCTACCGATATCTGGTGCAAAACCACAATCACAAATACCCAAAATCATGGCTTCCGAGCCGTTGCAATAATCGCCTCGGCCTTCATGGCGCCAACTCCGTCCTTCCCCATGTTCTCTTCCAGAATGCGCAGGGCCGCCTTTGGCACCTCTGCTTCGTACCTGTCCCGCTGCTCCTGCGTCCAGAACTTTCTGGTTATATGAGGGAGACTGATCTTGCAGGCCTCGGCAAGCTCCTGTACTGGCACTGAGTATTGCTTTGCCACGGTGGTAACATTGATATCTGTGAATCCTGCTTGCTCAAACAGAGCCCGCACCCGGGTCTCGTCGGTCCAATTCTCGTTGTACAAACCAAAAATGTCGTCAGTGGTTGGCGTAGGAAGATCGCTGGGTAGACTTGCGATGGCGGCCTGAATCAGAGTCATCCATACGGCTGGCAGATGGTGAGTTAGATATGTCAGGTATACTTGCTAGAGTCAACATACTTGTGGACCATGTAGAAACGGCCAATATGCCTCCTCGTTGGAGTATCCTGAAGCACTCTAGCGTAGCGAAGGTTAAATTGCTTCTTTAGCTTGATATCACCATACCGGGAGCAACCAACCTTCCATTGCAGCTTGATCATTTGGGAAGAGGTTAAAAGCTAAGACAAAATTAGCATTGACCACTCTGCTTAGTAGTATTTGTCCCCCTACCAAAACCCGAGAGGACATGGGTATAGTGTTCACTCGGAAGCTCGGTTTTATGCGCATCAACAACCCTGACTTCCGCATTGCGCCACCCTTCTTCGACCATCTTCTGCTTAGACACCTCGACCATAGCCTCAGATATATCGCCACAGGTCAACTGCCAATTGCAGGTAATTTCATCGCTAAGGCGACGATGAAGAGCACTAGAAACTGCCCCTGTCCCGCAGGCATCGTCGAAGACAGCCAGAGGCTTCCCCCCGAACCAGGCTATACCAGACTTCTCCACTAATTCCTCAGCAAACAGGTTACTAATTCTACTCCCACTCATGTATCTGCTAGCAGAGGCATGATTGTGCTTTTCTGGTGCAGTTGGGGTACGAGTCATGTTTGGTAGATTTCAATCAGGGCGTGAGTGTCATACTCGGCGTGCGAGGTACAGAATTCGGGAGGACTCTCGACTTTTCTTAGTGATGCTGCGAATATTTGTCTAGAATGTGATAATAATACCGAAAGATCACCGTACAGCAGTATAGCGGTAAGACGATGATATCCTAGAAGTTAGAGGCACCTATGGCGGAGCAACATACATGCCTTACAGGCCGTTAATCCTAAAAGATGTCTAATGTTGTAGATAAATCTGAGACCTTGCAGAAGGGTTGGGTGACATTAGCTGCTATCTCATGCACTGTCATAGCAGTTGCAGGCCGGAGAATGCTGCTAAACGAACAGAAAGAGGGTTTCCAATGTCTCCTGGCGAACCTCAGCTCATGGCGTCTAACATTCACTCATCATGCACCATAGCAGTTCCCTTACCTCATATGAAGCGCCGGACGATCGATCAGCAGTGAGGGCGCATACAGGCTACATCTTGGACTAGTCACTTACGCAACATATTTACACTGAAGGTCTTGAATTCGATGGTTCCTTGCGTTCCCCCTTCAAGGGGTAGAAAGTAACAAGATATGGGGTCCATGAGTGAATAAGTCAAGGGTCTGTTGCCATTAAATGAAATCCTTTCAAGTCTAATCTGTCAACTGACTATGTATCCTAAGCGTATACTTTGTGTAACTGTCAGTACAGTTGAACTAATTTCTACTGCTCATGTACAAATACAATCACTTTAAACCAGTTATTCATTATTGGCGGTGTGAGAGTGCTAGATCTAAAGATAACTCCGTGAAAGGATATACTGCTCGGGAAGGATAACTTGTTAAATAGGCGAGTTTCTACGAAACACTATGGATATAGTTAGAAGTGGCAGAAGTACTCCGGATGTATATAATAATAAAAGCCCGTCCTTGTGATAGGTAGAAAATGACACGGATGCCCCATATTACATACATTACAGCCATAAGGAGATTGCTGGTAATGATTTTACACTAGTTCTTCAAACAACACTTTATGCAGATTTGACCTAATGAGGGCGTACGTAATCCTCTGATACTAGTCTTACTACTACTGCGATTATCTAACAGAGCCGCACGTCAATACTTGAAGCTTTATCATGGGGTGTTTTCTCATATCATAAAATATGACTATCTTGTGATAGAACAAACAAATTTTAGATATGGTTGATTGACATCGTAAGTTTATCCCTTCCTCTGCCATTCTATGTAAGTCCCCAGTCTTTCGGGGAACGCAAAGTGACAAAACCCCATGAAATCTGCCAATTTATGTTACTTCAGGCTCGCTATGCAACAAATTCGCTGTAGTTATTCCCATGCTTGCCATGGCATTCTCTTCCCATCAGAATCAAAGCTTCGGGGATATCACAGGTGGCTCTTAGGCTGGGAGCAGCACCCGGAAGAATTTAGGCTGGCGGGCTTCTCCGTAAGCTCTACGCTCTTGTTGAATGCCTGTGTGGACGGAGGGACATCGTTCGCGGGGTTGAAAAGGCAGAAATTATAAGGACTCAGCTGAACCTGTGCCATTTCAGCCGGCATAACGGGAAAGTCCTCAACACGTGGGTTGTGAGTGAAGCCGTAGGTATGCCAAATGACAATATCATCGTCCCGGACCAAGTCTCGAGCTTCGCCAATCCATGATTTGATACCAGTACCGCCAAGGGATTGGTTCGTGTAGTCACCCGCTGGGAACAGCTGACGGTCCTTGTACTTCGTGACCCAGATTGGGCTCTCACAGAATTCCGACCGGCGCGAATGCCAGGACCCAGGGCGAGCGAGCAGCATCTATAGTCGTCAGTGTGGCCCAAAATTGAAAAGTCTGATCGACTTACCTGAGAGCGATGAGGCACCAGTTTGTACCCAATTGGAGTCAATGACACGGGGTTTTCGACATTCTCGTTCAAAATCTTGAAAACTCTTCCCTTCGAGATGTCGTCCTCCACAGTTCCTGCCCGATCAAGGATCTGCTGTTGGGTTATAAATCCGGTACCAAGGGGGTTCAGATCCTCATCCCACGGAAGGGGAACAGTATCGGTAGACGCAAAACTGTTCTTGTGACCGCCCATGGCTGGGTCGATACGCAGATTGAAGAGATGCTGATGATACGGGGCCATCACTCCATCCGCAACGCGTGTGCCCCAGGCCACCTTGGCATCTTTGTCGATTGGCTGGGTAGAGAGAATGCCTGTAGCACGGGTTTCGAAGGTGAGTTCTCCCGACTGATCGAAGTACCACATGAAAATATACTCGTAGTTCGCCACAGTGATGATCGTTTGCAACACAAGCTGGCGCTTTCTCACTACTGTTGCCTTTCCAGTCCGGTGGTTTGTATGCTTCCACTGGATTCCATTATCTATTTCATGGATGCAAATGGCATTCGGCCTAGGCGCAGGGCTTCCATCTTTGGCGACAACACATCCGTCAAGGTATTTGATGAGACCGAGACAATCACAGCCCACTATTATGAGTAATATGGTCAGACATATGTCGCAAGCCTAGACGAAAGGTAAAGAACGTACATTGAAGGTTGTTTGCAGTCACACCCGCACCGACGTTTCCCAGGTCAAATGCTCCCTTTCGATAAATTGGGTTACGGGGATCGCCGTATGGCACAAATATTTCCGAAAGAGAGAGACGATAGAAAGCACTCTTTCCATCAAAAGACACATCATGAAGGGTCATTCCTGACCAGAATTAGTACCTTAGCTATTCCTGCAAAGTTTGAAGTACAGCTCACCTTCACGCCAATTGAACCCAACACGAAAGCGCCATTTCTCCCATTCGATCAAATATCCATTGACGGTAAAGGACGCCCCCTCTGGCTGAACTACTTGGTAGGGCTTCAGGGTAGTCCGAGGAGGGTTCTTCTGCAAGCGATGATCATATTCTGGTTCGACGGGGTTGGTCCGACGATGAGGCACAGCCGAACCAACAGCAGTGGCGGTTTGGTCCGATCCCAAGGGCAGACGAATGATTTTTATCACCTCCATCTTGCAGAGATCTACAATGACCATGAAGTCCAAAGGGAAGCTATAATGACTGGAGTCGGGGTCGTTATTCTCGGGATTGCGCATGTACATGAAGACCTAGGAATGAACCTGTCAGCTGATTGTGCGCGAGTCGGCAGTCCAGCAACGCAGTACCTGGGTGCGACGAGTCTGTGTGTCTTCGCCATCTACGCCGTAATCCCAAGGATCGAGGACGACGGTGGTCTCATCAATTTGGAGTCTTTTGATCTCTGCCTGAACACGAAGGTCCTTCATGACAACCTGCGCCGCTTCGTTCATCTCCGCCCGGTCGACCGGTCCGTGAAAGTCGCGTGGAAGTTCTCTGTGATGGACAAGTGTCTGTCTGGAGAGGTCCACGATGCCTTCAAACAGACGAGGGGTGTACTCAATGTACCAAATGAGGAAGATCTGACGGGGGATGAAGGGAAGGGGCCGACCATGGTGCTCTGCGTCCAGGAAGTCAACAAGAGCAGCTTTGGCTGGTTCTTCCAGTCCAGCTGCTTTGAAGTGAAGTGAGATTCCATTGTATTTGGCCTTGACCAAATCAGTCGCCTGCCGGATTTCGTCCGGGCTGGCTGGATCCAAAGGGTGGCACGACATCGTGGAGAGAGGTGATTATATGAAAGCTTGATAGATGAGAAGGTGCAAATATGAAGGTAATAGGTGTTAATGTTATCAGCAAAGAATAAATATCACATCGTGGGGCCGAGTCAGCAAGCAGGACAGAGTCACTGAACACCAGGTGATTTGAACGCTGAGCATGCATCTCCACACAGTGGGCTGAGCCGAGTGCAGCGGTCCGGTCCTTATACCCAGTGACAGACTGTCATCAACTCTCCCACGTCCTTATGCTTGCACGGAGATTCTACCTGTACTCACTGCACTAGTATCATGGTAGAGTGTGATGTGCAGTGTGTTCTACAATAACTCGCGACAAGGCGGAGTCAGAATGGCCGATTCCGAGCATGTTCGCCAGCTGCTGCCAGCATGCGCATCCGCGGGAACTCCTTCTCTTCTTGGGTACCAATCCAATGGAAATGTTTGCTATCTGGAATTTTCTCGGCGTATCAAACAGTCTCCATCCAATGATTCACGCTATGCGACGAGAGAGGCAAGATAGTGGCCACATCAGATAAGAACATTGGCAACATCGGAAAGAGGATGATGCGGGGAAAGGGTTGGGGCCGAGTCAACACTTATCCGCATCTTCATCCTGTTTCCCAGAGTTCCTGGACGCCGTTCTTACCATCGCCATGCCACGTCGCGTATGGTCAACCGAAGAAGACGAAAAGCCCATTGCCCTTGTTGAGCAGTTGGGAGATAAGCGTGGCAGAGACAGTAAATGGACTGAGATATCCAAGAACCTACCAGGGCGGACAAACAAGGTCCGTCCTTCCGGAGACAGTTTGCGGGTTGAATACTGACAACAACACCAGGATTGTCGAAAGCGTTGGTTCCATTCCCTAGACCCAAAACTGCGCAAAGGTCGCTGGACCAAAGAGGAAGACGAGATTCTCCTCGCCGCTCATCGGCGACTAGGACCTGCTTGGAAGGAAATTGGTACGCTGTCGCATTGATTCGTCTTCTTTTGAATGCAATTTGCTGAGTAATAGCTGAGCAGCACTTCTCATCAAGGGCCGAAAGGATGATCAATGTGCGAAGCGATATACCGATATTCTAGACCCCTCTGTGAAAAACCGCCTCAGAAGTTGGTCGCAAGAGGAGGACCTTTATCTGACGACAAAGGTAAAGGAACTGGGGCATAGATGGGCTACAATATCATCGGGACTACAGGGTCGTCCTCCTTTGACTTGCCGAAATCGATGGAGAAGGCTATGCAAAGAAATCACAACCATGCCAAATCAACCCAGCCAAGGCTAGGACGATTCCACGGAATTATCACCATCCTCCGGCTCTGGCTCAATTTATCCAGGCTCTAGCAGCGGAAACGCCACTTCCATGGACAACGGCTCGCAGGAAGATGGTGAAAGCCCCGATGTTCATCTGGATGCGATGGATATGGCCACCGGATTGTCGGAAAACATATTATTATCCTCACCATTCGACCTGAACGATGCAGCTATTCTGTCCATGCGCTACCCAGATGAAGGCTATATGTCACTTCAGCATGACTCAGACATATTCTCGCACCCTCTCATGCAGAACCAAGCCCCTGAGAGCAACCAGGCGAGAACACACACCGGACATCTATCATCGAATGAGAACGTCGAGAGGAATACAATATCAGGGGATTTCCCCTCGATCTCAAGCCCCGAGAGTCGGGCTGCAGACCGCGACCGGCTTGTGTCAAATACCACCAATATCAGTGGTCAAGAAACATCGCCTACCAATGACCTTCACACCTTCAGTGCGGACAACATTCGGCTCGCCTTAGACTCATTTTCACATAGTAAAGAGCCCGATCAGATTGCCATGGAGGAAGCAGCCGTTCGACAAGTGCTCATGGCTGCTCAGTGGACCTCTTCAAGTTCAAGGGATACCTTGTCACGGTCATATCCTACCCAGGCGCAAGAGGTTCATCACCACCATCACTTCCACCATCATTTCCATCATCACCATTACCACCATCGATCTCATGGAACATAGTAGCTGCCGTAACATATAGTGAATAAACATATATACTACATCCATTTGGCTACGCAACATCTGACTTGTGTGCACCTGCCAAGACGAAAATTAAAGGATAGTTAAGGATATCATGTTGCCATACCATTTCAAATAGTCACTTCTATGCCCTACGACGTTTCGGTAATTCTGCGAGCTCTCTGAAACATGATTAGCTGTGAATGTGCGACCGGTCTCTTTAGTTGCATTCCTGCTCGGAACTGTGATAAGCGGAATTTCTTGGCCGACTGGGCCGAGTCAACAGCATCCCACTTCAAACTGATATGACTCGGCCCAGTCCTGATTGGCCACACCCCTCTTTTCCATCTGTCTGTGCATTTGTGCATACGGAACTTAGCACTATACTTGGACCTTGAAGGTGGGTAAAACATTTTTGCTCGCATTCAAGATATCCCCCCCCAAGTGGACTTACCAAAACTGCATCCCATCCAATCTACTCTGACATTGTATCTCTTGCCATCTCTTATCATAGCAAAGCTACGCGGACTTGCTCCAGAGGACCCAAAGAACTAGCGATGGAGAGATAGAAAGAAAAAAAAGTGAAAAAAATAAAATAAAATAAAAAAATAAATAAAAAGGTTTAATCATGAACACGTATCATTGCTCATATCTGCATAGCGCTTATTACGCTCTAATAACCCAAAGCCCTGTTGACATGATTGACTAGCGGCTTGCCCTGTGCCCGTCTCTCCAAATTATACGCGAAGATCTTCAACACGCGCTCATAGTAATGATTCGAGTTCCCACTACAATGAGGCGTGATAATGACGTTCTTATAACCCCAGAGCTTATGATCAGCAGGCAACGGCTCTGGATCCGTCACATCCAAAGCAGCACCCCTGATTTTGCCTTCATCCAGTGCAACCATCAAGTCCTCCGTATTGATACAGGGTCCCCTTCCAACATTACTAACATAGGCCTTCTTCTTGCTAAGGATGTCAAACTGCTCACGCGAAATCATTCCCCGGGTTTGATTTGTGAGCGGCAGTGTGATGACCAGTAGATCGAGATTCGATGCAAGGAATTCATTCAGTTGCTCTTTCCCTGCAAACCATGCTGATGGGAATTCGCCTTCGGGGTCGCCCAGTCCTGGTTCAGTATAGTCTTCGGATCTGCGAGACTCTGGGGTATCCCGGCTGTGCAATGTATACGCGTAGACATCCATGCCGAAGGCTTTGGCGACTCGGGCACATTGTCGGCCAATGCAGCCGTATCCTAGAATTCCACTTCAAGGTTGTGTCAGCACTGTTATGAAACAGAAAGGCGAAGGAGAGCGCTAAACTCACATCCTGAGGCCGACCGCATCTTCTGTATCCTCATCGGTAGGTGGATCTACCCACTTGCAGGCCCTTTGGTTCTCGAGATATTCCGGAACTTCCAATAATTAGTGCCTACAATGATTGTGAAGAAGTTGTCTTTCGGCCTTACTATGATGCTGAAACGCCAGGAACGTTGAGAAAACCCACTCCGCGATTTGGGGCCTTGGATAAGAATTAGTTGGCGAAGCTCACTGAAGCAAGTAGGTATTTTACTCACGGATGATTGCCATTGGATGTGCAAAATGCAATATCTGTGTCTTCAAAAAGCGGCATGCCCAGTAACTGATTGCATCCGGCACTTAACAGCTGAATATACTGCAGCTTTGGCACCCATTCCTTGGGAGGAAATAGTTGCCAGGTGAAGAGTATTGTAGCCTCTGCCCATGTTTCCTTGGAGATGGGTGGTATTCTTCTTTCGCGTACATCTCAACATAATGATACTCCACCCGAATTCCCGGGTTAGCCTGCCGCACTCTCTGGAGCCATTGGTCCGGAGGCGCAAAGGGCTGGATGAAGAGTAGAAGGTCTGGATATGTCATTTCCTTAAGGGGCCTGATGTTGATACCACGTTCTATGAGTGCAGGTCAACATCTACTTAAGATTCCGCTAATGACTCGGCTCTGTAGAGACCGAGTCAAGGGCCCGAAGCCGTGTCACGATGCCATCAGGACCGAGTCAAGAGATCCTATCAGTTGCGATGCCGAACCACTATCAATTGGAGAACTAGGTGCATATAAACACGGGGTGATGGACCATTCTAACTGTTCAACGATCATATCATCAAATTACGCGCACGAAAATATGGCAAATCGAGGGAAAAGCCTAGACTCGGAGATCTTCTCCATTGCCGACTTGCAGGCCAAGGCATCGGAGAAACTTCCAAGAGAATTCAAGGGTAGCTATCCCTACTAGATCTGTGTATTGCGGCATCCGCTGACCACAACAGAATTCTTCAATGAAGGCGCAATGGATCTCATCACGTACGTGGGATAGATTCCATATCGTATCATATCTTCATAACACAAGCCTAGGGTGAAAGACAACGAAGATGCCTTTAATCGTTATAAAATACGCCCACGCGTTCTTCGCGATGTCTCTAACCTGGACACCTCCACAACGATCTGCAATACCAAAGTTTCTTTCCCGTTTGGATTTTCGCCCGCGGCCTCCCACAAGATCGCCCACTCAGACGGCGAGGTCGGAACTTCCAAGGTTGCTGCTGAGGCGAATATCTGCATGGCGTTGTCTTCACATGCAACCTGCTCATTAGAGGACGTCATAGCAGAGGGGTCGGGAAATCCATACATGATACAATTCATCATATTGAAGGATCGGGATATCACGAGGCAACTACTTGAGCGCGCAGAGAGTGAGACCAATGCTTTCTCTTTTTCATCATTGCTGGTGCTAATTCTTCTTACATCTTCAGAATCTGGGTACAAGGCAGTCATGTTAACAGTGGATGCGCCAATGCTCGGACGGCGTCTGAACGAGTACAGAAACTCTTTCGGAATCCCAAAAGGCATGGGATATCCCAATCTTGCGCCTGGCCTGGATATGAGTAACTTGACCGAGCCGGGCGAGGGGCTAGCATATGATGAGTTACGGATGTTCTAAATTTTCCATCAAACCATTAATGATGTATTCTTAGAGGATGGCATTGAGTGGGCCGAGGCCATCGCATGGATAAGAAGTGTAACTAAACTCGACATTTGGGTAAAAGGAAGTAAGTTCCCGAATTGCCTCGTATTCTGTGGAGAGCTTACATTATCTATTAGTCTATACTGCTGAAGACGTCGCACTGGCCATACAGCATGGAGTCAACGGTGTTTTGATTTCCAACCACGGCGGTAGACAACTGGACGGCGTACCAGCCACTCTTGATGCACTACGCGAATGTGCGCCTGTCGCAAAGGGCAAAATAGCTATCGCCATTGATGGCGGTATTCGCCGAGGAACGGATATTTTCAAAGCTTTGGCCCTGGGAGCGGACTATTGCTTTGCAGGGAGGATACCAATCTGGGGATTAGCGGTCAGTTTATTATTGTCCTTCCATGGACCTTTTCTGACTTCGAACATTTAGTACAATGGAACGAAGGGCGTGGAGCTTGCTGTCAAGCTATTGCAAGAAGAATTCAAATTGGCCATGTGCCTTGCTGGGTAAGAGACTTGGCTGATTTCTTCGGTGGCTGTTGGACATCCACAATTTATAGAATACTGACTAGAACTCAGATGCAAAACTGTCAAAGATATCAACAAGAGTCACCTGTCTGTTCTTGAGACGAACGGTGTACTTTCGAAGCTCTAGGATTCATGGCACGCTATTCTGACACCCACATCAGTATTCAATCCAGAACTTCGTTTGACCATGGAACATATAGATTTGCGGGGCTATACACATGGGATCAGAGACTACTGGGATCAGAAGGGTGTGGACACATGTGTAGTTGCAGCTGAACGTAGAATAGCATGCAATCTCAGTACCGTATAACTCTAGAGTAAAAGTTGCTTCCAGCAAGGATGGCGGAGAACAAGAGGTAAATGGGCCCTTTGTATGCCCATTCAAGTTAATCATAGACTATCTCAAATCATATGTAGATATCACACCTGGGTTTATTTGAATGCTCTAATTATTAGGGAATGCTTTCTGCGAGTCACAGTGGAATTTAGTTCTCTCCCTGCAGCTAGTGAGATTTTGGGGCCTCAGATAGCTACATTGGTTTCACTGATTGTCAGCATGTGAGATTCATAATCTGACATGATATGATGGAGAGAGTGATGTCATGATCGACGAGGTTTCGAAGGTCTCCCCGCGATGATTGAGTTGACAAATCCCTCGGGGCGCAGGGATCGTCGCTGGGCTGAACTGTGATGCCCGGCTGATAGAGATCATACTACTAAGGGTGGGTGGGTTTCGATTTCAATTGTACTTTGGATGAAATGATCTTTACCAGTATACGACCAAAGAGACTACTGCTTGCTTACTAGTAGTAGTTTGATTGGATTTACGAGTGTTTGTCATGTGCCGAACGGATGGAGTGGTGGGATAGTGGCTGGGATATATATTTGGATGACTGATGGCATCACTGCCACATCCTTTCAGTCATCCCAACTCGTAACACATCCTTCTTGATCAAACCCGAGGTAATAGGTCAATAATAAGGAAAGAAGCACGATGGAGGATTCGAATGAGCTCGCAGCGCCTGATAGGTACAACAATTTGCTCACTACTCTTGGCAATGCAGGGTCTACAAGGCAAGGCTGAGTACCGCGGGGAACGAGGTCAGACGTGAAAGGTCCCTGGAAGTACCTCTGCGACATATTTTAGCAGTGTAACATGTCATATAATAAAGTTGAATCTTTGAAAGAGCATTAGGTAACACCCAGGCAATGAGAAATGTCAACAAAAGCGTTAGGCAACACAAACGGTGACACGTTTTCTGCCTGCGATACAGGATGAAACCAACATGACTAATTCTGTCAACGGCGCTTTGACACCTCTTCCAAGCCAAGACCATGCAGGGCTTTGAGGGGTCAATGATCATCTTACTCAGGGTGTTTGTTGGTAGTGAGCTGCACACTCATTTTCGGGCTTTAAGAGTCGATGGCGGTGATGTCCGGATCCATGCCATGTATCCGCCGTGATCCACCATGTCTATTAATAATGACAGAGAGAGACAACAAGAGAGACAAAAAGTCGGGAATAAGAGAGAAAATCCGGTGGGACTGCCGTGTGCCAAGGACATTGTTCCTCTTTTTTCCTCCCCAATAGGTTTGACAACCCGGAGGTGCTTCCCACATCAGCATGAGATCTCGTGCAGGTGAGTTGGGTGAGGAGAATAATCCCGATGGACAAGCGGGGAAGCGAGACTGCAGCTGGTCCCATGTATCCATGCAAATGAGCGGATTCAACATCATATGAAGGAATCCACACGTGCTACATGCTGCTTGCTGCTTGCTGCAGTTTAGAATTGAACCTACAGTTGCACACAAACCATAACGGCACGTCAATGCATGATGTAACGTGGGAGACTGTTATTCAATGGCCAAGAGAACAGGGAGGCAATGGCAATTGGGCAGAAGGGGGCTATGTAAGACAGGTTGAAGTGAGACAACGGGAAGAGGCAGAGGGAAAATTGTGAATAACAACAATCAAAAGGGAATAAATGAACGGACAAGAGATTTCTCTAGAAGACTTG
The DNA here is from genome assembly GCF_003184835.1 of Aspergillus costaricaensis CBS 115574. Classification (NCBI taxonomy): domain Eukaryota; kingdom Fungi; phylum Ascomycota; class Eurotiomycetes; order Eurotiales; family Aspergillaceae; genus Aspergillus; species Aspergillus costaricensis. Next base: position 208,318 of record NW_020291817.1, read on the forward strand.
GCAGTGGAGCATTCACGGGCGGTCTGTTTACTGATTGGCGAGAGCGGATGTAACCCCCCGCTCGGGGGCCCCAAAAAGGAATGTGGTCACGCTCGGAGGGACCAAACTAAACTCCTCTGGGGCATCAGGCCTCCTGTTTGGGATGAAAATAAAAGATGCATCTTTTGATCCCAACTGAAAGGGAAGGTCCTCACCACGTGTTCTTGGGGGCGGACGACAAGCCTGCGGATCGTTGGTGATAGTGGCAACTAGACCGAGAGAGCTGTTTGCTTGTATCTATCGATCGGTGGGGGACAAAAATTATTCTCAAACATGAAATCAATCTAGTGGTACCCCTATTGCAATTAATGGAACACGATGTTTGGGATGGATGGATTTTGCCCCGGAACACACGACCGATGATAATTGCAGTTAAGATTTCCCCTGTCTCAGACTGACTTCCCAGGGTCTGCGGGTCTTGGCCCCGAGGCTGATTGGTTTTCGGGGCACGTCTGGCAACGCCGCTGCTTCTAAATTTACCGGCTCTCGCCTGCACAGCCAATGGCTTCCAATCTTACTGGTGGACCATCAGGGTCCAGGGCCCTCAGGGTCCAACTTTCTCTCCGCCAGGCATCCATCTCTTTTCTCCCTCGGTCATTAGTCCTGTGTAGTGCTGGGTAGTACTGTGTAGTAGAGACCACTAGTCTCGGAGCACTACTGGTAGTCCACAAGTCACTAGACTGCTTGGAGGTTGGCACACTGTGAACCACCCAGCTTTAGAGTTCGCAGGTTCGTTGGACTGGCCAGCGTGCTATATTGCCCGTTTGGATGCAGGGCTGTGAATTGAAACTGCGGCTCTATCCGTGATTGCTGGCTGTGAGAAAGACTCCACCTCCTCAGGCCTCCATCATCATGGCGTCCTGCTCTTCTTTCCCCATCTCTCTCCTCTTTTTCTTTCTCCTCCTCCTCCTCTTCTTCCTCCTCTCTTCTTGAAGAACCCCTCATTCCCTTCTTTCGCCTTTGACACCTTTTTCCATCATTCCGGGCTCCCATCCCGGTCACGCCATCTCCGTCCCTCCACCCTTCAATGGGTGTGCTCTTAGTCCGTGGTGCCATGCGGTCCGTCTGCTGAGATACTGTGACTTTCCTGCTGCACCATGAAGCTCTTCAATCCTCTCCGTCGCTGTGGCCCTGCCATGCAGCGTCTGCGTACATCTCCTGGCGAGTTCTTCGACTACACATGGGAGTTCACACGCCGATATTTCTTCACTGTCTCCTTCATCGCACTTTTTGGCGCCAAATTGCTGCATCTTTACGCTCACATCCATTCTCTCCCTCCTCCTAAATTCTTCCTTTGGGGCTCGACCTTTTTCTTCCAGGATGTGATTCTCACCCTCCTCATCCGCTTTTTCACTCAGAAATTCCACTGGCGCACTGTTGCACTGTTATCAGCTTTGGTGATTGTACCATTTAGGTAGGCTGCGCACATACCAGAAATGCCTGTCAATCACTAACCAATCTAGTTTAATCATGTCCGGAATGACCGCCGCGAATACCTCCTTTTACATCGTCACCGGTGCCGAAATTCACTGGCGACAAGCCAAAACCTTCCACCGCGATGCCGCTGCCATGCGCACATTGTTGCAGGGACTGACAGGATTCCTGATCGTGGAAGGCATTCTGCTCACTGTAGCATGGTTTCTGTCTGCACCACTGCATCGCGTTGTTGGTGGCATCCTCACAATCCTGGGACAGCCGTTCAAATGTTTGTTCCGTTGTATGAGCCGGGTTCGCGCGTTCCGCCCGAGATCTGGATTGCCGGAACCCGAGATCTACGAGCAGATCGGCGTGGATGACTATCTTGACGATAAGAGTGACGATGGCTCGTCGATCCACCTTCTCGAACCATATGGGGAAGTTGCACCTGCCACGAGACGGGGACACTCGATTCTGGTCAAGCTGGCCGTCTGGGTGCCATTCCTCAGCTTGGTCTTGCTGCGCGTGGTTCGACCCTGGGATCCCGCCTACATGTTCCTGTCAGAAGCCTTGCCGGTGGCACCCTTCATCGGTGGCCACCGACACTCCCCCGTCCGCGCTGGGGGGCTGCCAGGCGACTATGAGTGGCTGGAGAGTCGCACACCGTTAGACAAGGTACCCAAATGGGACTGGCTGCCCAAGGGAGGACTGCCCGGCTTTGAGGACTGGACCAGGACGGATGTGCCTCGGTTGCATTATAACCCCGAAAGTGATCCGTTGCATGTGCCTAACCTGCAGAATCCGGTGTTGGACCCCTTGCAGGAGGTTCTGTCCAGCGGCAACGTCAATATTAAACATGTTATCCTTATCAAGTTGGAGAGTACTCGGAGCGACGTCTTTCCCCTGCGCAAGGACGCTTTCATGTGGAATCGCATCGCCAAAACTTATTCAGATAAGAAAATCCCCGACGACGTTCAAAAGCTCGTCGCAAACCTCACCCGCACTTCCGAGTTCCTAACCGGCTTTGACGCGGGATTCGGTCACGACAACGAGCATGATTACGGCCGTCGGTCATATGGCGGCATCAGTGCCCGCAACGCTTTTACCACGGGCACCTACACCCTGAAGAGTCTTGTCGGGACGGTATGCGGAGTGACGCCATTAGTCGCCGACTTTAACCGCGAATACAACCATCACATCTATCAGCCGTGCATGCCGCATATCCTGGATGCATTCAACCACCAGGATGATGTGGATACCAACCGCACCACTGATCAATCCGACTACCGCACCTGGCCATGGCATTCGGCATGGATGCAGTCCGTCACCGAGGGCTATGATAATCAGGACAAGCTCACACCGAAGTTGGGATTCCATGACGTAGTGACCAAAGAGTCTTTGGAACAGGCAAATGCAACGCATTCCGCCTCCTCGTCGAAGGAGGTCAACTATTATGGCTACCCTGACATGGTACTGGGCGACTACGTGCGCGATGCGCTCGACGATGCCGAACACAACCACCGCCGGCTGTTCCTGACGCATCTGACGGGCACAACGCACCACCCGTGGGGAATGCCCGACAACGCATACGAGGAGATGGTGTCATCCAAGAACACCAATTCCAACGAGGATATCAACAAATACTTGAACACCATCGGATATATCGACGACTGGTTGCAGGAGATCATTGACATCCTGACCGAGAAGGGCGTTATCAACGAGACATTGCTCGTGATGGCTGGTGATCAGTAAGTCATGCTCCATTATCTGATGTGTCGTATACTAACCAGACAGTGGTCTCTCCCTTCCGAATGACGGCGGCGTCACCCCATACGATAACCCCCACATCGGCAGCTTTCACATCCCAATGGTGTTTGCTCATCCTCATCTCCCATCTATTGAAGTCAACACTCCAGTTATCACTCAGCAAGTGGTCCCTACCATCCTGGACCTGCTGATCCAATCGTCCTCTCTGGGACCCAACAGCACCCATACCGCGCAGGACCTGCTTTCCATCTATGAAGGCCAGTCGATGATCCGCGAGCTCGTCCCGGAAATGGACGGCCGCCAGAACTGGCAATTCACCGTCATGAACACCGGTGGTTCATGGCTGGCAGTGCGCTCCGCTGCCCATCCCGAATACCGACTGGTGATTCCGCTGGTGGACGACGTCGAGTGGCGTTTCACGAACGTCGAGCAGGATCCGGAGGAGCAGCACCCGGTGACGGAGTTCAACTTGGTTGATCTGGCCAAGAGGCTGGAGAAGGAACACGGCAGTGATGCAGTGGATTGGGTGCGTGATGCCGCCCATGTCGCAGAGTGGTGGGTGATGGAGAACTGGCATTTGTACCAATATCATCCTAAACATTAGGATGTTACGACCTATGCGAGGATTAGTTGAAGTGAAACATTTGTACATAGTCTTGGATGATATCATGATATCAGACATTTGCAGCATTTGGCGTTTATGCTGTATTTCACTGGCGCGCTGCTTTACCCATACTATCTTTCTCGAGATTAACTTGACCCTTTGTTATGCACCTTGCAGTCTCCTATTGACAGCGATTACCTAGAATGTCGTTACTAAGACCAATCTAAAGCCTAGTTCCTCGGCGCCCAGATCGTGATCTACCGTAGGGCCAGATGGAGATGTTTGCAGATCGTTATTCATTGTTGGTTTGACTTGGCAGTCTTGGTCACTACATTATTTGAATCCCCCATTGGACCGTAGATAGTACTGCAATTCATCATATACATGCATATACTGTACTCGGATATGGTCATCTCAGAATACATCAACAGTTCACCGCTTCTACCGTATAACAGCACATGTATGCCTCAGGCATGAGTATATCACGTGCCTCCGATAGCGGCCCCTGAACCAAACCTCACCTCAATCAAGCCAGGGATATCATCACCTCCGAAGCTTATCAGTCCAATTGCGCCGCCACACGATAAGCTATCCAGGAACACCGTCGGCCTACCTATCACCATGTGTGCTTTCCACACTAGCTTCATCCTTCGCGCAGCCTTTACCAGCTAGCTGGATGATGGTTCATGATTCACCATGAGTCATGCAACAATATCCATCCATATCAACATGATGGTCAAAATATCCTCAACATCATGAGGATACTACTACTATATAATTCACAATGACAGCCTCAATCACCATGGCCTACATACTCCCAGCGAACCATCTCCTCCCACCCTAGCCCATGACCACGACATCCATAACACTAACACAACCACCATCAACAATGACGACCACCTCCACCCTACCACCCCCCCTCTCCACAACCAGCATACTCACCCTCCTCACCACGCTCTCCCTCCCCCCACCAACAACCATCATCCCCCTCCCCGTCTCCGCCGCCTTCCACACAATCTACCTCATCCACTACGCCCCCTCCGCCGCCGCATCCGCCACGCCCCCAATCCGCGCCCGCGCAGACCCCTCCGACGGGAGCATCACCCTAGTGCTGCGCATCTCGGGGACCCAAATCCCCCGGATAAAGACCCTGAACGAAGTGGGTGTAATGACCTGGGTGCGACGGAATACTTCCATCCCCGTTCCCGCGGTGATTGCCTACTCGGCGAGTCGAGACAATCCCCTCGGGTATGAGTTTACCTTGTTGGAGCGGGTGTCGGGCGTGTCTGTTGCGGAGGTGTATGAGGGTCTTGATGAGGGTAGGAAGAGGAAATTGGTGGAGCAGGTGGCGGGGTTTGTGGCGGAGTTGCATGGTAAGCCCTGGAAGGGGGGGTATGTGGGTGGACTGCAGTTAGCAGCCCAGGGTAGTGATGATAGTGCGGAGGGGATGGAGATAGTGCGTGGTCCGCCTATTGAAGAGACGTATTGGCAGACGCAGGATGTGGAGACATATTGGGCCGGAATGGGTGAAACGCTGGAAACGCTGAATCCGTTCAAGAGTGATGGGTATGCGAGTTACACGGAGTATAATATTGCGTGTGTGGAGCGGTATATCCATGCTATTAGCATCCACCCATCACTATCGACACATAGGGATTTAATCCCTCGGTTGGAGGAGTTCATCTCAGTTATTGGGTTCGATGACAAGCTGAATGATGTACCCTATGTGTTGGCCCACAAAGACCTCCACTTCGCGAACATCATGTGCGATCCATCGTCTCCCGAATGTCCTATTACCGGCATCCTGGACTGGGAGTTTGCAAGCGTGGTGCCGGCGCCGCGGTGGAATCCGGTGCGGGCGTTCCTGTGGAATTATCGGTATGGGGTGGAGGATAAGGCGGAGAGGGATCGGTTGGAAGGGGTGTTTGAGGAGGTGTGTAAGAGTCGAGGGCAGGGGTGGGTGTTGGAGGGGATGAAGTTGAGTGAGAGGCAGGAGGGGATGCAGAGGGTGGTGAATCATGTTAGGGCTATTGTGGAGGTGGGTGTGAAGGGGGCGGGGGAGGAAAAGGAGGGGAAGGTGAGGGGGTGGAGGGAGATGGTGGAGGAGGGATTGAAAGTGTTTAATGTGTGAGTAGACATTGAAATGTCTGTATACTACATATGTACCTCTAGCAGCTCAATCCTGGAAAATTACAATTGAATGTACATGCATTAACACTCCATATACAACCCTCCATACTACATATACAGTAAGTATAATCACAATTTGGCCTCCCTCTCCAACTTCTTCAACTCCCTCCTCAAAATCTTCCCCGACGGATTCCGCGGAATACTTTCCACGAACCTGACACCTCCCCTCAACCTCTTATACCCAATAACCCTCTTCTCCACGAACTCCACAATCTCCTTCTCCAACCCCTCACCCCCCTTCCCAACAACATCCCCCTTAACCACGACATAAGCCCTCGGCAACTCACTCCCCGCCAACCCACTCTTCACCCCAACAACACCCACATCCTTCACAGCCGGATGCCCCAGCACAATCCCCTCCAACTCGGCCGGCGCGACCTGAAACCCATTATACTTGATCAACTCCTTAACGCGGTCGGTGATATAGAAGTTCCCTGCTTCATCCTCGTACCCCACATCCCCAGTCTTGTAATATCCGTCTTCGGAGAAGGATTCCTTATTCGCGGTGGGGTTGTTCAGATACCCGAGAAAGACGTTGGGGCCCTTTACCCAGAGTTCTTTCTCTTTGTTATCTCCATCGTGAATGGGATGGTATTTGGCTGTCATGTTGGGGATGAGTCGCCCAACGGAGCCGGGGTGGGTGTGGGCTTCGGTCCAGGTCTATCATTCATTCAGTTCATTAGTTATCTCTTGTTTTGTGGGATAGTAGGAAGGGGGTACGTACCTGGAAATGAATAGCAGGCGCACACTCGCTCATCCCATATGCCTGACGAACCACAAGACCTAACTTCTGCTTCGCAGCGTGGATCAAATCCACAGCTAGTGGTGCCGCAGCAGATACCACCATGCGCAAGGAGGAAAGGTCATAGTTCTTAGTGGCAGCGTTGGAGACCAGCTCCAGAATAACGGGGGGCACGACGTAGGCGTACGTGATGCGATGACGCTGAATGATATCGCAGAACGAGGGGAACTGGAAGCGCGGGAGGACGTACATGGGCACGCCGGTGTAGACGGTGTAGTTGAGGAGGAAGCCGATTCCTTCATTAACGGACATCAGTGTTTTGGGAGAAGAGGCAGGGATGGGGAAGGGAAATACCGTAAATATGGAAGAACGGCAAAATGCCTAGAATGCGATCCTGGTTCCAGACCAGCTGGCCCTGCTCGGCAACGGCACTTTGCACCATGTTCGCGACCATGTTCCGGTGCGAGAGCATCACGCCCTTAGGTAGGCCGGTTGTTCCGGAGGAGTAGACCAGGAAGGAAAGGTCCTTTTCGGGGTTCTGGATCGGGGGACGGTGCGGTGCGACGTAGTCTGTGTCTTTGATAGTCGCCCATAGTGGATCTAGTTGATCGAGGAGGATGACACGGTCGCGGGAGAGGCCGGCGCGGTCAATGGCTTCGTATACGATGGAGGCTTGCGCGGTGGTAGTGACGATGGCTTTGGCGGCTGCATCAATCAACGGATGGCGCAGTTCTTCGGCGCGATAGCTGGGATTGACTGGGCAGACGACACCGCCGATGGCCAGGGTACCCCAGATCAGCGGGGTCAGGTCAATGGCATTCGGGGCGAAGACGACGAGCACGTCGCCGGGTTGCCAGGACCATTTGGATTGGAGGTGGTGGCCGAAGTGGAGGGCGCGTTGGCGGATTAGTTGGAAGGAGAGGCTACGGTTGGTGAGAGGGTCGACGAAGAGGGCTGTATGGGATTAGAATTGTTGATATCTGGCATGATGCGATGGTGGAGAACGTACGATGGGAGAGTGGATACGGGCGATCTGAACGTTCGAAGAGAAACGACCAGAGGTCGGTGGAGGGGATCTCCACGTCGGGGAAGGGAGATACGGAGATGGTAGCCATGGCGTAGTACAAGTTGAAGATAGATAAAAGAATTGGGGCAGGGAACAGAAGGAATAATAAATATTGGACTAGTTTTATTAAGCCCGGGGCTGTCATGCAAGAAAGTGGATCATGTAGCTTCACGGGCCATCTCTTTGTTGCCTTCACAACGGAAATGAAAGCCGGCAGACTGCACTCACAGCAGCTTATCTTGAGATCGCGTTCAATATACTCCGACTAGCTGAGCTGAGTCTGTGGCGAAGGCTCACTATCCTGCCATCGTCGGTCTAGGATCAATAGTGTGGACCAACCCTAACAACATGCCGAATAAACCGCTACTCCCTTTCTTGGATAGAGGGCCAAGCAGCAGCGGGCGAAATACGATTTCCATTGGAGTGATGTACATGCACTATCCATTTCTCTGTATAGCACAATCTGCGATCTCTGAATTTCAATCAGCATTCGATGTATTGTCTGTCCGTATCATCACCAGATCATCGGTCCACCTCGGCCGCATTTTCACATGCAACGTCAGCCGCAGTCCCCATCCACAGACCAGATCTCACCCTCGACAATTGGATTGATTTGATCAGACTAACCATGGTCTTGCATAACGTGAGCTAACTAGCACAACTCAAACAATCAATGCATCCCCGAGACATAGCCAGTGTGTAACGGGCAAGTTGTTGCACCTTCCCGTGTGGTGAGGGCCGTAGCTCAGTATCCACCATGTGACTTTGTCTTCATCTAAAGGTATTGTCTGATCGGACTATTAGATGGAATTTGTCTTCTGTTCTCAAATCATTGGCAGATAGACGAACAGGTCTATGGCACGAGTCATATCTGCTCTCTCGGATATAATAAGCAGGCATTGTGAACAGTATGCACATTGATTTACGTGCTCAGCACGAAATTATACGGATTCTATGGATTGTGCTTTTATATACATTAAATCGCCTCCCATTAGTCGTCTAGTCATCCAATTATTTTTCCAAGTACTCTATGCATTGTTGGCGCACGAAAAGCTGGACCGGGAAGAGTCGTCGTGGATCGCCTTGCCGGACGCGTACAGACCAAGACCACACTACACAATTAGCAAAAACTCACATTATGATGAATGGGAGAAAACTTACCATAGCACCACCAATGGCAAAGATGAGCATGTTGATGATGGTTAGGGCGCACTTCTTCGGGCTTGACCACCACTGCCCGTAGTTCATGTGCAGCCAGTAGGCACCCGGCAGACCGAAACTGAACCAACTGGCAAACAGCGAACTGATCAGACTGACCAGGTTGCTGAAAGAGGGGATACCCTCGCCGATGATCCAAGCAATCACCCAGCAGGTCACGCCAATACCGATCCAGGATCCCACGGAGACCCAGTCGTTCTTGTGCATACGTCCCGACTTGCGGAAGATGCGCACATAGATGTACTTGAGACCAACATGTCCGTTGACCACACCAGCACCAATAATCTACACACATCAGAACAAATCCTCGAACACCGAAAGAGGGTAGACTCACAGTAGGAATGGCCATGCCGTAGGCCACCTTCTTCAAGACAGGACCAGCCGATCCCAGAGCCGGCGAGTCAACTCCATTACCCACATAGTAATAGATGACGATGGCGGCGGTGACGTAGAGAGAAATTTCGAAGCCCTGCAGCAGGCACAGCGCCTTGGGGAAGTCCTTGGGTTCCTCCATCTCGGCGATCAGACCGAAGAAGGCGACGTGGGCGCAGTAAGCAAACATGATCTGGGTCACACCACTGAATGCCGTGTACAGGTTGGTCTCGGTAGTGATGCTGATGTTCTGTCCGCCCTTGTACTGCACACCGACACCGATCATGGTGATCATAACCGCAGAGAAGATACTCAGGAAGGCTAATCCATTAGCGTCGTCCTGCATAGATGGGGAACGGAAACCTACAGGCAGTGGAGATGTAGGTCAAGTTCTTGATGGTGCGGGGCAGCGAGAGAACCAGACAGATGACGAACGCGACGATACTGAACACGATGGAGCAGGTACCGTGGTCGGTAATGGTGTTCATCATGACGGTGAAGGTGACGATGTGGCTACCCATGATGAAGATAGAGAAGAGGATCTGGCCCAGACCGAACAACTCCCGGCCAAAAGTACCCATGAGGATCTCTCCCGCATCGGCAAGGTTGTGGATGTAAGGGTGGCGTTCACGGAATTGACCAATGACATAACCAGTGTAAAGGGCGAGGATACCGAGACCGATGATGAGAATGAGAGAGCTGCACCGGTTAGTCGCAGCGCAGAAGCACCGAGGCGCTGACTTACGGAACAAGACCCAGGGCCGTCATAGTAGCCGGAAGAGACAAGACACCGAGCGACACGGATTCAGCAATCATGACTAGGCTGGTTAGTATCTCGCAATTCGCAGTTATCATTCTAATCACATACACATTCCGCATTGCCTAGTGCCATTAGCTTGTTGTCTATCACCACGCGCGACAGAAGTACTTACCACCACTTCAAGGTCTTGTACTTGACCTCCGCATTAGCTTCATCGCCAAAGGCGTCCACCTCGGGCGCACCATCGATCGCCTTGAGGTCCTCCACGTCCTCATCCTTCTCCCGCTGACTCTTGGGCTCAACCGCATCGGGCGGAGGGGCAACGCCGTCCAAACGCATCGTGACTAGAAATGGGAGCTGTGTCTAGTTGCAGATAGACGCAAGTAGCAGCAGCAGCTAAAGTGCCGATGAACGTGAAACTGATACTAAAAAATTCTCACGGGTGGGTCGATGACGATCTGGTCCTCCGCTGGCTGAGCCTCTGCAGGATGAGCTGCCGGCCACACAAAGGTCGAGGTTGAACACGGAGGAAGACGAAAGGCCAGATGAGAGAAGGAAAGGAAGAAGGAAGGAAGAACCAGAAGATAGAAAGGTAGGTAGATACCCTGCCACGTTGAATCGCGGTTACTACATCGGGGGGGGGAGCGCGGGCGTGGCTTGTCCGTTGAGAGGCCGAGGGCCGTGCCCACCCGCTAATTGCATCTGTATCTAGCTTTTTTTTTTCTCATACAATTTTCCTTATCAGCAGCATAGTTAGTTAGCCAGTATCGAAAAAAAGAAAAGGGAAGATCCTGGTGTTCCTGCCCCACAGGCAAGCAGTTTCTTTTAGTGTATTTTTAGCTGGTCGAACCAATGAGGCAAAAGAGAGGTTAAAATTAAGTAACAGAAAGGCTCCCGCCCCGCCCAACCCTGCCGCGCCCCGACGATAGCCGCGTCTCCGCTGCACGCTGATTGGTGCGGTGACCCTGGCCCTGGTCGGCTCGGTGGGATTCCGATTGTGCTTCTAGAAAGCATTGTTACATCTGCTTGCCACTTATCGCTTTTTCGGTCTGTTCATGACTGCCACAAATGACTGATCATTAGCTCATCGTTTGCTCGTCAGCTAATCGCTCGCTTCTGATTGATGGACACTGCTTTCCTTCTTGCATCTCGGTCTGCATTAGAAGCGAAATCCCCGCGGCGATGCTCCACCCGCTGCAGGCCATCCGCCTTGCCACCCACTGCCTGCTCGTTTCTCCGGATATTGTTTGCGGGTTAGCGTCTGTTTCAACGACGACGAAGAACCGAGTTATCCGGGTGCCTAGGAATTGTGCCGCGTATTGCTAGGCTGCATATCAAGCAGGTATCGGTGTGTTTGGGTCCGAAGACAGCACACCATGTCTATCGTCGATGCTTCCCAGAAGAGCTTAAAGTTAAAGTAGCAGTTCAAGATAGCTTGGACGTAGTACTTTCCAATAAGATTCCAAAGCTCACAAAGTATATGCTCCGCAGTATTTTATTGGCAATGTGCTTGTTTCAATTGGCATAGGAGCTGCGGCCAAACGCTGTCATAAGGATATATTGTTCTCCACACATACTAGTAGTAGTACTGTCTTGGGGGTGGTGGTGCAACGATAGAAAAGCTCCACTGGTGGTACTGAATTGAGAATCAACTCTCAAGAAAACTTGGATTTAGCAGATTGCAGATCTATAATCTATCATTGTTATAATCCTATCTATGACAGAATTATCTTTTATTATGGTCCATCTAAAAGTCTGTACTCTGGGATATTATATATCTCCTTTATGAGAGACATTGTCTTCACGTTTACGACTTAAATTTGCAGAATTTAAATTATCTTTTTCTCTACGAGCTGTATTGTCTATCATCTCATATCAGTTCTCTTACAGGTCAGGGACCAATCCATTACTTATTCTCATTAATGTGACATATACAACAAGGAATACTACTAGTGCTTGTAATATCGAGGTGCAGCTCAGAGTATTCAGTGGCATTAAATGTTCGCTTTCACTATACTCTACCTACACTGTATGTATCCGCTGCGGTCTCACCGCGCAGTATACCCTCCATCAACAGGAATCACAGCTCCCGTCATCCAATTGGCATCCTCACTCGCCAGCGTCACGGCGACCCGCGCAATGTCATCCGGCAACCCGGGCCCATTAAAGGGATGTCGTCGGATCAAGTCCTCCGCGGCATGCATGTACTCCGTCGTTTCTTGATAGATGGCTGTTCGGGTATCTATATGCCTTGTCAGTCATCACTCGTGACTAACCCTAGAACGCAGCTTTGAAAACTAAGTGAAGATACTTACATCCCGGACAAATAGCATTCGCATGGATGCGATCGCGCGCATAATCCAACGCCACCTGACGCGTGAGGTTACTCACGGCCCCTTTGGAGGCACAGTATGATGCTGTCACAACTTAGCATCATCATCAATGCTATGTCATCTGAGATGGATCAACCTACGATTTTCTGTCGCTGCCACGATCCCAAGAATGGATGACAGATTAATGATCCATCCCCGATCGCCCGATGGATGCGGATCCTGCTTCAACATCTGCGTGATGGCATACTTGCTGCCCAGGAACACCGAGCGGGTATTAATCCGCATGGTAGTATCGAAGAGTTCATTGGTGGTTTCATGTATGCGGGCCGGGGTACGGGATTCAAGAGAGACGCCTGCATTATTGACCATACTACACATAGATGGTCAAGTCGTCAGTTTCCATGAAAAGAATCCTGGTGTGACAAGGCCACACATACATATCTAACCGACCAAACTGCTGTGCAGTCTTCAGCACCGCATTTTCCATCTGTGATGCATCTCCCGCATCAGTTTGGAGGAAGAAGGCCTGTCCTCCCTTCTGGCTGATCGCATCATGGGTAGTAATGTCCAGTTCGTTCGGCACCGGCGAGCGTGCAGTCGGAGTGATATCCGCACAGGCAACCTTGGCTCCTTCCCGAGCATAACGCAAGGCGATGGCTCGTCCAATGCCTGATGACGAGCCAGTGATGAGGGCAACCTTGTTGAGAAGACGCATGATGGAAGTGGCTGACTTGGTAGACAGGGTAGCTGGATAGTAGCTCTACCCGACAGCTAAGAGGAAAGGGATCAACCTGATATACCGATTACTCCTGGGTCCTCGTATCGAGGGACAGACATTGTCGGCCGACACGAGCTTGATGCATTCGTATTCCTGCAGCTGTTTAGTGGTCAATGGTGAGTTCTGCTGCATGATACTGAGGGGGTTGAGCTGTTCTTGGGAGTTGTGCGGGGTAGAGAGGGTCGATGCGAACCAAACAAAGAGATATTATCCCTTGCGGTCAATTGAGTTGCACAGCAGCAGCTCTCTCGGAGCATATCCGATGCTATGATTGAACAACAAATGCTGCAGCTGCATGTACCCCGCCTGCTGTCCGTCTTCTGGTGTACTCTATGGCGTTCCCACGCCGACAAACGTTCTGAACGATATACTAGGGATTAGCTTAACAGAGCAGCAAGACGAAGTGTTGTGAGAATAGTATAACGATTTGAGACATCCTCGTCCAGAAAGTCACCACTGCGACCGCCGTCTGTTGCCACTGTTCCTCAGAAGGGAAAAGCAGACTGCAATGGAATTCAAGAGCCAGTATAGAAATATGTTTGCAACATTAATCGCGACCAGGCCACTGCCAGAGATGCATGGTGGATGTATCCAGTGCCATGTCACTACCAAGACCAAAACCCGAGGTTGAGCAAGTCATCAAGATATTAACCAGCATGCAAATGATGAAGGTCTCTCGCACATGACACAAAGATAAGAAAGGTCAAGCCTCCAGCCAGCTATGTAGCTATCATACCCACCGACCAGCACCATCCCTACCATGCAAAGATAACAACATGCATACAAGCATAGCCACACAGCAGCCTCGCCCAAATCACACATCATCACGACTCATGTCAAAATTCCTATCAGCTCACAGAAAAAGAAAACAAGAAAGAAGCAAAACAAAAAAAAAACTCAAATTCGGAAATATCCGCCAGGGATGACCGTAGACCTAATTAGGATGTGGGATGTGCAGGAATGTTAGGGTGCAACGTGTCATAAAATGAGCAAAGCCACCCCCTCCTTCAGAAGGGTCGACAGACATGCCAGATGCAAACTTTAACCGACGGAAAAGGATTGAGAGCCTCATTGATTCAATGTAAATGACATGCCATTCCCACCGATTCAGACATTCATTCATGGTCGGGGGGTATTTCCCACAGAGGTATTTTCGGAGTATTCAGGAGCAAGAACTTGTCAAGCCGAAATTTGTGCGATGCGTATGTTGACGGATGGATATGTTGATGGTGTAGTACAAGGAAGAATGTCCACAAACCATCCGTCAGAAATTCGGGATGCCCGTCTTCGGTAAGAGTACTCAATCCAATGAGTAGGTTGCCAACTTCAATAGATTCAGATGAATGTATATACACCTTGACCAGGCTTCAACAGTAATAGCCACAGCCATCGCCACGGCGGCGCTCTCGTGCTGAAGATAGTTTAATGGCGGTGGGCTGTCGAAGATTAAGATTAGGGTTAACGGAAGGATGCAAGGCATCGCAGTGCTAAGAGACTAGCGCATCGAAGGCGTTGCGAACCTAGAAAGAGGGTTCAATGTTCTATCCACAGTAGTATATTAGGTTGCTTCCGTGTGAAGCTTATGTGTAGTCCTCAATTACAACATCCGTTACCTCCGCCTCTTCAGCGTGACTTTGCAGGGACCACCGGTTGCGAAGCGCAGCTAAGCCCGGCCCATTGCTTATTCGGTTGCTCCGTCGCACGCCAACTGAGCGCACCGTCATATTGCGTCCCAGCCCACTGGAACCAGGGCCACGGTTCTGCGCACTCTCTTCCAGTTTCAGTACCAGTCCAACCGCTTTGTGGTCTTCTGTGAGCTTGGGCCGTCGCTGGGCAAAGTACCGGGCATATTTGTACAGTGACCAATAATTGCTTCCGACATTGATAATGGCGATCATGATCTTGTAGGGCATCTGCGGTTTCGGGTTAATCTCAAATCCAAGCCACAACATTCATAAGGGAGGCTCGTCTTACATAGTAGAAAATGACAATTTTTAAGCTGATCCGTTCCTGCTTCAATCGCAGGTGAATCTCGTTAAAGATAATGGCGTTCAGAAGGTACAAGGCGAAGGTGGCCATGATGAGAGAAATGCAAAACTTCGGGCGAACGACGAGGGATATTGGGAGGATGAAAGGGGCTAGAATGGCAAGGACCGTCTCATATAACTGGTGCATGTTAGGTCACATCGTTGATCTTAGAACTCCTTGAGGGCAGTTCAGGGGAAGACAGAGTTCACATACCTCCTGCAGCACGAATAGCTTCGTGCCGATTTCATATACTCCCAACTTCCATGATTTCACGAGGTAAGTTACATTATACCGCAAGCCATTGACAAGAAAAAAGTTCCACCGCATAAATCGCTGCTTGAAAACGGTCATCTCCCCAAACCCACCCCGTCTTTTCCCCGCCGCGAATAAAAACGAAGGGGGTGCGTGGGTTTCCACAAACACAGAGCTGCACATCTGGATTCTTCCGCCGAGCCGTCGACAGCTGTTGCCCAGGAACCAGTCCTCGCTGATGGAGAATCCGGGATGATCCTGAAGGGTGTCTCGGAGAAATGACCGTTCCCAAAGAGAAATGGCCCCATGGGGGAATGTAGCGCTGCCAACGCGTCCGGCGAAGGTGCGCTGCAGCCCCGCCAGCTTGTA
Organism: Aspergillus costaricaensis CBS 115574; assembly: GCF_003184835.1. Taxonomy (NCBI): domain Eukaryota; kingdom Fungi; phylum Ascomycota; class Eurotiomycetes; order Eurotiales; family Aspergillaceae; genus Aspergillus; species Aspergillus costaricensis. Next base: position 224,252 of record NW_020291817.1, read on the forward strand.
CTCCAGATCCTGCGCTTGCTGGCAGTATGTCCCTGGAGAGGAGTCCGCAGCAACAGCCTTGATCGTGTAGCCGATACAGCGGACAGTGTCGCTAAGCCGGGACACTACGACGGGGAAGGTAGGCGGCAAGATACAGTCGTCGTCGATAAGGAGAGCATAGCGAAATTTCTTAGCAGCGTAACATCCAACGAATAAGGCGATGATCTTCGATCCGACTGGGCTCCAAATGTGATTAACTCCATAGGGGCGGCAAACCTCCTCAGTATGGTCAATTGGTGTCAGGGCATCTCCATTGGCGATCACGAATATGTGTGATGGAGGGAAGATCTTCACGGCTGCCTCGAGGGTCCGGCCTAAAACAGACGCCGCTCTGTAGCAAGGGATGAGCAACGCAGTATCGGGGGCTGTCGGACTGATGCGGCGACTCTCATAGAACTCGTGATCCGGAGCGTCGTTTTCAAAGGTAGCGAGAAGTGGCGTGAACGAGTAACTAGGTAGACGCGAGCACGGAACAATAAGCGACGTCTACTCATGGCTTCGGATGGGCAGAAACCTACAAGACTGCTAGGCTGATGACAATGGCCCAGCCTCCCTGTAAGATGAACTTGTGGCGCATCAACCAGTACAGCCAGTAGATAGCACCTTTCCACAGAGGCATCCCCACCAGCACGAAATACACGAATGCGACGTAGACCGTGTATGTGCCATATTCGATCACCAACTGGACCCAGTATCTCCTTTCGTGCTTAATGTTCACCAAAGTCGCCCTGTTGTAGAGGGTTCCCAAGCTGCTATCGCGGGCTCGACCCACCACACTCCGCAAAGACTGGCGAAAAGCTTTTGCGGGTTCACTGAACCTTCTCGTTTCGATGGCAGGAGGGGGGTCCGGCCTAATGGAAGGCTGTTCGCTGACAGCCCGAACTACTCCTGCGCCGTCAGGAGCTGCAGTATGAGGGATGCAACCTTCGAGCTCCACTGGATACACTCCCTGGGGTCCATGCGGCGTTTCCACTACCACCTGGTCCTCTAGAAGCGGGTATATTGTCCCTCTGCCTTCCTCCAATACCCCCGAATGACTCGTTTGTCGCCGTCGGGCATCGCCTGGATTTACTCCAGTGGCCGGATAGCTGGCGCCAGGTTTTCTTCGCTTGGTGACAGACACCTCCTCTGCTGGGTTTGGAGCAATCGGCTGCGGGGACCAGGGTTGCAGGGACGCCTGATTCCATAGCTGTCTGAGTGACGCGGCAGCTAGAAGAGACTCGGGAATGACAATTTCCTCTGTGAGGGGCTCATCGAATGGAGTAACCATGCTGCCTGATTGAGGCCACTCCGCAGGATCAGGGTCATGAGAACAAGCCTGGGGAGGCCCCTGGCATAGTTCCCAATAAGGGCCAGGGGTCTCTCCGGGGTCAGCATCCTCGGCAGCAGAGGGACTGTGCATGTAGGGTGGTTAGCCTATCGCTACCGCACTTCAGACCGGCCTTGTGACCTGTCACTAGGTGCGCGCTTTGGGCTGTCCGCCTTTATGTATATAATGAATTTTGTCGACGATCGGTCGTCACGGAATGTCTGCAGGTCGAATTCAATGCGTGTCTCTTTAATGATGGTTACGCAGGTCGAGGCCCGAAGGCCTCTTATCGACCGAGTCATGACATCTACACGATGGCATGATTGTGCATCAACTACCCCATAGACAATGAACACTGCCTTCATAAAGTCTAGCGGAGATCCGAGTCAGCGCCATGCAGTCAAAGCATAGCTGGCTTGAAGTATGCTACGCTCCTTGCGCACGGACCGAGGATCTGGGGCATCTGCCTTGGTTATTGCCTTTATTTTAGTCTTACCTTATCTGATGTTAGTGGATTCCCATGATCCGAACCCTAGAAGAAAGGTGAAAGCTCCTCGCTGCAACTGAGCCGATCAGGATGATCATTTCGCTTCCACGGACAAGGACAGGAGTGTTCCCGCAGCCTCTGGGGGAATTTTTATCCTCCCAACTGGTCCCATGCACCTAACCAACAGCCTCACGTCTATTCCTTCAGGCCGCTAGCTGAATTGGTGGGGATCTTTGCCGCCCGCACCTGGCGTCACGGCATCCCCATCGGCGGCAAGGGGTAAACAGGGAGATCGGCGTTCCGAGACGCTGGTTTGCTGGGGCTTGCGACAGGACCAGACACTGACTCGATTCACAGGCACAGTGGGATTGGGTCGAAGGGAGATGATTGGGAGACTGGCAAAGATGGTTTCATCTGGTGGACGGATAATAAACCCGCCCACATTGCTGGGCCGCATACCAGGAAATGGGATCCGGTATTTTGCCCTTCATCCATCATCATCTCGCTGTGGCTGTACCTCCGCGGATCATCCACCACCACGGATGATCACTCCTAATGATCCAGGCAGTTCTATGCTCATACGGGGAACGAGTTCCGCCAACCAGAGTGGGCTGTTTGTAGGAACTCCAAAAGCCACGGCTTGCCAATTCCTCCGTGGGCTTGTTCATTAATGAGGCCAGCTGAGTCCATGTTTTATAGAAGAGGGTTTGAGTCCATTCGTTATGGGCAAGGCAGCCGAGTATGAAAACATATCAATTACACTAACCTGTGCCTGCCTTCACATGGGATCATGTTGTGTAACCGGTCGAGTTGGATGTTGGAGTTTAAACAGTTTATGTTTGAGATCATCCAGATGCCAGTGATCTCGTGGGCTCCGATCACTGTTTGTTTACCCGGTTCTATTTCCCAAGTTTGGAGGGCCGGCTGCATCGCACGGCCCGTGCCTTCTTGCTGGTACATTTCGTGTTCACGGGCAGCCGCACCACCGTTAACGCGCTTTCATCACTGGTAATGTTTATGATAGGATGAAGATCTCCAGAGGGTGCAATCCAGCACAGGTTGCCATCCTGCAAGGGACTGCCGGAGAGAAGGCTTCATGGTCGGACTGGTATTGATGCGACCAGGCCGAAATACAGGCTCAGCAAGCGATGACGAATAAGAATCAAGAATATCATAGAAGTAGAATATCGACATAGTAGCAAGCTAAAGAAGGGTTAAAACTACATTAGGTAAGCAATGGGAGGACTGAATTCTCAATTCTCAGAATACCAGGGATACCTCAGGAACAGTGTCTATCATTCAATCTAGGCCCAATCATAATGCCGGGAAATATTACTCCCCGGGTCTACCAGACCAATCAGACTGTCTGTGGTCTGGTACAATATTCCCGAACTACGTACTAGTCCCACTCGAAGCTAAGGGACGGTTCAAGTCGCTCCTCTCTATAGTCGAGGCTTGCAGGGACCTCTCTAGTGCGCATGGAAAATACTGATAGTAAGAGAGCTGCGCACCGTCCGAACAAGGCAACAGCCATAATACTCATTGTCGAGGAAGACCAATATTCTGCTCTAGTGGAACATGACTTCGGGATAGACACACCACGTCTCTAGTACTTTCATGCGTCCAGGCCTTTCATATGGTGTAGATTCTTTTGAATCCCGACTCAATCAACGAATAGGACCTGAGTCGCAGCTGTAGGCATCTTTGTGGCTCTTCATTATGACATGCACTGTTCCAATTATACGTCGCGGTTGTATTTTCCGGCACAGGGCGAGAAGCTCTCCTTACGCTGTGGCGCGATGGCCTTGTGAGGTACTCGCAATGTTGCTAACCCTAAGATATGCATTCTCCAACTCTTGAAGCTATTTCGTGTGGCAGTGAGACAAAGGCCTTACAGGTTGCGGTCATCGTGTACGATCCTATTCGTAATGAGGATAGTAGACTAATCATTTGACATGACATCGTGTAACAACCTTCCACCATGACAGCGGCGATGTGCTACTATAGAGCCAGTCTTTCCATGGCTCGGCAGGTGTCATGCTCTTCGGGATTCGAAGAGAAAGCAAGGAGTATCCGTGGCGGGCCCATGTCTCACCCGCTTATTACAAGTATGCCGCCCAACTCGACGGCATAGTCCACAAATTCCCATAGGGTTGTCCCATTCTTCGTGTATATCATACACATTGTTGAGAATTTTGACTGAGTCGTATCTGAGCTGTGTGTCAAGCAGCAAACATTTATTTTCGTCAGAAGGCATTGCATCTTTCGAACTGATTGTTGCCGTGGAGAATGCTTGACTCAGTGAGTCCGAAACATGATTCAGTGTTCAGAGGTCAAAGCGTGCCTGATGTTGAGATGTCAGTTTTGTTAGCCTGTACTTAACCAGCTCATTCTCAAAGGATTCATGATGTGACCTTCGAGCGACAGCATGAGGAAAATCGAAGAATGCGAAGAGTGGAGTTGGAATCCAAGCATCATATCTGACGGGTTCAGCTGAGCCGGAGATGTACCCTTCGAGAACTTAGGAGAAGGTGAAAGAATTGACGATGGTCATACCATTCGAAACCAGTCGGTCGGCCACGAGCCTGTGATAGCGATATGAATGGCATCTTCCAGTAATTGCAATGGTGGTATTTCGACCAAGATGTTCATGAAGTAGATAAAGTAGTGTCAGACCAGTTCGAAATGTGAATTTCGTTGCTGATCCAGCAAACGTACATACAATACAGATAAGGAGACACGAAGAAGACAACGAGATCATGTGCTATGCCCTTAGACGGCCAAACATCAACATTCACAAACTATGCACCTGTAAACATTAAGTACCTCCCAATGCCCGCTATCTTTGAACTGTCGGCTACGGTAGGTCGGGAAAATAACACCATTGCATCCTGCGGTGTATCGTGCCTAGAAATTCTGTTTTTTTTTCTAGATTTATCAATGAAGAGTAGTACGAAGCTGTTGATACATGTGTTTTGTCATTGAGCTTCGCTCGTAATGTTTAAATGCGGTGTTTTACACAGGTTCACCCATATATATTATTAGTAGTCTTGGTGGAAAGTAATATCGACACATGGTATGTGTACGGGTGTCGTCCTGTTCGCACTGTAGGTGTGATTCAATCCGAGTAGGTCAAGGGGAACACCTTCACAAATCCATTTCAATTATTTTCTTTTTAGATTGCGTATGAGACGATCTATCTACGGTTTCTTTGCATGGGTACACAGAGGTAGGAGGCCCGTTATCTACAAAAAAAGGTTACCGTGTTGGACTTATACTTGCTCAGTATTCGAGGCCTGAAAGACACTCAGCTAAGCCCTTCAAACTCAGTGATAAGTGTGTCAGCTCCCTGACATGGGTAGAGATGGTCCTGGTGTCACAATAAGTCTGTCACTTTCTCCTGCCCAAAATGTTTCAGAGCCCTTGCCGCAAATAAGTGCTACCACACTGCCAGATACGGTCTCCAATGTGTGGACTCATTACACCTTATCACTACGTTCATTCAATTCAAACATCCCAATATTAACAAATAACAATAGAAGCCTCTACGGCCTATACGCGACAGCCATATACATCTTCGCCTCATCAACCAACACCCCCTTCGCACCCGCTTCTACAACAAACCTCTCGACAAACAACCTCTTTGCCTCACTCCTGACCCTCGAATCACCAAAATTCCGAAACATGGGACTGGCAACAGCCTTCTCAAAGACATCCGCCGCATCAGAAACATTATAAACACGATCCTGAAGCGACTCAGTCAAGAAAACCATCTTGACCCCCAACCCAGCACCCTCAAGAAGCTCCCTCAAAGACCATTCCCCCTGTACCCAACTCTCATCCCACACCAGCTGCACCCCCAATTCACCACTAATATTCTTGAAAATTCTACTAGGAACATGAACATCCCTCGCCGCCACATCCGTCACGATCCTCCCACCAGGCTTCAACCACCGCATCCAACCCCTAATCGCCTTCCCGGGATCAGGCAGCAACACCAACGCCGCAGCACAAGTAATCAAATCGAAGCCCTCCTCTCCACGTGGAAGAAGACTTTCCAATCCAATACCTGTTAAATCAGAGATATCATGTTGGAGAAAAATGACGTCCGAACCGGTCTGCTGGGCTTTGTGACGCGCCACATCCAGCATACCAGGACTGATGTCGATTCCAACAACGAGGCCGGATTTTCCAACTGCTTGTTCGGCGAGAAAGGAAACAAGACCTGTGCCGCAGGCCAGGTCAAGAACAGATTCGCCTTCGCGGGGCGCGGCGGTGCGGATGTATGCTTCTGCTAGGGCGCCGTGGTGGGAGGTGTCGTAGTTGGTGCTGCGTTCATCGTAGATGGATTGGATGATGGATGTTTGGGAGGGCATGTTGAGTATTAAATACTAAGAGGTAAATAACTAGTAGAATTGTCTTTTTCGGAGGAAGATAAAATTGAGAGTCAGATCTTCTATCATGATGCTGCGGTTGAGATTATATATAAAGATATAGTACTCTCGCTTATACCCGGTGGCCGCGCTTGTAAGGTTACACGTTGACGTAAATGCGTTATGGCAAGTGTCTTTGATCATCAATTTTGATGGCTTATCTAGTATTTGAACTTTGCTTTAGGTAGCCTCTCATGGTTGTGATTGGTAAAATGAGGTCCAGTCGCCTTGATGCTACATCATCCTCGGACCATAATACTCCGGACAACCTTTGTAAGCCCGAGTCTTCACCTCTTTTCTCCAAATGTTTATACCTCAGATTTGGTGTTCAATGTGATAAAACCTAAAATACAATAGATGTTTTATAATAATCATTTTCGTCACCGAGCTTATCAACGTCTTCGTGTCACACTTTGCAGTGGTCTCTAGGATATGGTGGAAGAACAATCAGCCGACGTCAACCAGTGCCTCAATTCCCCAGTAACCAGTCCTATCTCATTATTGATTCGAGAGTTACGGCCAATATCCCCAGATAAACATCTCTCAGATACTGTCATCTATCTATCTACCTAACCTACCACATCTTCTCCCACCACCTCCTCGCCCAATGCATTTTAGCCAACTCCGCCCTCCTTCTCTCCAAGAACCCCCCATCCTCCCAAACACGACACTCAGCATCCACCTCAGCCTTCCCAGAGAATATATCAGCCTTTGCCGGATTCACCAACTTAGTACCCTGATAGACCTTCCAAAACACAAACATGACCGCCCAAAACGCCACGCCAAAGTACGAAGTAACGAACCCCTCCACACTGAACGGGACGAATACCGTGAACCCATTGAACAGCGTCACCGAGCATCCGATAATCAATGCCACAATAGCCGCATACGGCTGGCACGGCGATGCCCAGGGAAGGAACGTCTTGCGATCGATGCCCTGTGCCTTGAGGGCACGGTACCAGGCTAGGAAGACGCAGACCATGCCGGTGTAGGTGAGGATGAAGGCGGTGGTGGTGAGATCGACGAACCAGTAGAAGACCGTCACCGCAGAGGTATCAGCGACGAGGAAGGTGATACAGGAGAGGATGGAGACGACGAGGACGCAGTTGATGGGGACTCCGGCAGAGGTGCATTTCAGGAGAAAGGCAGGGGCTTGGTGATCGCGTGCGAGGGAGTAGAGGGTGCGGCTGGAGCTGTAGAGGTAGGCGTTACCGCAGGACCAGCCGGCTAGGAGGATCAGGAAGTTGATGAAACCCGGCAGGCCGTGGATGCCGAGGTTTTGGATGCCAATCACCCATGGGGAGGCGGCGGATCCGGCAGCTGATGATTCGATGGCGCTGATGAGGCGGGGGTCATTGGGGGAGCAGATGATGCTCACGGCGAGGACACCAATAACGTAGAAGCCGACGATGCGGTAGAATGTCATTTTGACGACGCGGGGGATTGTGAAGCGCGGGTTCTCGATCTCGCCAGCTGCTAGGGCCGGGAGGTCGGGTCCGGCGACGGAGAAAGCGGCGTAGACGACAACGGAGAACCAGCCCAGGAAGCGACCGGTGCTGCCAGTGGTGTAGTACTCGTACATGACGCCGTGGGTCCAGTTGCGGAAGCCGTAGATGTCGTGGTGGGGATTGCCGCCTAGCATGGTGATGAAGGTCAAGAGGACGAGGCCGATGAGGAGGAGGATCTTGGTGGAGGCCATGATGAATTCGGTCTCGCCATAGTACTTGACGGCGACGATATTCAGGAGGAAGCATACAACCATGGCCATAGCTACCCAGACAGCTGGGTTGACGCTCGTGTTCCAGTATTGCATTACTGTCGCTACAGCCGAGTATTCGGTGCAGAGAAGCATGAGTCCGCCGTAGAAGTATACCCAGCCCCTACAGGAGTCAGTACAAGTCTCAAAAATGGGTTGGGGCTCCGTACATGGCGAATCCAAAAGCTGGGTCGATGTACCGCGCTGCCAACTCAAAGATTGAGCCTCTGATCGGCAAGTAGGCGCACATTTCACCCACGCAAAGGTTCGTGGGCCAGATGAATAGTATGCCATAAAAGAGATACCCTAAGAACAGGGACAGAGGCCCTGCATCACGGAGGTAAGAACCGATGCCGACAAATAGGCCCGTTCCAATCGATCCTCCAATAGCCATCAACTGCACATGGCGCGAGGAAAGCCCACGCTTGGTTTCGTGATATTCAATGACGGTCCCATTTTCTGCATGAGAGAGACTATCGTCTCCAGACTCTCTGGATATGCTAGCTACCGAGGTTGACTTTCCCATGGCTGACTTTGGCAGAAATGTGGATATGGACGGCGAGGCCATCCATTATAAACTCTATCGTCCGTCTGCATTGACGGCAGGAATTGATAAGTGTAGCTTTACTTGCAGATGGAGATAATGCAAAGTTGCAGCGAAGAAGTCTGGGGAAGCATACTGGGTGATGCCATTCGTGGAGGACCAGGACACGGATCGCGATAAGAGGCTGGATCATCGGACGATCAATCAGAAAGACAGCCGATGTTATCAGAGTTATCACGTTGCCGAAAGAGGGAGGAGATGGCGATGCCAATCTTGCCAAGTGATAAGCTCACGCGCCATTGTTTCCGTCTTTATCTGTATCTGAGTTATGATCATTTGCGCAGACGTACCTTTTACTCTGATAGATAAAAACTTTGATGGCAACGACACTTGACCTGTTCTAAAGAAGCAGACGCGACGGTCTCGAACTGTGTACAAATTTAAGCCATGAATAGCTGATTCGGTTCCAGTAGGGAAGATCTAGCATCATTTAAGGTGGAATATGCCAGAGGATCCTCCTGCTGGAATCTCGCTTTTAGTGATTCATCATCCTGACAGACGAAACTCATATTTAAAACTGCTTTGTCTGCTGGTTGTCAGGTGCATATGGTCAGCTTGAATAATACCAGGAAATGAAACCAGCGAATGTGAGTACCACTACCTATCCTTCAACCTGGTCTATATTCACTTGCTCACAATTATTCAGACCTTCCCCGCCATTTACCCCGGATTACCCTCGCTCGGGCTTGGGAGGCGCCTGTGGCTTCCCCTCTTTTCGTCGGGATTTCATTTCAGCGCCATCCCTGTGGCTTCGGAGTCGCGGTGCAAAGAATACCGACTTGCATATTGATCCAATGATGCAAACACTTGGCTTGCTCTACTCATTCTTACATTGGCTCTCTTTGTCCAATGACAAAACCCTGGATGTACCGTCGACCACGACCAACGCAACGTGGTGAGATCTGCATATTTGCATCGGCCCTATACGCAGGACTTGGCTTTACCATTTTTCCAGTTGGTGGAATCGTTTCATTCCATTTGCTCGAATACCGGGAATTATGCGATATAAAGCAGCTGGTGGTATCGTGCACATCATGACCTTCACCGGTTCACAGACAAGAATCCCCAGCAGTCACGATGAAGCTCTCTTTCCTTTCCATGTTTTTGACCTCCGCTTTCGCCCTCCCATCCCCCCTCTCGTCAAGGAATGATGTACCACCATTCTTCCTTCTAGCCGGCGATAGCACCACCGCCGTCCAATCCAGCGGTGGAGGCGGCTGGGGCAATGGCTTTATCAACACGACACTTCACAACGGAGCCAAAGGTATAAACTACGGCCACAACGGGGCCACAACAGTCAGTTTCCGATCCGGAGGTGACTGGGCCACTGTCCTCTCCAAAGTGGAAGAATACAAGTCCGACTACCGAGCTTTTGTGACCATCCAATTTGGCCACAACGACCAGAAGGCCTCCGCGAACATCTCTATAGCTGAATACACCAGTAATCTGGAGCAATTCGCAAAAGATGTCAAGAATGCAGGAGGCACACCTATCCTGGTGACGCCCTTGTCTCGTCGCAACTATGATAATTCTACTGGGACGCCTCTCATAATTGAGAATTTGGCGGACCAGCGAGCGGCGACTATCGATGCTGCGAAGAATACGGACACGTCTTATATCGATCTTAATAAGGCGAGTACCGATTACTTGAATAGTATTGGGCCGGCCGATGCGTATACGTACAACTTGGCGTCGGATGATTATACGCATTTGAACGACGAGGGGAGCATAGTGTTTGGGGGAATGGTGGCTTCGTTGATTGATCAAGATTTTGCAGAGCTGAAGAATGATGGCTATGTTAAGGTGAATGCGAAGCTTCTGACTGCGTTGGAGAAGGGGAAGTACTACTGGCCTTGATCGCTGGTTTCGATGAGATTTGAATAAACATATGTTGCCATTGTACTGTTTTTTTGATCTATGTGCAATGGCTAGTGGATGTTATCCATCAAGCAAGAAATGACATATTTCACATCCGAAGTTTGGGAGTTCTCAGCACAACATATCTGTGTTAATAATATGCAAATTTGGTTTAAGAGCCATCGTTCTAGGACTTTTCGACCATGCTGCTCTGTTGATCTAAACCGCTCTGTAGATACACTGCATCAATCCCCTCTGCCCTCCCCTTCAAACAGCAATTCTGTATCCCAGCCAAACGTTTGTGCATCCATATGTGTCATCCAATGCCAAAGGAATCTATTCTATGACCCGAATAACCTCCGATAATCTGCTCCACTGACTCAGCTTAGCAGGATAGCACCATCCAGTGTAACATTCTTGATCACAGCTCAAAGGTAAAGGCGTAGGACTTTGGAAGTCTTATAAAATATGAGTATATCATGGTCGTCAGACATTGCAGGGGCCCTTGAGGTAGCTATATAACCTTGAGTATTTGATCATCTATCATAGCATCTACTGACAACAGCAGTGTCTGCACTGTTTATGTACTCAGTGAATATTCCACCACTACAATATGAATCTTTGGGTCTGAGGCAGTCGTATCATTGTCTGCATTTGGTGTTGGAGACGTTGCACATAAGATCCTCTACGTGCAATGCTAAGGTAGTTTCATGCACTGTATTATGCAAAGATATTTGATGCCAAAGCGTAATACCTCACAGATTAGAAAATGACACGAGTATCCCTGATCTATATTTTTGTCTATCTAATAACCACCGAACCGAAGCATGTGATATTTATGGATCCTCCACCAAGGTCTCTGAGCTCATTGAATATGTCCGAAGTAAAAAAGCGAATATTTGAATAGAGATATATCCTCTCCGAACAGACTTTTCTGTCTCAATCGACCACAAAATACCCAATGTTATCCTCCCAGCAAAGCAGAAACAGACTACAAGAAGAAGCAAGGACCTCTGCACCCTACCTACAATATCCAATTACGCAGCAAAATCCACAAACAATGACAAACAAGCTTCTGCTGCCAGATGACATACCTGCGCAGCGCGTCAGCCCAGATCTATAGCACGGCGAAATACAGCCCTTCTATGTATGCAATGTTATGTGAATTATTGCATGGGCTTCTGCAAGGTTCGGTGAGTGGGTGTCAGCAGACAGTTCTCTGCAGCGGAAGTAGATGCAAGACTGTCTGGTAGACATAGAAAGTAGTAGGAAGTATATGCTACCTGAGTAGTACATAGGGAGTAAGTGTTGGAATTCTGAGAAATCTCTCAACACACCACCACCACACACCACAACAGACTCAGCTGGCACACACACACATACACACCAACTAACTACGTTACTTCCTGATCGGCAATCTTCATCCGACAACCATGACATCCCTCGTTACATCTCCCAAAAATAACAGCAACGAGGCAAGGGAAAATAGGCCATCACAGACGCAGGGAGGGAGGCGAATCCCGAATCAAGAAGGTGACAGTGGAAGTGCAGTCTAGAGTCGGGTGCAGTGCACGAGAATTGAGACAATAATAGCAATAGCAGCAGTCCAGTCCAGTCCAGTCCAGCCAGACCCGAGTAGTAGTACTCACTAACCAACTTACTAGTAAATTAGTGAGTTAGCTACTAAGTTAGTGAGTAGTAGCAAAGTGTTACTCGGCCGTGACATCGAATAACCACGCAGAACTACTAAAGGATCGGCTTATCTCCGTTGCTTCTGATTGCATACAGCCGGTACACATTATTACCATACAAACCTAAGTAAATACAGTGTTAACGTCTCAGCCAGGTTCACCAGGCAGTCATTCATTCATTCATTCATTCAGTGCCCTATATTCACTTCTACTAACATAGACATAGTTAACATACTCTTCCTTCATCCCTACCTACCACACACCCAACACCAACAACACCCATCATCCATTATCCAATCACCCACCCAATACCGTATAACCCAGTAAATAACATAACATAGTAACTTTCCCATTCCCCATGCAGGGACCACCCAAAGGCCCGTGCATCCAACCGGTCTTCTCTCCTAACCTAGTAGCTACTAGCTAAACTGCAGTAAGAAGGTAAGTAGGTGTGGTGGGCTGGTTAAAAATGACGGGCGGCCGGCCGGGCGCGTGTGCGCGGACGTGGATACCTTCCTTACCTATCTATCTACTCCGTACGTATGTACTATCTATTAATTTCCTCTCCATTCCTGCAACGCGTTCTGCACGGCGGCCCGTGGCACGGGAAGACTTTTAGAAGGGGGCCCAGCGCTATGGCGCTAATTTAGGTGTGTGTGCGCATGCGAACGGAAAGACGGATGGATAAGTATCTACTATCTGTCTTTCTATCTATTTACCTCGGAAGTAAGAAAGAACTAAGATGTAAGTAGGTGTGGTGTGGTGGGGAGCTATCGAGGTAGACTTATCTATCTGTCTAGGAGTTTAGCTATTTTGTCGTACAATGGGAATAAGTAAGATAAATGAATGATTGAGTGATTGAGTGATTGAGTGAGTAATTGGATATTTCTAATGAATTGAAAATCATTTCATTACATCCCACACCCGTCCGAAAACCCTCGTAGAATAATAATAGTATGGAGATGTAAAGTAGAGTAAAGAAAGTGTGATCCGACACCAACCGTTCTGGGGCCCAAAATATCCCTCATCCGAACAACTAACACACACCAGCAAGCAAGACAGCAAGAAAACCAGCATAATCCCGTTCCCGTAGCGTGCAGGATCGTCAAGGCTCAGCCGCAGTTCCGCTCCACCACTCCACAAGCTGGTTGGAGTAAAATAGAAGATGAATATTACATATACTAGTAGGTACTTAAAGTAAGTGTAGTGAAACTTACAAGTTAAGAGAAATCTCCTCGGAGTAACTGCGGGTAATACCATCATGTATCTAGATACGAAGCGACTTGCATTAGTAGTTTAGAAAATTACTAGGAGAAGGTGTACTACAAAACAGGTTTAGCTAGGCTGGCTGGTAGCCTGGCAAAGCAATTATCGAGAGAAAAAAAAAATAATAATAATAAAAGAGGGAATGAATAATAGCGCGCTAATTTCAATTACTTTTGCTGGCTGCATAACGCTACTGTAGGTCTTATGTTGCCTAGGTTGAGACCGCGTAGCACCAGGAACGGTCGAGTCAGCTTTTCAATGGGCTTGTGTGTTATGAGCTAACTGGGGGAATCCCTGTTTAGTAAAGTAGTAGTGGGTGTGAGGAGGTGATGATTATTGGTTGTTAGTTAGTAGTAGTAGTGGGTATTATTGTGTGTGTTGCGCGCTTCCCACCATATTTACTATTATAGTTGCTGTTCAATGCTGTTGTTTGAGGATGTGCAGTGGCAACTGGCAACTGGCAAGGTTACATATCATGCAACAATCAGGCCAAGGAGCTTTCTCCACAGATGGGAGAGCGCGGACATATTGCATACATAGAAAGGTGGATTAGTTAGTCCAGATAGGTATTAGTATACTGTGGTTAACAATCACATCTTACTAGACCGGATGGGGTCATTGGAGTGCAAGTCAGCGAGGTATTATTACTACTACTCCAACCACCGAATTGTTGGTCACTTATCTTCAATGATCAAATCACACTTCACAGGTATATTATTAATCTCGTCACCGTCGCACGTTGCTACTTATTTACTAACTAGTTTGTCTGGGTCTAGATGATTAAGGCGATGGTGTGGGAGACCGACTCGAAGACAATTGGCTACTATTCCAACACGCCAAAACAATGTGGAGGGGAGGGCCTCCCGTGCCAATTGCAGTGTGGAGGGATGTCCACCGGCCAGTGCAACACCACATCATGACGGACTGCAATTACTGGTCAATGTTGAAGAGTGGGGACGCTACTGGTGGGGTGGGATAAGAAGGACAACTGCAGTGACAGCGGGCCTATCATCATCCCGGTCCTTAATTTACTCGGCCATTGGGGGATTGTCGGAGCTACTAAGGAATGGCGTGCTACTACTTCAGTCGCCCGTAATTAGGGAGTTATATCCGGCCATCTGATAGCAAATCAGCCCTAGAGGCGTTCCGTGCCCCCCTGTGGTCGACCAGCGCATGTAACAGCTATTCAGCACCTAGATCAAGGGCACATTGTATCCCAAAGTCGACCGGGGCTACTTGAATATCCCTCATCGCACAGCCTGCGCAAAACGGTGGTGAGCATCCCTGGAGTACCCGCGAAGACAGCACGCGTGAGATCCCGATGAGGACAAGCTGGGTACCTCGACTCGGTGCTTACAGCCTTATCCTGTAAGTATTATTACTTTTGTGACGAGTCCCACGGCCCGTGCAGAAGTTATCTCGCGCCCATGATGCCATCTTGCATATCCGCTCGAGCAAAGACCACCAAGGCGCCTGTATTCCACGATCGCCATGCACGCCGTCGGAGATTTTTCTTCTCAGGCTGCCTGTTACTCACGTCGCGCAGGATCGACAATGCGATTGTTCTATGCTTCGTATGGATGGATAGCTGTCCGTACGGAGTACAGGAGGGCTGATGACGCTGCAGTGCACCATATCGGATCATAGTGGTCCGTGACACCCGTTGCTAGATCCCTGTCTGTATCCTGTTGCCAAGCTTGCTCAGATTACTAGGTTGATGCTTCATGCGCCTATCATCTGTGCAACACGTCCTCTGGATGCGTCTCAGATCGTCGGCAGCTTCGCATATGTACACGCTCGAGTCGGGCGGCTCTAGGTATCCGCATCGCTAGTTGACGTCTGTATAGCACAGCGTTCGTCGCATCTCGCGGGAAAGCAGTGAGGTCTCGTTTCCTGTTTTTTCCTCTGGGAATTCATGGGGGCTGGTGAATCTCAGATGCATCAAGTCGTATAGTAACACGATCGCACCCGCCCCTAACCCACAACGCCCTCGGACCAGCCGTCTCCAGTAGAGCGCTAAGGAGGCACTGGTAGGAGATCTTCCGCAACGGGACCCCAGACTGGTTAGGTTCGGATTACTCGGTTTCTGACAGGTGTACTAACGTATCGTTCCTCGGTAACCTTGACGGCGGATCGAAGGTTGCGGCAACACCAACGTGATGATTGGCATCTCCGCAATTGGTACCTGTATATAAGGGGATGCTAGCGTCCTGCCGACTACCCATTTCTTTCTCGGGCTTTCGCAGTAGTAGCTGGTCCTGGTGGTGACGATGCGTGTGTGTAGATCCAGGGTATTGCGTACCTGCTCGATCAATACCAATAATACCACCGGTGCACCACCTGACACCGCACTAAATGGCGCTTGAGCTGTCGGTGGCCTCAGGTGTCGAGGGTCTGTGGTCAGCCAGACAGAGGGACCGTGCGATGAAAGGAACTGAAGGAACTGACCTCGGAAGGGTGTAATAACCGCTGGCGAGCTCAGCTCACTCCTACGTGTCCGCTATCCATGGGTGCGATGAATTATGCTTCGCACGAGTCATACTGCTCGTTTCGAGATGGTTGTGCAACACCGGTCGACAACGTCCCATCCTCAAGCCATGATCCTAGAATTTTGAGATTCTCCTACAGTCTTCAATTACAATGCGCGGATAAAATCTAGCATATCCCACCGTCGACGTATCGTAGAGGGACCATGGACCCCGTGCTAGATCCATGCATGGAAGCTGTCCTCAAACACCTTCACTGCCAGCAATCATTGTTCAACTTTCTGTCGAAAAGCCCATAGACGTCATAACGTGGGATGTTGCCAGACATGTTCAACCAATCGGTCATTGTAGCACTCACGTCGGCAGCAAAGGTGGGCGGCTAATCCTGGATAAATGGGATACTCGTGCAGCACTATAGGTTACCAATGCAACACCATCCCTTAACGCTGCAAGGAATCTTGGTTCCATAGGAACTTCAAATCATGTTAGCAACCCGGTAAGTACATGGGATATTTCTTTTGTGCGCTTGTTGTTGTAAGTCGCTGGCACTTTACAGAGATATCACAGGCTCCAGCAGGACGAGCTTTTGTATGCCGCTCGGAGTATAGCTTTCATTCTGTAGATCGCGCTTCTATAATCCATGACTGGAATATATCGGTTGAAGACACAGGAACCGTATCTGCTCAATTTTTACTTGATACTGGGAGTTCTGTTCTAAATCAGTTCTCATTGCGACGGCACAGCGGTCGTGCGACCAACAACCGCCCGTTAAAGTTGACAGTCAGCAGGTCCGCAACCATCCGCACTGCCCCCATGCACATCCTGGATAAGACTGGACAGTCGCTTGTGCATAATGCGTGGACACTCTAATTAGTGTTGTGTTTGGGCCTGCCTCGGAATGGCGACGATACCCATGCTCAGACAATTTAGCATGAAAGTCAAACTCGCGTGCGCCAGTGACCTCTTTGGAATTGGAGACGAGATTGGCCAATGCGACCAACGTGGACACGATACTTTGGAGGGATTACTCGTGTTGGTTGGTTGTCCGTTCCCGGAAATCGAGGGCGAACGCGCTGTTCCTAGGGAACCGACCCCAGTGCTTCAGGGGACGCCAGTCTTTGGGGAAACTGACCAAGATGATCAGCTATGGCCGGCACTCAGATCCAATCAACGGGCGGTGGAATGTCGGAAGCTACTAGTGCAACCGATGAGCTCCGGATTATTTCGCCCACGGCCTTTGCCAAGTCTTCATCGTCGTCCGCTTGACAGGGAAAGGTACTCCACTAGGCAACGATCAACTGCCCGATGGGGACGTCGCGGAAGATGAGGTGAAACCGAACAAAAAAAGAAGTCGTCAATCAACCTTAGTAGCTGGGACCAAAATTGGACACCGCCCGATGGAAGCGAGGAAGGATGAACCTAGGTAGTTGGATGCCTAGGCGCATCTGTGTTCCATCTTGGAGGAAAGATGGCTGGGGGAGTAACAGGGCCATTCTCGTTCGTCGAGATTGGTACGGTCTTAGCGACTTTGACTTCCCAACAGTTTGTTAACACGATGAGGTATCAGCTTGGTACCATACTTTGCAGCTCATCAAGCAGTCATTCGTCTTTCTTTCCCTCCAGGCAGCTCACTTTCCAGCCGGTGGAATGACCTCAGGGGTCCCACCCGCAGCAATGGATCGAACGGATACGATTGGCAAAATACCCGCTGGATCCAGGGAAATCCCCCACACGAACCTTGAACCTTCTCATTCGTCCTCCCCACAAAATGGCGCAGGCTCGGTTTTCCATGCTGCGGTCCGGTCGTGAAACTAGTGCAGGAGATAGACTGACTGACTGACTGACTGACTGACTGACTGACTTAGACTAGAAGATGGTCCAGTGCTCCAAGCTCGCAACCGGTCCTTCCTTTTCCTGTGTCTCTCTCCACCCCCCAACGTCTTCCTCCCTACCAAATTGGCGCCAGCTGCCGATTAATTACGATCAGTTCCATTGTTTCCCTCCATTACCCTGATTGGGGGGTTTTTGAAGCGGCGCCAGCCGCCACCACATATGTAAGCAGTTAAGCAGGGCTAGGCAGCCCACCGACTCGGGCGTAGCCGTCGAAGGTTTAATGGTTTCCCTCCAACACCCCAACCAGCCGGCCCGTCGACGTGGTTTCTTTTCCCTCTTTGTTCCTACCCCATACGGATGACGGATGCTTCTGGCTGGGATCTCGCTTCCATCGTGGCTCCTGCTAAAGCCGGAGGCAAATAGTGGCCGATCCGGGCAGTCACGAGGTCTGGGGTTGAATTCCACCCTGAACTCTGGCTCCTGCCGAGAGAAATGACCCAAGAGGCTAAGACGGGCCAAATAACGGCTTGGAGACCGAACCGGTATGGCTTCTCTTACGGTCTTACCATATCTTACCTGCGCGCCGTATCAATAATTACCCCAGGTCGCACACCAAAAAAAGCAGGACCGGCCACAATCGGCCTGCAGCCTGTGAGCCTGCCTGATCCAGTTAGTCTGCATACTAGTCCGGTAGCCTGAAGCGCCCTTGACTTTTAGTAGTGACACACCAACTCACCGGTAATCTAATCTGCAATACATTTGCCGATGATAAGTGACCGTGGCCGGTTGCAAAAAGAAACGCTGTAAGTAACGCGAGATAATCATAATCTTCTATCTCGAGTCGTCTCTTGGCGAGCAACCTTTTGTGGAGTCATTAGCTGCTTGCGTCGTCGGGATTTCTTGGATGCTTCAGGATCTAGAAGAGCATGCGAGGTTCTAGAAAGGCGAGGCTGTGTTTGTATTGTCTCCGAATGGCACCGCCTGCTTTACCTCTTTCGTGACAGACCAGACTGAACCTAATTCACCACACAGACTTTATGTTGTATCCCGAATGGGTGCAATATTCTAGGAAGCAGCACAAGCTAATTGACTATGCCCATGATTTGAAAAACCCTGATCAACTAATACTGCAGCAAACTGGCCCTAGTCTTCAAGTGTTGCTCTGTGCTCATCCTGTAAACACCGGCGCCCTTTCTAGAGATCTCCAGCGACAAATACAACAGCTCCAGCTTGGATGGATTCGAAACCCTTCCACCAAGCCACAGTGAGCATTTGAGCTCCTATACCACTTAGTTGTTACAGTATTAAACAGAGCGAGCAAGAGTACCGCCGACAAACACGAAGGGCACTGTCTCAAAACAACCGACAACACTAATACTACTCTGAAGCAGAACACAACTTATGCAGGCCTAGGTACCAGACCACTCATCCTACTAGTGTGTCTTCATAGAATGTTAACCGGGATAAAAATAACGATATAGTCTTCGTTGCTAGTGCTTCGTATTCCATGTCTCATTGGAAGTTGCCCTCAAGACAATGAGAGGAAATTGATGATCTTGACGAAGCTGGTCATGCACGACTAAGGTAGTCTATCCTCCGGTCTAATACTTCTTCTGCCTCCTTGTTAATGCCTTGTACTCTCGGCCGTGTCCCCTGCCGAAGGGCCATCGTTGACATTCTAGACGACGGTGTGTGTCGTAATTAGGATCATTCCACCGGCCATCGGACGGGCTCAGATGGCCAGGTCGCGGTCTACGTAGATAGCTCTCTTCCTCTGTCTGTCTCTCTAGCTGGCTAGTTAGTTAATTAGTTAGCTTACTAGCAATCATCCCACTAGCAAGGGAAGTAACTTAGTAGATACTACCTGCCCAGGAGGTAAGTGATCGGAGAGAGAGAGACCTGCGTGACGAGCGAATACCCAGGAGATACAAAATGACAATACGTGCGGCCGGGATGTGACCGTATTGTGGGCTGGGACAGGATCCACTCCCCCGTGACTGGGTTGTGGGGCCCGCTTTCTGGCTCTGGCCCTGTCATGGCCCATGCTTTCCCTCCCAAAGCACGCCGGACCAGAGCCACCCGGCCCACTCCGTTTCCCGTCACGAACCATTATTGGCTGGACGGCCGTGACTAAAGCTGGATGCTGTTTCGTGGGTTTGTCCCGCAACATTCGCCGGGGTAAGTTTAGTTAATTAGACGGGCCTCTCACTGCTCAAGCTGGCAAAATGTAGGTTACAGAATAGAAAAAAGAAAATTGAAAAAGGAAGGGGGAAAAGAAAAAGGTCACTTTCGGCCTGGGTAGCTAAGGTGGTAGGTTGTAGTCCGGCCATCAGTTAGTTGGGAGGCTAGGCTGGTCTGTTCGTAACCGGAGGGAGCGATCCCAATACTTCAGAGAAATAATATGGAGTAATAAATCGAAACGAAATGACATATCTGGCAATTGGAAATGACTACCTAGCTAACTAGTTGGTTTAGCAGGTGAATGGACCGCGCCTGCTTACGACATACCATCGACCTGCCACTAGATAACCCGACCAGCTGCTCGGAGCATGTACCAGTTAAGTGAGTGAGTTAAAAGAAAGAAAGAAAGAACAGAAAGAAAAGAAAAAGAAAAAAAAAAACCACTGCGAACGATCCTGCGAGTTGTTCAGTTCTGGTGCTCCCCGTGCAACAGCCAGACTACTTACTAGGGCGTTTCCTTGCTGCGGCAGAAGCCACTAACTGCTGCGGTTCCTGCTCGTACTGACCACCCCTCGGAGAGTACAGCCTTACACCCATCCAATCCACGCTCATCCCCCCATCCCCCATTCATCAGTCATCCTTCCTGCTCACCTTCCATCCCTCTTAATTACATCTATCTAACCACTACTACAACTACCACTATTCTTTTCTTTTTACTTTCATATTACCCCCCCCCCCTCCTCTCCCCATATCCCCAACCCCAAAGTGTGCCTTTCTTCTCCTTCTTCTGAGCTATTTTTCGGGCCACATACCGCCCTCTTGTCTGCTTATCTGCAATTGATTAAAGCACAGCTACTACTTACTAGTAGCTCAGCACACCCGCCCATAACTCCAGTCGGCTATCTCCGGCTTATCCACCGACTCACACCACCCATCGCGGCGCATGCCCGCGCAACTGACCTCCATCCTATCCTCTACCACAATCCTCGTCTAAGGAATCCAGGTTCAATGGTCTCTGGCATTCGTGGGTGATTAAGTCCATCCGCACGAGTCTTTCCGTGCGCAGAGCTTGGTGAGTAGCCACCCGTGGGTTCCCCCTGGAGCCTGGAAACTCAACCCCTGCTGATTACAGTTGCTAATCCCGAGATCGATTGCCTCTCCCCCCAGGAACGGAGCCACTTCGCCACCCACACCCACTTGGTCTAATTCCTTTGTAACGGTGATCCTGTTAATCGTCTACACTTTATCAAGTTATCGCCGCCCACAATTTCTATTTCTTCAACCTACCTTGAAACTACTACTACCCCCCCGAATAACGGCCTTCTTGTTTGCTCTTCTCCCCGACTTCTGTCCTGACTTGGTGAGCTTCCCGTGGCATTGCTGCATTCTATTCGCTGCATCTTTTGTCCGGACAACGAACCAAGCTAACTCTGATCTCATTGAATCAGAATGCTGTCAATGTCGCATATCTTTCGCAATCTTCACCAGTAGCTCTTCCTTGCGTCACGTCTACTGTCCTTCCTCTCTTGGCAGTGCTTGTCGTCTTCATCTACCTTAAAAACAAACCCCCACCTCGCGCTATTCCAGACCCCGCCCCCGCAACCAGTGCTTTCGTAACTGGTTCCCACAAAACAGAAGAACATTCTTAGGATGTTACTAGATACAATGGTCGGCCAGGACCCGGCCACGAGCCCCAAGGTGGAGGACCTTGCTAGTATCAGCGAGGTCCCGGTCGATGTGCCTGGTGAGCTTATGTTCTTCGAGGAGTATGCTTATCTATCCGTGAATCCTAACAAGACCAGCTGCCCCCAAAGAGGACTCGAAGAAGGAGTCCAACGGCCAATCTGACGCCAAAAATAATGTGCCTCCTCCCAAGACTGACAAGCCCCGCCCTCATGGATGTACGACCTGTGGCCGGTCTTTCGCTCGGTTGGAACACCTCAAACGTCATGAGCGCTCGCATACCAAAGAAAAGCCCTTTGAATGCCCCGAATGCGCGCGTTGTTTCGCTCGTCGGGATCTCCTTCTCAGACATCAGCAGAAACTACACATGACTACAACGCCATCATCACGTCCCAGAAATGGTCGACGAGAGAGCACGGGAGGCGCATCCACTGGAGCGAACCGGGTTCGCAAGAACTCAATCGCTAGTAACTCCAGTAACATGCGTCCCAGAGCAAATACCATCAGCCATATCGATGGGGCTTCCTTGGGAATGGTGAACACCTCGAATCCTCCACCAGCGCCAGCTGGCCACTCGGGTCATACTTATCATGCAAGTATTGGCTCCGCGTCAGTGGGTTCGAACCTGGATTTTCGAGGTTACTCTTCAGGTCACCATCCTTCCATGAATGGCTTGACCAAGCTAGAAACATCTGGTTTGCCCATGGATCTTTCTGGTGGTCTTCGCACTGCCCCTGTTTACGGTAGCTTTGACATCAATGTCCCAGATATGTTCATGGGCCATGGCAGTACCATCAACCCAGCGCAGCTGCACTTTGGAGGTTCACCCCAGACCTACGGAAACGACTCGCCATCATCCCCATATGCCCATGGTGCGCATCATATGCCTCCGGCGGATGGGATGATGGAAGATGATTTCAGCTTCGATTGGATGAACACCTTTGACCCTGCTATGCCTATGGGTAAAAGCGCCGATTCTGCCATCGATGAGTCGTCCCCTTCCGCAATGAGCACGGGCAGTCAGAGTGGCATCAGTGAAGCCATGATGGATGGCTCACATCGCTATTCCATCTCTTCCAACAGCTGGCACAACCCGTTTCCCCCACATTCGGCGGCAGCCGCCGGCCAGTTTCCCCTCGAGTACACCTCATCTAGCTTCAACGATATAGGCATTCCACCGGAAACGGTTTCGCCCAAGTCATTGATGGCCCAGAATCCTTTTGCGGAAACCTATGCAACTCCTCCATCCATGACTTCCGTTGGCCAGCCCTTAATGGGTGGACATTCGCAGAGTATGTTTTCATCCTCTATGGCAACAAACGGAGAATCTCCTAATCCTTTCAACCTCCCTTTCGCGAATAGTGCCCTACGAACTCACCATTCCCCAAGCTCCACGGATACCTTTACAGACTCCACCCGACAGGCTCTATTAGCAAGCATGGCGCGCCCTACCAGTCTCAATCACCGCAAGTATTCCCAGCCCGCCAGCGGCATGATTCCCTGCCGCGATCTTTTCTCCCGTTCCTCCACTTTCACCGGCTCCGGTCAATTACCTAGCACCTCGGACATGCAACGCTACATCTCAGCATACATCACGTATTTCCATCCACATATGCCGTTCCTTCATATCCCGACACTTGACTTTCAGGCGCCCGAGTACACCAACAATCTGCGGACTCCCAGCGGCCATCTCAATCTCAGCTCTACCGGCATCACTGGAGGTGGTGGCTCCCTGATCCTCTCCATGGCGGCAATTGGAGCCCTCTACGAATTTGACACTGCGGCCTCCAAGGACTTGTTCGAAGCTGCCAAGAAAATGATTCAACTCTACTTAGAGGAGCGACGTAAAGCGGACATGTCGACCCCGGTCGGGCGCCACAGTAACGCTCGTGACAGCTCGGTGCACAATACGCCCCTTTGGTTGGTTCAAGCGATGCTCCTCAACGTCATCTATGGACACACCTGCGGCGACAAGACATCTGCTGATATTGCGAGTACGCATTGTGCCGCGTTAGTCAGCCTTGCCCGGGCGGCTGAATTGAATCGCCACCTAGATGCAAAAGACCTCTCTCAAGATTACCTCACTGCCGGACTTGCCAGCCGCGTTGGTACTGACGCTGACAGTTGGGGCCAAGCGGGGCAACCAAAAGAGAGAAGGGACTGGTTGGAGTGGAAGATCGTAGAAGAGCGGAAACGAACCCTCTACGCAATATTTGCGCTTTCATGCTTTCTTGTGTCGGCTTATAATCATGCACCCGCTCTGACCAATTCCGAAATCCGCCTCGACCTGCCCTGCGAAGAGGATCTCTGGGCCGCAGAGTCCCCACAAGCGTGGAAGAAGCTTGGTGGACAGTCAATACCAAAGAAAGGGCTGTCCTTCTCCGCTGCTTTGACTACGCTACTTACCGCCAGTCAACGAGAGCAGCAATCGTCTACAACACAGGCCAAAGGATCTGGCAACGATGCTTCTAGAGAATCTCCCGGTAGCGAGCTCAAACCTAGTACCTTCGGCTGCTTGGTTTTGATATATGCTCTTCACAATTACATCTGGGAGACTCGTCAGCGGCACATAGGCCGGCAGTGGACGTCACGAGAAAACGAGGCCATGCAAGCACACATCGAGCCTGCACTGCGCGCCTGGCAATCGGCTTGGGCCAGCAATCCTGTGCATAGCTTGGAACGTCCCAATCCTTTCGGTGCAGGGCCCCTCTCTGCTGACAGTATCCCGCTGTTAGATCTCGCGTACGTCAGGCTATTCGTCAATCTAGGAAGGTGCAAAGAAGCATTCTGGCAGCGTGATTGGAATGCGATGTCAGATGAGCTTGCGCGTGGAACAGGTGTAGATCAACCCATGGACGATATACCATCTGATGTGCTGGACCCATCGATCACTGAGGGTTCCCACCAAATTGATCATCGGCGCGATTCAGTGGCAGATCTGGGTGTAGGTGATCTTGCTATATCCGGTACTCCCACCCAGGATCGTCCTCTGCAGACTCTCATGGGCGTATACCGACCTGGCCAAACCAAGCGGGAAAGGCATCTGCGCAAGGCTGCCTTCTATGCAGCTGACTCAATCTCAATGTCCGATCAACTAGGAAACACCTTTGCTGAATTCACTTGCCGGGAGCTGCCGATTCAGTGTGCCATGTGCACTTTCGACTGCGCTCAAGTGCTGGCAGAATGGATCACTACTGTTCAAGAACGCGTCGGCCCCTACCTAGGTGTTCTTGGCCAGGATGACGTCGACCTCATGCAAGCCACCAGCCTTCTCTTACTCGAGGAAGAGGACTGCAAACTGTTGGGGAAGATCAAAGAGATTCTTTCCAGCGTTGAAAATAAGATGCAGAGAGAAGTTCAAAGCGGGGTAACCATGTCAGCCCTGAGCGTCCTACAACGCCTGCCTAGTGTTGTTGAGGGGGGTTATGGCAGCAAGATACTGCTTGCCACGGCAAGTCTCCTTGACCGGGCCGCTGTGTGGCCAGTGACAAAGCTTATGGCTCGATCACTAGAAGCCCAAGCTATGCGGCTCAAAGAGCGTGCTCAGAACTCGACCTTGGGAGCCAACTAGCTTTTTTAAAGGAGGATGACTTGATGGCTTTGTGATGCTGATCATACACTCTCTCCTAACAAATATTGCTTGGTAACCCTCCCAGACTGGCCGTGCTACCATGGATCGGCACTATTGGCTACCTCAGATCGTCCCTGCATCTCAGGCCTACGCCACACGCGTTTCATTGATTCAGACTCCTGACTGTTCCGCACCATTGTGCATCAGAATGATGGAGGGTGATTATTGAAGCAAGTAGGATCCTCTCAACAATCTCTCGAGTGCGATCAAGGGCGGATGACCTAGGAAATAACCCTTCTGGTAATCCTCGCTAGAATGCGCCTTTACCCTTTATGTCCTTTCCTGGCTGGTCGATACCAACAAAGCACGTGTTCGAAACAAGCTGACATACTGTTTGACGGTGCCCTTTCTCCCCCTACAACCCCTTCACGGATCACGCAAGTGCGATTATGTTTTATTATTGAGTGCCTCTTTCTTCTGATGCCGGTTTTCTGTGCCACTACCAAGAAATGTTCTGTGTATTTTTGTTTTGATTTGTCATATCTGGGAAAGGCGGGACCTTGACAACGACCAGGGAGGTTTAGTTGCTTGTGAACCTAACGACTGGGACATGGATCTTCACGATACCCCAAACCATTTCTGATGACTTGCAAGCATGACGATCCAATATTGAGACGATAAGTGCCATATGTTGGAGTTGGAGTCTTTGATTTATCATTTGTGCATATATTATATATAAAGCGTGTACATATTCAGACCATGTGAAATTGAGATCGAATGAGACTGGCATGTTGCTTCTATCGCTGTTCCGGGTTTAATATATATTATACACATCGTAATGAACACTACTCACTAGCAACAAGTATCATCGTTTCATAATCGCAGCCCTTCCGCCGTCTCCAGAAGCAACTGGCATCCCATATACTAGTTAGTAATCGAGAAGTGGCGTCTACTATAAAACCCTTCATCGAATCGCATTGATTCAATGCTTTTGCTCGAACATTCAAACAGCCAAATCCCTTTAAGGATTGATAAGGCCTACGGATTACCTAGTCACTGCAGTACCCTTTGCCTTCCACCAACGCCTACAGCTGAACCAATCCATTGTATATTTACCATGATCAATCCAAAACCTCATATCATCTGAATGGACATCATCATGAACACAATACAATGACTACCAACCCACCAATCATCTCCTGTAAGAAATCAAACGAATGAGAAACATGAACACCAATAAAATATATATAAAGCTCGAATTGATCATCCGTTCTACTTTTATACCATAATACACCATATACCGTAATAAAAATAACTACTACCGAATCTATACAATAAGTCTCTCGAAAGAGTACTTGCCCGCCGCTTTCCGCCGCAAATAACCAATCTCTCTGCTACTTCTCGTCTTGACCTCACCAGTGGACAGCTTGACCTTAGTCTTGCTGACATCGTTCGATCCGGCCTTGAGCGACAACGGCAACAGCTTGCCGCTGGCGTCACCCTCAAGTCCATCATCGTCCTCCGTAGCGCCGAAGACCATCAGGTCTGCGCCGTTGAGCTTCTCGAGCCGCACCATCGCAGAGGCAGGGGTATCGCTACCGGAGTCGACGGCGACGGTGGTGGTGGCGGAGCGGATAGCGCTGTTAGCGTAGCGGAGGTACTCGTGGAGAATGCCCTTGAGGTAAGTGGCCTCTTCGATGCCGGCGAGGGCAGCGGAGATTTCGGACTTCAGATCGGCGATGAGTTCCTGGTCGCGGGCTGTGATGGAGTCGTCGACTCCCGAGGCGGCGGAGATCCAGCCGGAGGGGCCGATGGCGTCGACGGAGGCGTTGAGGAGGTCGACGATGGTGGAGAGGGAGATCGGGGGGTTGGTTTGCTCGGCGGGGACGGGGATGGGAGGGGATTCGGTGAAGCGGGAGGTGTAGCCTCCTGTTGCGAGGGAGAGGCGGAGGTGGTGCACCATGGAGATGATCTCGGTGCGGGAGAGGGCGGAGCGGATGGAGGTGGTGATGGCGGGGAGGGGGTGGCGGTGGATCTTTTCGAGGGTGGTGTTGAGGGCAAGGAAGATGTTTCCGAGGCTGGGTTCGGCGTGGGAGAGGGCCAGGGACTGGGTGGTGACTTCTTGGTCTTGGTCTTCCCCGTTGGTGAGCGCCTTGGGGGCTTCCTCGTCGAGGGTGACGGAGCGGGAACGAGCGGTGTTGATGAGGAGCTTGAGGATGTAAGCGAGCTCGTCGGTGGAGAAGAGGACGCGGCCTTGGAGGACGTCGATGAGGCGTTGGAGGGATGGGTCCGATTCGGTCAGGGCTTGGATGAAAGATCCGGTGGGGAGGGAGGGGAGGATACGGGGCTTGAAGGATCGACGGAGAGCGATCTCGACGTTGTTCGGGGACAGGTGGCCGATCTGGATGAGCCATTGGCAGGTTTGCTGGGGCCACAGGTTGATGGACAAGCGGAAGGAAGACGAGGCTGACAGTTGGTCCTGGCTCGAGGCATCATCTTTCAGCTTGAATATCAGGGACAGAAGATGGACTGTTGTCTCCGGGTTGACGTAGTCCTCTGGTGAAGGGAAGCCGTTGGCACCGAAGTAGGCCAGTACTGCACGGTCGAAAGCATCGGCGTCCTGGGCCTCGGAGCACTGGTGGAGGTCAGCAGTCAGCTTGTTCCAGCGCTCGACTTCTTCGGGCGATGAGAGACCCAGAACTGCTGTATCCTCGGTGCGATGCTTCTTGGCGGATCCGATACCCCGGCCGATAGCGTCGATTAGCAAGCCATCCCTGGACCGTTTGAGGGAGGGGTTGGCGGTGTTGTGCGACGGGCTCAAGTCGAAAGCGAGCAGAGTATTGTCCTTGGTAGCAATGGCAACTCCCAACTTGGCGTAGTAGCTAACAAACGTTGTGCGCGCCTTGATGCCGGAGGCACTAGCTGGAATGTCGCCGACAGCGATGCTGCGCTGCACGGATTTGTATTGCGTGTCGTAGACGGCGATCATGGACTTGCCGGCACCGATCACGGACTGAGGGGAGATGCGCATAAGGGAAGAAAATTCCTCGTTCTCAAGAATGAACTTGGAGGTCATGGTGGGAGTGTACTGGGAGAGATCGAAGTTGATGTATCCCTGTCCGAAGGAAACGTTCAGCCCAGCTGATCCAGCATGGAAGTACCACTGCGAGCCACGGGTCTCGATCGTCTCAGGCCCATCAATGTCAGGGAGGTTGAATGTGATCAAGTGGCGCATCTTCTGGCTTTCGTCGTGGCCCGAAGAGGAGGCATTGGCCGGAACGGAGAACATCTGGACCTTCACGTCGCTCAGTTTCGTGTGCTGAGAGCCAATGGGTTGCGAAACAAGCAACAGCACCGAGGGTTCGTCGACACCGGTCTCTGTAAGGTTTCCGAAGGCTAGGGCGGCCAGATCTTGTCTGCGCTTGAACAAGGACTTCTTCGCATCTTCGAATTCGACGAGGAAACATGAGCGGATCTCATGAGTTGTGGTGGTTTTAGCGACCTCGCTGTGCCGTAAGCTCCAATGCTGGGTCTTCAGGTCCGAAGACAGGCGCCGGACGCGACCGTCTTGATGAACAGCCAGAACATCGAACGATCCTTCCTCTTCCTCCTCTTTAGACTCGGTTGGAACAATGCCAACAAAAACCGCAGGACTTTCCGAATCGGTCACTGAATACGACGAGGAGCCGATGGAAGGCGCACTAGATCCGTTCCCGCCATTTTCCTCCACGAAAGACTTAATCTGCTGTTTCACGGCGACGTAGGTCTGCCTCCTGACAAGAGACTTATTGATCTTTCTGCGCACCGAGCAGGGCTGGCAGGAGAACGCGGACTGGGGTGGGACGGCGTAGGAGGTCACCAATTTGGGTGTTTGGATCTAGAGAGAGTCGGCGAGTCAGTCTCTATTATCCTGCCAATGCTGAGTTTTGAAGTTCATGCATACGTTGTAGATATTCACGGCCTCTCCATCGACCGCAACGACCACTTCATGTCTCTTGCGCTTTTTCGAGTCGGCCAAGCTATGCACCTCGCCCAGGTGGGTTTTACCGGTAGAGGCATGCAACGGGCGCGGCAAGTGAGCCAGCACCGACGGGGGCTGCAGATCCATGATTGTAAGAGCCGGTCCAAAGAAATGCGATCAAAGCGCGACCGTTCTCGCCGAAGAGCTGAGGCACCTTGAACTTCTTGCAGAAATCCATTCTGTATGGCTTCCCGAAAAATTTCCGGGCTTACGTTGCGCCGATCTCCGGGCGGTGTCTCCCAATGGGGTTAGGGGCCACATGACTGCGGGTCATGTATGGATTGGGTATGGTATGAAATGACGTCCAAGGCGGGCATTATTGGCTCTCTCGGTGGCCGCGCGGAAACACGCGCTGCTTCGCGTCGATTTCGTTCCTTAATTGCTTATCGTTGCTGCAGCTGAGAAGCTGACTCTAAACAATATCCTAACTATCCGCTCCTTGCCATTCTTACCCCCGTTCATGTCTTGATTACTCCTTTTACCTAATTATAATTCCTTCAGATGATGAGCACTGGCTCATCTCATGGACGCATCGTGGTGAGCCAGATTTAGTATGGCTATGGGACAGGGAGAGCAACGTGCAATCCATCCGTTCTTTCGAAGAGGTTTTTGTTCCCTTTGGCTTTTCCATGTCCATTGATGCTTATATTCTACAGAACTTGGGATATCCACGAGCCCAATTAGTCAAACACCCGTCGGCAATCACTCCTACGAGGGCCCGGAGCTTCTGCACAAACAACCGCCCAGCAACCATGTCCCTGCCCTGTCCTCTTGCCCCGAACCGTCCCCTACGCCTGTTGCAACACTAGATCATGACCCTAACGCCGACCGGAGGAAGAGACGGAAAACAGACAAGGAGAAGTCGAACCCAACAACGTCGGGTCAGGGATCTGTGATGAATTATGTCATATCCAAAGATGCGCGATCTCAGGATAAAGATACCACCTCAGTTGCAAGCGAGAATGCAGATACGGCCGATGATGGCCTGGTGTCTCCGGAGTCCAAGCCAGAGTCCAAGACTGGCACTGAGCCCGCTACCCCTGCTTCAGAGGGGGTGGACACGACTAAACAAGGGCCCAATCACGAGCTTGCAGCCGGCACTACGCATGAACCGGTGACAGAAAGAAGGTCACCTCGGCAAAAAACGATCAAATTGAACCCTAACGGAAAGTTGTTACCTTCTCCTGTGGCAGTTAAGTTCGAGGATAAGCCGAAGAAGACGAGGACCAGCAAGCGTAGCAAGGTGGACTCCCAGAAACTTACCGGTTCCGAAAGCAGGATGGTGATCATCCGATACGGCATGGAAAATAGTGCGAGGGAACGGGTGGGAAAGCTGATTGACGACATACTTGCTGGTCACAAGAAGCATGGCGTCAAACAGGCCTCCCAGCCTGTGGCCCCCGCCTCTTCTACAGTCGCACAACAGCCACAGAGACCAACTCATCCATTCTTCCTGAAGAAGTCCACGCGCAAGCAAGACACCACAGACTCGCAGTCCCGAGAACCTAATTCTACCAATACACAGCCCTCCATGGGAACAGGACTTACAGCGCGCCCATTTCCTGGCCAGGATACAGCATCAACAGCCGTTCCTTCCACCACTTTCACATCGTTTAAGCATCGTCGCTCCAAGTTTCCAGAACCTATACAGCCAATTTGGCCTCCGCGCGACCTAGTCCATGTCCGAGGCATCGAACACAACACCCAAAATACAGCCACTTCCGACCCCGTGATGCGGGATTTGAAGAAGGCAAAGATGGCTGCTATTAGCATTCATGACAACGAAAGCGTACTTGTACACCAAATTCGGCAATACTTGTCAGTTCCTCCGCAAAGTCTGAGGATTCCCTCTAGACACGTCGCTAGCGGCAAGGTTATACAAACAGCCGTGACCAGACAACTATCGGCATCTTCTCACGACAAGAAGACGCTCGTGGGAGCCTGTCACCCAGCCCTTAGAAAGCTCCATTCCTCGCTTCCCAGCTACATGACTCCGTTCGATCAAGGGGCATTCGAAACGTTGAATTGGGCTCAGAAGTATGCTCCTCAATCGGCTGACCAAGTTCTCCAAACCAGCAAGGAAGCATACATGCTCCGGGACTGGCTGAAATTTCTTATGGTTACAACAGTCGACACCGGCAAATCCTCCAAGGGTGATGAAAAGATAAGGAAAAGTGCCGAGGAGAAGAAACGAAAGAAACGCAAGAAAGAGAACCTGGACGGCTTTATTGTCTCTAGCGAAGACGAGGCATACGAATTGGACCCGATCAATGAATCAGATGATGAACTAGCAGGAGATGTCACCACTAAGAGAACGCTGGTCCGGTCCAATGACTTGGCTCTGAGTTCGAAGTCAGGCGCTGATAGAGCTCGCGTATCCAACGCAATTCTCCTCAGTGGTCCTCCGGGGTGTGGTAAAACGGCGTCAGTGTACGCGGTGGCAAGAGAACTTGATTTTGAGGTTTTCGAAATCAACCCGGGTAACCGCCGTAGTGCCAGAGATATCGTGGAGCGTGTGGGTGACATGACACGAAATCATTTGGTCCATAACGCGAAGACTGGCGAAGTTTCCGTCGTAGATGGGCCGGATGAAGCGCCACCCGATCACAAGCAAAACAAACTGATGGGCTTTTTCAAATCTGGAGTCGCTAAAGACTCCAACGGGGCTCCCAAAGTTGACGCAAACAGCGCCACTCAAGTGGCCAACATCAAGCGCTCTCGGAACCAGAAGCAATCACTTATTTTGTTGGAGGAAGCTGACATTCTTTTCGAAGAAGATAAGCAATTCTGGTCCGGAGTCATGACACTAATCAACCAGTCGAAACGTCCTATTATCATAACATGTAACGACGAGAAACTTATCCCTCTTCAAGACATAGGATTTCATGCCATCCTTCGCTATCGACCTCCTCCACTAGACCTTGCTGTCGACTATACCCTCCTCCTGGCTGCAAATGAGGGCCACATGCTCAAGCGCAACGCTGTTGAGGACCTGTATGCGAGCAACGGCAGAGACCTTCGACGGACCGTCACGGAACTCGGATTCTGGTGCCAAATCGCAGTCGGGAGCGAAAAGTCTGGTCTCGATTGGATCATCGACCGGTGGCCGCGGGGCTCAGATCTCGACCAGAATGGCGATCCGCTCCGAGTGCTGAGTTTGAACACTTACGAGCCACACATGGGCTGGTTTAGTCGCGATATGTTGATGTGCGACGGCATAGACGCTGATATAGAGACCCAGCGCGAGGCCTTCAATTGGTGGCAGCTCAGCACCCAAGAGTCGGAGAGTAAAGCTGATGCCAAGTCTAACCTTTCCAAATCGCCATTGAACCCAGATTCGGCCACAACGAACGCCGAGCGGCTTGATCAGTTACGGCAGGCGTCCGAGTTCATGGACATGAAGAGCGACCTGGATATTCTTGGCTCCTCTTGCTCGATCGAAGCCAAACTGGTAAGCCATGACGTCTGTCATACTATCTTGATACCAGACATTGACTTTTTCTTTAGGATATCGTGGATACTTCGGCTCCTTTCATGCCCGAGAAGCAGCGATCGAACTACGCTGAAGGCTACACCTTACTCGACACCTCTCTCGTACCTGACTATTCGCAGACGCAGACTGCCATTGCTTGTACATTTGAGGTCCTACTTGGGAGAGCCTTTCGGCATGAAGATGGACAGGACGAGGCCGCTCGAGCCGCCCAGGTGCTAGAGAACGTCGCTAGGCCCGAGTCTGCGAATACGTCCGAAGCAGGTCTTCTCTCCGCATTCGCGCCCATTATGCGGGCTGACCATGTGTTTCCTGCACCTACGGGACGCCTGGCCCCCTCATTTGAGAATGGACTAGCGCCTATCGCCGAAGATCTAGGCCCTTACATTCGGGGGATCATGTCCTATGACATGCGTCTCGCACGATATCGCCATCTGCTAACGGGCGCGCTCTCCGAGGACCAGAGCGGTACAAAACGCGGGCGACAGACCAGGGCTAGCCGAGCGGCGCTAGAAGGAGGGAGCAAAGCTCACACGCGGAAAGAAAGATGGTTCGCATCCGATGCGAATCCATCATTGATCCTAGCCACTGGCAAGCCAGAATGGCAAGATGTCTTGGTGCAGAAGGGATATTTTACGGTCCCATCCAGTGGGGAAAGCATGCCGGAATGCCATGAGCAAACATCGGAGAGTTCAAGTGAAGGGGGCATCTAGTGGCGGATAGATACACGAGGTGGACACGACTGCATTCTCTAAGCGAACGTATATAGATACTTAGATACCAGATTAATTAGAATATTATGCGCAAGATGTGTTGTTGATGACAGAGTAAAGTGCAGTTGAACCATGGTTGTCGAGGGGGTTCCTTGACTTGCCAGCCGCACTAGCGCCTCCCGCCGGTGGAGCGCCGACTTTCCCCCAAAGAGACAGACACTCACTCACTTGCACGCGTTGCTGCTGTCTTATCATCCAACCCCCCGAGGAAGAGCAGGCCCTTTTCCCTCGCTGGTACCCGATTGTTCATCGCTATCATTTCAATCGGCTGCCTACTATTGTCTACATCTGCTTGATCTGTTGCTCTCCAACCCTCCGTGGCCGTAGAGGTGTCTGTCGTGGTGGTGCCCTTTTCGCGCAACACTTATCACCTCATTGCTCCTCTCCGACCGAGCTCCGCTTCGTCACTGCCTATCAACAGTCGCATCCATCGTCCCCAGCCACCACCGTCTCCATGTCTCTGTTCGGCACTTCGCCGGAGGACTCTCCACTGGCTAATTCAGCCCAGAGGTCCAAGGCCTCCCTTTTCGCAGACGAGCCGCCGTATGGCAGCAATACGGGCAATGCGAGCTCCTCCCTGTTCGCCGATGACGACAGCTCCGGCTCACCCTGGATGAGTAACACCAATAAGAGAACCTCCAAGGAAGAGATCGTGAAGACCCTGCTGCCAGATTCCGATGTCCCTGAGAGCTATATCGATGCGTATGATCTAGTCCTTAGTGCGGGGGACCGCGTTGGAACCGGTGTCGGGTTGACGTCCGTTCGGGAAATACTGTCGGGCAGTGGCCTGAGCGCCACCGATCAAGCGAAGATACTCAACCTTGTTATCTCGGGCGATAGTGACAGCTCCAATGGTCTTGGCCGGGGAGAGTTCAGTGTCCTACTAGCGCTCGTGGGTCTTGCGCAGGAAGGCGAGGACCTTACGTTTGATGCAGTGGACGATCGACGCAAGAGTGAGTTGGCGCTGAAACTTGTCTACTTTAATTAAGCCACTAACGGGCGCGGCGTGCAGAGCTCCCAGTGCCGAAAAGCTCTTACCTCGACGCATTGCGCGCCAAACAGGAATCATCGGCTACACCTGTCCAGTCACAAGACCGACCCGCTACGCCTCCTCCTCCTCCTTCCTCTGCCCCCTTACGAGAACCGAGCTCGACTCAGTCGCGACGATCTGCCCGAGGATCGATGGGTAGCTTAGAGGCGGATCCGTGGGGTAGTCCCCAGCTGCACCGTGGTCACAATCACACCCAGACCGAATCTGAGCACGCCGTCTTGAATGGGTTTGGGAGCGTGCGATCGGGATTCAATGCCTGGTCGAGTAGGGCCAGTGAGGGGGATCATACACACGGAGCGTCTGATAACGGCCGTGCCAATGGCCATGCCGATGCTCCACCTAGCAATACTGGATTTGGATGGGGCGAGAGCGCGGGGAATACATCTGAGGGCAGTGGTGGTGGACTAGGAGGGCCTGTCCGAGCAGGACTTGGAGGCTTTGGCTCCTCTGGAAGTGATCAGGGCGAGCCTAATCCCCGTCGACGGTCGTTGGGGATAGGCCGGGTCAGCAGCCCCCGTCTAGAAGAAGTCATAACGATAACGCTGCTCCCGGAGAAGGAGGGTATGTTCATGTTCCAACATCGCAATTACGAGGTAAAGTCGGCGCGTAGGCAGAGCACGGTCGTGCGACGGTATAGCGATTTTGTCTGGCTCCTGGACTGCCTTCACAAACGGTACCCATTCCGGCAGTTGCCTTTGCTTCCACCCAAGAGACTTTCAGGTACGTTTGAACAAAGCTTGTTAAAAGCTCTCCAAGATTACTTACCTGGTAAAAGTCAATGGCACTCACCTTGCAGCGGATTCCAATTCCTTCCTTGAGAAGCGTCGCAGGGGACTCGTCAGATTCACCAATGCCCTCGTTCGTCACCCGGTTCTCAGCCAGGAACAGCTGGTCATTATGTTTCTAACCGTCCCTACGGTATGTCTGATTTTGGTGTCTCGATCTGGGTACTTCTAGCTGGGGAAGCTAATGCTGGGTAGGAACTTTCGGTGTGGCGTAAGCAAGCCACAATATCAGTACAGGATGAGTTCACCGGCCGAGCCTTGCCTCCCGATCTAGAGGACTCATTGCCATCGGACCTCACGGACATGTTCGATACGGTTCGCAGTGGGGTCAAGAGGTCTGCGGAGGTATACATCAACCTATGCACTTTACTCGAGCGTCTAGCCAAGCGCAATGAGGGGCTTGCCGCGGATCATCTGCGGTTTTCTCTTGCCCTTCAGTCGCTTACTGAGATGACGCGTGACACGTATGCCTTTGACACCAATGACGTGCCGTTGCTCAATGAAGGCATTAAGGCCACCGCGAGGCATCTCTCGGCCAGTCAAAGCTTGCTGGAAGATGAAGCACGAGCCTGGGAGGAAGGGATGCTGGAAGACCTTAAGCGCCAACGGGACTGCCTGGTCAGCGTTCGCGAGATGTTTGACCGGCGGGACCGTTATGCGCGCAACAACATCCCTCAGTTAGAAAAGCGGATTGAGAACAGCGAGAGAAAACTGCAAGAATTACGGGCGCGGACCCAGCCGGTTAAGCCAGGGGAGATTGAGAAAGTAGAGGAATCAATTGTCAAGGTATGGACTTTTTACCATTTTTGGAGAGGATATAGTGGGGGATACGAGGAATGGAGAGGCTGACCTTGCATGTTACTGCTGTAGGACAAGGAATCAATTGTGCATCAGCACGCACGTGGGGTGTTCATCAAGGAATGCATCCGCAACGAACTTATGTATTTCCAACAGAGCCAGTATCACATCAGCCGGCTTCATCAGGACTGGAGCCAGGAGCGAGTGAAATATTCGGAGCTGCAGGCTGACAATTGGCGGTCACTGAGCGATCAAGTGGAGGGCATGCCACTGGGTGATTAGACTTCGACCGGGCCCAGTCTGTTCCCCGTGTCGCTGTTAGCGCGTATGTCTCGATAAATGTGTGTGACTTGTCAATGTGGGAATTACCGGCGGTAGTCTTTGCTCAGAATCTTGTCACGTTTATTTGCTTCTCACGCGCATAATGTCTCGCTTATTTTCCCCTTCTGTTCCGCTGTGTTTGCTACGACGCTGTTCCATCTATGCTGCTGTGTTGTTTAGCCTGAAATCTGTTGTCTTCTCCTTGATTTTCTTTGGCCCGTGATGTGTTTGTTTGTCATGCTTCCAAGCGACTCCTGTTCTCTCCGTGGTCGGCTGCAGATTGCAGGGATGATCTTTTGACACATGGTTGGGTTGCTTTTTGGGACTGACCTGCAGGAGAGAGAGAACACACTTGCATGCAGAACCAAGTCAAATCAGGCATTCATCGTGGGTCCATCTGTCTGTCTGCCTCGTGCTGGTAATTTTTTCTCCCCCAGGTGACTTGAGTTGAGGTGACTGGTGGGTTATTCCGAAATTTTCCATGAGTAGTAAGTAGTAGACCCAACAGGCACTGGAGCTATATCCACGCATTGTGTAAATGCTGCGTAGTACTCGAAATCGATTTTACCCCCAACCATCACCATAAACAAAATAATC
The DNA here is from genome assembly GCF_003184835.1 of Aspergillus costaricaensis CBS 115574. Taxonomy (NCBI): domain Eukaryota; kingdom Fungi; phylum Ascomycota; class Eurotiomycetes; order Eurotiales; family Aspergillaceae; genus Aspergillus; species Aspergillus costaricensis. Next base: position 261,284 of record NW_020291817.1, read on the forward strand.
GCCAACCACTCAACCACAAGAATATCAATTGAGCTAGTACTAGTAGTTTGCCAGTACTACGTACTAGTAGCTAGACAATGTAGTATTCGCGCGCTAGCCGGGTTAAATGAAACCGAAGACATCGTCACCCACAGTACCCCTGACCTCATTGGCTGGTTACAGAACTACGAAGTTAGTAGTTGCAGTCAGGAACCAAGTAAGTTACTACATACATAGTACATACGTATCAATTCTCGAGTCATTCAGTTCCTGCCTGTTCACGTGGAACTCATTAGTATATTATTATGCAGGTTACTGCATATAATGACTAGTTAGTTGATTGATGAGCAGTACTAATACTACTTAGTAGTAAGGAGTGGTAGTAATCGGTTATCTGTAAAGTACTTAGTCTCTGACTGACTCAAACAAGATCTGTATTCTGCAGATGCAGTAGATAGATAGATCGATTCATCGGTGGATATCATCATACTAGTACTTGTACTTCAGGTTTGGGGGTGGAGATGGTGTTATTGATGCCTGCATCGAATTTGTTTTTCCTTCTGACTTTGTTTTTCCTTCTTTCCAATATTTCAATTGAAGTTGCGACTACTACTACTATATAGTACTGCTAGCCCTGGAAGAATCTTAGTGGTGAAAATGTTTAGAGATGAGGAGGGTGGTTGACTCTGATACTATTACAATGGTCGATGGGTTTGTGTTACCTTCCCAAGTATATTATTACTACTATTGAACTTCAATAGTGCTATTGAGGGGACTAGAGGGGGTAGTGTGGTGATATTGCGATAGTGGTGGTATTTTGCTTTTTGTTATTATGCTGATAAGTGATCAGCCACGGTGCTTTTATCAACAAACTTTCTGATACTAATTGCATAATTGCATTTGCCATAGTATCCCGGTTGTGACAAGGACAACTATATTTGATGCTATGATTTAGTCGTTTCTCTATTGTATTATGACTTGGTTGTCAGTAAAAATTGAATGTGACAAGTCGGCTTATGTTCACTGGCTAGTTGGTATTGCAGAATATACTACTGCAGCACTGTAGCAGATGTAGTAAGTATATAGAAAAGTGTTATATGAAAGTAACAGTATACAATTAAATAGAGTTCCAAGCATCTCGATTATGCTTCAATGCTATCATCTTACTGTCATGTCCACTTGACCACCTCCGCGGGGTTGCAATGGCAGACTCGAGTCTCCAAATGAAGTGCAGACATAATTGAGTTTGCCTCAAAGCTTATTTGGCATGATGGTGGGAGACACTCAAGAGTGCCTTCGTCGAGGTCGAGGCAACTACCTATCGTGTTTAACGTGATAGATCTATCCAACTTGTCTTGTTCTTTCATTATTTTCAGTATTCCCCTGCAGCTAGTAGTCAACCTATGAAGGCTTTTCTCCATGCAGGTCTCTCAACGGCTAGAATTGGGTCTCCATGCCTGCCAAGGCAAACGGGCATTGGATTGGGCTCTGTTGTGAACTTTACTCTGTTGTGAACTTTATTCTTGTTCATTCTTTGTATGTACGGGTTGAAGGTACGGTGCAGCATCACATACTTAGCATGCACACCTACCTTCCTCGTGCAGTGTAGACAATATTTAGCCGCCGTAATAGCATAGAGCAGAGTCAATTGTTTGCACAGCCTACCTGCCACTCATTATGCAAGTTGCAAGTGTTTGGTGCGCTAATTATAAGCGGACATTTTCAGTCTGTCACACTCACACATTACTTACCAAACCAGGAATACCTGCATGGGATATGGCTGCTGTTGTCTAGACCAGACACGTCAGGGTAGTGTAGGTTTTGTGGAGGTGAAATGGATACGCAGCATGTTGTTTGCGGGCTTTCGGTCTGTTTCGTGCTCTTGTAAGCATATCGAGGAGAGATTCTCATATGCAGTAGAAAGGTAATGGCTATTTTTGGATGTCTGTCACTGGTTTTCACCCGCCCAGTTCCGATCCTAGTCCACAAGCATAGGCATTGGGATAAAATCTGTATAAGTTGGATGGTATGGCGAGCACTTCAAGTCAATTCTTACTGAGTTCCAGTGAAGAGCTTGAACGGTAGAGTCCACTATGAAGGCAACAGAAGGAGTAAGCGAAGATGTACCTGTTCTAAGTATCTGGTGGTACCTGACTCGCTGGATCTAGTCCACACTAGACCAAACCGGAACAGTCAATCAGAGTGCTTTCCCTGAGGGAGAGTAATCGGAGAGCGCTGGACCTGGAATGGAGACGGAAGTGGGTGGATTGATTGAACTACCACTGACTTACCAGAATGGTACTAAGCGGAAAGAGACCGTGGGCGAGGCAGCGTAAGTGGCGGGCGAGAGAAGAAGTTCAAGTGGGCAGGAGGCAGATGGACGGAGGGGCTACTCCCCACTGTGGAGCTGACACTAACGGGTTAGTGTGGCTCACCGCCAATAAAGACCGGCAGGAAAAGTCTCGGCAGCCTCGCAGGGCGAAGAGCGATAAGCCCCCCGGCTTGCCCGAGCGGGTAAGGTGGGTGATGTTGGTGCAGTGGTGCAGCCCCGATCTCATGTAGAGAGAGAGAGAGAGAGAGAGAAAGGTCATGGTACGTGATTGGTACCAGCTGGTGTGTATGTGTTGAATGATGATGAAGAGAATGTTTTGGTGACAAGTGACTGGTGACACGGTCTCCCTTCACACCTGTCATGGTCTGGAGCAGCAATGGAGATGAGGGTTTGACACGAGATCAAGCTTATCCTGCATCAATCCATCTGATACATGCCACAAAGTTGGCTAGTTACAGTATCTAGGCCTTCCATCTATCGAGTTATCTATCTTCCAGGTTACACGGGAAATCTCCCCAGCGGTAGGTCAGATCGGGGGAACTAGTCTGGGGCAAAAGAGACAGGTGGTACTGCTGCTGATTGATGTTCGGGAGAAGTAAGAAAAATCGGCTACTTATCTACTTAGTACATCGTGACTACTGATGGATGGATGGATGGAAGGAATCAGGTCCCGGAGGAACCGGGAAGGAGAAAGAGAAAGCCGAGTTGAAGAGCGGGTTCAACTTCTACGCGAGGTCACCAAGTGGGATGGCCAACCAAGTACTCTTTGTAAATGCCAAGGGATACTCGGGAAATGAAGGAAGAGAAGGAGAGGGAGAGAGAGTAAGCTGAGGATGTGTAGAGTGTAGAATACACAGCTGGGTAAGAAGAAAAAAAGTGACTAGAAACGGGCGAGAAGAGGAAACGAAGCAATCTAAAAACGAGAGTCCCGCTCTGCCAAGCCTTAAAATTGTTCGTTCCGCGAACGACCATGGATCCTCCCTCTTACTCTCTCTCACTCAGTCACTCTCTACTGACTAAAACTAAACTTTAGTTTTACAGTGGCAGAGAAATAGGGAAAAGAAAGAGAGTTATTCGCACCATTCCCCGCCCAGTCTGATCCGTGCTTTTCTGATTCCTTCGCCCCCCGTCACCTTTTCCTGCGTAATCGCATTCGTTTCGGGTGCTGGGCTGCATTCCCAACCTTCGCATCAAATCAAGCGTCACGATGCCGCTCGGGCACTGGGTCTCGGGCTTGGTTTTGGTCTTGGTATCCCTATCATCTTCATGAAGGAAATTTCCGGTCTTCTGGTCCCGGCCATTCGCCAGTCTTTGCCCAGACGCCCAGTCGTTCTTGGTTTTTTCTTGTCCCTCCACGCTTTTACTGCCTTGATGTTTGTGCTGGGCTGAGAGAAACCTGGAGCTTCTCTTTTCTTTCCCCGTCTCTACTTGCTACTACTTACTAGTCTACTTCCCTACTACTTCTCTTCTCTTCTCTCCCGCCCTTTCTTTTCTTGGGACGCATTTCCTCTTACCTACTTCCTACTTACTAACTTACTCCTCCCCTAACTCCCCGGTCTTTCCCTCTTTTCCCTGACCGCATCCCTCTTAACTATTTACCTCTCTCTCTCTCTTTATTCTCCATCTTGAGCGGTTCCCTTTTCTGGCGGAGTCGGTCAGTATTATCGGAGATCTTCCGGATAAACCATCCATTGCCTCTTCTGGTAAGCCCGGAACCTCTCTCTCTCTCTCTCTCTCTCACTCACCCTCCCTCCCTCCCACTTCATAGTCTACTTTCCTTCTCGATGGTTACACGGACCAACTCTTTTTCCTTTTTTTCTCCTTCTGCTACCATCCCTTTTTCTTCCTTTTCCCCGGAACTTATCTCACGTCCAGCGCTCACCTAGGCATCTCATCTTCCCCCCTTGCAGGACGCACCCGCGAACGCCCTTGGAAACGACCGCGCCGCCTCGCCCCCCTCCCTATCCTCCTCCGTCCTCGCCTATTCTCCGCGGCCTCCGTCGCCCTCCAGCTCGGTCCGCGTTTCCTGATCCCCCGAGGTATGCGGGAACCCGGCGCGTTGGTTGACTACAGTTGAGGTGGATCTCCCTTGCTTGAATTGCGCATTGGTCCGATCGGTGGAGGTAATTCCGGGATTTACGGCGCCTGGTGCAAGGCTATATCGGGGTGAAGATCACGGGCTGCGCGGGGAGGAATTAAATCAAGCCATCCCGCAGCTCGAGCAAGCGCCCGCCGCACGACCTCTGTAGCTAGTTCGGTATCCCGTCCGCCCGTCGCAACCATGGCGTGGGACCATTTGGACATCGATAAGCCGCATTTGGCTTACATGATTCTAGGTGGCTTCACCAGTCTGTTCATGCTGTGCTCTTTGTTTGTCAAGGAGAAGCTGTACATCGGTGAAGCCACCGTGGCTACCCTTTGCGGTATCATTTTCGGGCCTCATGCGGCCAATCTGTTTAATCCCAACTCGTGGGGCAATGTCGACAAGATCACCCTCGAGTGCTCTCGCATCGTCCTGGTCGTCCAGTGTTTTGCCGTCGGCGTCGAATTACCCAAGGCGTACATGGAACGTCACTGGAAATCCGTCTTTCTGCTGCTGGTGCCCGTCATGACCTGGGGCTGGCTGGTGACGAGTCTGTTCATCTGGTGGATGGTGCCCCCCCTCTCCTGGCTGGAGAGTCTCGTGTGCGCCGCGTGCGTCACCGCCACCGATCCCGTCTTGGCCTCGTCCGTCGTAGGTAAAGGTAAATTCGCGCGACGAGTTCCCAAGCACTTGAGAGACTTGTTGTCGGCTGAGTCGGGCTGCAACGATGGCATGGCCTTCCCCTTCATTTACCTGGGCTTCTACATCTGGCGCTACCGCCCTAATGCCGGGGAGGTGTCGCTCAACTGGTTCTGCATCACTATCCTCTACGAGTGCGTGTTCGGCGCAATCTTTGGCTTCGTCATTGGCTACCTCGCGCGTCATTCCATCAAATTCGCCGAGCGCAAGGGCTTGATTGATCGTGAGAGTTTCCTGGTCTTCTACTTCGTGCTGGCCGTCTTCTGCGCCGGCTCAGGTAGTTTGCTGGGCATGGACGATCTCCTGATAGGTTTCTCGGCCGGTGTCGGCTTCAGTAACGACGGTTGGTTTACGGAGAAAACAGAAGAGTCGCACGTATCCAACGTCATCGACCTCCTGCTCAACTTGGCTTACTTTGTCTACTTCGGAGCCATCATCCCTTGGGAGGACTACAACAACCCGGATATTGGGCTCGTGCCGTGGCGGCTCGTAGTCATCGCTCTCCTCGTTATTTTCTTCCGCCGCATCCCCATCATGTTGATGTTGAAACCTATCATCCCAGATGTGAAAACGTGGCGCGAGGCCCTCTTCGCCGGCCACTTCGGCCCCATTGGTGTCGGAGCCATCTTCGCTTCCATCCTGGCTCGGGCGGAGCTAGAATCGGACAGCACGGAGCCCTGGTCTGAGGCTGATTTGCCAGGTCCGGGAAGTTCTAATTACTATATCATACAGCTGATCTGGCCCGTCACCACCTTCATGGTCATCTCCTCGATCTTGGTCCATGGTTCATCCATTGCCGTGTTCACGCTCGGAAAGCGCATCAACACCTTGACCATCACGCTGTCCTACACCACCGCCAACGAGGAGGGTCCTTCTTGGATGAACCGCTTGCCCCGCGTGCAATCCCTTGCCAAAGGATCCATGTCGTTCCGTAAACCGGATGAGGACGAATCGTCGAATGAGCCGGAATATCCCCCGGGAACCCTGCCCCCCATTGGTGTACCAGGTAATTTCCTGCGTCGGGTTCGCGACGAAGATACGGAGTCGACGGGTGGTAAATCTGCGCGGAGACGCCGCAGACGTCGCAGACGCACCGACGGCGCCGGCGGCCCGATCAGTCAGTCAGCCATTGCCCCTCAACGCACGCTGGAGACGGAGTCGGATGAGCAAAAGGAAAAGAGTGATGAATCCAGGGAGCGCGACAAGATCGAACGCGAGGCGTCCCCGCCCTCCAAGGAAGGCGATAAATTTGGACGCGAGCCTGCGCTCGAAGTTTATCTGGAAGGTCACAACATGGTTATGGAAGATGAAGAAGGCAACGTTCTCAAGGTTGAGGATATCAGTCATATGTCCACTGAGGAGCAACAGCGTCATATGGAAGAACAACGCCAGAAGTTGCAGCAACAATCGGATGAATACGCCAAATCCCGCAGCCAACCTCATGGCAAGACCGAAGGAGAGGAGATTGAGCAGGCCATTGGCGAAAAGACCGGGCACCCGCTGGACAAGGCTCGTAAGCGTTTCGGCCAGTGGATTGGACTTGGAAAGGGTCGTGCTGAAGACCAAGAGGTCAAGGAGGCCAGAAAGACTGAAGAAAAGAAGAAGGCTGAAGAGGCATCGAAGAAGCCTGCCAAGGCCAAAGGTCGCTCCGCTCACGCCTACCAGTTCGGCAACACCATCATTGTTGAGGACGAAGACGGAGAAGTCATCAAGAAGTATTCCATTCCTTCTGGGGATAAGCCTGAGACGGATGCCCCTGTTCGTCGCGGACTGACAAGGATGGGTACGTGGTTCGGTATGGAAGAGGAAGGCGAAACATCGCAGGCCGCCCGCAAGGCTGCGCAAGACGACTGGCTGGCGGATGATGGTCTGCGTTTCACCCTGGCTGACGACAATGATGTTGGCAAGAGAGGCGTCGAGCACAAGGGTCGCCGCATGACCAAACATGAATTCGCTCAACAGATTCGTAACCTTGGTCCCAAAGCACGCCGTGATGTGGTCGAAGAGACCGATGCCCCCGAGCGGGTCAAGAAGGCGGCTCGCCAGGAGGCTCAGAAGGCTGAATCGCAAGAGCGCCGCCGTTCAGACCCTGGAGTGGCCTCTCGGCCTACCCCTGCCCCTGCCCCTGCCCCAGTCGCCGAAGATGACGAATCCGGCACCGGAAGCGAATTTACGGACGACGAATCGGACGTGGAAGTGCCCGGCGACATTGCCGCTTCGTTGGCACGGTTCACACGTGGCACAGCAGCCGAGGAGCGTCGCAGTTCCCACCTCAGTCCTACATCCACGTCTCCGAGATCGCGTCCCCGGTCACGACGGGATTCCGATGATGATGGCACGGAACGTATTCCGCCTGCTCAACTTCGCGAAGCGGCCGGACTTACTCGTCCTCCTCAGCAAGCGGATTTGGATGACACGGGTGAAACGCCAGCGGAACGCCGTCGTCGTCTGGCTGCGCTTGGTGAAATCAATGACTCGGAGGATTCCGACGATCCGGATGTTCTTCTAGAGGAAACGGACGATGAGGGCAACGATGCTGAGGCGAAGGTCTCCTTTGCCGACGGCACGAAGCCCCCAACTAGCAGACAACAGTCGGGCGAGAACTCCAGTGAGGGACAAGAAAATAGCTCCCCATACAACCGACACAGTCGCAGTCAAAGTCGACGGAGCATCTCCTGGGGCGGCGAGAAAGGCCGTGAAAATTGAGACAAACCCACAAAAAATGCAGCAAACATAGAGTGAAGGAAAAAGTGAACTTTGGGCAGTGAAGCTGAAAGGGGAATTCTCTTGAAGGGGGTAATATAAGAGCCCAAGGAGAGGGGGGGGGCAAAAGAAAAGGGGAGGGCGGTGAAACTAAAGCCACCTTGCGGTGTAGAAAGCTCTTCTTTTTCTACTGAGCCAAGAATCAGCAGGTCCTTCCTAGAGCTCGGTTATGGGTTTGCTTGTTCTTGAGCATCTGGTGTTCGTTTTGCATGCATGGCTGGATGCGATCATGTATAGAGCGCGCTTTCACTTTTTTTGTGTAACTACTTTACCCTTTTACTTGCATTTGTTTGTGACCCACCGCCTGCTGGTGCCCCGCGCTGTGCAACCCAGCCAGCTCAGCCCAGCTGCCTTTTTGCTGTGGTGTACTGTGGATCAGTACTATTGCTACTGTTATTGACTGATAGAATGATGGATGGGATGGACTTGCTGACCTGTGGTGCCTACGTTTAGCACCATGATCTTGTAATGGGTACGAGAAGTACATATATGACATAGTATAACTATTTCTTTCAGTGTCTTCATTTCTTCCTTCTTTTATCAACAAGTCAATCTAGTGCTCAGTAGTACATCAGTTCACCAGTGAGGGTAGTAGTACTACTAACTACCTAGATAGTACTGACCACTTAAAGCCAAACTTGGTACTATCAGATAAGTTTAGATTTCTGTAGTAACGCCACAGCAATAAAATATACTTTCTCCTGCCCCCCTATCATGAGTTACTATCAGTTGAATAGAGATAAACAGTCACCCCCGACTTTCAGACCCTGGCAGTTACTACCGGTAGTAGTAATTACTAAACTACTGATAAGCTAGCATGTGAAGCCCAACCAGGTAGTGAGTACAATTCATATAGCACATAAGTTATATCTATCTAGTACATTCAAGCCATGACTAAGGGATATACTTAACTATGTCCGGAGGATATGCCAGACTGGGTACTAAGTAACTACTAAGTACTAATAACAATTAGTATGTATTTCTCGAAGATAGATAAGTAATAGTGGATTCAGTTCAGGGAAACAACGTGTGCAGCTACTTACCATTACCGAGTAGTATTCTTTAATATAATTAACTACCCAGTGAGTAGTAATATATGTCATGTAACACTACTACTCATACAGTCAGTCGATAGTTGTGATATGATTAGTGGTATATTTCTGGAATGATTCTGATTAGATTGGCAAGTATGCTGGTGTGAATGTAAGCCATCTCTATCTATCTATGCCGAAATCTCTCAAATATGCGTGGAGAATATTGAAGTGGGCATCGATGAGTACAAATTCACGAAGAATGCTGCATAAATCCGGAAGTAGACATGATATATTTGAAATAAAGGTAGACAGAAGTTTATTCAGAGAAATTAAGATGGTAAATAGTATGTGTTGAACTCAGACATAAGGTAGCCAGTATGAACGAAGAGATAGTAGTGCAGAGAGAAACCCAACAAATGCCACGCTGATTTATGAGCTTTTCCTATTCCGGGATCCCCAACACCGTAACACCGCTGATATGATGATGATGATATGAATCGAGACAAGGACAGAAGCCCGCATAAACGGTTTAAGAGAAGATCGAGAAGAATGGGAGGAATGAAATGACCCCATGTCAGGGTCCGGGGGTATCTCAAGCGACAATTAAACGTGATGATGCTTCCATCGAGAATAATGCTGCGGTGCGCTGCTCACAGCACACCGCCGGGCAGATTGATCTGTGCCTGTCGTCCCCCTTCAAAGCCGGCACTATTCGGTGCAGACCCTCCCCCGGAATACATGCCGCTATCGATGGGATGGACCTGCTTTCGCAACATAAACATGGGCTTGCGTCCTTCCTTTTCGAGCTGTTTGAATAGAATGAGTGGTCGTTCCTCGAGCCCAAGACATCGTTCTTGATCACCGTATACAATGTATAGTGCATATTGTTTCCAATCCGCGTTGATGTTGTACTTTTTGAGTGCAGCCGGAAGGACCTTGTGGCATGGATCGTCCATCGACACGCGGAAAGACTTGAAGATTTCCACACTAGGTGGATCCTGAGTCGCCCTTGAGTCTGAACGAGTGGGGATGTCGGGGCGCGTAGATTGTGTTGGTGTGGGGTTTAGACGATCCGGCCGCAACTGTGACGCCGCGGTATCGTCGTGGTGGTTATGAGAAACATGGTTTATGCTGCTGGAACTCGGTTGTGTATATGCCCGGGAGGCTAGGGTCTGTGGAGCATATTGATTACCTGGCGAGGTCGGCGACGGAATGCCTGGAGATAATTGCGACTTGCCGTTCAGCATAGTCAAGTGGGAGGAATTCGCGGTGGACGGATCTAGCCCATCGCTGTACATGCGACCCTCGTGGATCGACGGAGGAATATGGGTAGGGGAGTTGGTTTTGGGTGTAGTGCCGCCAGTGTGGTTACGCTTGGAGAACGTCCGAGATAGGATACTCCCAGAACGATCCAACAGAGTGATTCCGGATGGCGATGTGAGCGTCGGCCCATCGTGGTATCCTTCTGACCCGGATCCTGGCACAGAAGAAGGCGGGGGCAACGGCTGCGACTTGTCTTTCGCCATCTTGAACACGGGCAGAAGCTCTTCGCGCAGTCGACGATATTCCTCTGCAATCCGTCGCATTTCTGACTCCATAGACATGATACGGTCATCTCGTACGCGGATGGACCGAATCAACCGGGAAATATCGTCCTGAGTGGCGGTTTCGTTCATACTTTGGTCCGCAGCTACCGAAGTAAACACATTAGCAAGACAGGTCACAGGCAGTATCTGCAAGCCAGGGAAGTCGTGAACATACAAAGCGGAATGTAGTGATCTGCATCAATCGGAATATCTTGCTTGACTTTCGTTTCGTACACGCTCTTCAGGATAGTCAATCGATGTCCCACACTCGCGATCCCCATCTCCTTGAGTTCATCATGCTTCAAAGCAATGAGCGCTTCGCCGACGATTTCATTTTCTATTGTAACACAAACACCACGCAGTCAGTGACCCGGAAGTCTTAGCGCCTTTGTTTTGATCCCTTGGACTCACCTAAAAACGCGGCGCAGTATTGACGGAGACCAAGGGCGGCCACAAAGTTGGCACATTCCTCAGCAGTCCATTCCGTGATGATTGTTCGGGGCGATCGGGGATTCTCGTCCACATTGGCTAAGGTCGTGGGAGTATGCTCTGCTGACGGGAATTCTGATTCGGAAGGGGAGGCCTCGGAGTCGGTGGCCAGATGGGGGGAGGTAATCACGCTGCGCTCGTACTCGTCGTCCGCATCCGAGTCGGCATGATAAGAGGTATGGAGAGACATGGCAAATGAATTCATTCAAGTAACGGTGACGACGCCCAGAGACACGTAGAGGAGGGGGCTGGGGAGGACGTCGGACCGGCTAGCAGACTCAGCGAAGCGCCAGCCTCTAGACCCGAGACAAGTCGCCAAAGATTGAGCACAAAGGACGGGTCCGGTTGCACAGAAGGCGTTTGAAGTTGTCAATCACGGACTAACGACCCGGATGAAGAGTGTTGGGAGCCAAACTTGGTCGAGCAGGCGTGCCACATGAACGGGAGGGACGGAAAGCGGGTGAGTTATGAGGACACCGACAGTGAAGATGGTCCGAAGGTGCGAAGCGCGGAGTTGATCAGGAGGAGAGTCGGGAGAACGGAGGTAATTATGAGAGAGAGGAGGTGAAAAGAGCTAGTGGAGAGGAAGAAGGCGTAAAGACGAGGTGGTAGAAGGTACGAGGAAGCATGGAAAGCAGCCGTGATGGAAGAGGAGCGGAGGGGGGGGGGATCCTGAGGCCAACAAGGCATGCAGCGACAGCGAGAGCGGGGAAGCTCGGCCAAAGTTCTGGGGGTCCAACCGGATGATGAGATGGGCCAAAAGGGAGAAGATGATGATGATGATGAACACCCTTGTTGTTAATAACTGGTTGGGCGATAATAATGTGAGATCAAAGACCACGAGGCAGAGCGAGCGATGAACTGGGGTGATCAAAAGAAGAAAGGGTGGACATCCACAGGCAGATGAGAGGCAGCCGATGGACGAGAGCAACAGAACAAGAAGCTGGTTGGGCGCGGAGTCCAACGAACCGCCGAACGGGAAAACCAAGAGGCGCTTCTAAAGTTGGATCGCCACACGTGATGCCGGTCTGGACTCTCCGCTGCTCACTTTCCTTGTACATCCATTCTCATTCTACACAGACAGCTCAGGCATCTCCATTTTATCATCATCATCCCAGTGGGTTAAGTCAATATCCTTGGTCTTGCCATATGATGGGGATCCATGGCATCTACGGAATCTACTGTCAGCCGTTTATCGGCTTAGTCCGACCCCCTCTCCAGTAACTGGCTCCGTTAATGGATCCCTCATCCTTGCTTCGTTCCCAGCCCAGATGCTGGGCAAAAATCACTTGGTGACGCATCTCGCAGACAACGGGCGGATACTCCAACCAGAAAAAAAAAATCAGGGTTGAAGAAAATTAATTAAAAAAGGAGAGCCATCGCCGGATCCAAGCGCCAAACAATTGCTCCAAGCAGAAAACTGAAAACTGAGAAGAACAAATGGTGGAAACGGGGCCCCATCCCCTGGCTGAAGTTCCGTGCGATTTAATGAGGACACTAACGAAGCGCCCATCCTAGTGACCAGCACTATTATCACACAAATGCTACTAGTGTCGATGACTCGATGGGGGTTCATGCAAACCAGAAGCATCGCCCGGCAGGCTTAACGGCCAGTGGACAGAGGGGGGTTGGTTATGCCCACTATTATTCAAGCCAGGCGCTGTCAAAATTCAATAGTGCCGGAGCCTCGACGTTTTCGGATGCTATCTGGGTCCGAATCCTCCGCTGTCATCGTGCCATTCGTTCCCCATCTCGACGCTGAATTGTCGATGAATGTCCATGCAAGGACATCCATGGCTCCATCAGAAAAAAACTCTTTTCCACTCGTCTCCATCATCTTCCTCCCCTTGCCCCTTTTTTTTTTCCTAGCAATATTTACCTCCAATCCACTTGAGCTTGGATGGCCGGTGCTATATTTAACTTTCCTCGGATACTATCGCCGAAGGGCTTTGTCTCCGTGTACCTGACTCTCCGGAGAAGTCTATTTGCACCATCGATATCCCCACCTCAGCTAGTAGATACTAGATAGAGCTTACGTATAGTCGACGAGGGTCCTATGTGTAGGAGTCAATAACGATATTTCTACAGCAGATTGTAGACAACGGCCGAGTCTAAAGTCTTGACCACCGAAATTCATCCGTTGCAGCTGAGAACAATCCATCCGAACGGGTTCAATGACTGTGGAGCAGCCGGAGCAACACAGCACGCTTGTGTTCTACTATTGAGCCGCCGCTATTGAGGCGGCAGTATAACACAAACAATCTATAACTTGAATAGTATTTACTCACCATCTCAGGAGATTTTCCATCGGCCACGCCGATCCCATCATCAGACGGGGACAAAATATCCGATCCATAGTAAGTAACAGCATAATTTCGCACGCACGAGCAAAAAAACCAGCACCCTACTACTATATTCCTCGCCCCCTCACCGTGCGCTGTCCACCTGAATCAAGGAGCAACTACTAGTAAGCGCCCGAATCTGGTCCATCCTGCAATGCATGGGGACGACGGAACAACGGAACGATACCTGCCTTACCTCGTACATCTTATCAACATCCCTCCCTCGCTGGCGAAGCTAGTACTAAGAACCAGCCATCCCGCAATCATGTGTCTTTTTTTAATGCGGTTGTGACACCTCAATCCCTGGCATCTCGCAGCAAAAAAACCTTACACGAACATGTGGGTGTGTGAGCCAGCCAGCCATCGTTCATGCCTGCCTCCTTGTTGCTTACATGCAGCAACTTAACTAATGGGAGGGAAATTATTTGTGCCTCGAGGGTAGTGGAGCCCCATGTATGTCTACGTAAGTTTCGTATAATATGTAGTAGTATATGTATACCCATACCCACCTCGGCGCAATGATTGCATTTTGGTCAAAGTCCATTCGATACGCCAACCGCCGTTGGATGCTATTTATATCGGATCATGTACCCTGAATAGCCATGTTCAGGATACGCCCCCGCGTTCTCTGTCGCGCGCGCCTATTCACGCCTATAGTAGATGCAGTGCGGTGTGATGCGCTGCGATGCGATGCCAGGCGGCTAACCTTCCGTAAGAATATCCGTTGGCTTTTTGTGACCGGAAATTTCTAGGGCGTGGCAAACTTCCCGCATTGTGAGGAATTCTTTCCGGGACCAGCATCGCTTGATGATATCCCCAAGGAATGAATAAAGGGTTCGTATTTGGGAGTATGTCATCGGTCGGCCAGGTTTTATATGTCTTGGACACTGGATCATCGTCTAGGTCGGTCTCGATGTCGGGTATAACATAGAATTCAAATTGCTTTCCAGAGATAACTTCGTACATCATCGAGCCAAAGCGCGCAATGTCGGACTTGACTGATGCGAAGTCTTCAGACACAAAGATTGCCATGTCCTCATTGTCCGCGACAATAGTAGATTCGGTAAAATCGCACATCTGGAGAGAAAGATCCTCATCAAGCAGGAAATTGCGTGTCGCAATATCGACTACCAATACTCGCCGCTCGTGGACTTGATGGATGATATGTGCAGCTTCTTGGAGCCATTGTAGGCGTCGACTGTTGTCCACGCTAGCATGGTGAGTACGTAGATAGCGGCTCAGTGAACCCTGGCGTAGGTACGGCATTCGTATCTCGGTGTCGGAGATGTGGTAGGGCTTTATTACTCCTGGGACATGCCCAAGATGGCTGTACACATGCCCTTCATGTTTTAGAGATTGCTTGTTTAGCTCAGTCGTCTGCTCGTAGCTGATAATCGTCGTCTCGGATGCACCCTTAGGGACAGTCCAAACATTGGCCGTTTTGACTGCAATGTCTCCGAAGCGCATCACGCGTCCAACTCGACCAAGTCCGATTAGCTCGGAATCATCGTTATAGCTCATTATAGATGAGCTCAACGAAGATAGTAGCTCTGTGGGTGGTGTCTAGTCTGTTGGCTGCAGGAGTTGTGCGCATATGATAGAACTCCAGCGGTCATGTGCAGCAGCAGCAGCAGCAGCAGCAGCGAAACAGCTTCGCCGTGAGAGATACCCTACCATTTGCACTTCACGTAATTCACCCCATTATAATATACATTCTTAGAGCACTCCAGAAATTAACGACAAGCCTGACCACATTCATGCCATGACCTCTCAACATGGTCATTACTATATAGATTCATTCCCGCTAATCAAAAGCGGCAACCCATCTTATCGGCGGTTCCTGCGCTGACCTCCGACGACCGCAAGGCTCGCCTTTCCCCGGACTAGGATTATTCTTCGCCCCCAAGTTTCTCCTCAACTCCTTCCCTTCTTTCTCTGCCTTTACACCTCCTGCTCCGACGCTCCCTATCACATCGCGAACCAAACAGGTAAGACACACAGAAAGATAAATCCCTCCCGCCCCCATGGATACCGCGAAAGCTACCCCAACCCGCGCAATCTTTTCCAGAACCGTAGTACGTACCCGCTAACCGATCGCGATCGCAGACATTGTACCCACGAGCAAGAGTCGCACGCTACTATCGACTTGGGGCTTATATATACATATATACTTTGATACCTGTTGCGCTAGCTCGAACGGACTATTCTATCTCCCTTGTCTGGGTGACCACCGTCTATACGAAACGCAAGCGCTACACCTCCATCGAGTTCATCCCGCTTCGCGCCGCGCCCACCCTACCTACCTACCCATCGTCACATCGCTTCAACCACCACTACACTACACTACACCAACCCCAACTCTCCAATCTCCAAAACCAACAATGCCCTCCTCCTCCTCCCCCAACCAACCCACCACAACCACATCCTCCACCACCACCACCGACCTCGAATCCGACCTCCTCCAGCACCTAACCAGCACACCCGCACTCGAAGACCTGCACGCCACACTCCTCAGCTCACTCCAACGTCTCGGCTGGACAGAACGGATCCGAAAACTCGCGCAGGAACTCCTTCGCGGCGGACGATGCGAGCGATTCGACGAGGTATTCGAAGCGGTAGTAGCGTCCGCGGAGGGGCGGAAACATCCTGTCCTAGCGGAGGCGAATAAAGCGAAACAACAAAGCAATGGGAATAATAATAATAATAATAATAGTGGTGGGGACGAGGACGGGAGTGGTGGCATTGGGGATCTGGAGGCGTTTGATGTGAGGATTCCGTCGGCGGTGGTGGAGCAGGGGGTTAGGGCGTTAAAGGAGATGTTGAGGGAGGTGGTGGTTGCGGAGGATGGGGGGGATATTTTGGGGGAGGTTGAGAATGGGCATAAGGAGGAGGGTGGTGGTGGGAGTGGAGGGGGTAAGGGGTCGAAGAATAGTAAGGATGGTGGGGGGGATACGGCGAGTCCGGTGAAGAAGGTGAAGAAGGAGTCGAAGTCGGGGAGTAAGGTTAAATGATATGTGGATGGCTTGTCTGTGTGATGTGGTGCGTTTGTTTTGTGGCTGGCGTGTTGGAATGGTGTTTTGGGTTTGGTTTATCTGGATACTTCTTGTCAGGCTATTGCTTAAGGCGTTGCTTTGGTGGTTTACTACGGACGGCGTTGCATTATCCTGATACCAGCATGGGCATGTATGCATGCCTCATTCCTTTGTACAACAGTGGGGGTTTGTCTAACAAGACGTGCAATTCATTTACTCTTTAAGCTTAATATTATGGCACTCAGTATGCGAGACAGATCTTCGCAATCTCAGAACTTGAAAGGAAAAGATAAGGAAACTGTAACCCAATACGAATTTCGACCGGGGCTATATCCCGGCCTCAAAACCCGCTGTTTCTAAGTAGTAGTAGTGCAGATGGATAACTAACTTGGAAACATGCAACCAATCTAGTCATAGAGGCTGTCGTCATTGCCGGCTTCACCAAACGTGTTGTTGTCCGTCACCTCACCCGCCGACGGGAAGCGGAAGAAGCTGCTGCCACCCGAGTTCTTCAGGCTCTGGGCAAATGCCTCGTAGCGACGGATCTCCACGTCGCTGACGGAGCGTCTGGCCGACTTCATCGCCTCCTCGAAGTGCGCCCGGGTAAGCTCCGGCACCGGGTCCTCCTCCTCGACCTCCTCGTCCTCCATCTTGATATCCTCACCCTGAGCCTCACGCTGCTTCTGGCGCTCGATGTCAGCGCCGATGGACTGCTTGATGGCGAGCTTGACAGCACGCTGGGTCACGAAGCCAAGATCAGCACCGGAGAATCCGTGGGTCTTGCTGGCAATGAAGGAAAGGTCGATATCGCCAGCGATAGGGGTCTTGCGGAGCTGGGCCTTGAGGATGCTCTCACGAGAGGCCTGGTCGGGCAGAGGAACGTAGACCAGGGTGTCAAGACGACCAGGACGGACCAGGGCGGCATCGAGCTGCTCGGGTCTGTTCGTGGCACCAATGACGAACACGTTCTTCTTGGAGGTCATACCGTCCATCTCTGTTTGGAAGTTAGCAACTACTCAGGTACAATCGAGACAATTAACTTACCAGTCAGGAGCTGGTTGACAACACGGTCAGAGGCACCGCCGGCATCACCGACAGAGCCACCACGAGACTTGGCGATGGAATCCAACTCATCCAGGAAGACAACGCAAGGAGCAGCGGCGCGGGCCTT
This sequence comes from Aspergillus costaricaensis CBS 115574, assembly GCF_003184835.1. Lineage (NCBI taxonomy): Eukaryota > Fungi > Ascomycota > Eurotiomycetes > Eurotiales > Aspergillaceae > Aspergillus > Aspergillus costaricensis. The sequence goes on from NW_020291817.1 coordinate 278,794, forward strand.
GTCGAAGATATCACGGATGTTGCTCTCGGACTCACCGAACCACATACTCAGCAGCTCAGGACCCTTGACCGAGATGAAATTGGCAGCACACTCGTTGGCCACGGCCTTGGCAAGCATGGTCTTACCAGTACCGGGAGGACCATAGAACAAAACACCGCGGGAAGGAGAAAGACCAAACTTCTGGAACTTCTCGGGGTGGTCGACAGGGTACTGCACGCTCTCGATGAGCTCGCGCTTGACCTCCTCCAGACCACCAATGTCCTCCCAACGGACGTTGGGCACCTCGACAACGGCAACCTCGCGGAGAGCGGAGGGGTTGGAGACACCGAGGGCGTAACGGAAGTTCTCCATGGTAACACCCAGAGAGTCCAGGACCTCCGCGTCAATGGTGTCCTCGTCGAGGTCAATCAGATCCATCTTCTCACGGATCTGCTGCATGGCGGCCTCAGAGCACAGAGAGGCAAGATCGGAACCGACGTAACCGTGGGTCTCGGCGGCAATGGTCTCCAAGTCGACATCATCACCCAGCTTCATGTTCTTGGTGTGGATCGAGAGGATCTCCAGACGGCCAGTGGGGTCGGGGATACCGATGTCGACCTCACGATCAAAACGACCGAAACGGCGGAGGGCGGGGTCGATGGAGTTGGGGCGGTTGGTGGCGGCCATGACAACCACGTTGGAGCGGGCCTTCATACCGTCCATCAGGGTCAGAAGCTGAGAGACGACACGACGCTCGACTTCACCGTTGGTCTTCTCACGCTTAGGGGCGATGGAATCGATTTCATCAATGAAGATGATGGCAGGGGAGTTCTTCTCGGCTTCCTCGAAGGCCTTGCGCAGGTTGGACTCGGATTCACCGGCCATCTTGGACATGATCTCGGGACCGTTGATCAGGAAGAAGAAAGCGCCGGTCTCGTTGGCCACAGCACGAGCCATCAGAGTCTTACCGGTACCCGGAGGACCGTACATGAGGATACCACGGGGAGGCTTGATACCGATGGACTTGAAGAGCTGGGGGTGGCGAAGGGGCAGCTCGACCAGTTCACGGATCTGAGCCATCTGCTTCCTGCAGCCACCGATGTCGTCGTAACCGACCTCGTTGAGGTTGCCCTCCTCATCCTCGCGCTGGATCGGCTCACCCTCGCAGTGGATGATGGTATCTTGGGCGACGATGCCATACTCTGGGGGATCCACCTCAACAACCTTGAATTCCACTTGTCTCATACCACCTCTTACTGTGAACAGGTCTCCCTGTCTCACGGGTCTGTAGGCTTCGCGGAAGTAGGGGGCGAGGTAGACATCGAAAAGGGAGCCAGTGAGGCCCTCAACGGTGTCGGCGATGGGGAGAACGGCAATACGCTTGGCCTGTAGATGAGAACAAGCGAGGTCAGTAAGAAGTCGCTTGGATAACGCCGAGAGCAGTAGAACTCACGTATTTGATGTCGGGGCAGGGGTGGACGGTGATGATATCGCCGTGCTTGACACGCAGGTTGTGTCTCACAACACGGTTGATGCGAGCGCTTCCATCATCAAGATCATCATCGGCCAAAACAATCAGAACGGTGTCCTTGCGCTTCTTGCCCTTGACGAGGACGGTGTCACCCCGGAACAGCTGGAGGGTGTCCATTGTGTTGTTGGAGAGAGCAATAACGGAGTTGTCATCGTTGACGGCATCGGTGACACTAGCACCCAGACAGTCAGTACCCAACCAGTATCCCCGCACCAAGGCCAGAGCTAGCTTACATGAGGGAGTTGGGCTTCTTCTTCTTCTTCAAGATAGCCGTCGAGGTGTCGAGTTCCTATTTCGCGGTGGTTGTTAGTATTCGCCATCAAGGTCCCTTCCCGTTCTGCAGACAAAAGTCTTTACCTCTTTCTTGTCGGCGCCGGAGGCGTCACTGTGCGATGAGGTTAGCTTCTTGGAACGATGGAGAAGTTGATGCCAGAGGTTCCATCACGTACTGGAGGTTCACCCTCTTCTTGTCGTGGGTGTGATCGGGTTCTGCGCTCATCTTGAGGGGAAGCTGGATAAGGCGCGTAAAGCAACGTAGACACTTGGGTACGTATCAAGGACTGTCGCTGTACCGGATTTGGTGAAGCTCGGCAACAGGGACAAAGAGGAAAATGAAGGGGAATGAGAAAACGAAACAGAGATACAAAACCCACCAGACCGAAAGAGATGGCGGAGGGAGGGAAGTAAATTGACAGGATGAGATGGGATGGCAGAGGGGGAGGGAGTTGGAAGTGAGATCGGAGGATGGCAGAGAGAGAGCTCCAGTTAAGAGGTGACGATAGTGCCAGGCCCTACCGGGGCTTGATGACTTAAGCTGTTGCAGATTCACGAGCCACCAAACCCGGTTGCCGCCACCGCCTGGGGAGGAGAGAGAAGCGTATGGAAGCCGGTCGTATCCACTCTTGATCGTCCCCCAACTAACCACTACTACGATTAACTAGTATTTATCTGGGGTTAACTAATATTCAGGTGTTTCTACTCCATCGTTGCTTTATAAGCCATGATACTCTGCACAAAATGAGTCACTGTGGCTATTCCCCCCTCACTCTGCTGTGACTGTCGGGGATATGCGTGTGCATTGCACCGCCCGGTAACACTGTGTCTGTGTCTGTCTGTGTCTGTGTCTGTACCTCTGCCTGAGGCAGCTATCCTCCCTGCATGCATGCACGGAGTGCTTCTATGACAGCCGGGGCATGGCATCAGTCAGCCTGGACCAGCCCAGGCTGTCTCTGGCTCTGCATCACCATGCCCAAGGCACTGTCAGGACAATAGCCTTGTCGTGGGCGGCGACTGCCTTGCCGGCAACTTGCTGCCTATGAACGGGACTTCCCTATTCGGCAGACAAGGGTATACATGTACCATCGAACTGACCAGAGCCGTGTGAACCCGTCTTTCCCCCAGTTGGCGAGTTCATCAGAATACTGCTCCCCTATATAGTGCTATGTGCACACAGGGCTATGTTTGCACGCCGGGGCAACAGCTCGACCAGTCCTGGTGACTCGAGCAAATGAGTATTCACAGCAACAGCCTGTCCAACATGGCCATGGATATATAATTTTGTGTTAACGGCCTTGTATAGCTATATTCTCATCACCTATCCGTTACCATCTTTTTAAACCAACCCCCTTTATGAGTGAATGTTAATCACACTGAGACATTTTCCGGAACACGAGACTCTCCATCAGGGGACCACTGATACTACTACTGATAGATCGTTTGCTTGCCTCATCTGATTAACCTGGCCCACCCTTATAGCTCCAAGCCATGGACGATAAGGCTGATTACCCCTCGGACTTCCTGCAAGCGCGAAACAACACCTTGACAGACGATGAGGTAAACCATCTGCTCGAGAAGCCGGGCTGCGCAGCTCGCTTCGTCTACGGAGTCCTCATGCTCCCCACGGCACTAAAATACTTCCTCGACATGCCGCAGACCACGGACATCGCCAAATGCATGATGCACGCAACTGTGTACGGGTTCAAGCTCTACCACTTCAGCCCGGACAGCACACCCGTCATGCTGCCCTCAGAGGACCCACAGCACCGAGTCGAAGGGATGCTCATCCTCGGATTGAATGAAGAACATCGCAACAGGATCTACGAATATGAGAGCGGGCTCATGAGGCTTGTCGATGTGCGGGCACATGTCACTCAGCTGGACTCGTTCAAGGGCTACGATATTAGCAGTGTGCGGATTGTCGATGCGGGGGCGTTCGTCTGGAACCAAGAAAAGGTGGACGAGGCGATGAATGAGCTTCCGTCGACAGAACAAGGTCTGTATACCTGGCCTATGGATGGACTTTTGTGTAGCCAGATATATCGGAATATGCTTGCGGCTCAGCGCGCGTCGACGATCGATTTGGCGAGAACGTCGGCACCGAATGCTTAGGGGGTGGTCCAGCTTGCTGGGAACATGGATCCAATGAGTAGACGTTCTGGCTTGGTTACTTGGCGTTTGGTCGGTTGAAGGATCTAGACTGTCTATTTGTACGACGACTATGACTTGCTCGGGTGTCAGGTGTTGGCTTGGTAAATAATTGGATGTGTTACATGGATAGATGAGACCTTTCCTAGCATAATAAGCTAGTAAAACTATCCGTCTTCTCCATCCCGATCTAATCTATAGTATACCACCCTGCCAAGAACAACTAGAAGAAAAAGAATCATATGCAATAATCGCTCAATACAACATGAAACCCACCCCAATCCCATCCCCTACTACAACCCCGTAGCCACCCAAGAATCCCAAACCTCCCAAGCCCCCGCCATAAAACTAACCAACCCGGTCAAATGCTCGGGGAACCCAATGCCCTTCTCAAAGCACCAATGAAGACACAACGGCGCCCAACAAACATTATTAACGAGACTCTTCCTCCACGCCCGAATCTCCTTCCTCAGCGCCTTCCTCTTCTCCTCCTTCCCCTTAACACCCTCAACCCCAACCTCCCCCTCCTCCTCCATCTGTTTCCTCCTCCTCAACACAGTCCCCCTCCAAAGCACAAAAAACTGAAAGAAAATATGTCCAAACCACGCCCTCGTACTCCAAATATACCACTTATCAATCCCACCCCACCGATCCACAAACCGCTTCGACACGATCCCCTTCTGCGCAAGATATCCCACGTTCTCGAGCGCCTGGTAGATGACGTTGACGAACACCTGCAGCAACGTCAGGATGTAGAGGGGTTTATCTGCCGGTGGGTGTTTCAGGGTGTGAGAGCCCCATGTCCAGAGGGGGAAGAGGCCGAGGAGGCGGAGGGTGAAGCGGGTTTCGGACATGAGGGAGGAGAGAGCGAGGAGGGGTGGTTTGGAGGAGGATGTGGTAGTGGTATTTGCGGGAGGTTTAGGGTTGTTTCGTAGACGAGCGAGCAGGCTGAGACGCGCTTGGAATGCGATCCATGGCGCCGATGTGAGAATGTGATGTAGTGTGTGTGCGAGATAGCCTGTTACTGCGAGGACTCGTTCCTGGCCCGCGGCGGTGGATATGAGTCTGTTGTGTGTGGGGGGTGTCGGAGTTAGTGGGATTGAAGCTCGGAGGTGCTTGGTTTGGGGGATAGGAGAGGAGCAGTAGCTCACCTATCGAACCGGTCGACTGTCCGGTCTGTCGCCTTGAGAGCTGCCAGCAGCTGGTGACATCGAGCGCCGGTTATTGACGATACCGGCGGTGGTGGTGGTGATGGTGAGCAGTCGTCCTGCGGGGGACTGCTCACCGTGTTCCCCTCATTGTGTTTTTCGTGGTCCGCGACAGCAGCGGGTGGAGAAGAGGGTTCGGGTTCGTGTTCGGCCATGGTGGTTATTCTCGCGGTGGTAATTATGTCGACATTGCTGAGGTCTGCGGACACTGGGGAGTTCGGGGACTTTATTGTCATGGGGGGAAATAGAGCGAGCGTGATCGTCAATCCAAGCATCTGACCAGCAGCTGCGCTTGGCGCGGTGCCGAGGTTCGGAATTGGCTCGGAATGATGGGTCCTGGTGGGTGGATGGATGGACCTGCCGCGGTTGGGGGGATGCCGACGGTGTGGGTTTTTACAGATTAGATGTGGTGATTAGATATTGAAGTAAGTATCCCCCAATTATCAACACTTAGATAATGACAAACTGGAGATTCCATTTCATTATTTTGATGATTAATTAGTTACTGAGAGAAGTGTTTTGCTGATTTATTGATTGACCTGTCGGCATATTCTGCTCAGGCATATGAGAAATTACATGAAAAGGAAATTTTCGTACCCCCACATTAGTTACTTAAGGAAAAGTAGTTTTCACGCAGGAACTAAGATTCCGTGCTCATCCCGCGAAGTGCGGATCATCGTAATAGTAGTAGCAACTTGATTGCCGTCACCACTGGCTGAATATCTTTCTGGCTGTATGCCAATAATATTTGTTGCTTTGTGGGCGCTCGTATCTTTGTCGATCATTACTTCAGGAACGGTGTTCTCTGTCCTCCTCTGCACGAGAAGCGAGATCAAGGAGACAGCCACCCGACTCGTCATCTTCATCGTCCTCGTTGTAGTCTTCATCAGCATCGTCTTCTTCATCTTCATGACCTCTTCCGGACCAATGATCTTCTTCGTGTTCCTCATTCACGGTTGCCGGGACTCTAATGATGGTACGCGGGGTGCGGAAACTGACATTCGGGCGGCGAGGATGCTTGTTTATACTGTTCCATGCGCCTTGGGCCGTCGCTGGCTGTCGTGAGAAAGTAGGGGTCCGTCGAGACGTTCCAGATGGTCCTGCTTGCGACGACCCTGCTTGCGAGTTCCTAGCGCCTGAGCTGGTGGAAAGTGAGCCAGAAGAACTGCCACTTGCCATGAGCCACTCGGGAATTTCAAGATGCGGAGGCGGAGGGGGCGCGGTGAGTGGTGCAGCAGACGGCTGAGTAGATAGCTGAGCAGATGGAGTAGCGAGTGGTTCTGTAGATCGAGCAACAACTGATGCGGTAGGAGGGGCGTTGGTAAAACAACCAGCAACGGACCCAGCAACTTGGGCAGTTAGGACCGGAAGAACGGTGGTAGTCGGTTTGGCATTTTTAGAGGAACCGGAACTCTTGGTTGCCTTATCCACAAGCTTCTTCAACAGGGCCGATGGTGATTTACTGTCCTCAGCGAGCGATGTGCTTGATTCAGCTCTAGAACGTGATGGTGAGAAACGTTGGAGTCCCAAGTTCCTGACAATGTTTGCATCCGATATGCTGCGGTCACGCAGGTCCCACTGACTGGGAGCCCTAACTGTCGTGTCTCTGCACACCTCATTAATGCTGCCCCATGCTCGTTCTTGAAGATGAGGTGCACAGTTGTAGCAGGCGCGATGGCTGCAAGGAGGGTAGACTGACGATTGTAGCAAGGGGCGGTCTTCGGCAAACTGGTCTGGATCGGTATTTGAGACGTCTTCGACAAAATCGACATGGGGATTCTCGTCGTCATCGTCATCGCCTATGCCATAGATGACTTCTGTCACAGGGAAAGCAACAAGATGTTCGGAGTGTTCTGCGGCAACTGTCTGCAGGACCCTAAGTTTCTGCCACATCAATATTCTCTCCTGTATTTCCGTGTAGTGACCAGCCTTGATGGCGTCGGATATCCAAGGACTGAGGACGGGGGCCTGGCCAGGATCCATGCGGTGGGAGAAGCCGGTGATATCTACACCACAACGATAGAACCAACCGAGCGCCGGGACAAGGCCGCAGGACTCGCATGTCTCGTGCTTGTCAAGTGCATGCTCATGAACGACGACATCGTGTTTGCAAAAGGGGTCACCGCAAGCTCTAGATTCGTCCTCATTCCACCCCGAGAACGGAGGGAAGAGACAGGGTCTGCCATCATCTCGACGAGCCACAAGGTTGAAAAACGGATCAACCACCGGTTCGAAAGTAGCATTCAGATCCCATCTCACAGACGAAGGCTCGCTATCGGGGGGTGGGAGGAAGACTAGCTGAGAGGGTGGTGAGTCTGACCTTTCCGAAGGGCTCTCCTGACGTTCCTCCTCGTCCACAGATAACCTAGAAGACATGATTCTTCAGGTAGTTGAGATGACCTGGTATGACACAACGATGAAAACGATGATTCAAAGGATGGCTTCTGATGATGAAGACTTCCTGTGAGGAAAGGAAACACGTCTGAGTGTTCGTTGAGACATCGTGTGAGATGTGGACGTGTTAGGCCTCTTCACCACAGACCGGGTCCAAAGGGCTCGGCACTCAAACGCTTCAAACGAGCATTCGCAATGAGATGCTTGCCAGCACGGTAGCAGACGCATTGTGAACGCTAGGTTAACATGCACATGGCCTACAGATTGGGAGTGCCATAAAGGCAAGGCCTAGGGCTGTGATGAAGCATTCATCTCTATATAAGCAGCATTATATGAGCTACATTTTCTACCTGTGCAGTTGTTAGTGGATAGGAACTGTGCAGAGCAGACATAAAATCAGAAGAATACCCAAAGATGAGTGATATATTGAAAATAAGCTGAATTATTTTCTGTTCCTGGCTGCACTCGGCGTGCACCTTTTGGGCCAGTGCCTTTCCTCTTAGGGTATAGACCATCAGGAAATACCGGATTTTCGAGATAAGCCTGAAAAGCGCTCATAATGAGACCAATACTATATATATATATATATTCCAGATTCAGATAATGCCTGGAAATTGCAGAGAATATTAGCAAATATAGCGAGGCATCGGAAAGGTGGACATGGGAACCCTTAAGATAGATGGTTGCCCGCATGTCGGAGCTGACCGAAAGGCGGGCAGCCCGAGGTCCGGGTATTAAAGCGGCGACATTCGCCATTTGCCGATGAAGTGACCGACAGTGAAATTATTATTATTGTCTTTAATTATTGACTGCTTTCCTCCTCCACATTCCCAACAGCAACAATACTTTAATCACTGCTATCTACTAACTATCTACTCACTCACTAGTCGAATTGACTTGACTAGCTGTGTTTGGTGAAGTTGGAACTAGATTCCTGTCTCCTGTCAGCTTAGGGCAGGTGTTGGTCCCTCCATTGAATTGATCCGTGGATTAACTATTATTATTGACTGGGTCTCTCTCACTGCTCTTATCCGCGTTGACCTTCCCCATATTATTGTCTGTGTTTGCTGCATCTCATTTCCAACTCGCTCAGGAACTCTTCCGACCTCGGTAAGTAAGCTTTGGCTCATCTTCCCGAACAAACCAAACCAGCCTCCTTCCTTTTCCCTTGACTCGTTCCCGTTCGTTCCTTAGCCTCGTTAAGTTACTAGTTGTTTTGGCTGGCGGATGCTGTTGCTGCCCATCAACAAATCATCCATCAGCCAACAATCTCATCTCCCTCTTCCCCCCCCTGCTCCTCCTTTTCCCTGCCGTTCTATGCGGGACAGCGCATCTTCCGTCGCCAACCCCATGTTTTCCACCTAATCTCAAATCTCACCTCACCTCTGTCTGTCTGTCTGTCTGTCTGTCTGTCCTACCTTCTTTCCCCAACCCAAAACCCACTTCAATCCTCTTCCTCTTGTTATCCATCTCCACCAAATCTCCATTGTGGTTCCCACCCCACTCCCTTGTCTGGCTTGGCTGACCGTGTCCCGTAATTTCCGTAGCTGCCGTCTTCGTGACTTTATCGTCTTCTGGCTCCCGTCCTTCTTAATTGACCATATCGCGCGCGCTTAATCTTCTTCTCTTTCCTCACCTTCAGCCTCACCCACACCCTCAACCACACCCTCAACCACTCCCACCAGATCAGCAAAAATGTCTGCCAAGTTCCAGGACGAGGCCGTCACCTCGATACGGGAGGATACAAAGGAATTGGTCCACAAGGTTGGAAACCGGTTGACTGGCGATGGCTATCTCGCTGTATGTTTTGCGCCTGTGTAATCGCACCACCGATGCGTGTTTACAGCCCACTGATTGAGACAATGCGCGTTCATTATAGCTATACCTTCGCCAACTGCAGTCGAACCCCCTGCGCACCAAGATGTTGACCTCCGGTGTCCTGTCCAGTTTGCAAGAAATCCTGGCCTCGTGGATCGCCCATGATGTCAGCAAGCACGGTCACTACTTCAGCGCCCGCGTCCCCAAGATGGCCCTCTACGGAATGTTCATCAGCGCCCCGCTGGGCCACTTCCTCATTGGAATTCTGCAGCGGGTCTTCGCTGGCCGGACTAGCATCAAGGCCAAGATCCTGCAGATCCTCGCCAGCAACTTGTTGGTATGTCCGATCTGAAACTCCATTTTGACGTGCGCTTGGAATGCTGACGCGACGCAGGTCTCCCCCATCCAAAATGCCGTGTACCTGTGCTGCATGGCAGTTATCGCGGGCGCGCGCACCTTCCACCAGGTCCGCGCTACCGTGCGGGCCGGTTTCATGCCCGTCATGAAGGTCAGCTGGGTCACCTCGCCCATCGCGCTGGCCTTTGCCCAGAAGTTCCTCCCCGAGCACACCTGGGTGCCTTTCTTCAACATTGTCGGGTTCGTCATTGGAACCTACGTCAACACGCACACCAAGAAGAAGCGTCTTGAGGCTCTCCGCAAGGTAAACCAACTACGTGACGATCCCGACGCGACCAGTCGCTAACCTTAGCACGACAGCGCTACGACCAACGCCGTGGACCCGGTAGCGAGTACGACAAGGGCGACTACCGGTAAACGATGTAAATATACTGTATCTAGCTTATGACTACCGACAGGGCAGTGTGGACTTTCCAATAATGGTCAGTTAGAGCAGTCCGTTCACTCGGGTACGTCTCCCGAACCCGAGAGACTGCCGGAATGAGCGGCTGCCTCAGCCCAGCCACCTTATCGGAAAGTCCACCCTTTCCCTGTCATACATTTTATTACCCCCATGACATCCTAATCTGACCCGGATATACCTCTGATGATGGAGCTCTGGCGTCGAGATGAAGATATGTTTGCCCTGCCCCTGTTATGATGAATATGTTTTATCGGTTTTCTATTCTCTTCTTCCTTGGCGACACCACCATGCTGCATACCTCCTCTGTCTATCACTGTCGCCATAGTTTCATACCTATAACAAAATACCAAGATATAAAGATTCCCTACACCATCCCTCCACCTGTAATAGTAATAATAATTATAAACCCATCCCATTTATCTACCTAACCGTCGTCGTAGACTACTAGTCAAATACCACATCAAGAATGATAGAATTCAAGAGACCTACTCAACCTCCATATCCTCCCCCCTCTTCTTCTGCACCCACTCCACAAAATCATCCAACGCCCCCGGCCACGCCCCATCCGCACTCCACCACCCAAAGCTCTCATCCTCCATCGTCTTCCGCATAAACACCTCCACCTGCTCCCACAGATCCTTATTCACAGGCCTCCCCCCCCTCTCCTGCAGGAACTCAATCCACCAATCCAACCACGGAGTCGACTCCGTGTTCCACTGCACCCCGCCATTCTGCGGCGTGAAGAACAGCCGCCATTGCTCTGCCGCGATCTCGAACTGCAGGTTCCGCTGGCCTTGCATGCGACAGAGTGGGAAGGTGAAGCGGTACACCCGCCGGAAGAGGTCCGGTTGGATGGGAATGCGCGCGCGGATGTCTGCGGCGTGGGCGATCATTTTGTCGAGGGTGTCGGATCTATATTTTTTCCACGTATATTAGTTTGTGTTTGGAGATGTGTGTGGGTGTGGGGTATCTACCCAGTTATTCTCCAGCCGTTGATGAAGCCTTCGCGGGTGAATTCGCCCATTGAGGGGGATTTGAGCAGTTCGGCGATTCCTAGACATGTTACTTCGTCGAGGCCAACTTTGATGTCGCCGAGGTATTTCATCGCTCCTTCGATGCCGATCCCGTCTGGGTTGTCTTCTGGGGCATCTGGGGGATGTTAGTTTTGGATTTTCTATAAGGAAGGTGGTGGGATTGGACGAACCTCGATAACTGTCGAAGATCTTGCTCAGTGAGGATGTGCTACCGCCGGCGCCGGAGGAGCTTTGGAAGTATCTGGAGGGGAGGTTGGAATTAGCGACTGTTTGAGATCAGTGGGTTGAATCATATGTTGGTGGGTGTATGAAGCATAGGATGTAGAGGGTGCTAGAGTCGGTGGAAGTCTGATGCATGCGCGGATTTCAATACGCAGGCTGGGTGGTCTCATGTGTAATCATCCCATTCTTTCTGAATCTGTGCTAGGCATCTTGCACGAGCAGTAGTTGTTTGATTATTGAAATAATTGGGAGATAGACCTCAAGGCAGAACTCTAAGCGCACGGGTGCCAGGTAAAGTGTAGGAAAATCTGGCTGAACGACATCGATGTCGAAATTTGATAACAGACATACTACACGCTTGTGGAGGTCTCTTGTCTGAAGCTGCCGGAGAAAAAACTTTCAGAGATGACAAAGTCAAGATCGACAGTCATTTTACTGCATATCGCATGCGACAGAGTGAAATCTGACAGCGTCAGATTTACGTCTTCAGCTGTACCGCCGGACGGCATGCGTTCATGGTTGAACAATGAGGTGTTTCAGGACAGCCTGCACCAACACCTAACAGTACCTTGATTCAGTCCCGCTGGACGAGGGATACAGACAGATGAGACGACGCCAGACCTAACGTATTGAAATAACCAAGCGAGGTATAATATGACCAGGTCCCTTGGACCGCGGCCGCAAGAGTGGAAACGCGATAGCATAGCCAGGAAGTAAAAGAGAGGGAGAATAGAACACAAATTCATATACTCACGCATCAAGAGCTTGTTCCACATTCCAGCGAGATGCTTTCAAAAACTATATGCATACGACAAGTCAGTCATAGAGGAACACGTGATGAGCGCAGATAAGACTGGTTGGGCGATATGGCATCTGCCGAAGAAAGGGCAAAAGAAGCAATGAGACAGTGTATACCTTTGCAGCCACTGCATCCTTGGCTTGGGTGAGGTTCACGAATTGCATTATACATTGCTTCTGAGCAGTAGAGTAAGGCGGCATGGTGGGGTGAGGCAGGCAGTGGCCTGCGGGGAAGATATTGGCAGATGGAGGGGATGTAGGGGCTCGTTAGGAAGCCAACGAGAGAGTTAAGATGTGAAAGGTTGGTGGCTGTGAGCACACAGGCTGCAAAGGTGAGGAAATATACAGAAGTGCTGTTAATCGGCTGCTGAAATGACTTGATGGGGAAACTTCACATCTCCGAATCGAGCTGGCTGAGTGAGAGGTGCCCGTGCACGTGCCCCGCATCTAATATTCTAATCTTCTGCCAGCTTCACATCACATTTCCCAACACCACCACTCACGCCTAACATTCGGTGGAATTGGCTTGCTATTCAATATTCTAGGTGATACAGCAATGTCTGTAACGGTTTAATCTACTTTTATCATACTACAGGTGTCCAGCAGAGCCAAAATCACAGAAAATATCATGAGATAATAGATGGATAAGGTGAATTGAGAAACACTTTTCTAAATGTACAGACAGACGACTCCAGAACTCCTGCGAGAATGCCCAGGTATCTAGTATGAATCTCCCATGTTCGATCCCGCGTATGCAAGGCTTTGGCTTAGGTCGTAAACAGAGTATCTTCCTAGGGGAAAGTTAGCAATTTGATACGGTGGATATGATACTTCATCAACCTACCTCTCTCAGGTACTCTCCAATATCTGCCTGACGGAACACCACGTTGGCTGTGGGCTCCAGTCTCCGGGTCTCAGCACTCGACCGGGCAGTCACACCGAATCCCTATTGTCCATCAGCCTTGGTTACCTCAATCCACCCAAGGGTCTCTTACCAATGGCGTATCATTCATATCCATAACAATGACACCCGCATTCTCCGGGCAATCCTCGCTGAATCTTCCGACGTGGGCCTTGGCCACGTTGGAGCCATAGAGGAACGGCATCACACCGTTCTGCTTGATCCACACCTTGTAGCGCGCATGGGGAGCGAGGACATCCAAAGCCGTAAGCTGGATTCTGAACTTTCCGGTCTTGGTGAACTTTCCGATGCAGGTTCCGAGGGTGAGGAGGTTGGCGCGAGGGATGCTGGTTGCGAGGTTCGCCAGAGAAAGTCTCAGGTAGTATACTCTGCTGCCGTGGAGACGGAAAACATAGCGGTCGTTGGCATCTTCGGAGGCAGAAGGAGGAGCGATCAGGTTGTTAAGACTCCTTCCAGTGTAATTGGCCAACTTTTCGAACAAAGTCCGGGTTTCCTCTATGCAGAAACGATATGAGAACCCATGCGCAAGAATCACAACAGACGGAGATGGTTGCACCTACCTTCGGTGAGTTGACGCATCTTGAAAGACTGTTTCAGTTCACTGCACTAGACGCGAAAACTGAATAGAATATAAACAAGCAGAAAAGCGCAGGAAGATTTCCAGACGCGATTGCGATGCAGCCTTTGTAAGTCGAAGCTCCGCGGGAACAAAAATTCTAGACAAGGTGGAGCGGCCGCCTTTAGCGTCCAGGTCTTGGCACCGCAGAAAAAAAGTTTCGGACAGTCAACCCGCGCAAACAACTTGCCGCTACCACACCCCAGAATATACCCCAGGCACCGCGAAATGGCTCCTGCACGTACGACTAAACGGAGACGGGTGAGCCCTCCTGGAGATGAGGAGCGTGGCTCCAAATCCTCCGGTGGTGCGTCTACCAGCGACTTCTACAGCAATGCCGCCGAGTGGGACCTCGAACAAGACTATGAGCAGCGCCCGCGCAAATTGGGCAAGAAGGACAAGGAACAAACGAGATTGCCTATCAAGACTGCGGAGGGTCTACAAAATGTGGCAGAACCGGAACCTGAGCCGGAGGCTGAAGAATCCGACAGCTTTCTGGGCACCGATGACGACGAGGATATGGAGGATGCGGATTCCGATGAAGATGAGGAAGAGGTTGAAGAAGAGAAGCCGAAGATCCCATTGAAGCTGCAAATTATCCAGACCAAGGAGGAACTTGCCCGACTTGCTACGTTAATTAACGAAGATCCGGAAGAGAACATGCCGCTATTCAAGACAATGGCCGAAATCATGGAGAGGGGAGAGCATGTTGCGATCAAGAAACTGGCCTTGGCCGCCCAGGCCGCAGTGTACAAGGACGTTATTCCTGGCTACCGAATTCGACCCCTCGGCGACGAAGACTTGTCCGCGAAAATCTCCAAGGAAGTGCGCAAGCTACGGACATTCGAACAATCCCTCCTTTCGAACTACAAGCATTACGTCCAGAAGCTGGTGGATCTCACGAAACCAGCCAAGAAGGACGGACCCCAGGTGGATCCTGGCCTCAAGAGCATTGCGATCAACTGCGCCTGCAACCTGCTGCTTTCCGTGGCGCATTTCAACTTCCGTAGCGAGCTCTTGAAGATCCTCGTCAACCGCCTCGCCCGGAAACAAGTCGATGCCGATTTCGTCAAATGTCGCGAGACAATGGAGGAGGTTTTCATAAGGGACGAGGACGGAGTCGTGTCACTCGAGGCTGTCCGTCTGCTGTCGAAGATGATGAAGGCGAAGGAATTCCGCATCAACGAGACCGTCCTGGATACCTTCCTCCACCTCCGTCTGCTGTCCGAATTCTCCCGCAAGGCGTCAAGAGACAGAATCGATCGCGAAGAAGAAGAGGAGACCCCGCAATTCGGCAAGAAGCCCAAGCAGAAGCGCGAGTTCCGCACCAAGCGGGAACGCAAGGTCCAGAAGGAGCGCAAAGCAGTCGAGAAGGACATGAAGGAGGCCGACGCCTTGGTCTCCCACGAGGAGAGAGACAAGAACCAAGCAGAAACGCTTAAGCTCGTCTTCGGCGTCTACTTCCGAATCCTCAAGCTCCGCATCCCCAAGCTCATGGGCCCCGTCCTCGAGGGTCTGGCCAAGTACGCCCACCTGATCAACCAGGACTTCTTCGGTGACTTGCTGGAAGCACTCAAGGACCTAATCGGCCACGCCGATCGAGCCGAAGAGGAAGAAGAAGAGGAGGAGACAGACGAAACCAACGAAGCAGAGCCAGCCACGACACGCGACGCCCAGCGGGAAGCCCTCCTCTGTACCGTCACAGCCTTTGCACTCCTGGAAGGACAAGACGCCAGCAAGGCCGCCAGCACACTCCACCTGGACCTGAGTTTCTTCGTAAAACACCTCTACCGCTCGCTCTACAACCTCTCCATCAACCCCGACGTCGAATTCAACCCCGACAAATCCCTCCGCCTCCCCGACCCCAACTCCCCTGAAGCAAACCCGGCCTACCGATCCAGGAAGAAGGTCAACTTCCAAACGCCCATGGTTCTGCTCCTTCGCTGCTTGCAATCTACTCTGATTTCCCGCGCACACGGAATGCCCCCTCCCGTCCGCCTAGGCTCTTTCTCCAAGCGCCTGATGACATCCTCGCTTCAGCTGCCCGAGAAGTCCGCCCTCGCGACACTCTCGCTCATGAACCAGGTGGCCAAGCATAATGCACGCCGCATCTCCTCGCTCTGGCACAGTGACGAGCGCAAGGGAGACGGTGTGTTCAATGCGTACGCTACCGATATCGAGGCGACTAATGTCTTCGCGGGCACGATCTGGGAGGGAGAGTTGTTGCGCCAGCATTACTGTCCTCAGGTTCGGGATGCTGCGTTGGATGTAGAGAAGATGATTGCGACGCGGAAATAGAGTCATTGTTTTAATTAGCGGGTCAATTTTATCTATCTTACGCCTTTTCCTTACTACTATTTCGCATCCCATTTTGAATCTTTTTCTATTCATTATCATTATCATTATCTGTTCACCATTCCCATAGAGTATCCGATACCCGGTAAAATGAAACAAATGAGAAACTCAGAGAACTCCCCTTTTTTTACTTCCTTTTCCTCCAACTCCGAATCCATAAATATGCCCATAAAACACCATTGACACCTCACCTCAATCCCATCAATAATCTCATAATACCCACTCAATCAACCGCAGAGCAACAAGTCACAGAGAAAAAAGAAACATACCATCGCTCGTCATGATAAAACTCAATAAAACATAAAGTCATGACATCGTCCACCTCATAAGTAAAAGAAAACAAAGAAGTAATTGACTGAGACTTGACTGACAGTTCAGCCGTTCAGCCAGCCATTCCACTATCATCAATCATACTTTCACCAACCCATCACCATTCAAATTTTACTCACTCGTCGACCCTCTCCAACGTTCCACTTCGATGTCTACCCGACCCTTCTCTCTTCCGTCCAAGGCTAACAGTGGTAGTAATAGTATTCGAGGAAATCAGCTCAAGCGGAAGCGGAGGCGGACGACGAGGTCTGGGGGGAGGACCACCACTACGACCACCAGTATTACCATGCGAATGCGAGAGCCCGACAGGAGTCGTAGTAGTAGTAGAAGAACCAATTGAGCCAGACGCAGTCGAGGCAGGAACAGGGTGTCTGAAAATCGGGTACGGGTTATCGAAGCCCTGCTGCTGCTGCTGCTGCTGCTGCTGCTGCTGGGGAGTTGAGTTCAAGCTGCGAGATGGCACAGCAGGCAGCCTATTCTTATACACATCTGGAAGAGGCCAGCCGTGCAGAGTAGGAGGAGGTGAGGAGGAGGTACTCTCAGGAGTAGAAGTGCCAGCACCGCCGATGGAAGAGTGAGATTTCGATAGCTTGAGCACGCCGGGACGTCGAGCAGGAGTGGGACTTGGAGTCGTCAGCATGGCAAGCTGGTGCTTTTCGAGACGGATGCGTTCGAGGTCGCGCTCAGCGAGGATTTTGCTTTGCTCGGGGGTGCGTAGGACTGGATGATGGATGGTGCTGGGGTCCAGGCTTGGATCGTGGCTGGGATTGGGGGTGGTAAGCTTGTCTTGTGCCTTGTTGTTGTCGACAGGTTGAGGTTTGTTCTCCTGCGTGCAGCTGGCGTTATTATCACTGTCACGGTGACGAAGTAGGTTGAAGAAGCTGCGTTTGGGTACAGGTTTGTCCATCTTGGGCTGTGCAGCAGATGTGAGTAAGGCTTCGGCTTGTTCGATTGCTGGCACGAGCAGGTCTGGCAGATCGAGGAAAGTAGATGCTTTGGGAGTGGGGGATCCTGAAGTGTCCTCATAGTCATCTTTCCAGGCAACTCGCTTTTCAGTGATTTGGTGATGGTGGTCTCTGACGCTCAGGTAAGCGGAGGACGAGCTATTCACAAGATTGGCACTGCGTAACACGCTCGACGGGGCTGCTTGTTTTCTTTCTTCAGTTTTCTCTTGCTCGTTCTTCTTCTTCTTCATCTCACCATACTTCCCATCTTCTTTTCTCGGCAGCAACTTGTCCCTTCCATCATCCTGCGCGCTCAAGTCTCGGTTCACCATCAAAGGAATCGACGGGCCCTGCAGCCCAGCACTGGGGGTCAAGATGCCCTCAGATGCTGGGTTGCCAGGGCCAAGCTTACCCTCTTCTTGGAGGTCGTACCTGAGCTTGCCAATTTCTTCGTGGATGGCAGTGATGATTTTCGACTTGATGACGCGCACTTCGCGTCGCAGCGTGTCGATATGAGCCCTGACATCCGCAACGGCCGTCTGTGCCTCCTTCAGTAGCTCAGTCTGAGCGGCTGCTTTCTTGTTGATGGCCTGAGCTAGGTCAACCATCGTGTCCACATGGCGAAGAACTTGGTCCATGTGCCAGGCGTTCTTGTCCTCGAACGTTTTGACGAGTTTACTGGCCGCATGCTGCACGTGGAAATGGAGCTGCTCTACGTGCGAAGCAAGTTGCTCCTCCAGCGCTGCCGTGTTTTGATAACTTGGGTCTGGCGGCGTAGGGGCGAAGCCACCCCGACCAGTGGAACCCAGAAGCTGCGCTCTATCGGGGACCTGAGCGGTAACGTATTCTCTAGACGAGCCTTCAGGACCGGCGTGGAACGTCGACGCAGGAGACGCCAATGCCGACAGACGGGTGTCGGAACCTTTCTTGACGGACGAGTCACTGTCCCGGGTTGGCGTGAGCGAAATGACTTCCTCTATGCTGGTCACCCCGTGATCGCGACGTGGCAGATCGGACGTTCTATCAGACAAGATCGTCTCATACACCGATGGGGAGTACGTGCGTGCAGCTTCGCTCTCGCGGACCGTGGATGCCGCACTCTTGGGAGACGCTGGCTCAGCTGCATAACTGCATGCGCGTTGAGGTGTACTGACGACCTCTGGCAGCCTGCTATTTCTGAACTCTCCTGTACGGGCAGCTGGTGACGATCCGCTCAGGAGAACGGCATCGAGCAGAGTCGAAGTATGTCCCTCTTCCGCTTCATTGCTGTGGATGAGCGAGTGTTTGAACCTAGCGCCTTCACCACCACCACCATCCTTCATGGGCGTACGCACAGAAATATCCGACGCCTTATCGAAATCCTTCAAACAATCATCCAACCGAATCACACTTGACTTCCGTGATAGCGATGATGACCCCGAACCCACCTCCATCACCCTTGGTCTGGGAGTGTACAGCCTCTCGACTTCGAAATTGTTCCCCTTTGCAGCGAAAGAATCTAAAGAAGAAGAATCATCCCGGAGGATAGTGATTTTCGGCATCGTACTTGCCGGTGGGACCTCCTTGCGAAACTCCTTCTTTAGATCCTTGAAGCTGAGCTTGGCCTTGAGAGCCTTGAAGGTTGATTTCTTTTCCGACTTTCTCTCACCAGTCGCTGATGTTGATGCTGCCGCTGCTGCCAAACGACCCGGTTCAGTGAACGAGCGTTTCTTAGCAATGTTTCTGCTCCAGAGACCTCCACTCCCGCTTCCACTGGTAGGCAAGCTAGGGGGAGTGTCGTTTACGATCGAGTTGGCTCGAGCAGTGCGAGGATTTGGCATTGGTAGAGCGAGGTCGGAGTCGAAGTCCAATTTGCCGATTTCTGGCGAGATCGTTTTACCTGTTTCTTTCTGTTAGCTTTCTTTCTTCATTCCTTTCTTTTCCTTGAAGTATGAGATGAAGAAAAGAAACACACATACCACTTTTCATCGAGGAAAGACTACCCTGCTCAGTATCACCGCTCAATCTCATCTGTTCTCTCTCCTTGGCCCGTCGCAGAGCCCACGCATTTCCCTCATTGACCGACATGATGAAGAAGCAGTATGCTAGCATGGTTAGCTGTGTCTTTTTACTTCCTTCTCTCTTTATTCCCTTCTTCGTTGATTCAAGTTCCCCAGGATAAATCAGAACTCACCAGCTTAATCAAGTCTAACCAATGGATGGAACCGGGCTCTGTATCTAGCAGTGTGAGCAGTCTGACTCCTCAATCCTAGCAGGAACGATCTCTGAATCACAAGAAGAAGAAGAAGATAATACTTTACCTTTCCCAACCAAACCAACTCAACTCAACTCAACTCAAAGATTAGGCTCCTTCCCCTCCTTATCCCTAATCTTCTGGTTCTCCCGTTCACGCAGACGCTGCCAGAGCTGAGCGGAACGAAAAAGGATCAAAAGGAACGTGGCACGGTAAATCACAGCAGGACGCATTGACGACTAAGCTGTGAGCAAAAGGGGATCAATCAATCTTGAATGATGTGATGTGCGTGCGTACGTACGTATCGACGACTAAGCAAAGCAAAGCAAAGCACAGCACAGCGTAACGTTAGTAGTAGTATCTGTATCTGGATTCGTGATGATGGCGTATCGTGAAGATGAAAATCGAAACGAGACGCGACAAAACGCAACACAACACGAAGATAGATGGATGATACGAGATGAGGAAACAAGGAATGAGTCGGTAAATAACATTTTCTACTGTTTCGTCTGTATGCATGTTTGCATGCGTTGTGGGTGCTGGTGTTACTTGTTTCTACTGCTGTGGGTTTGGGGGGATATGTGTGGTTGATAGGGGCAGTGAATGAGCGCTGGACCAGGGTGCTTTTGTATGAGTGTGAGGATTATCTACTTGATATCGCTGATGAGCTTAGGGGAGGGTGGCTGGGAAGGATAAGAAGGTGGTGAATTTGTGTGAATCTTTGTTTCTGCTATGTGCTCTGTAGGGTTATAGGTTTTGGGTGGTGTGAGGGGTGAGGTGTGAGATGTGCTGGAGGAATGGGCTAAGGGAGATGGACGCGTCTGTCTATATAGGAGCTTGTATTAGAGACTGGGCTTGTAGTTGAGTACTCAGAGGGCGCGAGAATCATATTTCGTATCTGGATGATGTCTATAGATCATAGGGTTCGGGGAAGGAGAAAGTACAACGTCTGCTTGATCTTGATTTCCTTCATGTGTAGGTGGCCTAATCTTGCGCTTGATGTGAGAGTGGTGTTTTAAGGTAGAACGAGGTTCTTCCTCCAGGGTCTACTGTTTTCCAACGTAAATTAGGGCGCTGGGGGGATATTTCAAAGCAGTGGTCATCCAAAATCCCTATGATGGAGTAGCTCTCAGCATACAGACACAAGAGCAACAACCAACTTTTATAGGCTAAGTTAAAAACCTAATGAAGGCAAGGTCCTACTATATGTCTACTAGCTAAGAAGATTGCTCAAGTAATTTCTAAATCATATCATTATATCATATCATCATGCACATCATTACATACTGGCAGAAAACTGCAACAGAACTACTACCAATCTGACAAAAGGAATGAACGATTAAAAATGCGGAATCAATAATTCAGACAATTTGAGAGGAGAGCGAAACAGCTCGACAGCAGAATACCAAATACAGGGGAATCGATGGATAAACTGGTGGGCGCGCAAACTCGGCAACTTCGAACAATCATCGGGTATATGCATGCCAAACAAATGCTAGCAATGGTGCAGCAAAAACGCTCATCAAGAACAGATTCCTGAACCATATTAGCTTTGGCAACCACAATCATGAACAATAAACGTCTCGGTCTTCAACACCCGACACGACTCTACTGGTTGTTCCTTCCACGGCGACGGAACGGCGAGAAAATAGCCCCAAAGAAATTGGTGAACACAGCCCGAAGGATGGTCTTAAACCAGCTGTCATGTTTACGGTTCAGAGAAACAGCTGTGACTGACCGGTTTTGACTTTGGGCACGATCTTCCTCGTCGCCCTTGGTGGCAACTGCCTTGTCGGCGGCATTCTCGGACGGCACGGCGGGCTCGGTGGTGGGCTGGGGCTCGGAAGCCTTCTTGGTCTGGTCTTCGGCATCGTCTTCGACATGGGGCTGTTGGGTGGATGCAGAAGGCTGCTCGGTAGAAGGTGTCTCGGTAACTGCTGTGACAGGGTCAGCTCCATATTCGGTAATTTCCAGCTGATTCGCTGCAGGACTTGAGAGGTGCTTACGTTCGGTAGGCTTGTTTTCGGCGACGACTGCCTTATCTGTGCTCTCGGGCTGGACGGGAACTTGCTTGGACTCGACGTGCTCAGGAACAGCTTCGTGTTCCTTGTGAGTGGCTGCATACACTCCGGCGGTAATGGCAGCACCGGCAGCAACAGTAGCAACACCTGCGCCAAGAACCTCAGGGCTAAAGATGCTATCCTTGGCAGACTCCTCAGGAGCGGCCTCCTTGGCCGTCTCAGGAATGGGCTCTTCGTGTGCCGTCACAATGTTGGCCTCGACAGGAGCCTCGACCTCGGTAGGCACGGGTGCTTCCTTGGCTTCAGGCTCAGCCGGGGCCGGCTCACTGACGGTTTCGACCTGGACAGGTTCCTCCTTCTCGACACTAACAGCCCCAGCAACTTCGGCCTTCGGGGCTTCCTCGGTGGCAACAGGCTCGACGACAGTCTCAACTGCAGCCGGCTCATCCTTAGGCGCATGCACCGGCTCGGTAACCTGTTCCTCAACCTGTGCGACAGCTTCCTCCGCAGCCTTCTGCTCCTGTGCCTCTTCGGCCTTGACCGTTTCTTCGTGGGTCTCGTGAGCAGGCTCTGTGGCAGCAACCCCCTTCTCAACGGGAGCCTCAGTAGCTTCAACGGTTGCGGCCTCAACAACCGGTTCGGTAGCAACGGGCTCCTGAACAGCTGGCTCAGCAACCTTGTCGACAACCTCGGCCGCGGCGACTGCTGCAACAGCCGCCACAGCAGCCTCAGTAACGACCTCCTTCTCAGAGTGCTCGGGGACCGACTCAGCTGCCGCATGTTCTTGGGCAACTTCCGCAACCGGCTCCTCAGCGGTCTCCTTTTCGGCCTCATGAGTGACAGGCGCCTCGACGGCAGGTTCCTCGACGGCAGACTCCTCGACTGGCTCTTGAGTCGCAGGCTCCTCGACAGCTTCCTTGGCGACGTGTTCTTCGGTAACAGGTTCCGTGGCGGCAGCCTCCTCAACGACAACCTCCTTCACAGCAGGTTCCTCGACAGCCTCCTTAACAGGTTCCTCGACCGCAGGCTCTTCGACAACAGGCTCAGTGGCAACAGGCTCAGTGGCAACAGGCTCAGTGGCAGCAGGCTCCTCAACGACGAGCTCCTTCGAAGCAGGCTGCTCGACGGCAGGCTCCTCAACAACAGCCTCCTTAACAGGTTCCTCAACAGCAGGCTCTTCGACAGCAGGCTCCGTGGCGGCAGGCTCTTCACCGACAGCCTCCTTGACAGGTTCCTCGGCAGCAGGCTCCTCGACAGCCTCCTTAACAGACTCCTCGACAAGCTCTTCGGTGACTGGCTCGGTTTCCTTGGTCGACTGGTTGTCAAAAACGATCTCATCTCCAGCGGTCGTAGCGACAGTGGACTCAGCCAAGTTGGAGGACTCGTCCGTCGACTCGTCCGCGACGGTGTCCTCAATGGGCTCCTCGGTCTGCTGGGATTCTTGCACAGTAGGCTCCTCCGCGGTGGGCTCCTTAGTAGATTCCTCGGGAAGGGATTCTTCAGGCTTGGTCTCCGCGACGACTTCCTCCTTCACCGGCTCTTCAGCAGCCGGGGCTTCAGCTGCGTGCTCAGGCTCTTCAGCAACCGCCTCCTTGGTCTCTTCAGCAGCGACCTCAGCAGTCTCCTGCGACTCGGGGACTGCAGGAGCAGCTTCTTCATGAGCAGGCCCCTGGGGAGCCGGGACTTCCTCCTTCACAGTCTCTTCATGTGCAACCGTCACTTCAGGCTCGTCTTCCTTGACGGGTTCTTCTTCCTGAACTGTCTTCTCGGCCACAGGTTCCTCGACGACCGGCTCTTCAACAGCCGGTTGCTCGACAACTTCCTCGGCCTGGGTCTCCTGAGCAGTCTGTTCGACGACAGGCTCCGGTGCGGATTCCTCGGTCTGCGTGGTGGCTTCAGGGGCGGGCTCCTCGACAACAGGCTTCTCAGCAGCCGGCTCCTCATCAGCTGGCTGGGCAGATACCTCGGCCTCTGTAGCGGTGGCTTCAGCAGCAGGCTCCTGAGCAGGCGCTTCAACAACATCCTTGGCTGAAGTCTCCGTGGCCGGTTCCTCAACAGCAGGCTGGGCGGTCTCTTCAACAGTCTCCGAAGCGACGGTCTCAGCAGCAGGCTCTTCCGCAACTGCCTCAGCCACTACTTCCTCCGCAGCAGTCTCCTTGGGAGAATCCTCAGCCGTCTCTGGAACGGAAGCCTCGACAGCAGGTTCTTCTGCGGCAGGCTTCTCAGCCACCGGTTCTTCAACAGCCGAGTCAACCTTAACAGCTTCTTCAGCCACCTCCGTGGTCGAAGTCTCGACAGGTGCCTCTTCCGCAACAGTTTCAGTCGCTACCTCCTCGACAGGGGTTTCCTTAGCAGGAGTTTCCGTAGTCTCTTCAGCCGAAGCATCAACAGCAGCCTGTTCGGTAACAGGCTCGTTAAAAGACTCCTGTTGGACAGGCTCCTCCTTGGCAACCTCTTCAGCGGTTTCCGTGACCTGTTCAGCGGGCTCCTCTATCGGCTTCTCTGTGACCGGTGGCTCGGCGGTTTCGACGGTTGCCTCCGTAGGGTGTTCCTCTGCAGGCTCTGCAGTCTTTTCCTCTGTCTCAATCGAAGCTTCAGCTGCACCTTCAGTTGCCTTCTGTTCAGCAGGCTCTTCTGTCTTGGGCTCGTCAACCTTCTCCGTAGCAGGCTCAGCGTGCGTTTCTTCCGCAGATGGTTCAGTGGGCTCATCAGCAACTGGGGTCTCGGTGACAGGTTCGGTAGCCACCTCCGCTGTCTGTTCAAAAACGGTGTTCTCGGGGACAGATTCTTCGACCGGGGCTTCGGAAGGTTGAGGAGCGGCGGATTCCTCAGCGGGCTGCTCCACAGCGTCCTTGTCGGTAACGGATTCCTTGGCCTGCTCCTCGACAGGTGCAGATTCCACAGGGGCCTCTTCAGTGGTGGCCTTGTCCGTGGTTTCCGTGGCAGGCTCAGCAGTCGAGGGCTCCGGAGTAGATTCCTCCTTGGTCACTTCCTTCGAGGGCTCTTCGACGGTGGGCTCCACAGCAGGGGTCACCTCGACGGGTTCTTCGGCCTTGACTTCCTCCTTGGAGACCTCCTGCGCAGGTTCCTCCGTAGCGGGCTCGGTAGCCGGAACCTCGGTGGTGGGCGCTTCCGCTGTTTCTTCCGTAACCGACTCCTTCGCAGGCTCTTCGGGAGCAGCCTCAGTGGCAGTCTCGGTAGCGGTAGTGTTCACCTCTTCCACTTCCTTTGTAGGCTCTTCTGCGGTAGATTCGGTAGTCGTCTCGGCGGCGGGATTCTCCGGTTCCTTCGGTGCGGACTCTTCCTTGGGGGCCTCCTGCGTAGTAGCTTCTTCAACAGTAGACTCCGTCGGCTTCTCGGCGGCAAGTTCCTCACGGGCCGGTTCATCAACAGCAGGTTCAGCAGCAACATCCTTGGCAGCAACCTCGGGGGTTACTTCCTCCACGACGGGCTGCTCTCCCGAAACCTCAGCCTGAGTCGATTCCTCCGCTGCGGGCTCTGGAGCAGACTCTGCCGGCTTCGACGTAACCTCCTCCGTAACCTCAGTGTGTTTAGGCTCTTCGGCGGCCTTTTCGGTGTCGGCGACGGTGGCACTCTCTGTCGAAGTCTCGGGTTGCTCCTCAGCTTTGACCTGGACGTCAGATTCAGGCTTCACCTCCTCGGTGACGGCGGGGGCAGCTGGAACCTCTTCCGCTTCCTTCGGTGCGGGCTGGCTCTCAACAGGTGTTTCCGTCGCCTCGTCGGCCTTCTCCGTCGTAACGTCTTCGTGCTTGGAGTCGGAGATTTGCTCGGCGGATTCCGTTCCGTTGACCTCAGGGGCCGCGACACCGTTGGTGGTAGGCTCCGTCACTTCAGCATCCTTCTTTTCTTCCGGCTCGGGGACCGACTCGGACTGCTTCTCCTCGACGACGGGTTCCTGTACGGGGGCAGCATGCTCAGCGGCCCCATTGACGCCGTTCTCTTTCGGCGCGGCTTCCTCGGTCTCTGCGGCGGCATCTCCGCTCGGTCCGACGGTGAGAAAGTTGTTCACCAGACCTCCTTCCCCTGCGGCTGTAGTTGCAAGTAAGTTTGTCAGCTTCAAATGGGTTGCGCGATGATGCAATGTCGGGGGAAAGAAGGTTCAAGCGTACCGTGTTTGACAGCTTCGTCGTGGAACCACGGGCCGGAAGCGCCCTCGCGGAATCTATATTGATATTGACCAGGCGACAGCTCCAACTCGCGGTAGAAAAGATATTCTGTCGAAACCAATCCCTCCTCATCCGGTTCGGTATCCACCATCTTGGAGCTCAGTTCGAGGGGCTCCCATTGCGGCTCGGAGAAAGTGCCGGCCACGAAGACGGGATCGTCAATCGGACGACGGACAGAGATTGTGACGGTCTCACCAGCGGGGTGGGCCATTGTGGTCATAAAAGGTCGTAACAGTCGTTAAGATGCAACAGACGCAAACAGAAGAAAAGGAGGAAGATAAAACTGTAAGACGCTGGACTCGACTAGGCTTTTTTGTTGTTGTTGTGATTTTCTGAGAGTCTTGGAGGTATCAAGACAAGAACAGACGACGGGCCACCGCAAGGATATCAATGGACTGGAAAAGCAATAATATACAGGCGATCAGACGGCAAACGGCGTGGTAGGACAAGACAGCGCCCTCCCGAGGTTGGAATTGAAAGGTGTATGAGGAGGAGTGAGGAGGTAAGGGGAGGGGGAGGATGTCTTGGAGGGGCAGCGGAGAGATGAGGACGAGATTGGAGGGGGGTGGGGAGAGATGGGAAGATGGGTTTGATAAGAATGACTCTTTTGTTTGGGGGTACAAACAAACAGCGATGGATGATGAGAGAGGTAAAGTAGAAGTAAAGAGAAGATTGGGAAGAGAGAGGGGAAATTCTAATCCAAGGGTTGGAGAGGGAGAGATTGGGAGGAGGGGGAGGAGGAGGAGGAGAAAAAAAAATTACTGGTAGGACGGAGCAGCGCCGTACGGACAAGACAGGACAGGACAGGACAAGACAAGAATAGCACCAGCAACCCAGTACCAGCACCCGTCAGTTACTTGCTTAGTAGTACTAGTAGTTAGTAAGTATCTAGTATTTCTTCCCAGTAAATAATAATAATACTCTACGGTCCCCACGGAAGACCGATGGGGACCCAGGATGACTGACTATCTATCTAGTCCACTCCTTCTAGTGTAAGGATGGCCGTTAATTAGCCCGGTCAGTTGGCGGGGCAGCTGCAGTTGTCACAGTGATTTCCAGTTTTTCCCCCTTCTGCCTAGTAAGGATTTGTTTGGATTTTGATTTTTTGGTTTGGGAGGGTCGCGCCATGATGCCATTGCCCGGGGACACTACTTTTCTACCTACAGTTTCGATTTTTCCTCACCCGCTTCTCGATGGGGGGGCAAAGGAAGAGGTGGGTGTGGATGACCACTGATAATGGCACAATCAATGAGGGAGGGGGGAAACGGCAGAATTAGACCCAAGGTTAATACTAAAACCTACGAGGAGCGAGTTGCAAAAGCATGAATGATCAAGCCATATCAGACCGGAATGATTGCTTGGAAAAGCCGAGGCGCAGGCGTTGGTCCGGCTCCAATGAGAGGCCGTTCGCATTGCAAGCGCCGCAGTCCGGAGAGGAAAAGAAAGAGAGGAATTATTGGCATCACATTCGCCGATCCTTTTCAAGCTAACGAGCGCCTGGGAAAGGAAAGGAAAAATGCGGTGAAGTGGTGTGGCTTTGAGGGCACCAATCATGCGAGGTGAGAAGAGAGACGATGAGAGACCTTGCGATGCAAGATAAGCCTGGACATGCGCCTTTCACAAGCTCTTACGGTTCGGAGGACTGGTGAGGGTACTACATATTCTTCCTGGAACATCTACTGCTGCTGCTTACAATGCAGGTTTTGTTTGATGCAGGATGTAGTTGGGAACAGGATTTTCTCTGCTGCAGTTAGTTATCTTCTCCTGTTCTTCTTTTCTGCGACTGATTTTCCCTATGATGTTCAGCGGAACGTTGGAACCAAAAGAAAAACAAAAGAAAGAAGAAATCCCTGATGGAGCGAGTGACTGACTGACTGGCCCGGCACAGTGGAGAACTCTCTTAGTACTAGAAAACTAAACTAGGCTGAATTAGTGGCACCACCGGCACCTCCACCCGCAGCTCGCCGAAAAGAAAAAAAAAAAGACCTTTACTTTTTCGCAGGGCAACTCGGCACCGGCGGGAAAGCGTCCCGAATCAGAAGACAGAGAAGAAAAAAGTCCATCATATCAAGAACATCAACAAAATACCCAATACTAGCAGTATTTACTTCGCTCGTTTCTGGTTAAGCCACCTTTTACCAATTCACCAATTATTGAAGGAGGAACTATACCAAAGTACCTCGAATCTGATCTAAACCTGATAGTTACCTGGGGAATAGATGGAGAGATAGATAGATCCGATCGCATCGAATCCCGCTGCACAGCATATGTACAGTGGCGACCGCTATTGCCTTCCAAATCGGAAACATAGAATCGCTTTTCCAAACCCTAGTCACATGAGACGCTAAACCTTATATGAATAGAACGTAAAGTATCGGTTGTGTACATACCAGTAATAATACCGAGCTTTTGTGATTATGCCCCCCAACGATTCCTGTACTTTGTGTCCTTTCAAAAGGCTCTTCCAATCTCTGGTTTTCGAAACAGTTTAACAATTGTCATTATCACGAATAAAAATCTATCATTCAGAAATATCGCAACCTCAATAGTCATGATTTGTGTTTAGAACGAACACTTAATCATCCACTGGACCTGGCAGATTCAAAAGCCGCCAGTATGGCCCGGGGTTGATTCGAGGATATCCAATTCAGGCTGGTATTACCATGAAAGCCCCGACGCACATCGGTCTCGGTTACCCAGAGGTACGCCTGATGCTCACGTGGATTCAGATTTATTCTCAGGTTCGATTCCTCGTTGGCACCATCAATCATGACCAAGAAACAAAACACTTTCCAGACACCCCATTCCCGGCCATCGCTGCCCCCCGAGTCACTTGCAGTCCATCCAATCTCACTGACCATAGCCACCACTGTAGACGCAACTAGGCCGACCTCTTCGTACAATTCACGAACGGCGCATTGAACTATCGTTTCATCTTCGTCGGCGGTGCCACCGGGGACCTCCCACAGGTTAGGAAAGTCGTCATCGGCGGCGCGTTGTACAAGTAAGACTCGGTTCTCGTAGATCAATATGGCTGCGCTGAGAATGCCGCATATTTGAGGCTGCTGGTGTAGGTATTTGTGAACGGGAACTTCGAAGGCTTCGATTGATGGTTGGATGCGGTAGGGACAACGGGGGGTTAGGTCGGTCATGTTGGGATTGTTGATGGTTTGTTGGAGCACATCGAATAATCTAAGCGGACCGCTGATCACATGACTCTACAGTATTTCTGCAAAATGGTGGCAGATTGTTTGGCCTCCTTGGTTTCACAACACCTCCCTCGCTCTCGGCTCAGTGTAGCCTACTCGGGGTTGAGATTTTGTTAACGCTTAAGTTCAGACACTTCAGTTAGGACGAAAAGATAGAGGCTTTCTTTTATTATTAGCGCTGTAACAACATAGTAGGAGTAGCGTGTCATGTGACCGGGGTTCAAAAAGAGCATTGTTTAGATTTGTCTGAACCTGGTCTGCAAAACATACGATACAATACAACTTTTCCCATATAGGATAGCGTATCTTGGCATTTAGGGTTCGAAAACAACTCGTTGTATATATAATATGGAATCCGATTCCGGGCGGTTCTGTAGGTCAATAAGTACTACCAGTCCAGTCCAGCCCCCATCTGTTTTGCACTTACATGTTCGCCTCCGCAATTCCCGGTGTTATGCTTTAGTCGCTGCATAACAAGAAGACATCATCATCATCATCAACATCATCATACTTTTCCGGGTCGGAGGGTTGCCGGTTGCTGTGTTGGCAAAAGCGAAACCCGCAGTTCCTTCAGGTCAGGTGTATGTTCTTCTCGTCCAGTAGAAGATAAGTATGTTGTAGTGCCCTGCAAGTTCAAGTTTCATTGCACCTACGAATAAGAAATCATATCGATAATTTCCTAAACCGCCATTCGGTGGAAAGGGTAACGAACTGATCTGAACAACAGCATAACTAAACTAATAATGAATACAATGAGTCATAAAACCACTGAGAGCAACTTTCTCCTTTTTCCTATTTCATCCTCTCGCTTCCTCCCTCCCCTATTGACCTCTCTCTCTCTCTCCCCATCCACTATCTATCCATAGTACTCCGTATATCCATCTACTCCATCAAATAGACTCGTATTTCTCAGTCCCTCCCCCTTATCCAATAAACCCCCGTCCCCCTGGGCCTCGACTAAAACCAGCCAGACAAATTCCAATTCCATTATAAATCGCAGTGGAGCCCAAGTATCCCCTTCCCCCCAATTCCAGCCATGGAACCAGAAACCAGATCACGGCAATTACCAACTGAGTCATGACTGACTGGGCAACACAAAAACAAAACATCTGTCGTCGTCATTTCTCACATTCTGACGTAGTTGGGTAACTTTTTTTTTCTTCCTGCATAGGAACAAAGTATAGAAGGTATTAATAAATAAACAGTTCAACAGCGAGTAAGAAAAAAAAATGTAGTAGTCTAGTTCGTAAACTCTATTTAGTTTTTATCTCTAGTACTTACAATGCTTCCCCCTCAGTTAGATTCATGATTGGTCGGGGATTTCTCGGAGTCCGCTTGCCCTCGTTCACATATCTGCGAGGAGATGGAGGAGCTCGAGCCTCGGGCAGCGAATCGAAGATGGCTTAGCGGCGCGGGATCGTCACATGGATCTTCTTTTACAGTAGTACTTACTGGCACTGTGCCGTGTAAACATCGTACACAACAGTGCGTACGGGGGCATATTTGGGGGAAATCTCATAGTCAAGATAATTGGATCTCAAGACAAAGGGCAGTTGCTGATTTGATCGTTTGGACATGTTACATTCAAATTTTAGCATAGTGTGGTGGTGCTTGGCTACAGTTTATAATAGCGCCCCCTCGACAGGCAGACAAAAAGGTCTGAAGCTATTATCTACATATAAATAGTTTTATCTCTGGATTTTGAGGTGTTTAGATAAAGGTATCCAATCAAAATTTGGGGATAGCAAGTGTTCAAAATCGTGAGCAGGGATTTATTCAAGACAGATTTCTCTACGGATTTTGAGTTGCAGAAGTCAATGATTTCAAATATCTTTAAGTATTGGTATTCCTCCATGTCCCAACCCATTACTTTTGGTGTGTGTAAAACCCATCCTTTGATAACGATTGATGTGAGTCCTGTTCGTGAGGTCGTTTGCGAGGGTCTCTATATGCAAGTCTGCAAGCGTAACAGAGAGCACACACCCAACATATGCTGTTGGCACTCACAGTGTCCAGGCACCTAGCCCCAGCTTTCGTACGAAATTCATTGAAATTACGGATTCTTGTCTGGATTATAAAAGTCTGCCAGCATAGGTAAATTCATGAGCCACGGATTGTCAGCCACAGAGATTCATAGCCCCAGTGGAACATCGACTGACATATTTGGCTTATTGGCATAGTGCTTGTAGCGGCTCTAGGGAGCCCCAAGACACCCGATCATGAACGGGTTGCAATAAAAGGAATGAATTTGAAGCACCGAAAGAATCAAACTATGCGGATCATGTAGACCTCAATCTTCTCATCCGGCCGCACTTTCTCCCACATCTGTGTGCACCAGACAGTGACATCACCCCACGCGCCCTCATACCGCAATATTGCCTAGGATCATCAGGTCCCAGGGGAAGTTCATCTCCTCAGCATCAATGACGTGCTTTCCCGGCGTGAAAATGTTGGTCGTTCTGAAGTAATCTAGGTCGGGCAACTTGAAATCGAATTCATATAGGGTCAGGTTGGCTTGAATATTCTGGTCACCCTTGGTGCCATCAGGCTGGTTGTTGGACGTGAAGCGGATGTCCCATTTGATCTTGTCATTCTCAAGACTTGCGAGTTGGGCCGAGTTCTAGATCACATCAATAATTGTATTGAAGATGAGGATGGGGATGGCATAGAAACCACGAGGAACTATTGGGGAACGATGCTTACCTGGCCGATCTTAACATCGTAGTCTGCGTGGAAGTGATGGACATAACCATTGACGACTTCGTAATATTCCAGGGTGCCCTTGCAGCTCCATTTCCACGTATATTTTGTCTGGAGGGAATCATCATCTTGAATTTCGAGTATCAGCGGCTGGTCATCGAAGTTGATCTTGAGCCCCTCAAATATGAGTTGAAGGTTCCCATAATTATGCCACTCGACGTTCGTGACAAGATCATCCGCAAAGCGAAATTCGAACAAAGCGCCTGTTTTCTCATCGACCGGGCCAGTCCCTTTCTTTTCGACGATACCGTCTTCGTCCCGTAGATGGGCATCACTCTTTCTTTTCTTGATCTCGGGCAGGAGAAACCTCTCAATGAGGAGTGTACGGGAGATAATGATACTTGCCCCGTATTCTTCGGGGACCGGCAGGTAATCGTAGCCTGGTCGAACTCTGAATTTGGGCTGCCCTTTGCCTGCGCGACCGTTCTTGGTCTGTATGAACACACAAAGAACACCCTTTTCCACACCCCCATGACAAGTTATGCAGAAAGATTCAGGGGTTAGCAGGCCCGATGCATCCGGATGTTGGTCGTTCGATACCTCCGCCAGGCAAATGGCGAGCATAAACTCTGAAGTGATGTTCTTGAAGTAATCGCCAATCTTGCTGACAGTAGCTGTCATGGCTGTGTCGATTGCACCGTCGAGAGGCTTTACCTTCTTCAATTCCCATGTAGAACTTCCACTGTGGAACTTGAACGTTACATAATATGAAGCAGTCTCGTTGTCGTTGAAGAAGTAATTTTCCTCGCCCTCCGGCTTCACTTCACAGTTAGCACTAAGCACAGATGATTTAGAGTATAGTGATATCCGTTACCCTTGTATCGTCACCATTGCCAGTCAGTCCAGCCAGAGGGACACGGCATCTAATTTGATAATGCCCAGCAGGGACATTGTAGGGCGTATCGGGGTGCTCCCGGAAGGTAATGGTACCTGATGCATCAAACGTGAGTTCCGCCTTTGCTCCGTCGTCGTCCACAAACTGCAGCTGTGGATTTCCCAAGTCAAAGACATAGTCAGTGTAATAAACATCAGGTCCCCGATACTCTTCCACGGTAAATTTGATACTTTTGGATTCGACCCTGTCGTTCCAAGCGGTCGTCAAATGTTGGTTGAGATCCCTCGCCCTGTAGGAGACAAGCACATCCCAGTCATCAGTTGTGCCATCATTCTTCATGGCATTATGTAGCTGGAACTTATCTGCAGGATCAGGCATGATGGAGGAGAAGTAGGACCGAGACGTGTGCTATCCAAGGCTCTGTTCGAAACGGTGGTAAAGCCAAACACAAAGACCAATGATCAACGAAGAATATTTTCTCAAACAACCGAGCCGCTCTACTCGGTGCTTGTTGAAGGGATTGAATGTCACTGGAATGCCATGTTACTATATATTTTTCTTACTAGTGGACACATGGAGTGCTCCGTGGACCATCCCTGCATGGCTACCATTGACTTCTGCAACTACGGATTTGACCGATGACATTGCGTTGACCCGCTAGCATCCTAGGGACAGACGGTGAATAGACTGGAGGAAGTATCACATGTAGTAGCTAGTATGCATCGCTCACAACAATCGACATAATAACCCCCAACACGACCTCCAACAGCTTACTCTTACGTCATATAAAGGCTCCTGTAAGGTTAAACTGGTGTAACGTACGGTGATGATTCCCTAAACAGGTCACCTAATCACTAATTATCATCAAATCTACCTTTTTCTACCTGAGAGTTCGTCAGCACTAGCCCGGAGCGCATATACAACGATCATCCAAAGGAGATGCCAAACCTAAAGTCTTCACGAAGTCAAGAAGTCGGTGGGGTGGGATTGCAGGAGAGAGGTGCGGAAACGAGGCCCGATGACTGATGCCTAGCTATGATGAAGAAGCAAAACCAAGCTCCAATGTTGGCTTCAGTGAAAGTACCATGAAGCTCTCGTATGACAGCGGCCATATTGCTTTTCCAGTCACGTAGCACTGCATCTGGGGAACTCTTTCCCCGGTTGAATGTGTGATGGTTACTGCATATACTGCTCATTTCGTGTGATAGATCTTCCTCTTACGCCTGGCATACGCATGGAGGCATGCGGTGCTATCACCGGTGTGTTGTGGTGTGGTGGCCAGACCCCCCATCCTATAGCAATTTCTCGCGCTAGAGGAGATTGGAGACCCGCATTGCTACCATGCAATGGACACACCGTATCCCTTTTCCTTTCCAACTGATCTTTTCATAACATGCGGAGTTTTCAAGCTCCATGAACCCGGCACTCAGCTCCTCTTCCGCCAGCCATTATGCAGTTATGGAAACTCTGCAGGGCGCCAATGCACGCTACATAGATTTGCTTTTCCCACTTCACCACCTCAGTTACCCCGCAAGCTATTTTGGAGAGGGTGACTGGACATCCGTGACCGGAGATGCTCGGGAAGAGGGGGTGGATTCGTGGTAGCTATCGACTGTGTACCTAGTCACTCCATATCTCAGGTATGGTCAGGTAGTTACGCAGTGAGGTATGAGTAGTGTATCCGGGTTCTTTGGGAGGCCTTTATAATCTTGACGTACGCAGTATACCGCATCGCTTGAAGAACTTTCCCCATATGGTAGTATATAAGTCGTCACTTCAGTTGCCTCGCTGAACATCCATAAGTATCATTCACACACCAGAGAACAAATCGAGTCGACCATGTCCTTCGCCCAAGTGTACGACCCAGAAACCGTCTGGTTCCCTCTAGATGAGCCCAAACTACGTTTGTCCGTGTCGACGGAAGAATACAAGCCTACTGCCGGCCTGAAGGTCCCTTTCGACATGTACGCAGAGCGATTTGACCTGTCTAGGCTGCTGGAAGGAGGCATCGGGCCTGAAACCTATTCTCCGCAAGTGGGTCTTTACGTATCGCAACTGAATCTTGTGGGCGCACTGCCTTTGGGAGTGGCCATCTCCGGTGTTAATGGGAGCGACAGCAGGATGGATGGTTATGACGGAGGCAGCCTATCGGTCTTTTGCGACGAGCTCTTGCCAGAGGTTGCTAAGCATATTACATTTCAGGGTCAGTACACTTGCAACCCCTGGAAAACGGCCATGGAACTGATGGGGATGGATGGGAATGTTTAGCTCGGGGAGGCGATGGGTTCTCGCCACCGAATCAAGTGGGCGTCCCCGGACGAAATGCGGGTAACGGGGGCAAGGGCGGACAAGTCACCGTCCTCTTCAACACGTTGTTCTCGCCGGCGGCCGAAACCGCCTTGGATATCTATTTCAACACGAGGGACCCAAACAAGAAGTGGCCCGGCGATTTCAAGGACGATGCAGTCAGGTTTGTGGCCCTGCTGGATAACCCTGCGGTGATTGTCTCGGGATTCCTCGTCACTCTGCCCGACTTGATGAAAACTGTTGAGGGTTTCTTGGAGTCGGACCTGAGTGAGGTCCGCTACCAAACGTCCCATCTCGGGAATCTCTTGGGGCAAGATTCCTATGCCATACAGGGAGACGTAGTCCAGAGAACGGATGTGGAAGGGGGGGATCGAGGGCTTGGGTCAACTGGGGAAGGGGTGACAGGCAAGGATGGCCAGACGGGCCAATATGGAGAGCGGCAGGCGGTCTTTCTCCAAGCTCGTGAACTTGTTCTCCAGGGTGAGGTGTGTTTTGCACATCCTATGCAATGTCAGATGCTGCTTGACAAGGCAAATTTCCTCACTTTCACCGGAACATTAGAGGATAAGGCCTCGGCGGTCATTCTTCTGGATCGCTTGACGCGCCGCCTCGAAGTCTTTGCACATGAGCCGCCTGCTCCTTACCCCCCTCTCTGGGCCGCCTATCGAAGCAACGCTTCCCGGCTCTACACCATTGAAAGTGGCTCCTCAGCCGCCGAGCCATATGCGATCCAACGTCTTCGGGCAATCCGGCGATCGGCGGAGGTGATGAAGCAGCAGATCCTCTCCGGCAAGGACTTTATTGGGAAGGGTAGAGACGAAGTGCCCCGGGGCTCCTTCACCTTCTACCAGAACACCACCCAGTCTCTCCTGAATACATTGAGGGACTTCGAGGAAACTTATTTCGATTACCTCAAGGCGTCCACGGATGCTGCCGCCAAGTTGGCCAATGTACAGATGAGATCAGAAGTGCTGGCGTACACTACAAACCAGAATGATCAGCTAATAGACGAGGGCAAACTGGACCTAGGTCAAACTACCCGGACAATCGGATATGCTGTCGACTCGATTGCCAGAGCAAAGAAGGAGCTGCTGGATTCAATGCTTCATCTGGATGACTTTGTGCAGAAACAATTCGGGGTCACTTTTCAGGATTTTGTTTCCGCGTTTACCTGCGTGTTGTTCACCAACGGCAGCAAACCGATGATAGGGCTCCAGACACTCGGCCTGTTCGACATGGGCACTGAGAAGGTGCTAACTGATGATGGTGTGGCCATAAACAAGTCCTACCTCCTCCAAAAGCTACACGACATCGAAGGCGGTATCAAAGACCTCACGGAAGGGTACATCGTCCTCCGTGACGGCCACATCGATCTAGACGACCCGGGGGCTGAGAAGATCCTTGTCGCGGAGCAGATGTGGGACTCTCTCGTCAGCGAATTTCGGAACGCGATGGATGCCGAGGATTACAAGGAGGTGAAGAAGAATTTCCAGACATTCTACGGTTTGTGAAGGTGCTTCCACCGACTACATGGATTCTGACTTTCTGTCGCAGACACCGTTCAAGAGCGGAACTCGGCGGTCCTGCACTACAATGCAATCCTGACTCTTCTCGTCCAATTCTACGAAAAGCGGGAGCAGCTCCGACTGGACCGGTTGGACGTTATTCGTGACGAATACAACTCTCTCGATGCCGGGCATCCCGCCATGACAAGCTTCCTGAAGAAAACCTACGACCACAGCATATACACAGCCCAGGTATGGTTGTACAAGCAGCAACAGGCTCTCGCATTTCTGTCTTTAAGCCAGGACAACATCATCGGAGATACATTGAGTGGTTTGCCATCCTCCGCCCTGGACCATGGCCTACTACAGCAGATACAAGGAACACTCCAAATTCGGCGTCAGGAATATCTAGAGGCGGTAGGACAACCACCACAGGAGATGCGCAACGTTAGAGTCTACCTTGACGAAGACACGATTGAATTCATTCAGTTCACACTTCCCACCGAGGATCTGTCCCTGAGGAACGTCGAGGTGAAGACGGATAATCCGATCTTCCATGACATGTATGATGTGCGCCTCTCAGCCGTGCGATTTTACCTGGAGCTGAAAAAGGACGACTCTCCGGCAGAAACGAAAGCAACATTCTCACAGCCACTCATCCTACAAGCCAAAATATCTCACACGGGGACAGAAACCTTGCTGGACAGTTTCGAAGTCCCTGTGAAGTTTACGCACAACCCACTCAAGGTGCTCTTCAAGTACATTATGCCCGAAAAGGATGGCGACTCCGGCACGATTTTAACAGACGGCACGATCTCATCAGAGAATGATGACATCTATGCCAGAGTAGGGCCGTTCACGAAATGGAGTGTCGATGTCTTGCGGGTAGACAACCCCAATCTGGACTGCACAAAGGTAGAGAAGGCATATTTGGAATTTGACTTTCAGTATCGGGCCTCCCACCTGCTTGTGAAGGGTCATTCCGCCTAGATAGTCACGCAGTACAGCGACTCTCAACAGTCCACTCATTAATCTAGTCTGTGACCGCGTAAATTTGATAGCCCGTTGCTTACCGCAAACCGAAGATCTTAACCATTCTCTTCTTCTCCATCGATGGACCGCGATCGTCCATTTGCATAAGGTGTGTAACCGGTCTTGTCTGGTGACCATCCTCTTCCAGCCCGGAATGATCCAGGACATCCCCGAGGCTCAATGAGGGGGGTGTAGTATTATGCATGCACAAAGCACACTTTATTATGGACGCATGCATGCCAAAGTACCATTTATGTGATTTATGCACATAAGTCACAATGGAACATGGCGGCGCTGAAGGTGTGGATGGCTCACCTCCCTCCTGCAGCAGTAGGTGGTGAGGCAGCGGCGCCACTGCTGCTCTTGAGATGAACATTAAATCCCTCAGCTGAAATGCAATGTCCGACGTGATGACCTGTACGCCCATGGGCTTACGTAGCTTACCAATCGATCTTGGTTGTCATAGACGAACATATAACTGCCTCCCCGCAACCCCCAAGCTCAAGTCATGAAGCAGAGTTGATCGTGGGTCTCTATCATTACTGAGCCACCAAGATCTCGAACCCTCACAACCACATCTTCAATCGGCTCTTTAGTCCTACTAAGATCCTGCCTTGTTATATAATCACCTTGGTCATCACGCCCTTTCAAAACTACCCCTCATCAAATATGGCTTCTCCAAGAGATGTCACGCCAGAACAGATGGGTATGGTTCCACAACTACCCTTTGCCCTTTAGAAACTAGAAGTGCTCTAGGAAGCTCATCATATCTTTGCAGAAATGGCAGCGAGAATGCTCGATGATGCGTACACGTCGCCCAAGGAAGAGTTTCTTATAGGCCTCCTCGCTGCCATGGAGGCCGGAAATCCCACCGAATATTGTGCTGGTCGCGGCTACGACGTGACTCAACCTACAATCTGGGAAGCCTTCGTGATGATGGGAACCGCGGGACCACACTTCGACTTGAGGCTTGCAGGCGGGGTATACCGTTTCGCCGATAATGAATTTGGCCTTTTCGAGCTGTTTGTGAATTCGGCCAAGTCTACCATACACGGTATGTCTGCATAATCCTCCTCCCCCCATTCCCCCCCTTATGACCTTTGCCCTTGTCGTCTTCTTCCTTTATTAAATCACCGCGAACTCTTTCCTAGATGGTAAGAACAAAGACCCATGGCTAATGCTCCTTTATTATTATGCACTTAGTGGACGGCGTGCTCATGGACCCTGTTTCAGTGAAGGAAGGAGTCGTCAGCTTCGTAGCCAATGACATGCTGTTCATCATCCAATTCCAGTGTGGACAGCCCGCTGGTGTCGAGCAGTCTCAGCCTGGCTTCGAGGGAGAGATCTGGCCGGGAAGCCAGGAGGCACAGAAGACCAGTATCAGCGGGAGGAAGTACTACAGCTGGGGCGATTCCAACGACACCACCACCGACTTTAGCAGGGATGTTGTACCAGCCGGTGGACCCGGGGTCTCCAGGGAAAAGATGGAAGCAGCGGCGGCCGTTCGTGTGGATGCTTCCTTCGAGTCTATCGTGGTATGTATGGATCTGCTGAACGGCTGCTATGACCTGCAAGGAGGCGCCGCCGGCTCTCCGTTTGGGCCTGTGATGAATTCCTTTATCGTCCTGACTGGTACTATCTTGTGTGCGGGAGCCGGGGCTTATGTGTCAAAGGGAAACTGGCCTGCAGCCATTGGAGCAGGCATTAGTGGCATGGGAGTCTCAATTGCCGGGGTGATAGTCGCGTGTCTTTATAAACGGTTCGCTTTCAAGCAGGCGTATGAAATGAAATATTTCATCCGTCAGATTGGCAACAAGAAGGAAGGAGATTCCGAGGGTCTGCTTTCGTGGGATACGATAGTGGAGAGAATTGAAAGTGAGGTGAAGCGTCTCACGCC
This sequence comes from Aspergillus costaricaensis CBS 115574, assembly GCF_003184835.1. NCBI lineage: Eukaryota > Fungi > Ascomycota > Eurotiomycetes > Eurotiales > Aspergillaceae > Aspergillus > Aspergillus costaricensis. Next base: position 318,175 of record NW_020291817.1, read on the forward strand.
GGATGACCTGAAACAGGATTCAAAGACCAACGCTAAAATCATCCAAAACCGCATCGAAAAGGCGTATAATGACGAGGCCAGGGCGCAAGTTAGCCAAAAGGCATTCGATAAATACAAGGGATACCGAAGAATAGCGGGAAATGACTATCGGGAAAAGCTCGAGGCGGGAGTGGAAGCCAAATTCGGAGACGATATCGACCCCGAAATTGTGGGAAGACGCGTCCTCGTGGAAGTCGACAAGGCAAAGGCCCGGTTGGAGGCGAAAGACTTGGAATCCCAAATCGAAGACCTGCTGATTGAAAGAGACGTCATAAGACAGGAATGGAATCAGAAACTGGAAGATATCCCCACAACCCTTCCGGAAGAGGAGCGAGAAAAAGAAAAGGAGCGAATTGATAAAATATATGAAAAGGAAGTAGAGCGCGTGGAAAATGAAAAAAAGGAGAAAGACAAGGAGAAGACTGAAGCTGAGGAAAAAGGCAAGCTTACGGATTTCGAAAAGCTCAGAAAAGAATTCAAAGAGGAGATTCGGGATAACAGAACACGTGCGAAAAATGTACTAGACAAGAATCATCTGCCACCTGTGTGAAATGGTCAGAGGGAGGGGGGCAGATCAGCCAAGATGTACTTGGAAGCACAATATAGAGCATTCACTTTGAGGGTTTGCTTCCTCAATTGCAAATCTATATCGAGTTGGTTCGTTCGCAACAAAGGTCGCTGGTACTTGGGCGATCTTTGATACACTGGCCATTTTATATCCAGGATTCTGCTTGTCATGAGGTAGCATATGAACTGACAATTTCTATCAAGATGTGATTGAAACACTAAAATATCTCCTCCCATGGGACTTTCACGTGAACTAACTCTGTCAACAATTCCAGTAATAATCTGGCAAAATTGCTGCCGCTTTTGTGAGGACAGGACGGCAGGTGAGCGCTTCTACAGCACTCACCGCTTACGCGACTGATAGACTTGCAGGTATGTCATATCTACTATCTGTCATCCAGTCTCTAGATAATAGGGAAATCTCACGCAATATCCTCCGGCTCAGGTTTGCGCATAATCGGAATCAGAGGCTTCGGTGGCCAGTCCCTAGAGTAGTCCTTCCACTCGAAGGTCGCTGAGAACTTGTGACGCCCCGAACCCACCCAAAAGCCTCCGTCTTCACGAGAACCAACGGGCTGTGATAGCTTCTCCCGAGTCGGTAAGATCACGCGCGCACGAGAGTTTGGCGGTATCAACAGGTCCATGTGGAAGCGGTCTGCATCAGTCTCGATCGACCACCGGCATTCTAGTCGCCCATAAGGAGTATCGTACATGGCTTCAGCGGAGTGAATTGTAGGCCCAGGTGTCGGAGCGATCTGGATGTGCTTCCAGCCTGGGGCTAGAGGGCTGACGCCGGCTACGGTAGAGTGCAGCCAGTTGATGATCGAACCCAGGGCGTAGTGGTTGAAGCTGGTCATTTCGCCAGGGTTGATGGACCCGTCCGGAAGCATGCTGTCCCACCTCTCCCACATGGTTGTCGCTCCCATGGTGATGGGGTACATCCACGATGGGCGAGACTTCTCCAGAAGCATCCGGTAGGCGATCTGGGGATGTCCGCTCTTGGTGAGAGCGTGCGTGATGATTGGAGTGCCTGCGAACCCGGTGGCGACGCGAAACTTGGCAAGCCGCACGAGATGGACGAGACGTGATGCTGCAGCTTGCGCTGCTTCGGGGTTGGAGTGAAGGTCGTACACAATGGCAAGGCTAAGCGCTGTCTGGGTATCGCCGACCAGTAACCCAGTGGCCGTTATGTACTTGGCCTGGAACCTCGCCTTCAGTCGGTCATAGTCCGTCTTGAATCGTGCGGCATCCTGACTCTGGCCGAGGACCTGGCTGATTTCGGACATCACCGAGGTGATGTGCACGAGATAGGCATCAGCGACAAGGGTCCCGCTGGTGCGTGCATCCCCGGGTTCCTCGGGCGGCGCTGTTGGGTCTAACCAGTCTCCCAGCTGCCAAAGCTCAGGGTCCCAGAGTCCATCTGAGCCGCGACGAATGCCGCGATCGATCCAGGCGAGCATGCTTTCATATTGACGGCGGAGAATTTCACTGTCCCCATACGACCGGTAGAGGGCCCAGGGCGTTAGGATCACCACATCGTCCCATACAGCCTGCGGCGTATGCGGCCACAGGGTCTCACTAATGATATTGGGGACTGTGAAGGGAGGCACGCAGCCATCTTTCTCCCTCAACTGCTCGGCCGCGACATCTTGCAACCAGTCACTCAGCATGCCAGCAGTATTGTAGAGGAAGTTGGCCGATGGGCAGAAAATCTGAATATCCCCGGTCCAGCCAAGGCGTTCATCCCTCTGGGGACAGTCCGTAGGAATGGACAGGAAATTCCCACGCATACTCCACCAGGCATTGGTGTGGAGCTGATTGACCATAGGGTGCGAGCAGGAAAACCATCCGCTGCGGGTCATATCAGTGTGCATCACAAGCGCCTTGAAGTTGAGGAGCAGTGATCCATCGCTTTCTTCATCCCAACCATTGACCTGGACGAATCGAAACCCGTGGAATGTATACTGAGGCGACCAATCTACCAGCTCTGTACCATTTAGAATGACTTCGTCGGTGCACTTGGCGTGTCGCAGGGGTCGAATCCCGAGCTCGCCATTCTCAAGCACTTCGGCGTGGATGAAGGAAACGCGAGAGCCCGAGGGCTGGTTCAACGAGCGCACGCGAAGTCGACCGACCAGGTTCTGGCCGAAGTCGATGACGGTGGCACCGGATGGGGTTTTCTGGACGGAGACTGGGGATATCTCCTCGGTGATACGGACTGGAGGAGCGTTCGGTGCCACCAAGGCCGCGGTTGGGAAGTCAAGTTCCCGGACGGCCACCCAGCGAGAGGCCTGGTCAAGCAGCGAGCAGTTCCAGGTCGGATTCTCTTGACGGGTATCGTAAACCTCGCCGTCATAGAGCTCACTCCGGATGATGGCACTGGGAGTACATGTCCAGGTGGTATCAGTACACATGGAGAATTGGTCCCCCTTAGGTCCAAGTTGGATCTCCAGTTGTGCCAACACGGCCAGTCGATCCCCATACAACTGTCTTCGCCCACCAAGGAAGCCGAGGCGAGTGGCGTACCAGCCCTCTGCAACCTCTACCGCAAGGACATTAGGACCTTCAGCATTCAGGAGGGACGCGATGTTGAACACTTGATAGTTCAAGCGATGGCGGTAGCTGGTCCATCCGGGCGCGAGACACTGATCCCCCACTCGATGCCCGTTGATGAAGGCGCGGTATACTCCAAAGCTCGTGATATAAAGGCGAGCTTTCTCGATGGTACCTGCCGCAGGGAGTTGGAACTCTTTACGGAATCGCACCGGCCGTAATGGATGATCCGGCTGTGGTTCCTCAGGACTGGCAATAGGTCGGGCTACCCAGTCAGCGCGGTCGAGTAGTCCACACTCAATGGTCCGCCAGGGAGACCAAGCGGTGGCACAGTCACCCTGCTGCTCCTCGCCGGCGCTGCACGCGTATGCCCGAACACGGACCTGTGCGATTTCTCGGGATTGCAGTGGGCCACTGGGCCAAGGGACAAGCACCGATGCATTGCTGTTCACATGGTAGGTTTCCTCTCGAGATCCGGAACGAACAACTTCCACTTCGTAGGCCGTCTGCTCCCAGTCGCGAGGACTACTGTCGGTGGTGAGGAATCGCCATGACAGACGCGGAGTCGCAGTTCCAATGCCAAACCCGGTTGAGTGTTGCTCAACTGTAGGAGTTTCAATATAGATCTGGCTGGTCATGGCCGGGGAAGATAAAAGGGGGAAAGTGAAACAGAAAGTGACAAGAAAGCATAGAAATATTTATGTGTGATGCATGAATGCCAACGAACCGCAAGTAGTCGCCTCTCGCGCATCATTCCCACGAAACCCCGAAGGGCTCGGAGTAACCCCGCATACTGTGTCAACCTCACCCCAGCACTTAACAGGAATCTTGAGGTTTCATTGTCTTCTTCCGTAGCATGTGGGGAATATCATAGAGTAGTATGGTAATTCTCCTTGCGAAATTGATTCCTGACGCTCCCCCGCAATAAATTGCTGTGATGATATTCGTATCCAGGAAGTATAACAGACAGTACTGGTAGGAGAAGAGGAGAGAATACATAAGTTTAGGCGAGCATAGTTTAGTTGAGTCACATGACTAGAATGTGTTGCTTTCTCTGGGAAATACTACAAAGTACTTGGTGTAGGAGGAATACAATGCTAGAGGTTCCGTAGAAAGGGTGGGTCTAAATCTTTTCTCGGATAGAGGCAGTTTCTTGGTTCTTGAGTGGTAATAAGTGAAATAAAAACCGTTGTATGAAGTATATCGACTTAATATGCCTTGTGGGTATACCTAAGCATGAAAGAAAGGATCATATTAACTCTTCATTAAATCGGTTAAATCGGTAAGTGTTGAACAGCCAAACTCAACAAATGCTCATGTCTCAGCAATCGCTCCAACCATAACATAAACCCATGCTCGCTATCTCCCGCAATGCACCAGGCTCCTGAACCCAACCAGCCCTAAAGTCAAAAGAGAAAGAAAGCTCATCGACTCATAAGCGCTCAATGGTCGTAGCTGGAACCAAAGCAATGCTGCTAAGACGAGATAAGACAGAAAAATTACAAGATCTCCAGATCCTCGAATTCGACCACCAACCCTTCGTTCGCTGATGCGGCCGCCGATCCGGCCACCCCCGGACCATTGGCCATCGCCCACATCGTCCCAGTGCGAGGCAGACTATGCGGGCGACTGGCATAGACGCCCACGTGGACGAACTTGTCTTCTACTCCGTAGAAGAACCATGTTACTTCCCGCAGCTTCTTCCACGTGCTGCTCACGGCCGCCGGGCTCGCTGCATACGGCACCGCTGATGGATCCTGGTACCATATCCAGAGCGAATGTCCGACTCGCTCTAATTTGATTCGTAACGAATGCATAGCCGATGGACCGCGATCGGGGATCGACAGTGGTGAGAGACACCAGTCCGCGCCGTCGGAAGTTGCGCTTACCGACGATGCGTTCATCGTGCCCGAACTGAACTCCATCCCGGCCTTGACCCATTTACAGGGTCGTAACGGTTGAGGGTACCCGGGGCGGCCCGATCGTGGAGTACTGTCTGGCGAGAATGATTGCGGCGCAGCTCCGGCAAAGATCACCAGACCACCCTGGTCCCATTCCATTTCCCAGTCGGCCGTGACAGTGACCTCGGCAACTACAAATGGGCTCCGCAAGGATGTAAACACGATAGGAGCCGTTGCAGTATCCCGGTTCGGTGGCTTACGCCAAAGGTCCGTATTAGGGCCGGCGGTGAGGGTGAAGTATTCCATGCATGGCGGTAGCGAAAATGTCGAGGGCAGATTCAGCGCCGTAAAAGACGAACTGCTGGGGGGCATTTTCCTTATCTCCTCTCGATTCCTTCGACCACTGGAGTAACCACTAAAAGACGTCCCCTGGTTCGTTGCGCGAAGCTTCCGTGCTACCGTGATGACACTGAGTAGGCGAGTCACTCAAGGACCCTCTTACCCTTACTTTAGGTTTGCACTTAGAACTTTGGGCAGACAGCTCGTGGGAGGGTAATGAGCGATGCCCGCTGAGGTGGAGGGAAGGAAGATGAAAGAGAAAAGAAGCGTGCGGTGTGGGCAAGATTCAGTTCCGATTCCACCTTGAAGCAAGGGATTCCCGACCTCTTGACGACGTGCTCAACGTCAACCTGCCGTTCTGGGCCCTGAGAAAAAGAAAGGTGAAAGCAGGGAAAAGGAGTCGGTAATCAATAAGCTAGACTAGTAGCAAACCAAGCCTGGTCCGGGCGCCCAAGTAGTGTCTGGGGGAAAAAGCAAAAACACAAATGATTGAAAACCGCTAGACTATGTCAGGGTCAGTTGAAAAGAGTCCTTAAAAAAAGGAGATGCCCTGAGGGGGGGGGTTGGTAAGGCGAGGATGGGAGACGTACAGTTAGCTGGCTGTGCGCTGAGACACGCACGAACAGTACCAGAGAACAAAGACTTATAACCAGTCCAACGCGACTGGCGGTGATCTGACAACATCCCAGCTAAAGAAACCAGCCCGTGGCGATGCCACCCGAAGGACCGCTTTATAGAAGAGTCAGGTCAGGGAACCAGCGAGCTGGCCCCAGGGTGATGGTCTGGGCAGAAAGAGCGATGTCCAACCAGACGAACCACGGCGCTGGAACAGGCGATCATTGCTCGACAGTATCCAGGAACCTGGGTAGCACGGCGACCCGTGCTTGCATCTTCCTTCCTTTCTTTGCTTTTCCGTGCCGTTCTCTTCTGGTTGCCCTTTCGCTTTTCCCATATTTAATTTTTCTTCATTGCTTTCCCCTGCCTTGTGCATAGCGAAGATTTCCCGTCTTTGCAGGTTTGCTAATTCCAGCCTGGGCTCTGGAACTCGCCGTCCAATGCAGACCAGTTCAGGAGTGGCGGGTCATCCTGCAGCTTTGGGAGACAAACAGCTTTTTGGGGAGGACCACGCAAGTCTGAGTTGTGGGAGGGAGGGTCGCCTTGTTCAGGGCAGCTGAATGTGCTGAATGTCCAGCTCCCATCTGCACGAAATTTCAAAAAGCCCAAGCGAGTCGGGGATTGGCTGTCAGTATTGGAGGGGGAGGATGTCGTGGAAGAGCTGAAGCCGAAGTGGAGGGAAAGTTGGGTTGTGCGAACGAGAAGGATTTAAGACGGGCAATTTGTTGCCACATCCACTCGGAGGCCACGATGGTCAGCAACCACCGCTCATCTTATCTACTTGCTTTCTCTTCTTCCCGTCTTCCATGGCCAGTCAGCCGTGATTCTATTTTGGCCTGCTTACTGCCGTCCGGGAGGCATACGCATGTGGCCCTTTCGGGTTGCGGGTGGTTGTGCACACCATCGCGCCCGTACCTCGAAACATTGGTCATGAATCAAAAGGGCTGCATCGCTGTCGCCTAGTGCACCATCCTATGTATGAACGTCCCCGAGGCCTGAAGAAATGCGGCCAGATATTAAATGGTTAATATGCTTACCTGCAGGTGCAGGGTGTTCTTGGTTTCCGAAGTCAGCACACCGTCATTGGCCTTATTCGGGGCTAAGGCATGGTGACTTGGAAAATACCCGTCGAACTATGACTTGTCACGATCCGAGGCGCCTGGGCGAAAAAAGGCGTGATCCTCTTGACGAGGCTGTTAGCTTTTCGTCTATACCCTCTCCGAAGGCTAGCTTTATAAATCCACCTGCCATTCTTTGGGCGACAGTCGGTGTTGGCAGGCGCCCAACTTGATGATAAAAGCGCTAGACCTCCGCCCAGTCTGGCACTTGATGCTGCTCTGGAGTGTGGAGGAATATGCTGTCTGCACTTGATTATTCGCACCCGGTGAGCTTTTCTGGAAAACCAAGGGCATATCCCAGTTATACAGATCGATCGGTATTGCAATGTGCTTGTGATTACTAACGTGCTGTTTCCAGCCGATGAAACTAAAGCCGGACGGCATTTCATACCGGCCGGATTTCAATATGGACTTCGGATGTTCTGTCTAGACTCGCCTAATTTCTGGATTATAATAAATAGCAAGTAGGCATATCGACGACTTGTTGCTGCGCCTCTTCACTCTTGATGTGTTACTAATGGTCAAGGGCATCTGGAGCTATACTAAGATCAGCGAAGACATTTTAGATGTATAGGCATCTATTGTAGCATATTCTTTTGAAGCACTCCGTATATATTCAACTGCAGCGACATTCCAAATGCAACATGGAATCACAATGTTCCGGACTGATATATGCATGGATCGGCGGGATGTGTGAGGATATAACATGGGTCCAACACTTTTTGTGACCGATTCGAGCCAGACTGCAGCACACCCTGCAGCACACCCTGCAGAGAACCTTGTACTATTCAACCATGGACAACTAGTACAGTGCTGCTCATTGGAGTACTCTGATGATCATCTCAACTAGTACATCTGACACTACTGACACTGCTACCGAATATCAAATGACTATGTATATTATTAGTATTGACCAGCTGAGAGTAGGGAATACTACCCAACCAAATCAATCACATTACATAGCAACATTTTCGATGACTTCCCACAGCAAGTAAAGATGTTTTCAAAACCAAGATAACCAACCGACGAAACCAACATCCACCCACCGTAGCTACCAATGTGAATATGTATACCCCCAACCCAACTACGGCACCCCACGCCCCACCACCACGCAAAACCCGGGTGCAGTTTAGTCTAGCACTACCAACCAAGCAACTGGCGTCATCAACCCTCCAATACTCTCCACCCATCGTCCATCCATCCAATACTTCCTATCCCGACATACTCCCATCCATTATATCTTTCACCACCTTCCACCAACTCAACATACAACGGCTCATACTCACTTCTCCCTTCAACCCGCCCCCACCAAAAGTAATACAAGCAAGAGAAAATGGTCTGCGCCAAATGCCAAAAGAAACTCAAACAAACGGAGCTCGCCACTCCCGGCGTGAAACGCAAAACAGAAATGTACTATGGCTCACCAGCCACAACGCTCGGTGGTAGTAGCAGTGGCAGCAGCAGTGGTGCTGGTGCTGGTGCTGCTGGAGGGAAAGCCAAGTCTAGTACATTGGGGAGCACGGGGATTGGGAAGGTATGTATATCATTTATTCTAGCATTCCTTATTTCTTACGACTATTACTATTGTTGCTACTACTATATAACATGATGATGATGGTGCTAATGAATTGTCAGAGCAAACTCCTCAGCTCCAAGGCTAAGAACCCCTACGCGGCATATGCTTCCTCCTGTGAGGTTTGCAAAACCAAAACGGAGCAGGGGAGGAAGTATTGTCAGCGGTGTGCGTATCAGAAGAATGGTTCGTTTTCTTTCTTTTTACATTACTATTGAAGGATGATTTGGCTAACGCCGTATAGCGTGTCCGATGTGTGGGAAGGGGTTGACGGGGAGTTCGTCGAAGAATCAGCCTGCAATTACGGGGCAGAAGTTCAACTTGAAGTAGTCATTAGTTATTCTTTTCTGCATTTAAGATACCTACTTATGTCTATTGCCACTATAACTGGGAAGGAATCGGCATGGCGTTCGGTTGATTTGGGATAGTCTTAGGAACAAGAAAGGTCTTCATTGCAAATAGAAAGCGAAAAGAAAACAATAAAAGCTAGTTATACATGACCGACGAGATGATATATGCAAGACTCAGACCTGCTGTACTACCAACCAAGGGCACAAATACCCCCTCGGGGAAAGAAACAAGTCCGCACAACGACGACTATTCATATCCATACACTACTACTCCATCACACCTAAGAAACACCGGCTTACCGATCGGCCAGCATGTTCTTGACGCTGGCGTAGTACTGCGGCTTCACAAACTTCGAAATCTCGTCCTTCGACAGCCACTTGAAGTCGGTCAGGTTCTGAGCGTTTCCGGAAAGATCGGCCTGGCCGGCCATGATGCGCGACTTCATGAAGAAGACCTTCTCGCCTGCGGGGCCGGTTGCCAGCTTGCTCGGGTTGCGGAAGTTGTAGACGTAGTGGCCCACGGGGTGGTAGCCGACCATCCAGGTGTTCATGTTGACACCGGCAGCTTGCTCGAGGGTACGTTCGGCGGCCTGTTGACAGATAGCGTTAGCGCTCACTGCCGCTGCTGAAACACTGAGCAGAGTCAGCGGAACTTACCTGACGGAGAGTCTCTTCAGCCACAATAGGAGAGCTGGGGAACGTCCAGAATCCATCCTTGGACTGCACAAGGAGATAGAGAGTCCTCTGCAGTGCCCGGTTGAGGCTTCTCTGATCGTTCTTCTGGTCCGCCTCCGTCACCCGGGGGAAAGGTCTCGGAATCTCTTCCTTCTTGCTAGTATCCTGGGAAGTGGCATTGACCGTCGACTCCGCATCCTGCACAAGCATCTCCACCTGGTGGGCCGGGTCCGACTCGACGGCTCCAACGAGGAGTTCATCGTTCCATGCCTCCTTCGAGTACGGGTTGTACTTGCCGATGTCGCGTGCGGGGGTCTGGCGCTCGCGGATCTTGCGCTTCCAGTCCTCGTCGGCGGGCGTTCCACGCTTGAAGTAGAAGTATTTCGTGAAAGGTAGCTGGAGACGCTCGTTCAATCGCTTCTGGTAGAAATAGTACGCCTTCTCGAAGTCGGTAAGGTCGCGGGTGATTTGAGGGGGACGGGAGAGGACCACGCCGGCCTTGATGGTATGGATGGGCTTCACGACGGGGAAGGCTGATGCGGCGGCGGAGGGAGTTTCTGTGGAAGCCTGTGTAGAGGCCGTGGCGTAACTGCGGCGGACAAGCGTCTCTTGACAGCTTCTGCACACTCTGGGATCGGAGATCGCAGGCCCTGGAGCAGTCAGTACGGACACGCATTGGTTTTGAATTTCAGATCAGCAAGCACATACGCAAAAGCGACGCTACGCGCCTGGCACCATTGGACCCTGACGACATCTCCAAATGTGTTGGTTATATGCTGGGGTACTTGTCAACAGGTCCGGAGGCCGACAATATAGCGAGAAAAGTTGGCGGTCACCTGCGAGGGAGCGTCGGGACGGAGCTAGTCCCGACCGGGCTAGTATGTCATGTGATCCATCATTCCGCTTGATTTAAAAGTTCTGCAGTGCGGCCCATTTCTGTTCTTTTCTTCTCTACGGCACCTTTCCTTATCATCACTGCGTTGAGTAACCACGACCAGTCGATCATTTTCCGGTGCTCAGAGCGGTTTTTGCGGCCATTTTTCGCTAGCGGTACCTTCTCAAATCAAGGCGTACTGTTAGATAGACGCTGCATACATTCATTCATACGGCTTCGCCTATGGAGACTGTAGCTGTTGCTATTTAATTATGCAAACTAGGTATTCTGGTATCTAGGAGCTACTATTATCGTAATCATGGAGTGTAGTGAGTGGTCAACGCTCATTGGGCATGTTGGCTGGCTTTTAAGAGGGCCTAGCCAATGTGGCATACCCTCTCATTTGTACCAAAGACGCGCAATTTGTTTCCATAAATCTCCCAGAATTGCGCGCCTAAGCGTGGAATCAATCGGCCCTCGTCGGCTTTCTTCTGTGTCTCAGGAGAGTCGTGGGGTGTTAGGGAAATTCTGGTTACCTCGCCAGCGTCCTTGCCGCCGTTGTCTTGGACGACTTTTTCAACTTCAATAGAGCCGAACATAATACGGACGTTGTTCGACTTGGGACCTCTAGGTAGGACGACAGTAGCCTCGAAGTCGCCGATGACCTGCTTCGTGGGCTCCTTGGACTTTTCACTGGGTTGAGGCGTCTTTGGAACTGTTGGCGGAATTCCGGAAGTTCCCCTGTCTCGGAGCTGTGCAGAAAGTTTTATGAAGACCTGAGCAGTGAGCAAACTATCAAAGCCGGCCTCGTGATCAATTGCCCGCGTATTGTACTTGGTAAACTGAGGGTGTATACCTGATTGACATTAGTGAGGAACGACAACATAGCTATTGACCTACTTATTGCTGGTGTTGGCTGTGCAGCGAGGCTGTCATTGATTTCCTGCAGGGAAGACCTGGGATTGATGGAGCCACAGTTGTGTGTAGCCATATACTTCGTATCCATCAACACCGGGAACATCTTGTGAGCCATGGCTTGGAAATCCTCCACACGGTCCGGGAGAGGCCCGAAAAAGCACCGACAAAAGTAAATTAAGTCCGTGAAGAGGTTGTGGCCCACCAGAATAGGCCTATTCTTCTGCAATCGCTGCTTCACCCTCCGCGAGAAGTCCTGAAGGGAACTTTGGGGGTTCTCCTTCGAAGACGACATCAAATTGATGAAGCAGAAAGGCTCAAGGTTGGTCAGATCGCCCCCAGCTAGCGCCTCCGCGATCCATCTGAATCCAGTCTGTTTCCAGATCCTTTCTTGTACCCATTTCACCCTCTGATCGCGAACGGCCTTCTCGCGCTGTTCGTCGTAGTCGATTATCTGTATAAATCCCGGCCTACTGACAGTCACCAAACTCGGATACTCCACTTCGATGAGCTGATGAACAAGCCTCTTTTGAAACCTATTGAGGTCTGTCGGCATAGATTTGGGGTGATTGGGTGGAGCAGGTCCATTAATAGGTCTAGGTGGCGGGATATTAAGGTAATTCTCCCGGGCCTGCTATCACGGTCAGAAAAGCAGTACTAAATGTGACCGAATTTATTACTTTACCAAGCGCCAGCCAATCATCTACAAGACGGCGAGCATCCTTTAAAAAGGCTATAGACTCATGCTCATGGTCCGCGACATCCAGAGAGCTGCGTGCTGTCGTGCGTTCATTTCTCTGCATGACTCTGGCCATTATTCGACTTTCCTCGTCTCTCGACAAGTAGGTGACGCCATTCTTGTACAGGTCTTCCATGCTAAACTTGTTTTCCAGGAGGAACTCGACGGCTAAGTAGATCGTATTAGGTTAACGGGATGCGGGCAGCTTTGAAACGAGCATACCACTGCTTTGGAAGGAACAATTTCTGTCTAGATCCAGCTTCCGGTCGATGATTGGGCTCAAGTATAGATTATATGGCTTCAAGGTGTACGTTTCTGTGATTGCGCTATTAACACATCAACCTGGAGTGGTGGACATGTGTGTCTAACCTGTCTCCGGATCCTCATGGCAGATAGTCAAGCCAACTTGTAGTATTTGGTATTGATCAGCAGAATTCTTGACTTCCTCATAGCGCTCTTGCAAGGTGCTTCTGCTCTTGGGAGAAGGTCCGAGGCCTTTGGCGATGCCAGAGAATTCAAAGTCTATAGATACGAAACAACAGGATGCCAGGTCATCCAATACTCTGGGCAGGTGGTAGAAGAATGTTTGGGCGGATATATCCATGGTTTTCGGCAGTCCAACGATGCAGTAGCACCGTGCAAAGGAGAGTCAGTTATATATAAAACTTGAAGAGTGGAAGTAAGGCAGATACAAGGGATGCGTATCTGGCTATTGTGTCATGTAGGTGAATCAGGACGGAGTAGTAGATAGTGGATCAGCCTAAACAAAGAATACTGTGAGATCCCCAGTCAGAAGCTTGTCATAAGAGTCGGAATATTCTAGACCCGGTTACACTGCAATACCAGAGAAGGAACAGCCGAGACACAAGCAACAAATTCCAGCAAGATTCATGAATGGATGAATGATGGAGAGGGGAAGATCGTCACTGGATTCCCGCGACTGGAGCTGTGCCTGGAAGCCTCAGGCGTAGAGAGTCTATTTTGGGGAGTTTCCGGCAGCGGCGTCCCGTGACATCAGACCCCAGACTCTCGGCCAGCGAAACGCATGAGCCGAGGTGATGCTGAAACTCCTCCAGTCCAAGCATTGTTCTTAGCCCAACTTAGTGTCACGCTGTTCCCTCTACCGTCCCAACCACCCAAAGCTCCAATTCGATCGCATCCATTTATCCCTCGTGCAGTTTCTGCCTTTATTGATAGCCGCGCACGTTCCATTCGATTTCCCTTCTTTGATTCCTCTTTCCGATCCGTCGCATTTTCCGCTGGCGGTGAACAATGGCCGGCGATAGTTCCTACATGTCGGCGTCCCAGTCGCAACTCCTCTCCTCGTCCACATCCTCATTGTCTCCCTCCAAGCTTTGCTCAAAAACATATAAAAAGGCGTCAAATCTCTTTCTGACACTACGGTTACAAGAAGCACTCTCAGCCCTTGAGCCTGCGATTACGGTGGTCAGGGGAGCCGACGAGCAGTTCGTCAATGGCGATGATTCCGTCGCGCCCGTTGCTTCAGCCCAGCCGACTTGGCGGATTAAAGTGTGGAATCTGTACATTACACTCTTGAGCCAAATCATTGAATTGGGACCTGAAGAAGGCAAGAAGTTGTTTGGGCAGAAAGAATGGAAGGCTATCTCGACCACCGTTCGCGATGGTGAGATCTGGGAGACCGTTGTACGGACGGGGTATAGAGGCTTGGAGGGATCAGTGGATGCAGAAGTCGTATATAACCTGTCAGTCATCACGTCGAATTTCCGGCTACTTTCATTACTGACAATGGTCGTTTACCGCAGAGCAACCCTCCTGTTGAAACACTCGCCTTCACAGAAACTCAATCAACAACGACTCGAAACATACCTATCGTCTTACGGACAACCCAATCTAGATATATCAGACCATCTGACTAGTGGCTCATCTACACCGCGGGCAAATGGTGGTACGGATACCCCGAAAGACCTGGCTGCTAGGGTTAAGATAATCGAGCTGTTCACCCTACATGTTCTTCCCGCAAATGAAGAGTGGGAATATGCGCAGGAGTTCATCAACTTGAGCGAAGTTCTCGATGAGGACCGGAAGGAGCTATTTCTGCAGACGCTAGAAGGCCTGAAAGAAGAGAAACAGCAAGGGGAGCTGCGCGCCGCTGCCCTCCAGCGGGAGAAGGATGCTGAGCTAGAGAGACAAGCGCGAGAGGAAGAACGTCGCAGGGTAGAGGAAGCTGAGGCTGCTGAACGTGCGCAGAAAGCACATGGGCGCAGCGGTAGTGAGGTGGATTACGGGATTGAGAAGACCTATCCCAATGGCAGCATTAAGGGCAAAGGGAGGTTCGCAGAGAAGCAATCCAGCAAACCAGGTACCTCCGCGGGTCGGACGGCCTTCTCACCTCCTGGTTCCAAGAATATCAAAAAGACCGAGAAGCCCGAGGCGCGGGCCAAGCAATCACGCGCACTGATCAATGTGGTGCGTAATATCTTGAAATACGTCAGCAAGAGCATCGCGGGCAACCCACTATCATTCGCGCGGACGCTTTTGTTCATGCTCGGCATCATAGCCGCATTAAGCCGACAAGACGTGCGGGAGCGCATCCGGAGGATAACAGGCTCCGGTTGGCAGAAAATCAAGGGGACTGTCGGGATGGGGGTGAAAGTGAGCTACATTTGATGAGCAATAAATTCTGCCCTTTTTTCCCTTGTCTATATGCCTTTCTAGATATCAAACGCCAGGGACTTGTCATTTCCCCTTGTTCGACTGCGTGATTGGGGCACGCGGGTTGCCTTTATGTTATATACGATTCCATTTCTATGTAAACTCTATGTGCTAAATGCTTGTCTATGCTTTATTACTATTACTTATTACCTTCCTGGGACAAACTCACACCTGCCCCTTTGCTCTTATCCTCCAAATCCTTCCCGCACGCAGCTTCAGACACTGGACAGTCCATCTTCTCCCCATTTTCATTTGCGTTTCCCCCTCCATCACACTCCACATCACTCACACTAGCACTTTTCCTTTCAACCCGCCGATGCCACCACTTGAACATATGCACAAAGAAATGCGCCACACAAATCTGCTCCGTGGTATATAGCAGCACAGGCACAGACGTCTTCGACTTGATATACAGACTCAACGGGCCCCACATGGCATAGAGCAGCGGAATTCCCAGCGCAGTACTCTTCGCCGGACCACAGAAGCACACGGCAATAGTCTCCTGAGGGTTCATTTGCTGAAAGGGATAGAATGTCTTCCCTTTCACCGTTAACGACACACCAGAGATGATCCTCGGCGGGCGAGAACAATAAAAGCAAACAGCCGTAAGGAACATATACAGCGCAATGTTGAACAGGACCACGAAGACAATACTCGAAGCGGAAAGAGTCTGGAGCGCTCCTGTCGCGAAACAAGAAGAGAAGGTAGACCTATACATCACCAGTTAGCCAACTATTCCTGTCTTTAGAACTATGCGTGTCACATCAATCAACTTACCAAACCAACAGAATCAAGCACGCAGTGCTAATCTTCGCAATGCGATACTTGGCCAACACTTTACCCACAATATCCGGCCAAACCCAGCGAATCAACTGACCCACCACCAACGGCAACAATACCGCCAAACCCAACTGCTTGAACACGTCACGATACATGTCCGAGAGATCCCCATCCCCGGTTCTCCAGACATCAAACTCCTCCGACTTCGGCAGCAAAGTCACCGTCCACCCAGCGGTGATAAACGGGCCCAAGAAATTAGCAATGATTACCTCCACCAGCGCCGCGGCATCATCACCGCCCGCCGAGCGAGTCATGACAACATTTGAAGCGATAGTGGTAGGAATGCAAGCCAGGAAGATGTACCCGGCCAGCAGGGCGCGATCGATATGTTCGTCTGGGTCACCAGCCAAGATAATATGCACGATAGCGAGGATGAAAGCCGGGATAACGAGGAACGATAGACCCTGAACAAGAACATGCAGTCGCCAGTTCAGGAGGTGGATAATGAGCTTTTCTCGAGGCACGCTGAGCCCGGAGATCAGGAAAATGAGGGCCATTGCGCCGTAGAGAATGCTATACTCGGAGCGGATGATGCCGCCGCTCTTGGCGACATTGGGGAAATAGTAGGCCAAGACGCAGGCGACTCCGATGCCGATGAGGAGCCATTGGTGGAGGATGAAGAGGGCGATGGTCTTGAGGGTTCGTGTTATGTTCCTGGTGGATGTGGGGTCATTGTTGGATATGGACATTGCTGCTGATGCTGCTCAGCTCATACGGGATGTATGTCGGGAGTAGGAAATTTTCATATCTTGGCTTCAACGTTAGAAAAGCGATCCCAAATCTCCAAAAGAATAAACCAAATCAAGAAATTCCACATACCAACATTATTGTCGCGTGGTGGAATGTTGAAAAAGAAGGGTAAAAAAAAGAACACTCGGATCATGTCCGAGCTGGGGGGCTGATAAACTGATAGGCTGAACGATTGTCCATTTTATCGGTTGCTTGACGCGATCCGGAGTTTGGACCACAACTATCAATAGTGTGGTGCAGCGTAACCTGTAGAATAATTTAAAAAAGGAATGAAAGTATTCAATTTAGTATTTATACATTTATTAGTGATAATGAGGCAATGCAACATCTGAACTAGCGATATTGATCCATCTTGAAGGGCCCTCGAATCATAGTGGGGTTTTCCCATAGGCTTATTGGGATTAAAGATATCGGTTCATCCTTGGCATGGGTTTCCACAGTTGTCGGTCACGCTACTACTATTCGTTTACACCAACAGATCTATAGAAAATATTTATAGTTATGACGAGTCTCTTATAGTTGCTATTGGGGTATATCGCCGATAGAATACTAACTTATATATCAGGCTCTATCCAGATAAGGCTGCATATTACTATGTCCCGCACTCTTACATAGTCTCAAGTCCAAGACTCAGATCGGAGAAGATTGGATTTCAGGTCCTTACACGTAGAATCTACTACCTACTAGTACATGAAGTGTACCACTATGTGACCAAGCCCTTCCTACTCCGACACTGCACGTACATGTCTCTCCGATGGACAAACCCACACCACCATTAACAGACATAAGATATGGGGTCATGGCTGGAATCACAGAATAAGACAAGAAAGAACATGATAGGGACTATGCAGGAAGACCCTCTACATTAAGGTAGAATAGAGCGATGAATAATCAAAACAGCAGAGATCATATGCTAGGTTAACTAAAACTAAGAACAATCTACTGACTAACCGTCCAGTTATACTTTGACATGTGAAGATCTGGGGGAGCGATCGCTTTCCCTTGTTTTTAGTATTTTTATCTTATCGGTTCATCCCCTCTTTTTCTTTATATTTTTTTTGGTTTTATTTTTGATCATTTATTTTCGTCTGTTTTGGGACATGCCCATAGCAGAAATACATATCTCCTCGCAGTTCAAAGATTCTTCTGTTTTTTTTTTTTTTTCATAAGTTTTTTTTTCTTAATAATCTCGTTATGTATGCTCGGAAGAATGACCTCCGGGGGGCGTGGGTAAATCATGAACCGTGGGGTAAACCTTCAGGAGAGGGGAACATGCATAACCCCGTGACTTGCAAAAAAGGAAGCAACGAAAAGGTAATATACTAGCTGGAAAGGGGAAAATCCCTGGGGGTCACAAGATGAGAGGCATAGTTCTTTCTTTTGTTTTTCCTTTTATCATATTCAGACTGTAATCATTATCCATCCCACACAGGATGAATATTTCCCTTGCTATTAACAACTGTCGGCACCGACGGACGGAGAAAGGACCTCGGCTGAAGAACGACCCCAGGCTTGGCCCGGAATTACCCGTGGAAATTATAGGACTGGTGCACCAACTTCCTATCCCCCACACTTTAGGGTCACGGTCGTGTCTCGGGGGTAAAGAAAGCCATGTCACAAGCTAAGGCTTTCTATGTAGGTGTGTAGGTAGCTACTGCTGCTTACGACTGGCAGATGACGACGATATGCTGGAAACCAAGCCATTAGGGAACTCTCCAGCATGTGAAGAGTCCGGTCTTACCTGACATTTGGGAACCATGATCTCTGGTTCCGGCTTACCATTGGCACTCTGAGTTCATTTTTGGCCACGCCACCTTTGGGCCACAAGGACTGGAAGTGCCAATCTGCGCGCCGTTATTCGGAATGACTTTGTGCAGCTCCCGATGCCTCGGGGTGAAGTAGAATAGGTTCAGTAGACACGAGCAGCTTAACCACCACCGGGGAGATGGCAGCCGTAAGGGTATAAGTGATGGGATGTCCCCCACGTTAAGGGAAATTGTAAATCGTGGAGAGTCCAGAATCCAATCACTTGACTAGTTTCTTTTCCTTCCGTTGACCCTGTCCTAAGTTAATACTCAAGGCGTTCGGTTGTTGGTCTACTGTGCGAAGACGGCGGCATTGCTTCCGCTCGTCCAGAGAAGCTTCCTCCGCTTCCCCGTCATAGCTCCCTCCACGCCCGGTACGCCTGGGCTAAAATCAATCCAAAGCGACAGCAAAAGCCGCCACTGGAGCCGAGCCCGTCTGAGATCCTCATTGCCGAGAACGGCCTTGCGAATGTTTGGGATCTTCCAGCTAAGCCGCTAATCAAGTGACTCCCTCACTCGCCGATTTAAATACCCTGGGTGGGCAGAGCCGAGGGACGTAGTTATACTTCCGTATCTCCCCGTATTTTTGGGCCTTCCTGTGAACCTCCGAGATCGTCCCCGTCCTTTCTTTTAATTAAAAAATAATAAAGATCCCTGGACTCCGGATCGCTGGCGATTCACTCTTGATCTTTCTCTCCTCTTTTCCCCCCTTTTGTCAAAGTACTTTCGCTGCAAGCGATCGCCTGGAAGCTTGTCCCACTGCGTTGCCGGCTATAGCTCTTGCAGAAGAGCTTCTTACCAATTGACGGAGAAAACAACATCTCTGCAAAATTAGCAATTGTTCACAATGTCCGCAAAAACTGTACAAGGCCGCAATGGCAAGAAGCCAGCCTCCCCGGCTGTGAACCTCATCGGTAAGCAAACCCTCCCGGCGCATTGAGTGAGTACTGTACTAATTTGCGATTCAGCTGGTGGTGGTGCCGGTATGATGGAAGCGCTCGTGTGTCACCCTCTTGGTATGTGCTGAAATAAGTCAATTGACTGTCTCGGTGAGAACTCCACTGACAGTATATGCCAGACACCATCAAAGTTCGGATGCAGCTCTCCCGCCGGGCCCGCGCACCGGGTGTAAGTGAACACCATGTGTGAAGCATTGAGTCACAGCTAACAGTCTGACAGGTAAAACCCCGCGGGTTCGTTGCCACCGGTGTTGAGATCGTGAAGAAGGAGACTGCCATGGGTCTGTACAAGGGTCTGGGTGCCGTCCTTGGTGGTATCATCCCTAAGATGGCAATTCGGTTTACCTCCTACGAATCATACAAGCAAATGCTTGCTGATAAGGAGACCGGTGCCGTGACCAGCAAAGCCACTTTCCTGGGTAAGTCGCAATCCATAGCCCTTTTCCAGTGAGTCATGTGGAGGCTAACAGGGCTCCTTCTATCTAGCTGGTCTTGCTGCTGGTGTGACCGAAGCCGTGGCAGTGGTCAATCCTATGGAGGTTGTTAAGATTCGTTTGCAAGCACAACATCACAGTTTGGCGGACCCTCTCGATACCCCCAAGTATCGCAGTGCACCACATGCGCTTTTCACCGTGATCAAGGAAGAGGGATTCAGCACCCTGTACCGCGGTGTCTCCCTGACTGCCCTTCGTCAAGGAACCAACCAAGCTGCCAACTTCACAGCCTACACCGAATTGAAGGCTTTCCTCCAGAGAGTTCAGCCCGAGTACAGCAACACACAGCTTCCTTCCTACCAGACAACTGTTATCGGTCTGATCTCTGGTGCTGTCGGACCTTTCTCCAACGCCCCGATCGACACGATCAAGACGAGACTGCAGAAGACCCGCGCTGAGCCCGGTCAATCAGCCGTATCACGTATCATGGTCATCGCGAAGGACATGTTCAAGCAAGAGGGTGCTCGCGCCTTCTACAAGGGTATCACACCCCGTGTGATGAGAGTGGCACCTGGTCAGGCCGTCACTTTCACCGTGTATGAGTTCCTGAAGGGCAAGCTGGAGACCTCCGGGTGGGCTTTCGTTGGTGGAAACTATGAAGAGTAAGTGGTTCCCATTGAAGGGATGGCCACTGTGTGTTCTCGAAAGCATTTGATACCATGAGCATGGTGGCGTTTTCGATCGCTGAGTTATCAGTATTCTCCTGTTTATATGTTTGAGGGTATTGGTGAGCCGCCAGGCGAGATCCACACGGAGTGGGTTGTATATATTATATCCGATTTCCTTGTTCTTTTCCTATGTTAGCATACCTCCGTTCTTGGATAGAGTCAAATAAACCATTCAGAGAAGTTCACTGAATTTCGAGGGCGTAGTATAGAGCAGAAGTAGATACAAAACTTCCCACGTAGATAAGAAGGGGGCCGATCGCCCGGGGCAGCAAACTACAGCAAACTGAGCCCCGCTAGAAGCAAGACACACCGCTTCTGCCCTTCCCCTCCGTCTGTCTCCCCGAAACAACCTTCCAGATAAACCCCTCGACTGCAGGAAATAGACCGGCCGATAAGTTGCATAATCCGAAACGGCCAGGAGCTACTGCTGGACCTTGATTCACGATGCAGTCCGGAATCTCAGGTACATATCTACAAATCTCGTTCCCCTCGTCTTCCCCTTGTTCCTGACGATTACGACATCCCGCAACCGATCCCCTCGGACATGCCACCTTACAAACCCAAGTTACGCTCAACTCCAGCATTCTTTGCTAACTATACACAATAGTCTCTGATGAGCTTCACGAAGCCTTCAGGAACTTCGTCTCCGATGAATCCATCTTCTGCCTTCCCGTAACAATCAAGTCGGAAAGCCTGTCGCCCCTTTCCCCGGTTCCTTTTGCCTCTCCAAACGCCTTCTATCCGTCTCTTTCCCAGCTCTCATCCGTCCTTGAACCCAAGACTCCTCTTTACCTGCTCATTCGTCGCCCTGAAGGTGGTTCATCCTCCCTCGTGGCTCTGACCTACATTCCCTCTAATGCTGGCGTGCGCGCTAAGACTCTCTTCGCCGCAACCCGCGCCACCTTGGCTAGGGAACTGGGAACGGAGAAGTTCGCTTCCACCATCTTCGCTACGGATGAAGATGAGGTCATTGGTGAGGAGGCATGGAAGGAGCGGGATGCAGAGAAGAAGAGCACCGCGGGCGGTTTCCGACGGGAGGATCTGATGGGCGAGAAGGAGCGGGAGTTAGAGGCTGTGCGGAGAGCCGAAGAGGAGGCTCGCAGCGGCACTCCGAGCAGAGACATTGGTATTGGTGGCACGTTCAACAGGGCAAACCCATTCGGTGGTGCGTCCGTCAAGATGAAAGTGGATGATGAGGTCAAGCAGGCCCTCGAAGGGTTACAGCAGGGAGGCCTGGTTCAGCTGGTAAGTGTCTTCTCTTCATCATACTGCGATTAATGCATATGGGTTATGTGTCTTTGAATTGAGATTCTAACTTCGCTTTGTCTAAATACAGGCCATTGATGTCCCGACGGAGGCGATCAAGGTTGCTGCCGTTGAATCTGGGGTGGAGGCGAACTCCGTCCAGTCACACATCCCTTCGTCTTCTCCCCGGTACACACTTTACCACTACCCCGACTCCGACGTGGTCATCTTCATCTATACCTGCCCCTCGGGTTCTTCGATCAAGGAGCGTATGCTGTACGCCAGCTCCCGGATGCATGCAATCACTATGGCTGGCGATCAGGGCTTGAAGATTTCAAAGAAGGTAAGAGCTGATTGCAAACGCTCGATTGATTGAAGAGTTTCCCTAACACAGCACGCAGATCGAGGCATCCTCGCCCGATGAGATCACGGGCGAAAGGTTGCATGAAGAAGTCCACCCGCCCCAGGACAACGGACCGAGCCGGGGATTTGCGAGACCGAGACGTCCGGGTCGGTAAATCTCCGCGCGTGGGTAGATGATTCGTAATTTCTTGTATATCCCGCTCTATGATCCGCGATAGTATATAGCCCCGGGCACCTGTGACCGAAACACCGCCGGTACAAATCTCCTCTGTTTTCTGTAGCTGTAGCTGTCTCACACTCAACAACCGTTAATATTCGCCCAAGCCACCCTCATAAGTCTGCAGAGCTCCCTAGGACCAGGAGCATACGATGCAGAGAGCAGACGTTCTCGCCCAAGAGCCCAAATGCGTGGCGAACAAGGAAAAACAACACCCAACCCGCATCAATGATTTCGAAAACTTTTCTTTTGGTAGAATAAATCCGTCCTCGAGCTTCCCAAGTTTATAATCTTCGGGCATCCGTCTCGATCCTTCTCGAGTCGCGTGCACTCAAAGCAATAGAAGGCATCACTGATCCCCTCTCCACCACACACGATGCACTTGTTCTGGTAGTTTCCGAAGGAGCACTCGTCGCAAATGCGGACCAGGGTCGTGGGACGCACGTAGGAGTCGCACACGGGACATTTGCCGTCACACTTATCGCACAAGCGGCCGATAGAGATACCGGGCTGCTTGCGGCACATGACGAGATCGGGGTGATGGCGAGACATGGTGGGATTATGAGATTAGTAGCTCTTTTGTGAAAGTGGTGAGAGGGACGCGACGAGTCGTGAAGAACGAGGAAATAACGAGACAAATGTCAGGTGCGCTGTCGAAGAAAGCTGCAGTTATTACGAGCACTTGACGCTTCGTAATGATATAATGTGATATGTCAGCAGCGAGACGGTGGAAGGCAATCGAAGAAGTCTGGGTCGGGGGACACACAGAAGAGAGAGGCAGAGAGGGAGGGAGATGGAACTGGAACTGGAACTGGAACTGGAAGAAACGCTCTTTCGGGGCGGTCTGGTGGTCCGTGCACGGGCCGTTGGAGTCCCGCCGCGCCGGGCATATCGCGATACCGAAACGAAGGTTTGATTGAGAGAAAGCTGCAAATGAATACCCGGTGACTTCTGTCTGGTTGTTTTCGCGGAATGTTTTGATTCGAGTTGTTCGATACCAAGTGTCTATTCTTCTAATTTTACAAGCATTTTTGTTTTCATCTGATTGATTAATTCTCATTTGCTTCTTTCCTCACCTCTCACGGCTTCTCCTCCCTGCCAGATATGACCGAAGGGTATATATTATTTCGCCGCCTACCCCAATCATATTTACTATATAAGAAACATCCCTGCTAACATGGCACATTTGCATGGAAATACAGAACTCTCGCGTCGGCCGTCGCCCTCCCCGACCAGGACACTACTACAATCCCGTCCCCAGAAGCAGGGCTAAAGCGGCGACAGTCGTCGATTGAAGACCCAGACTCGGAGAACAAACGCCGTCGTCTTAGCTCACAAACGGACCATCACGATGACACCCAGTCTATCCCAGATCGCAAACAGGCCTCACCGGAAGTAGCAGAACGGAAACCGCGGCGTGGCGCAGGACGGGATGAGGAGCGCAAACGCGGCCAACGACTATTCGGTGCTCTGCTGGGGACGCTTTCGCAGAGCTCGACCTCGGCAGCCCAAAAGCGACGTGCGGATATTGAGCGACGACAACAGGATAAGTTGAAGTTGCAAGATGAAGAATATGGAGAGCTGAAGAAGAAGAGGCGGGAGGAACGGGCGGTGATTCGGAAGAAGGAGCAGAGGTTCTACGAGGAGGAATCGGTGAGTTTTGAAATTCTGTGTTCCCGGGGGACAATTATGATGGTGATTTGCTGGGTTTTTGGTTTGCTGCTCGGTTTATGTTGTGCAGGCGCTGATGGATGGATGTCTCAGATGCGCACGCGCCACTCGAATATGATTGCGATGGCTCATTTCCTTAAGACGAGGACAGAGCCGGTATTAGTATGTTTCCCGACTTTATGGTTTTGTGGCGTTGGTGCTTGAGACTGGGAGATTCTGACTATTCTAACTGCAGTACTACAAGCCGTGGCAGCTAAGGGCGGAGGATGAGGATATAATACAGGACCAGATTAAAGAAGCGGAAGCTACTGTCGCAAGAGAAGTGGCGGAGTTCGACGCACGCTATTCGTCCCACGAGGAGAAGAACCCCGAACAGCAGGAGGAGAAGATGCAGGAGGCTGAGCATGAAGAGACTCAGGAACCAGCCTCGGTGTCTGAGACGGACGCCATGGAGAATAAGAGTGTCGCTCAAGCGTCTTCGGTGACAATGGGAGCTGAGACAACAGCCGATGGAGGCTCCGAAGAAGCCAAAGCCGAGACCTCACCTGCTAATGACAGCAATGTATCTACTAGTATGGACCATGACCGCTCGGATATCCATCGACACGACGATGATGGCGGTGAAGTGGAGGAGGACCAAGAAGATACGGTAATCTATTAGCAGCAGAAGCGGTGACACCCTTTCTCATTTTCTTTTTATTTAATTCCACCATATTCTATCACATTGAGTAGCGAATTGCAATGTCGACCGGAGGTTGAAGGCAAGTCGTCTATGCTTCTCCTCCTTATGTACATACTACATACAGTATTAGTGTCTGCATCGAGTAAGAACCGAGGCATCTCGGCGGGAAGGCCGGCGAGTTCCCCCCTTCGGCTGGCTGAACACAAACAATTCGGCGGTCACCAATCAACCAGGGCGAAACTACTGCCAGGAAAACAGGTTTATGTGTACCGGAAATGCCATATTACTCGTGCCCAATGGACTCTGTCGCCTCATTTCCTGTAGTTAGTCTTATATTAATCGATCAATAGCCCCGGTTGCACGTGACGGGACAGCTGGCGGGGGTCTCCATAGGGTACCATTTATAGATCCTGGGAAAGTCGGTATAGCAGCATGCAACTTGCCTGAACACTTCTTTCATTCCATCTTGGTTCCTTCCTGCAGTAGACATCCTTGTCAGTACTTGAACATTGCAGCTTCCATCCAACGTTGTTCCGTCATGACCGTGGACAAGATCGATGTAACCGGCGACCCGAGGGTCGAGCGCCGCTCGGCAAACGTCAATGGCAAGACATACGGTATGTAGGAGATGCAGCACATCTGATGCAATTCAAAGGACGGCTATCCTGCAGGCTCGATAATTCCTTATTTCATGCATCATTATTATAATCATGCAGCACAGCTGTCCCTTATACTCATCTACGATCTAAATACTCTACAAGCTGTAACACATGATCGCTGATATATATTGCAGGCTACCTCTACAGCGAGCCCGAATCGGGGGTTTATCGGGCAACAATCTTCCTCGTGCGTGATGCCATCCCAATCAAGAGTGACTAGTGATATATATCACATTAAAACATCACCTAAATCAAACAAGACGATCTAACTACTATCTGCTGTGTACAGCTCCATGGCTTCCCCGACCTATCCATGGGATGGCGCTACCAAATCCCCATGTTGATTTCCATGGGTCTGCGAGTCGTCGCGCCAGATTGTCTAGGATACGGCCGAACAGTACGTGCCATCATCACCCTCAAAAACACAAGACATCAATATTTACGAATGAATAGGACGCACCCGAAGAAATAGAACTATATTCTCATAAAAGCTGCGCCAACGACCTCAAAGAACTCGCAATCCAACTAGACGCTCCCGAGATCATCCTCGGCGGACATGACTGGTAAGCACTCACCTCCATCTTGATATTCAAACAATCTATTCCACACTATAACAGCAAACAAACAAAGTAACTGAACACTGAAATCAACAGGGGCGCCGCCCTCGCCTACCGCGTCGCGCTCTGGCACCCGGAGCTCGTAACGCACATATTCACAGTCTGCGTGCCATACGCAGCGCCAACACGCAAATACCTTGCGCTAGAAGACATGGTAGAGAACATTGCGCCGCATTTTGCCTACCAGCTGCAATTCCGGAGCGGGAATCTGGAAGATGTCATCTTTAGTAAGGAAGATATCGAGAAGTTCTTGTCGGCGCTGTATGGCGGTCGGACGGATGAGAGGGATGTGGCGTTTGATGCCGAGTATGGGGTTTTGTTGGATCGGATGGAGCTTGTCAGGCCGTCGCCTTTGTTGAGTGAGGTGGTGAGTTTATTTCTTCTTTCTTCTTATGAAAGAGGGGAGTGGGATGTAGATGCTAATGTGGATGAAATCCAGGAACTGGAATACTATGCGAATGAATTCTCGCGGAATGGGCTGAGAGGGCCGTGTATGTTCCATCCATCCCTATTCCCATTACCGCCCAACCCATAGTGTTAAAATAATACTAACAAACACACAGTAAACTGGTACCGCACACGAGAGATAAACTACGAAGAAGAGCTCGCCATCCTGAACGCACGCATCACGGCCCCATTACTATTCATCCAAGCGCTGAAGGACTCTGCGCTGCCGCCTCATCTAGGAAAAGGAATGACACGGACTGTCCCGCATTTGACGTATAAACAGGTGAACACGGGTCATTGGGCGCTGTGGCAGGAGCCGGAGGAGGTGAATGAGATTATTGCGTGGTGGTTGAAGGAGGTGGTGTTCAAGAGTCTGAGGATGTCGAGGTTGTGAGCTTTGATTGATTCTGATGGGGGTGGTATGTATGGGTAGTGCTTGAGTGTACTTTTTTGTACGCATATGTTGCTTGATTGATTGTATTCTTGGGTCTGTTTTGGGATTATCCGCTGGGCGGGATTATATTGAGGATTGTTTGGGATTTACAGGTTATTGAAAATGGGTTACCAGTACTAGGATCAAGTCATTTATATAAGTAACATGGAGGTCGGCATATGAGAGCTGTTCGAACAAGCCGCGGGGCAGTTTCACTGGCAAGTAGTAATATTATTAACAACCAAGTAAATATATCTATAAACAATCAAATCAAGTCATAAGTAGCTATATAACAAAATCCTGTTGAGAGTTCGTCAATCTGATAAGGCCACAAGCAAATCAATTATCAACGATCTGAGTCTCAATATGACACCCGACCTTATCCCAGCGATCAATAAACTCCTGACCCAAAGTAGCAGTAGTGACGATACCACAACGAGACACCTTCTTCACCTTCTCCTCATTCTCAAGAATCGTCATGGCTGCCTCAGCCAGACTCAACCCAGTGAACTCGTACATAGTACCCTGGTATCTCAACTTGCCCAGCACGCGCTGAGGCGTGGGGGTATCCTGGTCCGCAGTCGCGACGGCGCGGTACTCGACGAAGTCGTTGACGGAATCCTCGAGGGTAGGGCCGGTACCCGGAGTGTAAATGTACTTCCGGACGAGGGTGCGAACCGGAGGCAGAAGTAGAGCCGTAATAGCGAACAGGAACGTATAGTGCCAGAGGATTCCGGTGAAGGCGTTCCTGGCGCGGAGGAATTGTCTGAAGTAGAACCGGGGTCCGTAGAACTCAGGCATCAGGGTACTGCTGCGGTGGACGGTGGTGGTATCTGCTAGGCCTGATGGAGAGGTGGTCAAGATGCCCATGTCGCGCACGGATCGGATACCGAGTAGCCTCGCCCATAGCGGCTCACGGGGGATATCTTTCGGAGGGGCCGATGCGGCCAGCGCAAAGGGGGTGGAGATTTTGCGCATTTGGGAAGGTGGTACATTTTCAAAGAAAGTGAGAACGGTGGAGAGAGTGCCGCCGCTTGCTCCGGAGGACCTGCGAGGGTTGGTGTTAGGTATTGGGTGGTCCATTGGGGTAGGTGGTCTTTCTCACTTGATCTCGTGGATGTCACCGGTGATTGACCTGGTGTGGCAGGATAGATCTTCACGGACTCGCTTCACTGTAGCCCAGGCGAGCAGGTCTGCAGGTGCGCTTTCAATGCCAACGCAAGGGATGATCTGATGGATAGTTAGGTTGTTATCGATTGCGGAGTCCTGAGGGTAAGGTACATACAACAGCACCGTTCGCTTTGGCAGTTTCATGGTATTCGTCGATGATCTCCTTGACCCAGTGTGTCTCTCCGGTACTGCTTCGGTTAGCTATGCATTGGTGGACTGGTTATACAGAGGCAAACTGACGCATCGACGTAGTGAGTTCCGTTGCTGGCGCAAGCTTCAATCACGGGCGTAGAGTATAAACAGTAGGGACCCACGCAGTTAATGATAACTCGAGTCTTTTGGACCAGCGGGTGCAGCTCTTCACGGTTGAGTTGCACGGCGAGGAGGTCTACAAGCAAGTCAACGGTGTGTTCAGCCAACAGACATGTAGTATCAAGTACCTGGCTCGGCACGATCCGGGTTCACATTCTTCAGCTCTCTGACAATATTCTCCAATTTGCTGAGAGAACGACCAGCCAGAGCCCACTTCAGGTTGGTGGGAAAGTTCTTGACGATGTGGTCAGCACAGAAGCGTCCTGTATAACCCGTGGGCCCCAGGACGATCAGATCATATTGCTTGTTGGATTCCATTTGATTGCTAGGGATTGTCGGCTATATTGATTTGTGGTATACGAAGCAGACACTGAATAGCAGATACAGAGAGGATACAAGCAATATGCAAATTATTTGACCGCCACGGATGAATCTAGGGGGGATTCCTGAATGCCACCCAGCCATGACGGCGTTGCTGAACAGCGGTCCTGGGCTAACCCGATGTGAAGAAACCTCCGATGAGAGGACCGAGGCATGTGGTTATGCTTAATGCAGTAATGGGATGAGGGGACATTGTGTAGTTCATTGTAGCCGTCTCTAGCATATGAAAGGGTTTTACTCGCTTCTGTTCAGTAATCAAAATCAAGCAAGGGTCCTAAAGAAGCTATACAAATCCTTGTTGCTTACCATGAGGTAACTATTGCCGACTAGTTACAAAGTGGTTAGTAAACTAATTAATTAGTTGTGTTATGCTGTGTCGCATTACATAATCTTCCGTTTGTGTACACACGTGCGTGGGGGGCTGCTGGTTCGAGATAGATGCGCACAGTACGGCGCAAAATGACGAACATGGCTATGAGCAGAAAAGTAGATGGATTAAAATAAGTTACGAATCTCTCTATAGATTCAATCGTATAGTTTTCCACAGTATGATAAAGTATGCTACTACTAGAGTAGCCAAGTGAATACATCATAGGGAGCATCTGCATTTGAAGGGGTGCACGTGACCGAAGTTCCAGCCCTAAGCGAGCCCGCCCACAACCATTCCCGCCCGAGTAGAAAGCCTCAGTCTCGATTTCGACTTACCGCACTGTTATCATCTTCGACCTCAACAGCCGCACAGAGACAAGATGACGAAGCGCACCAAGAGTATGTGCCCCTTTTGAACCTCTACAGAACGACTGATGAGGTTTTGAATTTATGAACGACGAATCGCGAGACTAACATTTATTGCAGAGGTCGGTATCACGGGTAAATATGGTACCAGGTATGCAGCCACGCTTTTCCACCACGACGTTTTGAATTCGGGATGAAGTCGATCGAGTTTTTATTTTCCGGAAATCGAAGACGACAGATTCAACCTCGAAATTTGCGATACAGAAGAATCGATATTGACGATGGTTTGATAACAGATACGGTGCCTCCCTGCGTAAGCAGGTGAAGAAGATGGAAGTGTCCCAGCACGCCCGTTACATCTGCACCTTCTGCGGAAAGAACACCGTCAAGCGCAAGGCTGTTGGTATCTGGGAGTGCAAGGGTTGCAACAAGACCGTCGCCGGTGGTGCCTACACTGTCTCGTAAGTACCAACTCTGATGATGCCACTGCTGCTTTGGATAAGCTGCGTCTTGGGCCCAGTGCAATCTCCATCTACTTGGACTGCGCCCTTGAGAAGCGGGCATGACATGGATGCTAATCGCTCGGATTGTGTTACAGTACCCCCGCCGCCGCCGCGACCCGCTCCACCATCCGTCGTCTCAGAGAAATTGCGGAGGTTTAAATGTGATAATGGGATTACTTTTTTCTATTACGTTTAAATCAAAAAATGAGAAAATGAGATCTGGAGAATTTCAATAAGCGAATGTCTCTTTCCACGAAGCCCGCTAGTTCGATGTTGGTAACGCCAACTGCTGTCGTTTGCACAAGGATTTTTCTTCACCAATAGATTTAAATACCATCGGTGATTCCAGACCTTTCACCCAGTTCCATCGAACCAATTAGTCGATTTACCGGATTTCTCGGATGAACCTTTTCGTACTACCACTCTTGTTCTGCACTTGGAAATAACGGAGCAACTTGTGATTGTGCCATGCCATCTGATGGACTCATTTGTGGTAGCATGTGAGTATCTCAACAGGGGATGTTGGGTTCAGGTTGATGGATGTCCACTCGATAATTCTTGAGTTGAGT
Organism: Aspergillus costaricaensis CBS 115574; assembly: GCF_003184835.1. Lineage (NCBI taxonomy): Eukaryota > Fungi > Ascomycota > Eurotiomycetes > Eurotiales > Aspergillaceae > Aspergillus > Aspergillus costaricensis. The sequence goes on from NW_020291817.1 coordinate 348,647, forward strand.
GTGTAGGGAGACACCGCCAACCACCGCATTTCCGCAAGGATGTAAAGGAAAACGCCCCCCTCGTGCATTTATCGACATGCATGCATACTATCCATATGTGCCAAATGTGGTCTTCCTCTTGCTTGATCACTCATATAGAGTTCTATCCGTAGCTTGTTCGGACAGGTTGCTCAAGACGGTCGCAAACCTTAAAAGAAATGTGTTCACTACGTATCTGTTCCTTTTCTTTGGTTATTTTCGTTTCCTCGAACTACCACTAGGGACGGACCGTTGTGTCAGCTAAATATATCAAGTTAACTAATTATTCGTCATTTTTTAGGCAGATAAGAAAAGGTCATTCGGGAGTTCGCACTACTATACACTAACTACTTAATCTTCATGGAGGGGGGGAAGATCAGGGTCACACCGACCCGTGGACTTTTCTACTAGCTTTTTCAGGGAAGAGAAAGAAAGACAGTCAACTACTAAAGCAGAGGGAGGGAACCCACTAACTAGGAAGAAAGAGGCTTGCTGAGACTAGAGATGCAAAGGTACTCAGCTGGTGCTGCAAGGGCAAGGCATTTTTCTCATTCATCATTCAAAAAAGAGAGCGCGCGGGTGACTAAGGCCAGGCGACGATATTCAATGAATATTATTGGCTGGACCAAGGCCGGTCACGTTGGAGGCCAGACTGCATTGCGTTAGGCTGGATTTCAGGTCCACCTTCAAAAGGCCGGTTGCTTTCTCCCCACATCACTCGACCTGCTCTCTCTCCCCTTCTCCTTCCCACTCCCTCTGCCTTCCTGTCCCTTCTGCCGGTTGCTCTTCATGCCTTCTCTCAGCGTCTCTGCAGACAATTGTGGCACATCACCTTCTGTTAATGTCCGACACCTGTATTGTGTGCTTAGGAGACCTTGGCGAAAGCGCCAGCGATCCTCTTGCCGTCGCCGCCGAGGCCGCGCCAAGACTTGACCTCGGGGCAGAGGGCAAGTCGGCGGATACCTCTCTCAACAACCATGATGGCGTAGATGGCACAGAGGACTCGGGTCAGATCGCTCAGCTCCTCCCTTGTGGGCATATCCTGCACAATAACTGCCTGAAGCCCTGGGTCGAGCGAGCCAACAGCTGTCCGATATGTCGTCGGAGTTTCAACATGGTCGAACTAAGTGACCGCCCTGGTGGTAAGTACATGATAAGTCCCTTTTCTTTCTATTGACCTACCTACATGGTCATGCATGGTCTCTATTTTCTTCTTGTTCGTTACGTGTATCTCAGTTAACTGATCTTTGGCTTCCCTTCAGGTCCCGTCACATCCTCCTATGCCGTGCAGGATCGAGTTCAGCAAGCAGAAGTCGACCCCTCGATGATCATTGAATATATAGATGATGATTTTGCCGATTTTCAACCTTGTCCAATCTGTGGGGATGCAGACAATGAAGAACTGCTTCTCCTATGTGATGGCTGCGATGTCCCCTCTCACACATATTGTGTTGGCCTCGATTCCGTCCCGACGGGTCCCTGGTACTGCGCACGGTGTGTGACGCAACGTCGCCTCGGGCGATCTCCTGAGACTGCGGACTGGTCTGCCCAGACACAAGACAGGCGTGGTCGTCGCACCAGAGCACAGCGACGCAGAATGCAAAGCAGGAACCAGCTCAACTCGCTGCACTGGGCTCGCGTGTGGCAATCTGTCTGGGATCATCTGAATATTGATTTGGACTTTCCATTTGATGATGACATGGCTGCCGAGCGCGCTCGACAAGAGCAGCGCAGGGAAGAAGCCCATCAACGTGATTTTCGAGCCTGGCAACGTCGCTTTGAAGTTGCCGAGCAGCAGGGCGGTGGCAATCGGTTCCGAGACACTGCCGCTCTACTGGATATCGAGGCGCCTCGCCCGTCGCGGCCCCGCGTTCCTCGTGAGCCCACCCCAGAGCCCGAGTCTCTTGAAGAGATGAGGGCCTGGAATGCTTTCGAGCGTGCCCGTGAGATTGAGAATGACCCAAGCGCGGCCCGGAAACGTAAGGAACCGACGTTGTCGCCGTCTCCTGAACCTACCGAACCTGAACGCAAGTTGAAGCGGCCCCGAACTCGAAGGGCCGAAGACCTGGCAGCTCGGGCGGTACAGAATGGCGAATCATCGAGAGCTGCTAGTGCGCAGGCCTCTGCTCGGATCAATGCCGAGAGTTCGAGCGAACCGAGTTTCCTTCAATCCCTTCTAAAGGAGGTCGAAGAATCGTCCAACCCGAACGGGGTCACTTCCCATGGCGCTTCCGGTCAATCATCCATTGCACCCACCGATCATACGACCCCAGGCCCCTCGTCGCCTTCCATCTCGCCTGCCCCATCTAACCATTCTTCCCCGCGTCTGTCTTCCGTCACACCGCCTCCAACCCTCCGAAGCAGGCCCATGTCTCCACTACAACTGGGGTCACCAGCAGACCCGTCCTCTCCACCTTTTTCGCCAGATGTGTCGCCGGTTGGTTCTGCTCGGAGTGCCCAAGACGATCACTCGTCTCAAGCCCCCACTCGCCGCCCGAATCGTCGGATACCTCGCTCTGCCACTCGATCAGCGGCTATCCGTTCCGACGACAGCTCTCCTAGTCGTCCCGGCTTGTCCCTCAAAGTCAAGTCCGACATACAGAAGCTGGTCGGGTCATCGCTTAAGCCTTACTATCGTTCGAAGACCATCACGAAAGAACAATACACGGAAATCAATCGAAATATATCTCGGAAGCTGTACGAGCGTGCGGGCGACGTTGAAACGCTCGGGATCGGGGCCAAAGCCACGCTGGCTACCGTGGCCAAGGACGAAGTGGAGAAGGCCGTTGATGCGTTGAAGCAACGCCACGACCTCAATGACTCTGTTGATGAAAGCTCTTGATACTTGAATAGCGTCTTGCATTTCCCGGCGTTTTGCAGCGATTAATCTGATTCCTGTGGGAGGATAAGGGAACCCGGCGTTTGTTTTTCAAGTGACAACTCCCGTTTGGCCGGAACTCGCACGGGAGGGTTGGATACCCATTGAGAAATATACTGGCCGGCTGGGTGGCGTATGTTGTCCACCGCATACTGTAGCATTGTCTTGCATTTATTATATACCTGAGTGATATACTATGGATGTCATTTTGCTGGCCGTCCAGATCCTAGACGGCCAGCGTGGGCAGTACATGCGTCTTTGTGATTCTGCGACGTAGCACAAACACAACAATGTAGACCTACCAGTAGTCCTCACCGCTCCAATGACAAGAAGAAACCACTGAAACCCAATCTTTCGATTCTAACAACCGAAATTTGAGACCAACCACCACCAGGTGCATCTCCATTCAATCTGTAACATCAGTCCCACACTGCAGAAAAGTAAACAAGAAATTAGAGTACGTACGTAGTACTATGTATAGTCACCGCCAATTGCAACCGATCGGACTCACCCGCCTAGCTTATATCGTGTATCGACTGATCACATCACATCACATCATCATCTCTGTCTGCCCTCTCCTGCTCGCTTAAGTATCACGGGCAGCTCGGATATGCAACCAGTGTTCTGCATGCACGGGTTCCCAACCAACCAACCACCATAGATCGATCGGCTCATGGGTTGCCGGAGCAGTTACCTACTGAGCTATTTTGAGTTCTTTGTGAACAGACACTACACTGTTGATAGATCTGCTAGCTAGGCTAGCTACGTAGTTACTGACCGGTTCGCATGATCTGGAACTGCCTTATAAGGTACTTATTATCTGTTAGTAGTTGGCTAGGTATCAGTGCATGCATGGTACGACTGGGGCGTAGGTAGGGTTCGGGGTTTGGTTTCATGATATACATACATACTACCACATACATACTGTATGTACTTAGTAGTATGAGGAAGAAGAGAAAATCAACCAAGAATAGTAGTAGTACTCGGATAGAACCATTCCTCTCACCTCCAAGATATGCGCTCAGAATCATAACAAGAGTAACCTAATCTAAATATAGACAGTAAGTAATATGTAGATAAAAGGAGGGGGAAAAAAAAGAAAAAAATATGCGACACCTCTGGGACTCGAACCCAGGCGGGCGAACCCACAGGCTAATCAGCTAGTACGGAGATGTAGTAGCAGGCCTGCGCCTTAAACCACTCGGCCAAAGTGTCTGATTGGTTATGTACTTTTCACTTCTTAATGAAATATATACTATGCATTTGTCACGTAAAGCGAAGTTGATCCACAATCACTCAAGCTCTTCTCTTTGTTCCATGGTTTCGGACATTGGCATTATTGATTGTTTAGCTTAGATAGGTTCGGTTCGTTGTTTAAACTATGGGTAGTTAAGGGTTTTTTTACTAGTCTTCTTGTGTGTGTGTGGTGGATCGGAATAGTTCCGTATGGCCCTGTGCTGTAGTAGTAGTAGGTAAATCTTGCCTTGTTTGTTGATTGGTGGATGGTGGAAATTTCTTCAATCATTAATTTTTTTTATTGTAGTACGTTTGGTGGTGGTCATTGGGGCTGTTTGCTCTCCTGCTAATGCGGTTCTCGTCACGGGCTATCATGTAGCGGGCGGATAAGTTCTTAGAGGATAGACTTTTTGTTTCGTTTGTCAAACTAATCTGCCTTGTATTTATTCTCCGGCGTGAGTTGTCTACGACCTAGCTGTCTAGCAGCAGTTAGAAGGAGGTGTGTGTTTGAGACTTGACCTGAAGAGCTGTCACATATTTCTGTCTCGTCTCTCTTATTCTTGCAGGATCCAGTCAGGTCTCCATCTGTCGAAGGTCTAGACGTGTAAAGAAGGGAAAGAGAAAGGCAAGAGAAAAAAAAATTATGGAGCCCATAGCTATAATCTATGGAGTATGGAACCCCTATCTTTTTTCCCATGGTCCCACTATAAAACTATCCAAGCCACACAAGCACAAAGTCAGCCTGTTTATCTTCAAGTAGATTAGTTCTGGTGATGAGGTTTCAAGTCGCTGAGGGTTAGCACCTGGATTTCTAGCCGTATTAGGTATGGTTTCGGCTTTCGGTCTCAGAAAATGTGCCGCCGTTCCTGGTTCGTATCCCAGCGTATGGCCCGTGGACAAGCTGAAGTTAAGCAGATGACGAATCACTGCACAAGTTGCAGACGCGCAGATAAGTCCAACAGTGGATTGCGTGATATGGCAGACCGATTGCTGTAACTACCACGTGCTGCTATTGCTGACATATCTACCACAGTGTGGCACAAACACATGAAACCGACTGATCTCATCAACGGTCAGTCTGCGCACGTCCTGAGGACGAAGTGTCGAGAAATGTCGAGATAGGCATGCCAAGACATCGGGTGGAAGTGGGCACTGGATCCAGTGCTGATATCTAACCTTTTTCATGAATCATTTCGGAGATTCGGAGCCACCGAGGCGCGAGCTGGTGCCCACTTGGCCGCATAGAGCGAAGAGTTTGCATCCCATGGCCCCCAATTTGTTAGTGCTGCCTGAGGGGCTTGTTGTGCAGCCGGGGAAGCGCATTATTCATGACGCTTGCGTTATGTCTGGCCTACAGATCAGTATGTTCCCAATGAGAATCCTGTAAACACCGGGGACCCTGGTCATCCTTCGGATATAACGGCTCATAATCAAGCCCGGGCATGATGGCATTGCCCTAACCTAAGCACAGGATCACATCTGAGGTCAGTCGGGGATCTGTAGGAAGGTGGGTAACCTGATCCTGGGACCTTGGGATGTTATGGTCAATATGGACCAGTCCTAGGAGTGGGGTCCCTCGCTGGAGATATCCCGCCTGGCTTAACCCCGTCGGCTTTTCCATGATTAAGACCGGTCTTGATTAATCATTTCTTCATGTCTTGGCTTGAGGAGGCCCACTCAGTGAAGAGGTTTGGATGTCTTTATAATGTCCACCATGGCCCTAGTCTCCCGGCAGGTGTTTTGCGTATCCCATTCTCCAGTCCCTCTAGACATTTCGATTGGTCCGTGGAGACAGTATTGTATACTATATCTGTATCCGTCCAGGGCGGTTTCCTCCACATTGACAACTGGTCTCTCATTCTTCGCAACCCCTCCCATAGCATCAAGATCATCAGCTCTCGTTGGCGCATTTGGGTGAGCGCAGACATATATTATGAGTGACATACAGCATACTTCCGGTGCTGCAGCACCGGAATCGAACCTTGCACCTTCGCATCTCGACACAACACACGAAGCGCATCTGCGTTCCTCCGACTCGACTCTTAAATCGGAATCCGCCAGTACATCCGGCGACCCAGAAAAAGGTCGCGAAGACGTCATCGACAAGGAGTTGGAGCAAGATGGATATGATATCGAGGCCGGCGCACCTCAACCAGAAATGGAAAAGGCAGCGGAGAAGGAAAAGGATCCCAACTTGGTGGAATGGGACGGTCCAGATGACCCCGAAAATCCCCAGAACATGCCCCGTTGGCGCAAGTGGTTGATCACCATGTCGCTGTCATTCATGACTACGTGGATTACGTTCGCCAGTAGTGTCTTCTCGACTGCAACCATTGTGACTGCCAAGGAATTCGGTGTCTCGACTGAGGTTATGATTTTGGCAACCAGTTTGGTGGTTTTCGGATTCGCAGTTGGACCGTTGTTTTGGTCTCCTCTGTCGGAGCTGTATGGACGTAGGATTCCCTTGTTCTCTGGCTACGCCATCTTCGCCATCTTCCAGATTCCCGTTGCAGTGGCACAGAACGTGGAGACCATCTTGGTCTGCCGATTCTTAATTGGTATCTTTGGCTGCTCGCCCCTGGCAGTAGTGGGTGGTGCTATGGCCGACTTTTGGGATCCCGTTGATCGTGCGGTTGCTATTTCAGCGTTTGCCAGTGCTACCTTCATTGGACCCGTTCTTGGTAAGCAAGCTCCCATTGCGCCCCGAATAACATACTGTAGAGGTCATTTGCTAACATGTCTTATGCAGGTCCTATTGTCGGAGGGTACCTCACTGACTCGTACCTTGGCTGGCGCTGGACGGCCTGGATTACCTTGATTGCTTCGGGGTCCTTTGGCCTGCTGGCCTTCCTTATTGTCCCCGAAACGTATGCGCCGAGAATCCTTCAGAAACGTGCCGCTCGTCTTCGTCGGGAGACTGGGAACGAGGCTCTGCACTCCCTCTTGGACAATGCTCGCCCCACGATGAACGACATCGTGACCAAGTACCTCCTGCGGCCGGTGATGATGCTTTTCCTCGAGCCCATTCTGCTTCTGATCACTCTGTATTTGGCATTGGTATACGGCATTCTATATCTGTTCTTCGAAGCCTACCCCGTGTCGTTTGAGTCCGTGCGCGGGTGGACGAACGAGGGTATTGCAGGGCTGCCCTTCATTGGCATCTTGGTGGGAGTGCTCTGTGGAGCGGCGTTGATTATCTGGCAGACGAAGACGCGATTTGCTCGGAAGCTGGCCAAACACGGCCGTGTGGTGCCGGAGGAGCGTCTCATTCCGATGATGATCGCGTCGGTGCTGCTGCCCGCTGGTCTGTTCTGGTTCGGTTGGACCTCGCATCCCAGTACCTCCTGGGGCGCTCAGGTTGTGGCTGGTGTGCCCATTGGCATGGGAATCCTGGTGATTTTCATGCAGGGACTCAACTACATCATTGACGTGTACTTGATGTTCGCCAACTCAGCCATCGCCGCCAACACCTTGGTGCGGAGTAGCCTGGGAGGTGCCTTCCCCCTCTTTGCCACGCAAATGTATAACAAGCTGGGAGTAGACTGGGCCTCCAGTCTGCTTGGTTTCATCACGGTCGCCATGATTCCCATTCCAGTCCTCTTCTTCTTCTACGGCAAGAAGCTTCGGGCTATGAGCCGGTTCAGTCCGAAGTTGTAAATGGGGTGGAAGAGTGAATAAAGGAGGACGAAAACAGGAACTGAAAACTTGCATCTTCTCTCATGGATTTCTCTTTATGGGTGTGACTCACACAGCATTCTTCACGCATCATCAGCATCAGCATCATGGCGTTGTTCCAGCGGGATATAGAACTTGGGATGATTAATGTTTATTGATTGAGGTAGTAATGTGACATGGGGGATATATATAGATAGCGATTGGGTTTGCATCTGCAGGTGTACTCCATATAAATATACATATACAATATAAAATAATATGATGATGATAGTGATGGTTGCAAAGACTGGTATATATTTAATTGTTATTATTAATGTGTTCCTTTGGTGGTGAAATCCGGAAAGTGCCAACGGGTTGCTTGCCGTCTCTACTCTTGATTGGTCAATGCTCACCTCCAGACCGATTGGGAAGCGTGCAGATTAATCAAGTCAAATCACCAACTGGTTGGGAGGTGAAAGACAAATCCACCTTGTTTCTTCATCCATGCAAGACATTAAGAGTTTAAGACATTTCTGAGCAGAAGTCCCCTACTGCGTACTGGTCAGTAGACAACTACTGGCATAATAGTAGAAAAGTTCCTGAAACAGTACAAAAGCAAAGGAGTCGCGCGACGCGTCCCGAAAGTGGAGGCGGTGGAAAGGCGGTTGATTTTCTTGTGGTTCTTTTGGTCTCGCCGGTCGGACTTCCTTTGCTGTGCTGTGCTTTGCTTTGCTTTGCTCTGCTTTGCTTTGCTCGGCCAGTCACTCACTCATTCCCTCCTCCTCCAAGTCCACCGTCTATCGGTTCTCTTCTTCTCCCCCCCCCCCCAATTTCTCCTCCCACGTGCAGTTTCCTTTCCTCCCTCCCCCCTTTTCGACACACATCATTTACCATCCGAGTCTTTTTATCCCATCTCTTCGTCGACTGCCCCCCTCTTCCACTCCTACCCCCCTCCGATACCGCGCATGGTGTATTGAAGCTCGTTCCAACTCCCTCGGCTTCCCCGCGCTTTGTCCACGATGCCCGCGCGCACTCGTCAGGGCCCCTCCGTCGCCTCGGAGGCCGTGGACCCGGAAGATACATCTGCGGGCCTGCGCCGTCTGAAGTTCAATGAGCCTCTGTCCTGGCGCGTCGGACGGTCCGCCATTCCCATCGCCGATCTGCTGCAACGCTTGCAGACCCTGGCGCAGGAGCTTCGCCGACTGGAGCAGGAGGAAATCGATACGGACTCGCTGAAAAAGGTTTCGCAGGAGCTCGCGTCAGCTCATCTCCTGGCGCACAAGGATCGCGGCGTGAGAGCCTGGGCGGCGTGCTGTATCGTCGATGTCTTGCGTCTCTGTGCGCCCGACGCGCCTTTTACGGGCAATCAACTGAAGGTGCGCGGCCAATTGCCAACCCCTGAAGACGGTCGCACTCGGCCTTTTCATCCATCTCTCGTTATTGCTTGCGCGCGATGATCGTGCCGACTGACGTTCGCTCGAAATTTAGGACATTTTTACCTGCATCGTCTCGTCCATCGTCCCCGCGCTCGGGGACCCATCCAACTCCTACAATGCTCAGCACATCTACGTCTTGAACTCTCTTGCGGAGGTCAAGAGTATCGTGCTGATGACAGATCTGGACCATCCCGATTCATTGATCATCCCTCTATTTACGAGCTGCTTCGACATCGTCTCTGGGTCCTCTAAAACGTCTACGGGGGAGGAGGTCGCCAAGAATGTCGAGTTCGACATGACGCGCCTGCTCGTGACGGTTATCGACGAGACGCCTGTTCTTGCCGCCGATGTGGTCGATGTCATAGTGGCCCAATTTCTGCGCATCGACCCCCGTGCCATGGAGGCGCCGAACAAAAGAGGGAAGAGAGGCGATGCGCCGGTGGATGCGAAACAGGGAACGCTTCTTCTGAAAGACTACCCTCCTGCGTACAATATGGCCAAGGCCATCTGTCAAGCATGCCCGGAGAGGATGACGAGCCACATTAGCCAGTATTTCAACAACGTCATCATTGATGCGTCTGCGGAGGGTGCGAATGGATCCTCGAAGGGCGGCCATCGCAAGCCCAATCTGGACGATTCCGACGAGGAGGGAGAAGATATCAAGGAATTGAGCAAGGCGCACCGCCTCATCCGAGAACTGTGGAGAGCATGTCCCGAGGTGTTGCAGAACGTGGTTCCGCAACTCGAGGCGGAATTGTCAGCAGAGTCGCTGTCCTTGCGTCTCCTGGCTACCCAGACCATCGGTGATCTTACGGCAGGTATCGGGGTTGCTGGACCACCCCCTCCGCCGCCGATGGATCCTGCCGCTTATCCGCCGGTGGCCATAGAGGAGTACGCGCAGACGATCCCTCAACCTAGTGTTCTTCTCACCCCCTTCTCTCCGAAACCCTTCTCGCAGACACACAGCTCCACTTATGAAAGCTTTCTGAGTCGCCGGCTGGACAAATCCGCCTCAGTAAGAGCTGCTTGGGTCACCGTTGTCGGCCGGATTCTGCTGACATCTGCGGGTGGCTCTGGCTTGAGCGAAAGCGAAGAGCAGTCGCTCATCAAACATATCGCCTCGATGCTTCGCGATGCGGACGAGAAGGTGCGGGTGGCCGCCGTCGATGCCATCAGCAACTTTGGCCTGACCCAGGTCGTTAACAAGTTGGGCGCCAGTGGAGGCTTTTCTACCCCTGATTCCGTCCTCTTCATCCTCGCCGAGCGGGTCAAGGATCGCAAGCCACAGGTCCGCGAGCACGCAACGCAGACCTTGGCTCGAATCTGGGCCGTTGCAGTGGGTGAAATCGAGCAGGCGAACGAGCCAGCAGTCACTCTGCTCAAGGATGGACCCTCCAAGATCTTCGATGCCTTCTTCACCAATGATCCTGACATTCACGTCTTGATCGATCGCGTGCTCTTCGATATTCTGCTTCCGCTCAACTATCCTCCCGTCAAGAGTAAGCTGACGCGGAGTAGCTCGAGCCAGTCTCAGAAGCAGAAGGACTCGCAGGCCTCGGAAGGCGATGGAGATATCGACGTTGACAAGATTCGGGCCCGTCGCATACTCACCCTTCTCAAGAGCCTCGATGAGAAGGCGAAAAAGGTGTTCTTTGCCATGCAAGCCCGTCAAATATCTATGAGGACCGCGATGACGGTCTATCTGCAGGCTTGCGAGGAGTACAATGTAAGTTCCGAGGCAGTCCCTTTAAATAAATTCAACTGCTGATGCCTTTTGTTATAGGGCGGCGTGATGGAGAAGGACCAAGAACGGATCAAGGCTCAGTTGAGCAAAGTGATTGACACCTTGTCCAAACTTCTCCCTGACCCGTCGCGGACATCTGCAGATCTCTGGAAATTCGCCAAGGTGCACGACCGGCGTGGTTACCAGCTGATCCGGTTCTCAATGGCTGCGGTCAGTGATTACCGGACCGTAGTCAAAGCCATCAAAGAACTGGGAAGGAGGTTGCAAAGCTCCAACAATTCCTCCCTGCTTGATACTCTCACGCCTCTCTTGTATCGCTCCAGCTCATTGGTGTTCAACAGAAGCCATATTCCAGCCATCATGAGTCTTTCAAGAACGGATGAGAATGGCTTGGCTAACCCTGCCCAGGAGATGTTGCGGGAGATCTCTTCTCGAAATCCCGAGGTACTGGAAGCGCAGGTCCAGGAAATGTGCAAAGATCTGGAATCGCAGACGCCCAGCTCCTCCACGAAGGATGGTGCGGGCACCGAAGAGATCCTCAAAGCATGCTCTGGTTTCGCAAAGAAGCTCCCATCGAAGCTTCCCAAGGAACGGAAATTTCTCCAGTCATTGGTGAGCTACGCACTGCATAGTCCGTCACCTAGAGCGGCTAAGCATGCTGTTTCTATTCTCATGGCTGTTGCCGACAAGAAGGAAATGTATGCCAAGGATCTGATACAGAAATGCGTGTCCGACTGGGCTTACGGCTCTGATCGGTTCCTCACCAAATTGGCTACCTTGTCCCAGCTGAACCTTTTGGCTCCGCGGGAGGCAGATGATGAGAGTGACGCTATCATCTCGATTGCCGTCAACAAGATCCTTTTGACCAATCGCTCTCCTCAACCAGATGCTGGGTATGCGTGGTCTGATGTAGTGGATGATGAAACAGCAGCCAAGGAGTGGGCTCTGAAGATCATTGTTAATCGCCTACGCGCAAAGGATGGCTCGGATGACGAAGAGGACTTCCGTGCTCACGCCGGACCGGTCTATGATACTCTAAACAAACTCGTCATGAACGACGGCGAATTGTCTAAGAAGAAGGACACGCCCGCAACGCAAAAGTCACGGCTACGTCTATTGGCAGCCAGGTCACTGCTTAAGCTCTGTGCGTCCCATGGACTTTGCGACCAGTTGCTTACCCCGCGGGATTTCAACTCGATCGCTTTGGTCGCTCAGGACCCAGTCCTCGAGGTGAGAAGTGGATTTATCAGCCAGCTCAAGAAAAAGCTTGTACAGAAAACGCACTTGAGCTACCGTTGGTACACAGTTCCCTTCCTCCTCGCCTTTGAGCCTATCGCCAGCTTGAAGGACAGCACACTTACCTGGCTGCGGTCGCGAGCTTCATTCTTCTCGCAACAAACCAACGGCAAAAGAAGCGATCAACAGACGGTCATGGAATCCTTGTTCTCCCGTCTACTTTCCCTTCTCGCCTACCACCCCGACTATCCTCCAGCTGAAATGGAAGAGTCTACTCGGGTAGCCGAACTAGTCGACTTCTCCCGCTACATTCTCTTCTATCTGCAGGCTGTGGCCAATGAACATAACCTGTCACTGATCTTCCACATCGCACAGCGTGTCAAGCAAACACGAGACGGTATCACGAAGACTGACGAGATGAGCACCCGTCTCCACACGCTATCAGACCTAGCCCAAGCGACCATTCGTCGCTTTGCGGACATCTACTCGCAACAGCGCAAGTTTGGAGGCGCAGCTGGCGGCACCAACATCCTGCAGACTTACCCCGGCAAGATGGGAGTGCCAAGCTCGATCTTCGCCCCGATGGGTAGCCACCGTGAGGCGCAAGAGGTTGCAGATAAGAACTTCTTCCCGGAAGAAGGCGAAGACTTGCTGGATCGCATCGTGCGATCCGTCATGAGGACTAAGAGCGGGTCCCACGGTTCAGCAAAGAAGAGAAAGCCCGAATCGGCTGAAGCAGGCGGCGACGCAAGTGCTACGAAGAAGGCGCGGAAAGACAAGGAGAAGAAGCCCGCTCGGCCGCGCAAGTCGTCCGGCTCCGCGGGAACCACCAGGACCCCCAAGAAAAAGAAGAAGGACGACGACGGTTGGTCCTCGGATGAGGGAGCTGCCAAGAAAGCGAGCACGGCAGCAAGGAGACGCAGCAGCAGAGGTGCATCCCGGAGAGTTAGTTACGCAGACCGGGACAGCGATGAAGATGATATGGAAATGGACGAGTGGGAGGAAGAGCAAGCCGATGAGCAAGAGGAAGCAGAAGAGGAAGAGGGTGGTGCCGACAGCGAGGAGGACAACGACAGCGTCGACCTTCCAGACAAAGAAGCTGCCCTGGACGAGATTCTAAGCGACAGGGAAGACTCGCCTCTCTCATCCCCGCCGCCTACATCCCCGCAGAAACCCACAGAGCAAGCACTTTCAAAACCGAGTGGCAATGGCAAACGAACCTCGACTCTACCAAACCGGCGATCCTCTCGAAGAGGATAAGAGGATCTGGATACCCTCTCTCCCCTGAGTGTTTAGCTAGCATGTATGTATCAAAAACCAGCGCGAAGTGAACATGTGATATTTGCAGCGTCAGTTCGAAATGATTTATATTGTACCTTTCATTGACTTGACTTGTCGGAGTCGTGTGATCCTCTGTATCTTCCTTTCTACTTATGAGTCTTTTGAAGTTGCCCCCCAAACCTACCACATTGTTAAGCAATCAATCCATCCCTTTTTCATACCATTGAAGCAACCTGAACTGGAACTGAATTTGAGTCAAATCGAATTGTGTATACCCATCTCCATCATCTATCTATCTTCTTTCAAATCGCAGTTTATCTCATTTCTCTTGTCCAGTTCTACCCCTCCCGCAGGCAGTTAGGATATGTGTGCATGTATGTATGTATGTACTCCACATGTATGTTGTCTATCTATCTATCCATACATCCATCCATCTATCTGTCTTGACTATCTGTCTGTCCGTATTTCTTCATTTTCATCTTCCTCTCTTTCCTTCTTTCCCTAATTACCTGTATAAAACTAATCCTACCATTCTCATCACTCTTCTCACTTGACCCCAGGATGATAAACCAAACTAATAAAGAGTATATAAGTAAATATCAAGTAGCAAGTCACGTCACATCAACTAGGCGATGGCGATTTTGGAATGTGACGGGGCTTTCTATCTACTAAACTACCACTACTATTAAACTGCAATTACTAGTAAACTGGTTGGTCCCTGTAGTGAAGGACTGTATGCTCAGCTGGTGGGCGGTGTGCAGCGAAGTAGTTGTTGTATTATTACATGAACTGAATCTACAAATCTATAGTTGGTATCTGGATCTACTAGAGAACTTTACTACGGTATGTGATATGTCACCGAATATGTATTCAAGGGTGATGGAATTGCCAAGTAGTCGATGATTCTCTTGCATCGCTGCCCAAGAAGCACAACAATAACGAAGAGGTCCCGTTATTTACGCCGACCATGAGGTAGGTAGGTAGGTATGGTGAAATGACAGGGTGTAGAGGAAGGAAGTAGCAGAGAAAGAGAAAAAAGGTGAGTATCCATCTTCCAAGGCATTTCTGATAGTAGAGACATCCAACAAGATGGAAAATGGGATAGGATAGAATGGATGGATGAGAAACCAAGAACAATCGCTCAGTCATGTACATACACAGACATCAATGATTTGAAGTAGACAGATAGTCAAGAGGATGATGCCAAAGGCGGGAACAATGAGGAGTGAAATAAAGGAAGGGAAAGAAGAGTATAAAGTGTACATTGATGCGGGTTAATGAGTGAAAAATAGACACCCCCTGCTCCATCATTCAATCATTAATTACTATGATGCATTGCCCCCGGTTGCGGCTACGGCTGCTGTTTTCGCAACTCGTTCTTCCACCCGCTCTTTGTGTTGGCGGTTCCGGAGATGTACTTCAAAATTGTCGACTGTCGTGCCGGGTCCTGGAGTGTACAGCTTACCCGGACAGTCGTGGCAGCGAATGCGAGGGAGGTATTGGTATTTCAGCTTGTGGCCTGGCTGACTGTTGGAGTTTGCTACCGGCAGCATGGTTTCCGTGTCAACAGCGGTGTAGCGCATGACCCCTTCGAAAGAGTCGTTGGGATAGGAGAGTTTTAAGCGTGCGAGTCCCGCTGCAAGCCAACTTGGCGGCGGGGGCTAAATAAAATCATGTTAGTATGTGGCTGTCTGCGGCACTTCTTCGGTAGCCAGACATTGCGGCCCGTGTGGAGGTGACGAGATGGAAGTAATAGGTCGTTAGTTACTCACCCCGGG
Source organism: Aspergillus costaricaensis CBS 115574 (assembly GCF_003184835.1). Classification (NCBI taxonomy): domain Eukaryota; kingdom Fungi; phylum Ascomycota; class Eurotiomycetes; order Eurotiales; family Aspergillaceae; genus Aspergillus; species Aspergillus costaricensis. The sequence continues at coordinate 363,908 of NW_020291817.1, forward strand.
GACTCCTGGCTGAGGGGGATGAGGAGCATCTACGGCTCCGATCTGTTGGGCGGGGACTGGTCGTTGCCCGGGAGGAGGAACGCTGGGTACACGGACTTCAGGTTGGGGAGCGGCGGGCGGAGCCATGGGGTTCGGGGTGGGAGTCTGAACTTGGGGTGTGCTCTGCTGCGAGGCTGGTTGTGCTGCCGGGGTCGCAAGTCCTTGTATTGACTGCAGGCCATGCGTGAGGAATTGCCGGAATTTCTCCTTGGAGATCTTGAGCTTGACGAGCAGCTTATCCGGCTCTTCTACAACGCTCTCCTCGCGAATCTCGCGCCTGCGACTTGCGGCTCTCGCCTCGTTATGTGGCTCGGGCGTGGCGGACTGGCCCAGACTCGCTCGCAGTGCCGCATGTGCCGCGCTGGCAGCTCCTCTCATGCCTCGTGTACGTGCCGTTCCTTGAGCTAGGTGAGGCCCGATAGCAGGAGAGCCGGTGATTGACGATTCGTCACTGTCGGACTCCTCGGACTCCTCTCCGGTATCCCGCAAGCCGACGGCAGCGCGCCTAGAACGGCTCGAGCCCGACCGCTTGTACACGTTGCTATCCTCCAGGGACGCTGCGCAGTTGGGTATGACTGTCGAGACGAGCATGGTCCGGATAGTGCGTTGACGATCCTTGAGGTCGGGCAGTGCGGGTCCACCACGCCGGTTGACAGACCGCTTCTGTCGGCGTTGATCTCGCGATATCGACACCTCAGTCCGCTCGAGCTCCGTTTCGTTCAGTTCGTATAGGTAGGGAGTGAATTCCTTTGCTGCCTGGAAAGGTCGGAAGGAAGAGGTCAGAGGGGTAGGAAGGAATGCGGTCTTCAGGTCAGGATCGTCGATCGGACGGCCATCGAAGGGGTGGGAGAGGATGTAGAGGGATTTGGTGAAAAGTTGTGATTGTTCGCGGATTGAGTGTGCGATCGCGGTGGTGAACTCGCCGGAGAGAGACAGGTCGTCGGTCATACGCTCCGCAAACTCCTCGGGGGAGTTGTGAGGATCATTGATGTCCCACTCAAACTGGTCAATCAGTGTATGTTGGCCAATCGTGATGTTCAATTTCACTAGAATGCGCATCTCATCATTCTTGTAGGCGCTGTAGGGGAGGTGAGGATCCAGTGGCTCTTCTTCCATGAAGATCTGAGGATAATAATCGCAAAGCTGCTCCTGGATACTTGAAGAGATCATCCGTATCAGCGGCGCACACGACTCGATAGGGATCTGCAGATCCTCCACGAGCTTCTCTGCGAACAAGTCGGGAGAAATCACACGATCATGAAGATTCCACGTGAATGTATCACGGATCTTGATCTTTTCCCAGTCGATATCCAAGCGGATTGGCACTAAATCTTCGATTTGTTCATTCTGCGTCTTCAGATCCTTGCGGGAGATCCGGAGTTCCCTCGTCCGCCGGTTCCCGGGACGACGTCGATTCGCAGGATATAATAGCTGGGGATGTTGATTCCGCAGGTCCGTACGCTGATTGCCGAAGCCTTCGTAGCCAACACCATAGAGAGCTGCTGGGTTCATGTGGTTCTCGCGCCGTACGGCCAGGAAGTAATCGCGCTCAGCGCGTTTCTGATGTAGAAGCTCCTGGCTGGGATTTTGCCATGCTGTCAAGGCGGAGTGGTGGAACTCCCGGTTGACATAGTCTTCAAGAAGAATCTTGTCGGCGGGAGTCTCACGTACACGTACGGGGAGGCCTTCTGTCGATTGGGAGGTGTTGATAACAGAGCCATCCCGGGATCGTTTCTTACTCGACGCGGATCCATTGGCACTGTTTGCCTGAGACGAAGGTGATGGATTGCCATTCGACGCGTCATGGGCGGATTCGGTAGAGCCTAGAGACACCCCTGATGCGGCGAGAACAGCCTTTGCGTTCTGCTTTCCCTCTGTAATCGCATCAGATCCGCCCGAACCTTGTCCGGAAGAAGTCTCGGACGCGAGGGCGCCATAATCCCCGCTTATGTTAGACATCCCTGAACCAATCTGTCCGTCGTCTGTCGGGGCGTCAATTGAGAACTGTCCAGGCTGAGAGAGGTCAGGCGAGGGCATGCTGGGGATAGGAAGATTGAAGTGTTCCGCGGTCGTCCTTGGCGTGTCGGGCGAGGCAAAACAGACGTCACTTGCACGGATAGGTGGAGAGATGAGGAGGCACTAATTGAGCGGCGAGGATGGATAACTGAAAATAGACGACACTCAGTCACGGCAGCATCCTTGAAGAAGGACTGCAGGATCGGACGCATCCAAGTCAGCTAGCTGTATGAGAGAGTCCCATATGTAGAAAAGTCAATGGTGGTGGCGACGCGACGGCGCACCGGGCGGAGGCGCGATACGTCGTCGGATGTGCGCAACGGACGAGCATGTCGCAAAGCTACTCCCAGGTGAGTCGCATCAACCAAGTCCTGACTAGAGATCGCTCCGACAGCAAGAGCCGCACGGCCGCGCGGAGTATCAACAGCGAAGAAGGCAATGGATGACTGACGAGCTGGGGAGGGAGGAAGCAAAGAAGACATACCAACCAACCGGCAGAAGGGAAGGAAGGGAATGCAGGACGAATTGGGGACGCGACCGAGCAAGAATAAAGGAAACACGATTAGAACAACAACAAAAAAGAATGATACTAACCAAGAAGGAAGGGGACAATAATATCCGTAATCCGAGCAGAGCGACTCGGGATGGCTGGTACCAGGGCAAGACTCAGGCAGATGTGGATGGGTCTGCGTGCCGGTCTGGGTCTTTCTTTTTGCCTTTCACAAGTGAGGAAACGGACGAGAACCGGGCTAATCAGCTGACGTTTGCTCCCGGGAGGGATCTGGCCGGTATTCGATCACTCTTCCAGCTCCAGCTCCCGATTCTTTTTAATTTCTGGTCCCGAGCTCCCCTGATTCGATCTCCAGATAAGATGCTAGACGCGATCCAATCGTTGGATCGCACAAGAACGTGGGGTGGTTTGGGTGGTTTTGCCCCCGACTTCTTAGTAGTGGCTTTTTTGGCGGGTTTTTCCTTTGCGGCGGGAGGGAAAAAAGAGGAGAGAAGAGGAGGAAGAAGGGGAAACGGGCGCGAGAAAAGGTCGACTGAGAGTAAAGTAGGTAGTAACCAGGTCGCTCTTCTGCGCTGCCCGGCCCGTTACAAGTCTGGTCTGCTCGGGTTCCGTGTGTGAGGGCAGAATGGCTAGGGGAAGGGAGCAGCTAGGCTGGTGCCAGCAGCACCAGCAGAGTCTCCTGCGATCAGCAACCGGTTCGTAGGGTCTTTAGGGACTCTCATGAAGCCATTCCAGATCCATTCTCCTGCTGCTTTGCCTTCTGGTCTGATCGTAACCTTCCTTACGCTGGATACTGTATGCCTGCGGTAATACCGTCCGCTGTCTCGTATGGTAAGCAGCGCGTGTCCGCTCGCTATCCCGCATCGGGACGTCAGGTGACGCCACACCATTCCCGAGTAGGTAAAATGAGGGACGCTAGGGCGTCATTGCCGGCCCTTGGCGTCACCGAGCCGTTTTGATGGTGGATTGACCGGGTCTTCGGATCGGTACGGATGCGTATCAATTCTTTCCTTCCCACTTCTGGCTGATCTTCCGCGAAAATAAAGTCCATCTTCTTAAGTATTCGCGTCTTTCTATCCCTACTGAAGTATGAAAAGCATTCGGGAATTCTGGGGAACAAGAAAGCCAGCTGATGGGGCCTTCGCACTAGTGACTAGTCGTATAACATCACATCGATGACCACCGCCCGATGGTCCGAGTTAAAGACCCCATCGTCGAATCGGTTCGCTAATACTGCATAGCCCTCCACTGCCCATGGCTGACGACCATGGCTAAGAACCTTGTCTGTCGTTGACTCGAGCAGTACGTAGTCAATGCGCGTCGGATCCTGTCCTTCATGTCCAAACCCCGTCCAGGTTTTGTGGTTTCCGTAATGCTCCCAAGGATTCACCAACTTCGCTGCGTCTGCCAAAGGTGACTCCGGCGCCGTCAAGACGGTATACGCCTCTTGGTCTTCCTGACTATTGAAGTCCCCTGTCAGGAACATCCCCGAGATCATGGGGCCAAAGGCTTTCCCAGTCCGATACTCCTGCAACTTGTGCAGAATAATATGGGCTGCTTCTAGTCGGGACCGAGACCCTTGATCGTCCAGGTGGGTATTCATCGCCAAGATCGTCTTGCGACTGGCACGGTGGGTAAAGACACCGATGGTCACGATGCGGATCGAGGCAGCATCCCAGCTCTTGGACGGAGTGTCGGGCGTCTCAGATAACCAGACAGTCTCGCAGTGTCGTAGTTGCCAGATGGAAGGTTGGAAGAGGATAGGCGAATATTCGCCTGCTTTGCAGCCGTCATCTCGTCCCACGCCGATATAGTCCCACGCATTGTTCTGCTTGGAAGCATTGAGTCCAGTGAGAATGTCAACCAACTGGTTGTGTAGGACTTCCTGTAGACAGATAAAGCCTTCCGCATGGCGTGTGTTGTACTGCAGCTCGTTCAAGAGAAGCTGTACTCTGTCTGCCCAGGGGCGCTCGCCTTTGAAAGGTGAGGAGGTAGCATATCGGATGTTGTGTGTAAGGATGCGAAGGGGGAGCTCTGTCGCGACCCTCATGGTGGTTTGAAGGGCAAGAATTACAGTAGACAAGACTAATAATCAGGAAATGAATTACTCACTAGCGATGAACATAATAGAAGAATTGAAACGAAGTTGGGTTAAATACTGAAAAAGGTGAGGGGGTGAGGTCGCCTCCGATGATTGATCTTGTGATTGGACCAGACCTGCATGGGACTCTCATGTAACATCAGTTGAAACCAGTAGGTACGACTACTTAGGGAACACAAGGCTAATTATATGAGTTACTGTTGTGTGTCTGTCATTTAAACAAAAATTAGCTTGAGGAGGATTCCGTCTATCGGGGCATTCTTCGCTGCGGCTTCCTATTCATAATTGAAGGACATGTCGTCTGCTACAAGGCCACCTCCGCCATTACTTCTCTTGAGCGGGAGAGGCCGACACACCAGACACTGAGAATGACTCAATCTATATTAAGTTTCTTTCGCACTATTTGTAATCAGTAGTCACGTAGAGAAGTAGTATTTTAACGTTTCTGAAAGTTTTACACCGTTGTGAAGAGTTACGAATCTTTATTGATCTATATATTGCTGCTAGTAAGGACTCGAGGTTGATAGTATATCATTACAATAGAACATGACTCTGGCTAGTACTGTAATAGCACGCGTCTGCTATCTCTAAAAAACAGTTATTACTAGACACTACAAACACCCGAGATAATATCCGCAGCTTGCTCAGCCAACGCATACACACACGCTTGTATATGTGTGCTCAATGGAGTCGGAATTACGCTCGCATCGACAACTCGCAACCCATCGATCCCTTTGACGCGCAGATCGCCATCAACCACTTTTCCCATGCAAGCACCGCCCGTAGGATGGTACAGCGTCCTATGCTCATTAGCAATGTTCTCTTCCACATAATGTTATGTAGTGTGTCAGAGCAAATATGGGCTTACGCAGCTCGGCGACGGATGAGATCATCGATAGCTTCATCACCCGTATCAGGACCTAAGGGCTGATATTTCTCTTCGACTGTTTCTGAAACAATCATTTCCTGTCCCGCTGGAGTATCACATAAGGCTTCTCGCAATTTCCGAAGTCCCTCACGCAGGACATATCGATCAGCCTCGGTAGCACAGTAATTAGGATCAATGCGAGGTACGCTTCGGACGTCTCGATCTGCTAACTTGATGCTGCCCCGAGAAGTTGGAAGCATACAGGACACGCCTGTCGTAATATGTGTACCGTCTACTGCGATGCTAGGGTCCTGAGCGTTGTGCGCCACATAGACGGTAAAGGTTTCCACATGCACGCGCTGGGAGGTAATAAGCGGATGCCCATCTGGGTTGCAATTGGGGTCGTCCTTGGCCAGTGCTTGCCGAAGACCATCGAGAGGCACTGAATCTAAGGCCACAAAGTCAATGGGATTTCCTCGGAAGAAGGCTGGGTCAGTGAAGGCGGGTGATCCAATTGCTAGCCCATCCTCTGGGTGCTTCAACTGCCACCATTGCGAGACTGCTACATGGTCTGCAAAGTGACGGCCCACATCCGGAAGATCAAGGACAACATTGATCCCATGTGCTTGTAATTCTTCCGCTGAACCGATACCCGACAGCATCATGAGCTGAGGGGTACGATATGCACCCGCAGCAATGATAACCTCTTGACGTGCCATGATCTGGCTTTCGTCCTTATCCTCCAATACTACACCTATTGCAACCTTTTGACTCCCACGTTCCTCCACTAGCACTCGCTTGACCAGAGTTTCAGTCATGATTTCCACATTTAGCAGATAAATGGAGCTCGACATTTGTCGCATCCCGTTTTCGCGATTCTCAACAACTTCAGCCAGCCCATAAGGACTGCCAGAGTTGATGTCGGGGTTATATGTTACACCGACGGAATTCCAGGCCTCTTGCACCAGTTGACGAAGAGGGTACCTGCGGCCTGTAGACGAAACGGACTCAGTTTTGATAGGGCCATTAAAGCCATGAACTTCGGGGTCGGCCGAAGGATCGAAGTGATGCTCAAGCTTCCGGAAATAAGGCAGGAGACCTTGGTAGCTCCATCGAGAGTCACCGACTAAGCTGGCCCAGAGGTCATAGTCTTCTTTTGCACCTCGCATCCATCCGCCTAATTGCACCACATAAAAGTCATCAGCTCTGGACTGTATAACAAAATAAAACCACCGTCGCCACCTTAAATTCTAGGATTCCGATCTATGATTGCTAAAGCTCACCACTGTTGATTGTGGTACTACCACCCAGAGCCTTCCCCGCGTGATTTGAGAGTACACGATCAGAAAGATGTTTCTGCGGCACCGTCTCGTATGTCCAATCAAGCTCTGACTTAAGTAACTGAGTGGCTTTACTTCCGTCTGGTACGAGGGGGTGGTTGCTGGCATCAGGGCCAGCTTCGATAAGCAAGATCGACAAAGAGGAGTTGTATTGCTTCAGCCGTGAGGCTAGGACACAGCCAGCTGTACCACCACCGACAATAACGTAGTCAAATTGCTCACTTGTAGTCATATTGGTATCCACAGGGGCTGGTTTAGATTAGGGGGCGTTAGCACGGTGGGGTATAAAAAAGGGATATTATACCTGGGGTTCCGAGGGAGTATAGAAGTCGATCACAGAACTTCTACAGCGATCAAAGGGGCACTAACCCCGCTCGTCAGCCTAGTCAGCATTTTCTGTTCAAATACACCAAGCAGAATAGCTGTTGCTGGAATGGAAACTAGATCCAGCATATACCTTAGGGATCTCCATAGGCATTTGGTGACGTCAATTAAGGCCGCCAGCTCCATCTTGACCCGATTTAATGGTCTGACCGGTGAGAAGATGAGCCTGCCCGAGCGCACCCCGGCCAAATTTAGCCCGTATACACCCTGTACATTGTAGGTACAAGATGCGCCGAAGGATGGCAGAACACGAGGTAGTGCATGACAAGGCTGCGAAAAGAAGAAAAAAAGACCCCCAATCCCACCACGGGAACTTGCATGTAAGTCAGATTTTAGCCTGTTGGTGAATGATTGGTTGAGGGACGGAACGCGTGTGATGAAAGGAATGTCACTCTTGTTTCAGCCCAAGCGGAAACACATTTGGCAGTAACGAAGGACAGAATGTCGTATGGGAGTTGCGACTAGAAAGTTTATCTGGAAGTGGGTGGGGATGCTACAATTTTTATTGTCATTTTCGCTATCATTTTCTGCCTGGTCTTAATCGATCCAGTCTGCCCACTGATGACCGTTCAACTGACCATTCAGTCTGCACTCGCACTGCGCCCGGCTCTAACGATAGAAAAGGATCTGGCTGTTGTGCCTGCCCGATTGCCTCTGTCCAATTGGCCCCGAACCCTCGAATGATAGATCGAGATGAGTGGACTGAGCCTGTCTCCGTGACTGCCGTCTTCGATGTTAATGTTTGAGTGCATTCATGCAAAGTCGCTGGTCGCAGACGCTTTAGCAAGTGACATGAAGGGTTGTATGCTGATCGTTCGTATGGACCGTTCTCCATAGAATGGAACGGAGCGAGCCAGTCGAGCAAAGGCCATAGCACAGGAGAATTGGCTATCATAAGCGCCACCGTCCACTCCACCGTTGTCCAAATGCTGATCATCTTGCCATGGTCGTTAATGGCAGTAAAGTCCGTTCTGGCGATGGTTACTGTGCGGACCGCAGTAATGGCAACAACACTGTTTGGAAGCAGGTTAGTACCCGGCCTGCTTGAAAGAGGCAGTGTCGAGTTACTTACAATAACCCCAAAATCAGAAGACTGATCATTACTAGTTTCTCCGGTCGGGTAATCTTTGTTCTTATAATTCTAGGCAGCGGCAAAATCAAAATTGCGGCATTTGTCACAACGTCAATGATGCTCACTGCCATAAAGGCAGCATTTCGATTGATGCAGTGGCCTTCCGAATGTTGCAGGTTCCAGTTGTAGCTCAATGGGCGACAGTTCAAGAGGCTTATGAGGGTAGCCCCAAGGCTCCAGGAAATGCAGACCGCCATGATGACCAAGATCGCATGTCGAGCGGCCTTGGATGAAGCAGCAAGGGATCTGAAGAGGGCCATCAAGATACTGCATTTCACCAAGCCCAGTCCTGTGGCGTAAGCCAACCGAAGATAGTAGACACACTGTATACAGTCATTAGTATCGAAGCGTTGGCAGCCTATTGGGCGCATACATACCTTGAGTGTGAAAGTAAGCCGCCAGCTCTGTGTCTGAGACGTTGGGTAGCCACCGTGCCCGATTGTCAGAACTAGTAGGCAAATGCGACATCCGTTAGAATTTAACAAATCCTATTCTAGGGTAGTCGCGAAAACATACTCAAGAAGGTCGCCACGGCGTAAGAATAGAATAAGAGCTGCAACGATCCCGTCAGATATTGAGCTAGAAGGACCAAGATAAAATCCTTTTTGGATTATTGGCGAGGAATTTGTCAAGAAGACTTACCAGAGACGCGAGCATCATGGATTCTGGCATGGAGAATAACGGCCTTCGTCTTCTGGACAACCAGAAGCGGAGACCTGTGGTGAGCGTTGCAAGGAAAAGACACACAGCCAAGGTGATAGCTACATCCCTTCCATCATGAGACAACTCTGCTGTGCGCTTTCCTATTGCCTCTGTAATCGAGCCCATGATGCCGGCTGCGGGCACTGATAAAACGCACCCGTGTAAAGGGAAGGGTGACACATCGGGAGGCCGATACAACGATGCCTCTCAAGGACATTGCGCTCGTCTGACGAGGAGAGGGGCGTATATAAGACCGTAACTTCGCATCCTGTCAGAACGCATTGTTGATTAGGCCTTCGCCCCCAAACTTTTCAAGCAAACTCAACGCTGGGGCGGTATAAGGGGCCCGTCAGAGAGAAGGTAAGCCCCGAAAATCTGCAGGACATCCATGTGGTGGTCACACATGGGCGGGGGGGCCAAATCCTGCAAACTTCGGGTAGGCTGGAAGGAAGCCATTGATCAATAAAAGTAGCCATGAAGCGTGGATGGTGGATGCACGTTAGCGGGCCATGAGGCAGTGACAGACTTGGACACTCCACCTTCTCTTACTTAGTATTATTGCTGCACAGATGGCTGGGTGTGCCCATTGCCTTGCAGGGTTTCTATTATCCTATAATATGTGCTTATTATTGATTTTGCCATGGTCTCATCTCAGCAGAACACACGAGTAGTCATCAAGTGGGATAGGCTTGGCGGGATAGCCCGAAGAACATGGGAAAATTAAGTAGTAGATCAGCACTATCATCACATGGCGAGGCTCTCCTTCAGCAAGCACTAGATTCCTTCGCATTTCTGGAGCACATCCATGGTCTGAGCACCATTTCTTTTTCTTATAATATCGAAACCAAACCAATGGTCGAAGCTAGTTTCTGTTAGTTGCTGGCTCAGAGATATTAAATCCTAGCCAGCGTGCATGAGCCGTGGCCCGCGTACTTTCTGCTCAGTCAAGCCATGTGCCAGCCAACGATTCTGTCTGGGTTTACGTGGAGCATAGACGGTCAGCCACGCAGCAACCTTTCCCATAACGAAAGCGAGGGAATATCTTGCATAAATATCATTGAAAAAAAAAAGTACTACGCAGAAGAAGAAACAATGACTCTAGTCGCGCTGTTCCGTCGTGATCTCGGCTCCGCATGGATTGACACACAGCGATCGTTTAGCACTCTCAACCATCCCATTACTTTATTCCTGGAGTCGTTTTCAGGACACCGTCACTCTGGCTTTGCAGGTCTCACGTGCTATAGCGTCAAGGGCATGATCCAGGTTTGACAGCGGCCTGAACCTTCAATCCGACAAAACCTCCGCAGTCCGGTTCGTGCCATCTACTAATGCCAAGGAGGAGGTTTGTCCTACTGTGTACTACAGTGGAGGGGGTACAGTATAGGTTGAAGATCTCGCAAGCGATCGGTTTGCAAGCAGTAATGATGAGAACAACTTGTGGCGACTGAGACCTGAGGGTGTGATGTCATACTGGATAATCTGGAACTTGCACTTACTTGGTATGACATGGGGCAATCATTAGGATGGGAATGATCAAGAGAAGTTGTACGCCTGTTACGGGATAACTTCGCTCGGTAACCGTCTGAAGCTCGAAAGAAAAGCTCAAGGGGTTCTACGAGACAGAGCATTGGTCAACCCAATCAATTACCAGAAGACAGGAGAGTCCGGAGTAGTTAATGTGAAGGGGAATGCTGAATAGCGGGTTGGGCGTCAAAGGGCCAGCCAGTCAAGCAGGCAACGAAACAAACTCTAAGGTTTTGTTACTAAATGAAAAGAAATGGTAGGCGGTCAGCTGCACAATAGCGGAGGGTAACAGCAAAACATCCAGATTACCAAGCCCTACTCGGAAAGGGAAGAGAACCCCACCGCCAACGCAGCGAAAAACCAGGCCGAAGCCCCCGCTTCAGGTGTATTGGTGGTAAATAATACGGTGCGGTGCACACGACTCCATTCTCACTACTAGTAAGGTTCTCCAGCTCTCCAGCAGAGTCCATTTTCCTCTTTTCTCTTACTGTTGTGCTAGAACTACTGCTCCCCCAGATACCTTCATCTGTAATTTTTCCTCGCAGCAGCGCGAGGATCCCTCTATCGATACACAATGGCTGAGACTCAGGCCCCCGAGGTTGGTAAGTGCTCATGCCATATCCCAGCTACCCCTCTTGGTCCCTCCAATTTGAAAAAAGCTCCGGCGTTTGTGGGCTCCCGCTTGCTTTCGTCGTCATGGTTCGGCTTAGGTTTGGCGACGACTCTGGAGCAGCGGACGAGTGTTACGGAACGATCGCAACCTGCCCTCGTCTTGAACTGCCTGTCAAAGATCTTCATCTCTATCATCACCTTACAATCTCCGGCTTAAACATGCCTGTTCGCTCTCCACCCTAACTAACCCGGCCTCGGTCCATTTCTAGACTACACCCTCAACAACCCCGACACCTTGACCAAGTACAAGACCGCTGCTCAGATCTCCCAGAAGGTTCTCGAAGCTGTCTCAGGTGTGTGATTCCTCGACCCGGGCGTCCGCGCCTAGTTTAGGGCTACGAAATTCTAATCTCGTGATACTAGGATGGTGTGTTGAGGGCAGCAAGATCGTTGAGCTTTGCCAGAAGGGTGACCAGCTCCTTGAGGAGGAGATTGCCAAGGTCTACAAGGGCAAGAAGATCCAGAAGGGTATGTTCCCTTTGTTAGTCTGGAGAAATCAGTGTCAGATCAGCGAGTTAACGTGATGCGCCGGGGAAAGGTATCGCTCACCCCACCACTGTCTCTCCCAGCTCCTATGTGACTCCCTACACTCCCCTGGTGTCCGACGCTCAGGAGGCCGAGACCACCTTGAAGGCCGGTGAGATCGCCAAGATCCAGCTTGGTGCTCAGATCGATGGCTTCGGTACCATCGTTTGCGACATGGTCGTTGTCGCCGACAGCAACTCGTCCGCCGATGTGGTGACCGGCCGCGAGGCTGACCTTATCCACGCCACTCACTACGCCAACGAGCTTCTTCTGAGACTCATGGTTCCCCCTGGCCTGCTCGCCAGCGGAACTGATGAGGAGAAGCAGAAGGCCGCTGCCCAGAAGGCTCCTACCCAGGCTCAGATCACTCAGTTGATTGAGAAGGTCGCCAAGGCCTACGACTGCAACGTTGTCGAGAACACCACCAGCTGGCAGTTCAACCGCAACGAGATTGAAGGCGAGAAGAAGATCATCCTCTCGCCCGGCGCTGGTGTCAAGGGCGAGGGTGTCCCCGAGGTCGGTGAAGTCTGGGGTGTTGAGCTTGGTCTGTCTCTCGGATCCGGAAAGGTCAAGACCCTCCCTCACCGTGCCACTCTCCACCGCCGTACCACCACCACCTACGGCCTCAAGCGCCCTAGCTCCAGACAGACTCTCTCCGAGATCGTCAAGAAGTTCGGCACGTTCCCCTTCAGCTTGCGCCAGCTGGATGATGAGAAGTCTGCCAAGGTTGGTGTTGTCGAGTGTGTCCGTGGTGGTGTCCTGAGACAGTACGAGCCCGCCGGTGATGCCGACAACGCTCCCGTCTCCCGCGTCCTGACCACTCTTGGTATGTTTTGCCTAATCCTATTGATATGCGGTCACCCCAGAAGATATTTCTTCTAACAAGGCTCTAGCTATTACCAAGAACGGCATCACCCGTCTTGCCGCTCCCACCACCCCTGATCTTTCCAAGTTCCAGACGGACAAGAAGATCGAGGACGAGGAGATCCTTGCGATCCTCGAGCGCCCGTTGGCCAGATCCACCGGCTCCAAGAAGAACAAGAACAACAAGAAGAAGACCGCCGCCAAGAAGGCTGACGAGTAAATCATCGTCTGACCTGGGCGTCACGTCTGCCGTGTCCGTGGGCGTGTTGGTTTGGCTCAAATGAAAGCCTATGATTTCTTTGCAGGAAACATTCTTCGTCATACCGAAGCATTGGCGATGCGCGCCATTACAACGATCCTTTTTGGAGCTGCATCCAGGGAGTTCTGCAGATGATGAGGGATGGGGGAAATCCGTGCGAAAGATGAGCCATGTGGGAGACTGATGTCTTCCATAATACCCTATTACAAAACCTGTTGTCACATAACTAGTTCAGAAGTTCAGAAGATGCGATATGTAAATGCTTGAATAAAAAGAAGCAAAAAAAAAATGAGGCAGAACATCTTGCTTTCCATCAACATTACTAGATCTATCCGGCCCATGTATACCGGTCTGAAATTTGCCTCCGATGTTGCATATCACGCTTTTACCTTTGCCGCATTTATACATGAATGCAGGTGTTCCCGGAATGATTTCTTTCTACTCGCTTTTATGTGCAGGCAATGGGATTATGTAGGATGATCCGTTCGGAGTTCAGTTGTATCTAACGGTGAGATCAGCATAACCCGGCACCTTCCCCAGGGCCTCCAGAAAAGAGGACATTTCGCCCCCGGTGAGCTTTCCGGTCAACCAAGCATTGAATCATCTCTTTCGGTGCTTTAAGGGGGTGTGGTATATCTCGGGAGACTGTCATATTGGAGAGGCAGGTTGCTTGCCCAGCCGTTGCCGCCACGCCACCCCCGACAAAGGTTTAAGGAAAGGCAACATTTAGTAGTTCTCTTTGTCAGTATCATTAAGCTTGGGTCTGATAGTTTCTCTCTCTTCCAAGTAGACTATTCGTTCTGTTCAACAGTAGGGCTCAGCAAATAGCCATATACCGGCAGTGAATCCAGCTAGTTTGGTGGCTTGGGGCGGGAGGCACGGAGTGAAGGAGGACCAGCTGTCTATCCAAGAAGGTTGATTTGAGTGAACATACTGTGTTCAGCCCGTCCCAGCTCATTCACTGAGAGCTTCCTAGAGGTGTGTTGGGCACTCTGGGTGTTGAGAGGGCATGGAGGTTGAAGGAGTGGGCCAACTGACCTCCGTCTGGCTTCTCCCCAATCCTTCCTCCTCTTCCATCTTCCATCTTCTCCCTTCCCTGTGCCTTTCCCCTTCCCACTTCCTACCCAAAGTTCTCCTACCGACTTCCATCATCTCTGGACGGTTTGTTATTCTAAATACAGGAGAAACATCTTTTGTCTACTTCTCTGGAGTACTTGCGGCAGTGTCGTACCCTTCTTTTCCCGCGGCTGCAAATTCGCTCTCAGTGACATCGGAGTATCATTCACTCACTTGCTTCACTTTCCCCAAAGAACCCCAGCCACAACAGCTTTCTTAACTACTCGCTCTTCCCCCTTCCGATTTCTCTTCTCTTCTCATTCTTGATCATTCTTCTACAACGTGTAGCTCAAGTTATTACCTGAACAACACGTTCAAGAATCACATCTCCTTGCTCTTCCGCATCGTCAACCCCTCCTACTCATCAGTCTGATATCAGTCTGATATCGGAACCTTTCCAGAGAAGTCAGCCACGATCTTTCTGCATAGAAAACACACGCGTTGTGTATAACACATTGCAGAATCCTCGTTTGCGAACTTGACCTTTCTTCTAAGTTTCCGGACGCTGCTCTCCTGCTTCCTTGTTTCTCTTCAAACTTTCCTTTTCATCCATTCATCTGCACTAACCTACATCTTCTTCCGCTTATCCATCATCTTCTTCGTTTGTCTGCCTTTTAGAAAAGGTTCGCTTTGCTTGTGGTTTCAAACGCTTCACCAGTTTGTTCTTTGTCGTTGAATCCAGCAATCTCCTTCTTTGGCATCTACATCGGCACATACATCGTGTCTTCTTCCTTCCAAGACGCCGTCTTTGTATCAGCTACAGCAGAAGAAACTGCTCCAAGAATTGCTGATTGACTTTGTCGTACCTGGTAAGTTTGATCATAGTCCTGGAGCTGTGTTCTGCGCGTGTGTTCTCCTTCCCCAGAGCTTTGGCTTACTCCTACGGACCAAGTCGGTGCTCGTGCTTTTGTCTTCTCGTGTCTTCTCCTGCTGTTGTATGTACATTAAGCACTGGACGGACCTCACTGTATCATCAGGACGCTGCCTTATAGTCCGCGTGCGTTGGGCATCAGACTTGGACTTGGAAAGCTTCAAGATGTTGAACGGCTGACCCAATCACAGGACTTGAAAAACTTTCTGAAATAACTCAGCCTTCATTTTAATTTCTACACATCCTCGATCCTATTGCAGTTTGTGTCATATAAGACACTTAGGCAGGATTTACAGAGTTGTGTTGGCTCTTATTACGATTCTATCTCACGGCCCCTTGACGCGTATCATAGGGTCACTCTAGTAAGCACTCCACTCCAGAAAATGAAGACAATAAGTCTTCTATTCTATACAACACAAAATCCAGTTTCAAGGATCTAATGAACATGGAAACCAGATCGAGGGTGTCTGGTATTTTCGTGGTTGACAGAGCTCCGCGGCGAACCCCCTAGAGGGAGGCCTGATTGGGACTCGAAAACTTCCGGCACTCCAACTCCGCAACCTTTCTTCCTTCCATCAACCCGCAGACAGCGCGCGGGCTGGCCTCGATTCCAACCAGCCACGCTGGGCACGCTCGGTGTTTGCTTGGAATCTATTAATCAGTGAGTAATTGCCATTTCAATTCGTCTGTCGTAACTTTTTGTTTTCGCAGGCTAACCCTGGCTCTGTAGCCGTTGCAACTTGCGAGCCCTGTCTACAACAATGGCTCCGAATCTCCGTTCGTCGTCCCACGCCTGGTCGAATAACTCTCGCCCCTCCACTCCACTTGGCGCACCTACTACTGCAAGCACTGCTTCTTCGCTCACCGATTCTACACGGCCTCGCAAGCAGCGCCGCACTGGCTGGAACAGCCGCGTGGCTACCGATCCTCCTCAGGACCCGCCCTCTCGTACCCAGTCGCGTTTGGAACAATCGAAGAATGAGGCTTCAGACACTCTGAGTGATACAAACCTTCTTGATAGCAGTGCCGGATGGGTTGAACCACCATTGAGAGAGCCTGAACCCAGCTTCGCAGACACGCCATGGTGTAATGTGTCCCATCACGCGAACCCCGTACTGTCCAGTATGCGCCCACTGGGAACCATGCCGTCGGCTGCCGACTTGCGCAAGGTTGGACTGGCACCTATCAAGCCCAGTGTCCAGAACATCTCTGCGAAGAAGGAGTCACGGGCCACACCGAACGGCGAGGGAGGTGATACCAAACCTCAGACCCCCTTAACGCCCGCCGAAGAGCCGATGGACGAACCTCTGTCTACTAAGAACAAGGCCTCGCCGGACATGTCTGCTTTTACTTCTCTGCCTGTTCCTACATCGACCGATGTAGACGTCGATCGGATCAAGGTTGCTGTCGAAAAAGCCCTCCGACTGGCGCTAGAGACCAACAATCGCCCTGTTTCACGCGGTCTCATCAGATTGTGGGAGACATGCAACAAAGACCCTTTTGCGCTTTCTATTCTCGACGGTATCTGCCAGGAAAATCCCGGCCCGCGGGAACGCTCAGCCTTCCAGAGTGTTATGCGCGCTGCATGGAAGGAGGTCCAGGCGGAAGCCGACGAAGACATTGCCACGGCACCTGTCTTGGCTCGCCCCCGGTCGGCCAGCAGCATTTCATCACTCTCTTCGGCGGTATCCCTTGATGCTGAGACTTTTGCCCCCGGCATGGCTCCTGGAGCGGCAACTTCCCGTGCTCGCGCCAGGGGTAAAAAGGCCAAAAGGGGTGCACCTAAGAAGAAGGAGCCAGTCGCCCCGCCCAGTGCTGCTACGGCTCCCCCACAGAAGCATGCGCTTGAAGACGAGCCGAACCCCGAGGAAGAGGCACGAATCAAACGTACTCGCCTGCAGAAGCCTCTCCCAACCATTATAGCTTTGGAAAGTCAGATGCGTTCCTCATTGGCTTCTGACCCACAACAGTCTAATGTGCCATCTCCTGTCCCCACTGCGGCCAGTAGATCTCAACCAGCATCACTGGGAGCTGGCGTGAGTAGCAGACAGCGCTCTGAGAGTCCAGCCAGTAGTGATGCCGGCGACAACCGACGACTGACACCTACCCTGACGTAAGTTCTCCTTGTCTCTTTACCACTTGTTCCTCTGAACACTAACATGCTGGCAGAAGCGACAACGAACGCCAGGAGAACAACGACTTTTGCCACAATTGTAACGGAAGCGGCCAGCTGCTGTGTTGCGATGGCTGCCCAAATTCTTTCCACTTCTCCTGTCTTAACCCGCCATTGGACCCGGCAAACCCTCCAGAGGGGGATTGGTTTTGCCCGAAATGCTCGTTGTCAAAGCCTATGACGTCTTTGCTGGGTTCCCTGGACAACGCTCCACAGAAAGACTACCTGTTACCCCTTGGCATCCGCGATTACTTCACCGGTGTGGCTACGGGCGAAGAGAACAAATACGATGAGGTCGTGCCACTTCCCAAGTTCTATCCCCGCCGAGGAGCCCGCCATGGCCGTTATGATGACCCTTATCTGCTACGAACACAGGATGCCAAAGGCAATGTGATTCTTTGCGCAGCTTGCGGTCGCACGAGTGGCGGCCGTCAGCCCATCATCCAGTGCGACTATTGTCCTTGTGCTTTCCACATGGATTGTTGTGACCCGCCTATGCCCATGCCTCCCATTCAAAAAGGCGGAAGTAATCGTAGGAACCACAGCTGGATGTGCCCTAACCACGTGTGGCATGATCTACAATACTGGGTCAAGGACGAAGAGGGATACGATGTGCTAAAGCGCATTCGTCGTCCGAAGCGACCCCGAATGGTCGACGTCGAAGTCCTTCCAGATGAGGAAGAGGTCGAGAGAATGGAGGAACAGGAAGAGGAAGGTATCATGTACCGTGTGTCAGAGCGCGGTCTAAAAATGGACTTCATCCAAACAGTTAAAAGGTGAGTAGACTCCTAAGCGTGATTGTTGGTTAAATCTCTGACTTGTCTGACTTGTGGAGAAGGGAAAACGAAGAATACAAGCTGATGAAGGAGGCCGCCGGCAAATATCTGGACTATGCCACCTCAGAATTCGACAAGCTCGTGGCCAAGGCCAATGCATTCTACTCGTCCCAGAAGCCTGCTCTTCCGGAAGAAGACACGGCGGCTGCGATCTTGAACTCACGCACTATCGCTGAGCGGGAAGCGGCCGCGAACCTCATCTCACTCGCACAGGGCGACGGGCCTACTAGACAAGGGCCTGAAGATGGAAAGATCGGCTTGCTTATAGACCAACTCAAGGCAAACGCTCCGCCCGATCTTCCCTCGGCCAACACGGAGATCGCCTCTCTTCGTGCTCTACAGAATTTAATTGAACAACGCATTCAGGTGCTGAATGCGCAGTCGGAGCCGCCCCAGCCAGCCAGCACTTCGTCCATCGCCGTTCCATCAGAGGAATAACTTTAAATATCGTCACAGTCAAACCCCATCATCGGATTAAATCTACTCGGAGCCTATTACGTTGCCAGTCACGGCAACTTTCTGTCGGGAACAGCCATTCCGCTCTCGATAGACAAACAGCAAAACCGAAAAAAGAAAAGAAAAAGAAACGAAAAAATATGACAAAAAAATTTCAAAACACATATCAAAACAAAAGGACAAATAAAGAGAGGAAAAGAAACACCGGCTAATCCTCTGTGCATAGATGAGAAACACAACCGGTGTCTCCGCACTGAGACACTATCGGTTGTCACATATTGGCGATGATTCGCCTTGTCAGTGTCACTTGCGCCAGACCAAGTCGGTGCATGCTTTACAAAGATTTTAACACTTCAACCTACTATATTATTACGCCATGCTACGACCTTGGTTAACTACTATTTGTATTGCTGTTCATGTTTCGGTTTGGCGCGGCGCATCGCGGTGGTTGGCAGGGATCACCCGTGGCATTAGGGAATCAGGCGTCGGCGTCCTACTACAGTTTCCATATTAGATGGTTTTATTCTTTTCTGTGCAAAAAAAACCATGGTCCCATTTCGGCTTATTGAACATTCGGCGCATACAGAGCATGGCATCCTTGGGCATATTGATTGAATGTTGCATAAGAAATGCAGCAATAGCTGCGAGGCATTTTCATGTTCCTTTCCCATTTCAATGTTTTCTTTTTTTACTTTTTCTTACTTTTTCAATGCCCGGTCCCATCTCCCCCGACCGGTCCATCCGGGGGAGATGGGCCAATATTCTTTTTCACTCATGTGTGTTTTTCAGACAATGTTGGGTAGACCGAGACGCACCACACCCACCACATCAAAAGGGACCTACCCCTAGAAATAGTGGTGCGTCTCGGTCTACCCAAGAGAGATGGGCCAATTTCTTTTCACTCTCATGTTTATTTAGACAACGTTGGTAGACCGAGACGCACCACACCATCCAGATCCAAAAGGGACGTACCCCTTAAATTTTCATGATCAGTGGTGCGTCTCGGTCTACCAACACACAAATATCCATTTCTGAAATTTCATGCATTTTACACTTCATTTCCGTTCCATCCACTCAATATCTCTCCGTAGAACTGCAGTAGTAGTAGTAGTAGTAGTGGTGGTGGTGGTGGTACTGATTTCTCCTCTTTTCACCCTTCTGGTTCCGTAGTATCCGGGCAATACCGCACTACGGGATTTACTCGCAGAAAAGTCGGCTGTAAGCAGAATCCTTCATTTCCTCCTTCCTTCTCTTGTCCCGGAGGTTAGTAATACTACGTACTAGGTTGGGCCTGCTTAGTATATAATTCGGATGGTGTAATACGTATCAGAGGATTCGGGGTGGAATAAGGCAGGCTAAGGATGATCAATATTATAGAGCGATTTTGTCTGGTGTTTTAATATTACAATTTATGAATCGCAAGCTGTCTAGTAAACACATTGCTCGATGAATGCATCAATGAATTGATTGATTGATTGATTGATTGATCGATCCCTGACCTGACTATCTATATCGCGCTTCATCGCACAGGAAAGTAAACGAGATCAAAGTCGAGCAAGAGTAATTGTAGATGTACATGTACAGAAGACCAGGGGGGTAAGTTTAAGGAACGCGAAATAATATAACGTTAGCTAGTATAAGATAAAAGAATAGTTACACATGATGGGTTTTATCAGATAACGAAGAGAAGGAACACCCACACCGTACAACGGCGCTGTCGGGTTTCTCGTGATATCGTTCGTTACCGCAGACTAGCTGACTGGGAGGTCATTTCAGGTCGTTGGTAGAGGTACAATAGGGAAGAGAGATGAGAAAATGTTTAGAGGAACTTCTTGGGCATGTTCGCACGGCGACGCTTGTAGATGATGTAAGCCACGGCAAGAAGACCCTGGAAGGCGATGATCATGCAGATGAAGAAACCCATGCGCGGGGCGGAGGAGGTGATGACTGTAAGTGAGCGTGTTAGTTGCTATCCGTATGGAGTGAAAAAAGAAAAGGGGGAATGCTCACCTCCCAAGAGGTTCTCGGTCAAGCTGAGGTGAGACGAGCGCAAGGTTTCCTGAAGCTGGTTGAAGCGGCCATGGTAGTCCTTGCCCTCCAGGTCACGCTGGATGGTCTGCAGCATCTGTTCCATTTTCTGGAGTCTGGCGTCGAGGCTGGCGATCTGGTCCTTGCTGGCGAGCTTCTGGAGCAGCTCGACTTGGCGGTTGGCGGCCTTGGTGTCTTGGCTTCCGAGTTCACGAAGGATGTTGTCGGTGGCTTGGTTGATGCCCTGAACGCGGTTGCTCAGGTCGGCATACTGCTGCTCGAAGTCAGTGTTGACAGGGGGTGCCTGCTGCTGTTGTTGAGGAACGGCCTGTTGCTGAGCGGCAATGGGCTGCTGGTTGGTGTTCTGCTGCTGGACGGGCACAGTGCTGCCTGATCCAGACTCGGCGGATTGGAGAACGAACTTGAAGACTTCGAAGGAGTCGGGGTTCTCGGGGGTTGCGGCGGTAAGACCAAAGACGTTGCCGGTAGGGAGAGCGACCTGCTTGGGTTAGGAGGTTGATGCTAATGGAGGTGTGACTTGGATGGACGCACCTTGTCGGTGGAAAAGCACAGCTTGTCGTCGACAGTAACCTCGAAGACGGCTTTGGTGTGCTTTAGGCGGACGGTGGAGGGCCGACCAAGGTTGCGGTAAGGGTAGTCGCAGTGACCAAAGGCCAAGCTATCAACGCTTCTGTGGCTCTTGTAGTCTGTAGTGCCATCGTTGAGGAACCCGCGCACACTGCCACCCTGGTGAACAGTTAGCATTGGCCATCAGACGGTAGCTTCTGACTTACCCTTCCGCCATGACTGTCAATCACCAGAGCAAAACCGTCAAATTGGTTGACGGTATAGATGCTGGAAGTGCCGATTCTGTCTTTGCCGTCCTTGGCATACCAGAGCTGGAGGTTACCTCCACCCCTTTCGGGACCAGTCGCTCGGAATTGGAACTCTGCAGTCCATTCCGATTGCGATACACTATAAATTGGGTCAATATCACTAGACAAATAGCAGACGCCGACAGGACTCACGGGGTCTGGGACCAAGCAAATCCCCTTGTGTTGCCAGGGTAAGGCGGTGTCAGGATAATCTTGTTAGAAAGCTACGAAGCAGTTAGTACACAATGGCTTCGAGCTTCGTGATGGGAGTGATCAGCATACAATGTCGGGATTGTGCGATTCTCCTCCAGTCTGCCACCCAGAAATAGCACCGCCATCTGTTGATAACCTGGGAGGCATTAGTATATCAGGAATTGACTCCGGTGAGACCGGTTGCAACAGTGACACTTACGTCTGGCCGAAGCCAAAGCTGGAACTTTCAATCACCGATTGAGCTGCGGCGGCAGCAGCCAAAGAAAGAAGAGAAGCAGGGATCTTCATGATGTCTATGCAATCGGAGGCTCGTCACGCAAACAAGTTATGCAGGTACTAAAGGTTCAACAAACAACAATGAGGGGAAAGGCTAAGTATGTATCCAAAGCACGGCAGAAGCAGTCAATGGGCAAGAAATAGAGAGGGATTGACAGTGGGAGAGCCAGATAAGAAGCAGAAGCAAAAGCAGAAGCAAGGTGAAGCTCCGAGTAAGCTTGGTGTATCTTGTTACTGGTCCGACGACGATCTCCGGTTCAACAAGGCGGAGACAACGCGCGAGGTGGTCCACCCAACCACAATGGCGATCACGCAGAAACGGATTTCCCTGGCAATAGAGGTAGTTGCGGGGGAGAAGTCGACCAGATGACGAATTTCCAAGCTAGAGAGAACGACCGAGTGACGGACTCCTACGTCCGAAGCCAAGTCCATTGCCGCAGCAAATCGTAACCAGAAGATCTGCCGGGAAATGCAGGGGACAGATTGGCCTTTCTGCTTCACCGTCCCCTGTCGCGGTCACGTGCTCCCCGCCCCGGATGGGTTCCATGGGCCTAGCATTCTTGTCATTGTTCCTCTCCCTCCCCAGAACTGGCACAACTTCCTCTCGCCTTTCCATGCCCCACGCTCCTTTCCTTTTCCTTCTCCGGGCGGCGCGTCAAGCGCAAGACTACCAATGACCGATCTATACCCTTCTTTGGCGCAGTGCGCCATCGTTGCAACTGCTTTCAAAATCCTTTTGTTCCCCGCATAGTACGTTGGTCCGCAAATGGTCTAGAACAGCACCGCGAGGTTGCAGAACTCACAGCTGAATTGTGGCTGGAACGTGCAGCAAATCCACCGACTTTGAGGTTCATCGAAACTGGCTTGCGATTACACACTCGTTGCCCGTCAAGGAATGGTACTACGAGGTACGTACCCGCCAGCGCATACCGCTTCAAGGGTGATTCATACTAAGTTGCGGATTTACGATTAGAAAACGTCGGAATGGACGCTCGACTACCCTCCCTTTTTCGCGGCATTCGAATGGGTACTCTCCCAGGCAGCACGTTATGCAGACCCTGCGATGTTGATTGTCAATAACCTCAATCATGATTCATGGCAAACAATCTACTTCCAGAGGGCCACGGTTATCGTCACGGAGCTGGTTCTGCTCTTCGCTTTGAGCAGGTATTTCGTCCATAATATATACTGCGTCGTTTGACTCGCTGATTCAGGAACGGCTAGATTTGTCAAGTCGGTATCGCAACAAAACAAACACCTTGCGCACATCGCCAGCCTGTCCATCTTCTTGTCCCCCGGTCTGCTTATCATCGACCACATTCACTTTCAGTATAACGGATTTCTTTACGGCATCTTGATTCTGTCAATCGCTCTGGCGCGGAAGCAGTCGACTCTTCTCTACAGTGGGATTAGCTTTGCTGTTTTGCTATGTCTGAAGCACATCTATCTATACCTCGCCTTGGCATACTTCGTCTACTTGCTGCGGGTCTACTGTCTGGACCCCAAGTCGATTTTCCGCCCGCGTTTCTTCAACATCATCAAGCTCGGAGTGTGCGTGGTTGGCGTGTTTGCCTTGGCTTTCGGACCGTTCGCCTCCTGGGGTCAACTGCTTCAATTGAAGGACAGGCTCTTCCCCTTCTCTAGAGGGTTGTGCCATGCGTACTGGGCACCCAACGTTTGGGCAATGTACTCATTCACTGATCGCATCTTGATCCAGCGTAGGTTCAACCATCACAACCCCATGCTTTCGTCCAGACGAACTAATTAGTGCAGTTGCTCCGCGGTTGGGTCTTCCAGTCAATCAGGACGCTCTGGTCAGTGTCACCCGTGGTCTCGTCGGAGACACGTCTTTCGCTGTGCTTCCTGAAGTCACCAAGGAGCACACGTTTATCTTGACTTTCTTGTTCCAGTTGGTAAGTGTTTTTATCCGGTTTGATTCCGCGCAACACCGCTAACGGTCGCTAGCTCCCGTTGATCAAGCTCTGGCGCAACCCTGAATGGGAGACTTTTGTCGGCGCCATCACCCTGTGCGGATATGCATCATTCCTGTTCGGCTGGCACGTCCATGAGAAAGCGGTACTTCTGATCATCATCCCGTTCAGCCTCATCGCGCTCAAAGACCGACGCTACTTTAGCGCGTTCCGCCCCCTGGCTGTCGCCGGACACGTTTCTTTGTTCCCCTTACTCTTTACTGCCGCCGAATTCCCGATTAAAACGGTCTACACAGTCCTGTGGCTCGTGCTGTTCCTCTACGTATTTGATCAGGTGGCACCTGTCTCCGAGCGGCGCCGGATCTTCGTCGCCGATCGCTTCTCCCTGCTGTACCTGACTATTGCCATCCCACTGATCATCTACTGCTCCATCCTGCACCAGGTCATTTTCGGACTGGAGCGGTTGCAATTCCTGCCCCTGATGTTCATGAGCAGTTACTCTGCCGTTGGAGTCGTGGGTAGCTGGATTGGATTTATGGTAGTTTACTTTACAGCATGAGAGAGAGCAAACTGTATAGATATAGATACCAAAAAGTGCTGAAAATTCAATACCATAATAAATAATATTCACACATAGTTGGATAAAGAACCATGATGTAATCCACCGCCCGCGCCACAACCAGCCGCACCACAGACACAACACGCACACACACACCGCCCCAACTCATCAGACGAGGTGCGCGCCAGTTTGCTCAGTTTGGCTCATCCACGTGCAACCCATCGCCCGAACTCGGACCCACTTGATCAGCCAGTTTTGCAAAGTTTATCATCAGCCATCAGTCCCAATGTAGTTTAGCGCGCATCGGGATCGTTCCCATGGATTGTCACACTGCAGATGAGACTTCCGTTGCTTTCTTCTTCTTTTATCACTTCATGCTTTGTTTCATGCACAATGTGAGTGAGTTAAGTATTGGGTGCTATTTGGGGATATAATTAGTTGATAGATTTCTTTCATGGGTGGAGAGGTTGGATATGCCTTGCGTTGTTGTGGGGAATGTAGTTTGTTTTGGGTAAGTACTTACTAGTATATATCTGGGTGGGTGATAGGTCAGATTGGGGTTACTATGGGGGTAAGAGTAAGTACGAACTTAACACATAGGAAAGAGTTTAGGGTGATGTTTCACCTACTATGGGTTTGTTTAGGTGGCTTTAGGTTTATGTCTTACATGTAGACTGTTTCTAGAATGTGGTGGGTGCTTGATTGATGTTCTTAATGACGGGGAGAGTTTGCATAATCTCTATTTTCCGGTTCTTGTATGAAAGGCTTTGTCTGAACGACAGTTTCCGATTACAATAGAAGAGAGTAGTGATATATTTAGAGTAGTTTATGGCAGGAAACAAGCTTCTACATGCAAGTGATAAAGGAAAGTACCGTTTTTGTTGTTGTGGATTGTTGAATACGGTGGGTGGTGCTGATGTACCCTATAGTTAGCCAATAATGTAACTTGATCGCGATCATAGTATTGGACGAAATGAAAAGATCAGTCTCTATATTATTTTGAGGCGAGTATAAGAGTCTAGATTATAAAACAGAATTAGTTAGTTAGTAGTAATGGTGGACGTCTGTAGTCGAGATAACTACAGTTTGAGGGTAGTCTTTCAATGTATGACCTAGCGGAGAGCAAGAATTTCACGCGACACATACTAAAGCTAGCTTGTTCTAGATTTGGCTGTCTAAGTATCTGTTGTATACCAAAGTATCAGATCGGCGGAGCTTCTGCTAATTGTTATGTATACTGCTAAGAAGCCTGGGCTACTTTTGCTCGCTATGGAGTCTGAGTCCGTGTAATTTCATTGATACCGAGTTGCGCCGATTGTCTGTACCAGATACATAAAGAGCAGGCTATACTCTTTAGTAGATATTGATTAGCAGCTGGCAAGCTGGTACCATGCACACATGATAAGCTGATCAAGCATGCAAAGTGATACTATAGCCGACTATAATCCGGTAGCAGCAAAGATCTCAGCCAAGATAGTTCGGGAGATGCAAATAAAGGGATTATAAAATGCATACCTGCTTCTACTGAGTCAGAACGAGGTGGGTGCGAGAATGGGCAAGCTCCGAGCATTGAATGGATACTAGGTCAAGTACCCGGGTGAAACTACACGTGAACTGTCAAGTCGAACTATGACACAAACAGAACAGACAGCTTGCTACGACAATAATAGTAGCACTGAAATACCAAAAACCCCAAGTATATGATTGTAGTAAGTCAGAAAGGTATGTAAATCTGGATGTGGCTGCAAATCTACTGGCTTGTTGATCTCGAGTCGCAAGGCCAGTGAGATCGTCCCCGCAGACGGGTCAGGCCGTGATCAGATAGAGCCAGGTAAACGGAATAGAATCAGTGCAGGCAATACCATATTTATCTCAGAATAATCTCCGGGAAATGACGAGTCGAATGAGTGCAAAAACATGGGGTTAATGGGGGAAAGAGAGGGACGAGCAGACAGGAAAAGGGCACTGGGGGGCAAAGACGGGGAGTGGGAGAGGGTTAAGGGAAGGAGAAGCAGCCCGAAGCGGTATAGCGGCAGCGAATCCCTACCGAGCGTCCGCCCGACGTCTTGTCCGTTCTGTTCTCCTCCTCTCGGCCAATCACCGTGCCCGGTGCCTCGGCGGCCCTCCCACCACTTGCCGCAATGATCCTCATGGGGCCCGGTTCTGCCGTCGCTCTTTTGCGGCGACCGCTTCTCTCCTTTCTGCCTTCTCCTCCTCTTCTCTTTCTTCTCTTCGCCTTCTCTCTCAGTGCCTCTTCTTCACTGCTGCCATCCCTCACGCCTCGCGCATCTTCCCCGCACGCAGCCCCGTCTCCCTGGGATATTATACCCGCATCTAGATCTCGACTCCACTTTCGACTGAGCTTGCGGCTCCACGCTTCCCTCGTCTCGTGTCTTGGTCGCCCCGGGTCCGCGAAACTGGTGTGAAGCGCGATTGAATACGCGTCGTGTGAGTAAATCCGCGATCTACACTCCCATCCAGACCTCGCATGTTCGTTGCCGACTGCCCAGGCTTGCAGATGCGCCATGGGATCGCCTTTTATGGATCCCAAGGATCTCTCCGCGCGCAGGCATTTCGCATCGAACCCACGTCTCAAAGCACAATGAGTCTTTTACGTGCTTTGGGTTCTTTTTGCACCGCGCATTGCTCTTTATCTTCTGGATTCTTTGTCCTTTGTCTCTGTCATACGTATAACTAACTATTGTTTGCGCTTTCTAGTCACATCCATGCTTTCCACCATCCCGAGCAGTCTATGATCGATCGTATTATAACTAATATTCCTTGAAGGACCATGGTATGTCGTGAAAATATTCCACAATGCGCTGGCTATGAAACGGAATGGATGGCAGGAAGAAAATTGCAACGAGACTGACTTAGCTGTTTAGGTATTGTTCAAGCGGAAACCGGTCCAGTACCTTCCTCGACCGGTCATTGAAGATGACAGCTCCGAGGCATGCATACCCCTCAACTTTCGATCGACGTACCTGCTGACATTAGATTGCAGGTCTGGGTTATCCCGGAGACCAACGAAGTTTTCGTCAACTATGAACCGTATCTGCAGAGAATGGATTTCTACAAGCAGCGGAGGTTCATTTGCGAGATAACAGGCCACTCGGGCCTGACGTTTTTCGAGGCTCTTCGAAGCGAAGTATGCGAGAGACTTATTCGCGCATTCTTGTTCCCAGACGCTAACGTCCTGTTAGATGGAGGAATCGCGCGAAGTTAACAGCGCATTCCCCGATGCCCTCAAAGAACCCATTTTGCGCCGACTTCAGTTCTCCACAGTATCGCGGGTCGATAACCTTGGTATGTACATAGATGGTCGATATCATGGACATCTTAAGTGGAAGCTAACATGCGCATTTTAGTGGATGAAGTTTACGAGGTAATTACGTGGTTTGGAATATATTTGCCGATTTGCATGTCGCTAACTAGTATTAGGAGTTTAAGCAGGATTTTTACCCAGGAGAACCCGTCCTGATTTTACTAGATGATAATACTCGTCTTCACGGCACAATCCGAGACAAAGTCAATTTTCCGGACCAGCTCAACCCCGATGGAACACTTAAAAGGCCGGCCTATTCCACGTATCTCGTCAAAGTTACGGATCGTCCGAATGAAGAGGCGCTACTGGACCAGGAGCACATCACTCGCGACCGGAAGACATTCACCAAGCAAATGCTGCGTGCGTTCATCAAAAATAACGTAACTCGAGAATCGTGGAATGGTGCACCGTGGCTGGTGAAACCTTCTATTGCAGAGGAGTTTAGAATTCCGACTGAAGTACCAAAGCACCTGCAGTACGGGGCAAAGGTTGCAGAAAAGAAGGCGATGAAAAAAGCGGACCAGGAAGGCTTCTTTGGCTTTTTCGCATCACAGCAATTACCCGAGTTGAAGCCCGCGGTAAAGGGACAGAAAGGCAAGCCTTCCCATCAGGATATGGCCCGGAACAAAGAAGCACAGTTCCTCGAATACCAACGCTCACTTAATGGCAACCCGACTTTTGTTGTCGCCAATAAGCCCACAAACGGAGCAGCCCGATCCACCAAAACCCAGGAGACGGAAAAGAAGCCACAGCCTGCCCCTGCGGTTGTCGTCAAAGCCGAGCCTCCCAAGGAGCCATCTCCTCCCCCGATCAAGTACCCTATCGAAGATCTCGATATTGCCCCAGACCGCGAAAAGAAGAAGCAACGCCCGGAATTGAAGTTCTTAACCGTGGACGAGACCGATGATCCCGAGGATGCCGATCTCCTGCATGATGATATTGACTTGGAATCAGTCGGGCGTCTTCTGGAAACGTGGAACACTCTTAACGTCTATTGCGAAGTCTTCCAGCTCGATTCTTTCACTTTCGATGATTTCGTCCAGGCTATGCGGTTTTCATCCGAGGACGTGGACTGCGAGCTATTCGTGGAGATGCACTGCGCCGTCCTGAAGAAGTTGGTCAATGCGGAGAAGGATGACAATGGCGCTGTCCAGATATCTCTACCGGAACTTCCAGACGAAGAAGAGGACGAATCTGAGGAGGAAGACGAGGAAGAGGAGGACGAACCGACACCCGAACCTGAGCCAGTGGTTACGAGAATGACCACTCGGAGTAGCCTGGCGAAGGCTGAAGCAGAGAATCTGAAAGCGCAGGCGGATCGGGATCGTTCGAGCTCCGTGGAGGTCAAGATCCATCGCGCTGCAGAGATGTTTGGGGAGTACGGCTGGATCGATCGCCTGCGGAAGCGTGATTTCCGAAACGGGGGTTGGGAAATGGTGATGATCGGACTCCTGCACCAGTTGTCCGCCCGTCCACGGATGGAGAAGGTGTGCAATGAGATTCTGAAGCACCTAGCTCCATTGGATGCGGAACCCACCCAGGAGACTGCGCAAGCTCAGTACTCTACACTGGATGTGAACCTGCGCGTCCAGGCTCTCCAGATCATCTGCATGCTCAGCCTAGAGACTAAAGCCATCCGCAACTATCTGGAGGAGTGCAGTAACCAGATGACCGAGTTCCGCAAGGAGAAGATCGAGTACCAGAAGGCGCGCAAGGCAGCGTATGTATACCTTGTTGAGCTGATTCCGTTTGCACAAAAGCTTTTGCGACAGACCGGCTAACTTTATTATGATCACAGTCTTGAAGAACTCCGCCGGTTACATCAGGAGCGCAAAGCTCTGCAGCCCGAGCCGGAAAAGTCACCCAGCCCAGCACCTGAATTGGAAGCCCTGGAAGACTCCAAAATGACCGGTGTGGATGGCGATTCGGAAGCTGTGGATTCGGATGAGGAAGAAGTTCCTCAGCGGACGCTTCGTGGAGGCATAGACCGGGCGCTTGAACGCAAGCGCAAGCAGGAGGAAGAACGCGAGAGAAAAGAACAACTCGCCAAGCAACCCAAGGGCTCCAAGCAGTTCCAACGAGTGCTCAAGAAGATTGAGGACCAAAAGGCCAACATCCAGAAGCTGGAAGATAAGATCAATGTCGTCGATAATGATCTAAGGGAAGCCGACTGCCCGCGGACCAGGTGTCTTGGAAAGGATCGGTTTTGCAACCGCTATTGGTGGTTCGAGCGCAACGCCATGCCATACGGTGGGATGCCCAACAGCTCAACGGCAGAAGCGCAGTACGCCAACGGTCGCCTATGGGTTCAAGGACCCGATGAGATGGAGCGTGTGGGATTCATCGACGTCTCAGATGATCTGAGGAAACAATACCAGAAGGACTTCCAGACTACCCCCGCGGAGCGCAAGAAGACCGAGGAAGGACATACCAGACTCACCAATGCCACCGAATGGGGCTACTACGAGGACCCAGAGTCGATCGACGCACTTCTCGACTGGCTTGATTCGCGAGGCCACCGCGAGTCCAAACTCCGCAAGGAATTGCTGCTGCAGCGTGATAATATCGTGAAGTACATGAAACACCGCAAAGAGTACCTAGAGCCGACGTCCGACGAGGAGGAGTCGGAGGATGTCCCGGCCAAGCGCATGATAACGCGGAACAAGACGTATGTGGATGATAATAAGCATCGCTGCATGCGTTGGCGCAATACCACGGCATTGTCGGACAATGGTCATCTTCATGTGGATGCTTCACGGCCGACGAAGCGGGCGAAGAGGATGACGGATGAGCCCAAAGAAATCAAGGCGACCAACCGTCAAGGCAAACCGCTTACACGACAGGGCACCAGATACAACTTTTAAAGCAGCCCATCGAGGCTTCTTTTTCATTTTGGTTTTTGGACATACAGGTGTTTCTGGGGGTTGAACTACATGCATTGCTGAGGATACTTGGAGTCGTCAGCAACCCAAAAAAGGTTAGTATATCGATAGAATTGCATGAGCGACGCGACCATGATGCTTTTGATTTCCCGCATATATTTCCATTCTATGTTATACTTGAGTTCGTGATAGACGGGAAAGGGGAGTGTTGCTGGGCTGCGGAGGATGAGATTTACAAGGCATTGCCAAGTATATATATAACTGTTCGAAAGGAAAGAGAACTGCCTGCCCCTGACTCGCGGGGATTGTACATTATCTTCCGAGAAGATGAATAGAGGGGATACTGGTATAGTTGATCTAAGTATTAAGTGGTGGAGTTAGCTATCTTTATCTCCGGATGAGTAACGCCGCGGCTGCGGTTGGCCGTCCAAATCCGGAAAAATACGACCGCCCGCCACTCGGAAGCCGAGGTGTTATGTGACGGTATTCAGCTGACTGGGCAGTGGCAGCGGCTGGTATCGGCACGTCAGCCTGTAACGTCATCCCCGGCGATTCTGAGTTTCCGCTCTTCAGGCCGCCCGACGGAGTGCCACCATGACGATGCTTTATCATCCTACGCCTGGTGTCTGGGGCGTTGCTCGCTATTAGGCCTTTCTTTTGTTATCTTTGACTCCCCTCTTGTTGAACCCATCTCCGGCGTGAGAAGATATCCTTTTGACTATTCACCCCGCGGCATCCTATCTCCATGGCCCCGATCCTCCGCTAGTCCGCGACAGACCTTGCTGCAGTCTCCTCAGATCACCCCCCGAAGAAGCACCGGGTCTCGTGCCAGTCTTGTGCTCATGTCGGCTGTCATTTCGGACCATGCTCAGCCTGACTCCTCTACTACCGGATCCGACCCCTCACAGTTTCGTCCTACATCCCCATCCTTAAACAATCCGCAATCGTTCTCTCCTCAGATGGAGCAGGTCGCACAGTCGAGACCGGCCCGAGGCTCGACACCAGGCGATGCAACTGATCGCCTAGCCGTGGGTACGGCGCAGACGACCACCGTCGACGATGCCTCCACCCCGCGTCCGTCGCAAAAGAGCCGTGGCGCTACGCAAGAAGTCAACAAGCGGAGCGTGGACTACTTATTACGAAGTGGAGTGGCGGGGGGTTTGGCGGGATGTGCGGTGAGTTTTGCTTCTGCAGGAACGCAGAGGATCGGAATGCGAACCGGACGTGATGGACTAATTTGTGTCACCTAGGCCAAAACTGTTGTCGCTCCTCTCGACCGCGTCAAGATCCTGTTTCAAGCGTCCAATCCACAATTCGCCAAGTATTCCGGTAGCTGGTTTGGCTTGATATCCGCTGTTCGTGACATCAGGCGCCATGAGGGCCCCAGAGGTCTCTTCAAGGGCCATTCGGCGACATTACTCCGCATTTTCCCCTATGCCGCTATCAAGTTTCTCGCCTACGAGCAGATCCGAGCAGTGGTGATTCCGTCGCGCGACAAGGAAACGCCGCTGCGCCGACTCGTCTCTGGAAGCATGGCCGGCATGACTTCTGTCTTCTTTACGTATCCGTTAGAGCTTATTCGAGTACGCTTAGCATTCGAGACGAAACGCACGTCTCGCTCGTCGTTCCGCGATATCATTCGACAGATTTACAACGAGCGGGTCACTATGCCATCATCGACGGGGGCATCAGTAAAAGAAGCCCCAGTGACCGCCACTGCAGAAAGTGTCTCAGCGACGGTGAACAAAGTTGTTCCTCGTTCTGGACTAGCCAACTTCTACCGTGGATTCGGCCCGACTCTCATGGGAATGCTTCCCTACGCCGGAATATCCTTCCTCACCCACGACACCGTCGGCGACTGGCTGAAATCGCCGACGCTATCCCCCTACACCACGATACCTGAATTCGAAGAAACCGGACACCCGAAGAAACATCATCGGCAGCAACTAACCGCCGCTGCGGAGCTTTTCTCCGGAGCGATCGCTGGTGTTGTATCGCAGACTTCCTCGTACCCGTTCGAAGTGATGCGACGACGCATGCAAGTCGGCGGCGTCGTCGGCGATGGCCACCGACTCGGCATTGTCGAGACCGCCCGCACGATATTTCTCGAGCGGGGCTTCCGTGGCTTCTGGGTTGGGCTGACGATCGGATACCTCAAGGTGATTCCGATGACGGCCACCGGATTCTTCGTTTATGATCGGTTGAAGGGAAGACTTGGCATTTAAGATCCAAACTAAACCACTGTCGATCTGCAGAATTTGTCTTCATTTTCTTTTTCTTTGTCTAGATATATACCGAGTTGGCGTCGTTGGATTCGATACCTGCACCTGCATTTGTTCATACCCAAATTATCGCATGTACGAGAGCCTGGTCTGGGCTCGGCTTCCATGGGAACGGATGACGGAATATTGTATATACATATACACTTTAGAATGGCTAGCGCTGCGCACTATCTCAGTGAGAGCTGATAGTTGCGATCAGTTGATAGTTGGAGCGATCTACATCTCATCGCGATCATATGCAATTATATAAAGAGAACCGTTATATCATCCAGCCAAGAGTTACTCCTCATTAGGTTCATCATCACTTCTTCTGTACCTAGTATCATCCTCGTACATCACAGATTATGAATCGTCAATCTACAACCTATAGAGGGGAGTGGTACATCGAAGTATCTAGATCCTGGAGGAGGTGAAGGAAGTCCGAAAATCCACCCCTCCGATTGGCCACCCACGGCGGCGCACAGACCACCCAAAAAAAGTTCCCGTTCGATGAACTTCTCTGCAATCATCTCCAAATCCAATACTTCTGTTTTTCTCGTTTCTCCCCTCACATACACAATATACAAGATACGAATACATCTAGCATAATGACCACCCGCAAGCGCAACGATTTCCTTGACATCGTCGAAAGCGACGCCGAATCCGGCAACGACGACCGCGGCTACGACTCCGAAGCAGCGGAGCAAGAAAAGAGCAAAGGCCGGGCCGTGAAGCGGAGGCGCACGCAACCAGTGCCGTCCACGAGCGATCTCCACGGCTTGAACGATGGTTCGGAGGATGAAGATTCTGATAACGGGGTTGGGTTGAGAGACAGTGAGGATGAGAGGGTGGTTATGAAGGGGAGGAGCAAGAAGAGCAAGAAACAGGCTGCTGCTGCTGGATCGGAGGATGAGGATGATGAGGGGGAGGAGGAGATGAGTGACAATGACGAAGACCACTACCTGGACGCCAGAACGGAAACAACAGAAGAATCCTCCTCCAAGAAATCAACAAGCAAGAAACCCCTCGACAAAGCCAAGAAGGCGCCCAAGAAGAACAAAACGGGGGTGATTTACTTCTCCTCTCTGCCTCCGTACCTGAAACCGTTTGCGCTCAAGAATCTCCTCGAGACGCGGTCGTTCGGGCCGATTACGAGGGTGTTCTTGTCGCCTGAAGTCCGCCCTGCTAGTGCGCCTCGTCGGAGATCTAATAAGCGGAAGACGTACTCGGATGGATGGGTTGAGTTTGCGTCGAAGAAGACGGCGAAGATTTGTGCGGAGACGCTGAATGCGACGATTATTGGGGGTAAGAAGGGCGGGTGGTATCATGATGATGTGTGGAATATGAAGTATTTGAAGGGGTTCCGGTGGGCGGATCTGATGGAGCAGGTGCAGAGGGAGAGGTCGGAGAGGGAGGCGAGGAAGAGGGTGGAGGATTCGAGGGCTAGGAAGGAGGATAAGGTGTTCTTGGAGGGGTATGAGAAGGGCAAGGTTATTGAGGGGATTCAGAAGAAGAATGAGGAGAAGGGGAAGAAGAAGAAGGATAGCGCGAAGGATGTTAGGATGGTGTTTAAGCAGAGTGAGGTTAAGTTGGGGAGGGATAAGAGTGTGGAGGATCCGGGGAAGTTGGGAGATGATACGACGAGGGTGTTGGGGAAGATTTTCTGATCTACTACTATTCTCGTTTATGTAGTCTAGGTTTCCTTTTCTTGGTTAATAGATATCCCTATTGTCTTGTTCATTGGTCTATGGATATGTGGTATATGCTAGTAATAAATATGGATCTTTGCTCCTTGGCTGCCTATACAGAAGGGGGGTTTCCATGCGGTCTTCCTATCTTTATACCTTAGATTGAGAATGCTCCTCATGACCATGTCAGAGCATAAAGATACCCTGCCTACAACCCTAGCTTACCCTCCCGATAGCAGTAGCGTCCGCAAAGTCTAGATAAAATTTAGCCCAACTTGACATTGAACGAAGCTGTAATCAACGATACAACACACCGACAATGGATGTTCCATTTTGATCAAGACCTGCTACTTTAATACTGCGGTTTCTGTATGAAGATACTTGCGTATGAAAGCAACGTCTTTACATACTCTCTGGAGAATCTGCTGTGGCCAATATAGCTGAAGCCATGCTGTGCTGTACCATCAGTTCCTTGAGCCGTGATTTTATTTGGGTAGCATTGATCGTGTCATATATCAACCGAGAAAGAATGTGCTTTTGAAAGAATTCGATTGAGACCAGGTGATTTCTGTGAGACGCCAGCTGATCAGGACTCAGGTGGGAAGCGTCCAAGGCGTCATAGAGTAGTAGCCAAGATATCCATTAGAATATATATTCCGAGTATTGAAAGAAGGCGTTGCTGCCATAAGCAGATTAAAGAAGACCTACAACCACTATACTTATAGTGAAGTCCCAGAGGTTCTGTCCTGCAGATAATGTGCCTCATCACAAACCACCAAATCAAAACAACCACCCAATATTAAGGAAAGTTAGAGATTGTGTGTATATCGGAACCACAGCCAACTTGTAACCAGGCTCAATTCTCTCCAGCTACGCTGGTTGACAATCATCTGTCCATCCTTGTTGGGCATCCATAATCTCGACCGAAGCTGTTTCCACCAGCGTGTGTACTGGCGCCTTTCAATTGCAGAATACTCAACAAAGACCATGCGGTGCTGGGAGGGGGGAATGTCATCACCACTCCGGATCCGTAAAGAACAGAATGCTAATTGCTGTAAAGTCTCGGTAGGTTTTTGAGGATTCTGGTCCACTCATGCTTCCGCTTCGCATGCGATTGGCGGCCTATCACGCGTGATCCAATCGCGAAATCCCAGTCTTTGATCTTGATTGTTCAGAGTTCTGAAATATGTACGGCCCTGCTGTAGAGCCCAGTGAGTAATAAAAGTGACTTTGAGGGGATAACAGCCAGGGGGGGCTGGGTAGGTTCTGATTGTGTACAGCTACATATTGTCCGAGTTGTATTTATAAACCAGATGGTACTATCGGGTGCTTTATCCAGAGTGCTGGAGCACAAAGCAGGGAATATATCCAGACTCTTGGACTAGCCCAGTAGTATTTTCAGTGAATTCCTTATATTCTTCTTGCAGGTCTTGTGGATAAGAAAGGGCTTCAAATATTTTGAGTGCTGCCGAACCGCTGACGGCAACTTGATTCTGCGCTTGGTAGAGATTTCCTCCGGTTGCAGCAGTTTTTGCTTCGATTATAAGGAAGGGAAATCGAAGCCCGAGGGGAGTTACGTGAGGGTCACTGATAAGAGTCGAGGTCTCTTGTAAGTCTTGCAGTAATGTCTCTGCAATGACACTGCCCTTCTTGAGTAGTAGGCGACGCGCAAACGTACCCAGCTCATTCCGTCCCCAATTCGCCACCAAAACCATACCTAAACCCAGGAGCCCTTCAAAAGGTGGGCACGAAGACGGGGAACGCGGAAACGAGATCGGCAACCTCAGGAGACGTCACGTATCCGCCAAAGTCATTCTCGCTATCCGACGCGACCTCCTCCTCTACATCCGGATACTGCACACGAGCCATTAAATAGGACTTCAACGACGAGCCACAAACCACATAGCCATCATCCCTGGGCAACAAGCGCAATAGCGAATTGCAATAGGAGTGCGTTATCTAGTTCCACCGGCGACATCTGACCATGGGCTGCACCATCAACTAAATCTAGCATTTTGAGACAATCATTAACTTACTCCCATGGGTTTGTTGAATTGACTAGGAGAGCGCATCTCCACTAGTACTCCTTTCAACGCCCATACAGCTGTCCTTGTCCTGCTCACTGATGTTTCTATCATAGAAAACACCTTCGTTCGTCAGTAGGTTCTCTTGCTTAACCCAGTAAAGGAAGGAAGCCAAGTGTGCCCTTTCCAAGGTCTAGCTGGACGGGCTCGTCATGATATGCAACACCGAGATCAGTGCCTATTTGGACAGGGATCATCTTGTCGCACTGCATTGAGCCATCCCGTTTACTGGAGGAACATCGAGGATTTCCAAGGCCTTTGTGAGATTAGAAATTGGAACGAGAGCATCTGGGCTTGACAGAAGAACAGGTGACCAGTAGCTAAATTTTAGGCACGCAACGAATCGGTATTCGGTGAGCTGTTGTGTAGAGCAGCAACCAGATATGATATAAATAGTCAAATGATTCGGGGTTACTGGCATTGTCACTGAAGACTCATGATTCCATAGAGTTGATATGAGATCGGATTTGTCGGGCAAATGCTGTATTGGCCCTTGTCTAATAGGAAACAAAATCAAGCGGGATTATAGCAACACAAAGAACGAGCATTCATCTTGGGTAGAGTACTCTGAGACATCTTCTCATAGAAATGCAGTTAGCAGGACAATAAATTGGACGTCGTAAAGAGTGCACATATTACTTTCTCGTGCTTCTGTTTTGCCGCAATGGTCGTGTTGATGCCTCGAAATCCTGAGAAGTTTCATATGTGGAGGGGTCGAATATAGCATGCGGTAGCTCAACGGCATCTAATAACGCAAGCCAGTGTATAGGAAGAAAACCTGGATTATCCCTGCAGGGAGTAGGTATAATTGTGCAGGTGAAGTAGTCTATAGTGTTCCACAAGATGTCATGAACAGTCTCACAGCACATTAAAGTAATGCTATCAAACTCCTGTGGTAGAAGATGTCTCAGTCTCGTCGTTGTACTGAGCACCAGGTTTCGTGGAATTTCGCGAACTGTGAAAAATAATCTAAAAAGGTGATTGGCTCTATATTCTGTTCATTAGATCAGTGCAAATCCCACAATTTGTGACCTCCTCAGAGCTGGTTGTCCGCCCTTCATCTCCCAGACCTCTACAAATGCTGAGAGTGGACCATACCCAATCACACGCAACAACCGTACCTTTGACTTGTACAGCCCTGGCGTAGAACCCCAAAGCTCATCTGTGACACATTCGATGTTAGATGTATCGTGGGAGTCCTCGTCTCCATGTTTTGCGATTAGCCGATTGCGCGTGCTCATAAAGTGCTGCGGAGGGTTGTCATCGAGAAATGCTCAGATTCTATCTTGGGGAATAATTAGGCTTGGTTTCTGACATGCCAGTGTATTTCCACGAATCCAGATAGATGGGCGACTGGCAAAACATCGAAGCAGAGTCCATTATAGACAATTGAGTATTGCCCACGTTTTCAGCTTTTCTTGGATAACAAAGGTCATGTTGGTTGTTCAGGAATGTTCAGTAACCGATTTACTCACCAAGCTACCGGGATCAGATCAAATGAGAAGAAAATTATCATTCCTTGCAGGACCTCTGAAACATAGGACTAAGATTAGCGGCCTCTGAGGCATTCTAGAGCTCATAGATATTGGGCATCATTGAGAAATAGAGTTGCTGTTAGGAAAAGCCTGGATATCAAATTCTGAACTTAGCTCGCAGCCATGCATATAAGTGACAATTCTGATAATGATTCCCACAATAGTGATACGATCAAAAAATCCCACCCGCCAGGCCATGACAAAGAGGACTTTGAGGCCGAAAAGATGAAGGAGTATTCCATTCTTTCGTTTCAAGATTGGGTATGCCCTACCTAGCATACCATTGTCATCGCCTTAAATGTAGCAGTCTGAATCTGACTAGGTCCCCAGTGCTTCGGCGCTATAGTACATAGCTTATTGGTGCTGTGATACTCACGCCGCAGTAGCGTAGTTCTGATGTCCATGAGGCAATGGACCAGAAAGCCCACCGTAGCAGTGCCGTATATGAGGACTTGTTCCTTCATAGGGTTCTCATAATTGGCTAACCAGCACTTGGACTGGCGTGCGACTTCTCCACCAAGGATATAGTAGCCGCGAACGACGGGGTAGTAGCGGATTCCTTTTTCCTCCAACCAAATAGTCAGCTTGCTCAAGGGAGTTATTTCTGTTTTTCATGCAGTGCATATCGAGAAGACATTATTACGTCTTAACAGTGGTTCCTGCATATATTCTGGCTTTTTTTTATCGTATGCACGAAAATATCTCTCCCTGTGTATAATAATAAGGTATGCATGTTCGCGTATCCATATAATTGCTGCTGTTGTGTTGTTTGATAGTTTTCGTCTTGAAAGATGCAGGTCACCTGTTTGTAGTGAAGCCTAATCGCCCTCCGCTCCTATTCTGAATGTTGGCAGAGTATTACTGCTTGGCAGTACTAGTTTGATGACGGCGAAGGGTCCTCTCCGTCCACTTCTTGTGTCATCTGCCGCTATCATCAGCGATACTGAGGGCCTTTATAAATAACTGAGGCTTTTTGCTCAGTTCTGTCCTGTGGACAAAACCGCACAGCCCGCTGGCTGATCTTGCTTTAGCCACCATATTAGTACTGTTCGGACCAATTCTTATTCATGCCCATAGGGCTCTAAGACGGACGAACAGTACTTTGAATGTACTCCATGTACAAGCCGAGCGAAAAGAACCAGAGTTTCTGATTCTCGGCCTTTCTTTTACCTAGGGTTACTGCATTATGCAATGTCTGAATTTCATCTTGGGGCCAAGCGATTAGGGCATTGTGGTAGTAATGAATTGACATGTGGGATAAAAGCCTATATAATCTATTGAGATTGGTTCTCCCTCTGACTAGTGCGATAGGGTTCGCGAATGGAGTGTAGATCTAGGATATAATCGAGTTGTGTGGAAGGAAGAAGATGAGGCCTGCAGAATCTGAATTTATATAGAGCATCCGAACATGATCTATTCAATACCTGCAGTTACTGCCAGCTACGATATTCACGATGATCATGTCGGTCGTGAAGCGATACTTCTGTCGAGGAATACCAGTCAGACTTCACCAATCCTAATCAATGTCTAATCATTCACTTCATCTATGATAACTTTTTGTGTATCAGACCGGATATTGTTAACCATAACGATATCAGAATAGCCATGAAAACGCCAGAAACCCCTATGTGCAGTCGTGATTAAGAAAGTCCCGTGGAACTTAATGGTCATCGTCCATGTTCAACTCGTCAAAGTCATCAAGCAGCTCGTCCATGTTGATCTTGGGCACCTCCTCGTCATCGCTATCCTCGTCCATATCCATGCCACCCTGCTCCACAGGGGCACTTCTCCGTGCCTTGTACAGATCAAGAGTGCCACGCAGTTCCTGATCTTCTTCGACATCGCGCAAGAACATCTCGAAGTCTTCCTCAAGGCGGTTACGCTCGGCTTCCTGCTTACGGTTGAGGTTGCCGGCCGCTTGCTGCGCAGCCTCCTCCTCGTACTCAAGAGCCATGCGCTTAAGACGCCAGTTGCGGTTCTTGTTCTTCTTCTTGCGGGCGTAGAACTTCTTCACGAGCACAACATCGGGAATAGCGGAGCTGTACTGGCCACTGGCCTCGATCGCCTCAAAGTTTGGGTCGTTGAAGTTGGTACCAGTCAGGTGGTAACCAAGGACAGAGTCACCGACGTGAAGGACTCCACCCAGGTGAGTGCGGGTGAAATAGGTTTGATCGTTCGAGCCAAGGTCCGAAGCACGGGCAACGGTTGCCTCGGCCAGATAGTACCGTCCGTTCGACCGTCCAACCAGTTCAATGTCCATGATGATGAACTCGGTCAGCTCCGTCACATCCGCAAGACTCCTGAATGGCGATCTCCAGTAGGTGTTTGTCGGGACATCGGCGGTTTGAAGGGTGTTAGGGTCGAGAAGGTTGACAGAGGTACCAACGCGGTAGCAGAGGGCCAGGGGCGAGATGTTGCCCAATGATCTGGCAAGCTTAATGGGCAGCGCAACCAAATCATCCTTGCAGATAGGGATCAACTCGATCGAGAAGGTGAACTTGTAGGACTTCGTGGAGGTGTGGATATCCATGGAGATCAGCTCCTGCGACTTCTTGACCTTGGTGGGGACGACGGAGGAAAGGAACTCGACCATCTTCTCCGCATGGTTTCTCTGCGCAAAGTAGAAGTCCAAACCGTCCTTGGCCTCCTTGATGTTGATTGTATCGCGGTGAGCGTTGTGCTTGAGGATGATCTGCTCAAGGTACAAGAAGGTTCGCTTGTGAGGCACCTTCTGGCGCAGCTGAATGCTGGAGTTCCAAGTGTTGACAGTGAACGACTTCTTGCAGTCAGGGCATTGTAGCGAGGCGACAACGTATTCAACCTCGAAAGTCTGCTGCACAATGGTGCCCTGGAAAGCCTCCTGCTGGATGGTGATCTTGACCTTGATACGTTTCGAGTGGGGTTCGGTCCAGATAAAGCTGGCATCGATAATGCGGACCTTGGACAAGCCGCGGAGCTTGCGCAAGCAGTGTGCGAGAAGTTCCTTCGATTCGAGCGCAGCACTA
Source organism: Aspergillus costaricaensis CBS 115574 (assembly GCF_003184835.1). Classification (NCBI taxonomy): domain Eukaryota; kingdom Fungi; phylum Ascomycota; class Eurotiomycetes; order Eurotiales; family Aspergillaceae; genus Aspergillus; species Aspergillus costaricensis. Next base: position 404,959 of record NW_020291817.1, read on the forward strand.
ACCCAGCTGGTGGGAGGCTGGAGCCACCGCTCGCAGTCCTTGCAGCAGTGAAGAACTGCCTCTCTCTGGATGCCTTGGGAGATATCAACCGTCAACTTCACACAGTCCTGACAAAGGGCACCAGCGGATGTTGTTCCATCGATAGGCGCGCCACAGTTGCAACAAAGGATACTAAAAAGCGTATGTTGTTAGTTAATGTCCCCGATCAATATTGCCCTCATGTATGTTTACAGGGAAATTTTTCTTTCGATTTGCGGGGTAACTTACGTCGCAGCGATCTGCTCCTGCGGGGCCTCGAAAGGCACCGGCGCATCCAGGTCCATCGACATGTTGGAAGCAGGGATGAGGCCTGACACCAGAAAAACAAAAGGGTAAAGAGAGGAAAGATAGAAGAGCCGGCGACTCCTGCTCGCTGAATGATGAAGCGAAATTTAGATTTGTCATGGGGATCAATATTTGCCCCGCCGCGAGAACTTTTTGTTTGCTCTGTTTGCTTGCTGACTCCATCCTTAGTCACCGTTTGTCTTGTTTGCCTCTTAGCAGCTTCCCCAATTGCGCTGCTTGTCGCCACTGCGAAGAAAGCTGTCGAGCTCTCGTTTGGTACCATTACTGCTGCAATATTGACCATCATGAATAGGGCATTGTTGAGAGCTGCCTGGTCCTCCAGGACAGCACTTCGCGCTCCTCCTTCCGTCTCTCGCGCCGCGTTATACCGGTCGACCATTCACCCAGTAACTCGAGCTTTTGCTTCAGTATCTTGCCTCCGTTCTGAGCAGCCTTCATCCTCGTCCTCTGCAGTGCCACCGGCATCTGAATTGAAAGAAGAACCGACAGCGAACTCCGCGTTGGAGAGCACCCCTCACATCCCATGGTATCTACAGGAAGAAGCACCTGTGCCCGAATCAAGGCAGACAACTTCGCGGGATCAGATTCCCGAATTGCCAGAGAACCCTCCAGCTATCCTCCCTGCACTCCTCGACTACGTGTTCAAGGATGTTGGTCTTGATGAACTGAAGTTGATTGATTTGCGCGGATTGGAAACTCCGCCAGCTCTTGGTGCCAACGTGATTATGATAATTGGAACTGCTCGCAGTGTCAAGCACTTGAATGTGTCCGCAGATCGTCTTTGCCGCTGGTTGAGAAGTACCTACAAGCTGTCTCCCTACGCTGATGGACTCCTGGGTCGAAATGAGTTGAAGATCAAGCTCCGGAGAAAAGCTCGGCGTGCTAGGCTCGCCAGCAGGTCCGGTACTATGTTTGACGAAAAGGACGATGGGATCACGACAGGCTGGATCTGTGTCAATGCCGGTGTGGTAGAGGAAACGCCAGTCAAGAAGGATGAGAATTATAGATTTGAGGGGTTTGGCCACACTGCCACCGGCACTAGGGTTGTTGTGCAGATGTTCACAGAAGAAAAGAGAGCCGAAGTCGATCTTGAAAGCCTTTGGCAGAAGGCGCTGGATCGATCCGAAAGAGAGAAACAAAGGATTGCCCAGGTTAATTCAGCCGCACCTTCCGAAGAGGTTCGTGCTTCCAATTCGATAAACGTATCACCATCTGACCGTGAGTTCGGCCATGCCTCCAGGTTTCCCACTAGCCCTTTGTTCGGACAGAAGAGGCTGCTTCACACCAACCGTCGCCCCGCAAGCCAACACTTCGACCGTGCAGCAATCCATGCAGAAGATACGGAAGTAACTCTGGATTCCCAGCCTTCGTCTTTACTTCGAGACCATGACCATAGCGACAATGGAAAGACAACCCGCTCAATGGATGCACTATTTGACCACCTTTCAAAACTATCCGACGTTCAGGCCAGGATCGAACTAGGAGAGGGACCGGAAGATAATGACTCTACACTATTCATGCGCCTATTCCATGACCTGCTATCAATCAGCACGGCGGCAGAGAGAGCAATAGCCCGTCTTGTCCTATTCTGCAACGCGATTTCCAGACAGCACCCGGGATATACAAAGCGGGGTTTATATTCAGCGTTCACAGAATGTACATGCGCTGGTTGTTCAGTATCTGATGATCTAGCATTTTCAGTTGTTTCAGCCTTGTTATCTCCCCGACTAGCAGGGATTAGCCCTGAGGACGTTGCAGGGCGAGTTCCGGAAGAGGACCAGGAATTAGCTCTTCTTGTGCTTGAACATCTATCTCTGCGTGGCACTAATGTTGTCAACATGAGAGTGTTCGACATGATTTATCGAGCCGTTGCCAGTTCCCCGTCCACCACTGTACCAGACGGAGCAAATGATGCACAGGCTGAAAATAAAAGCGCTGTTTATCGGGTGTCTCGCCTAATCGATACCCTTGACCTACCCTTTGAACCCGAGCAAGCCCGCAACCTTATGCTATCGCTCTTTCAGCACGGCGACTACAATGGATTTTGGAAGTTGTGGCGCAAGGGTCCCCTCAATGGAAGTCTGCGCACGGCTGCTGACTACAAGATGTTGTTCCGGTTGCATGCTGATCTGGGAGATGAACTCCGTGCCCGGGACTGCGTATCAACATGGATTCCGATGATGAGGAGAGAGGAAAACCCGATACCCCTCGAGGGAGAGCTCTTGGTAGATATCAAGCGCTGTCTTTTGCTTGCCGATCCAGATATTGTGCAAAAGGCCGCGGAAGGATCGACGAGCAATCTGGTCCGATTCTGGAACGCATGCCAGATGAAGATGCTAAAGTGATGCCCCATTAAGTCATTGTAAATAGTAGACACTGTACTAGTAAATAACACAATCCCAATTCCCTCTTATTGCGCAGTAAAGTAGAAGTAGTGGATGTGAATGTGACGGTGGATCCGGACCTGGTTGACGGGTGCCGATAAGCCTCGGCTCAACTCGCCGCCATCGGATTGACATCCACCGCAGCAGCAGCTGCACCTCCGCATTCTCTCCATCCTCCACCCAGTTCCCCCATCCCAACTGCTTCTTCCACCTAGGGGCCAATGACTGGCCTTCTGCTGCCATCATGGAATACCTTCCCAGTCTGCAGCAAGAATTCGATGAGCTGAAGCCATCGCTGTTCGGTACGTGCCTTATCGCACACCCCAAACCATCTCAACAAACACACGACTAACCCGCATCCCATCGCAGAGCTGCTCGCCGAACAACAGCTCTCCGACCTTCTCCCCCCTTCAATCCGATACATCCTCGCCGTCGCGACCCATCGCCATCCACGATACCTCCTCCGAATCCTCAACTCCTACGACGAGATCTACGCGCTCCTCTCCCTCGTCGTCGAACGCTACTACCTCCGCACCTTCGGCGGCTCCTTCACAGAGAACTTCTACTCGCTCAAACGCGAACGAGTCCTCCTCACCAAGAATGGCGAGATTCCTCGCGCCCAACTCGGCGCCCCAGGCCCCGTCCGCGAAGCCCTCAAGCTCCGCACCTCCGACGTCTGGAAGAACCTCCTCGTCCTCGTCGGAATCCCCTACCTAAAGCGCAAGCTCGACGAAGGCTACGACATCCACGCCGCACCACAAGCATCCCTAATCATGAGCGGCGGCCCCAGATACAACCCAGGCGACGACCTCCCTCCAAACCCAACAATCCGCCAACGTCTCCTCCACTACTACAAGTGGTTCCTCCGCAACATCTACCCCTCCGTCAACGCCGCTTACTACTTCTCCATCATCGCCTTCAACCTCGCCTACCTCTTCGACAACACTAAATACTCCTCCCCCTTCCTCTGGCTCATCGGCACCCGCATCCGCCGTCTCAGCTCCGCAGACCACCGCGCCATCGCCTCCATCCTCGACCCTAAACCCACTCCCGGATCTGGTCCCGGCGGCGCAGGCGCCCGCACCCGCCCCGGCTCCGGCCTCCTGGGCCTCCTCAGCCCGCAGAACCTCTACCCCCAACTCCTCACCTCCCTCCGCTACTTCCTCCCGGCGTCAATCTTTGCCCTCAAGTTCCTCGAATGGTGGCACGCGAGTGACTTCTCGCGGCAACTCGCACGCAAAGCAACCGAGGTCCTGGACCTCCCTGCCCCCGTCGCAGCAGGAATGACGCCTCCATCGGAGAAGCGTAAAGCAGCCGCCGCTGCCGCAGAGAAACAACAACAGCAACAGCAGCAACCATCATCCCCAACCCTCAAATCAGCACTCAAATCAACAACCCCGCCAGCACGCACACGCATCCAACCCCCCATCTCCGCAACCTCATACCTACCCATCTTCACCGTGCCACTTCCCCCGCCAGACTCGGATGTCGCGTCCGCGTGCCCGATCTGTTTGAATGCGCTTACGAATCCTACGGCGTGTCAGACGGGGTATGTTTACTGCTATGTGTGTATCTTCCACTGGTTGAATGGGGAGCATCAGCGACAGTTGGATTTCATGAATGGGGAGGGTGCGGGCGCGGCGTGGGCGGATGATGATTTGGAGGGGGGTGAGGAGGGGAATAAGGGTGGGGATGGTGATGAGGAGGAAATGAAGAAGTCGAGGAGTAGACGTGGGAAGTGGGAGAGTGGGAAGGGGAGGTGTCCGGTTACGGGGAGGAGAGTGCTTGGGGGGACGGAGGGGTTGAGGAGGGTGTTGGTGTAGATTTAGTTTATAGAAGGGTGTGGGGTTTTATATTTGTATGAATGGGTTGCATGGTTTGTATGGAGCGTATATATACATACTATAGTGCTTAGTTTGCATTGTGTGGAATGAAGGTTACTAAGTTCAACATGTTCATATACACTTAAATCTTGATACTGTTATTTGATAGCCCATAGATGAACAGGCCGGGTATATTATAGCACACTGCACTATGCACACGCTATGCTAATCAAAGTGATGGAGTAGCAAGCATCTAAGAAATGACATACGGCTCCGCTCCATCTCCGAATAGAACCTCTGGTTGTTCAGCCGCGACTTTGAGTATAGTTTGGGAAAAGACAGAGTTCGCCCACGCGAACCACGGTCTCGTGTATGATTTGATGTTGTTGACATCGATGGACTCGTGGACTAAGCCGAGAAGACTGGAGTTGCGGACTAGATTAAGGGAGTCGGTGATCTCCGTGACGTTGTCGGTAGTCAATGCCTGCACGAGCAGGGACATAGGCCAGGCGTTTTCGAGACCAACTAATGCATCTGTGTTAGCTGTCCCGATTTCAAAGTTCTAGGGTTCGGGCATTGCTTACTGTGAGGTCCACCGATGCCGTGAAAGTCCGATCCAGTGAGGTAGTATGGATTACCATTAGGGTCGAGGATCATCTTGCGGGTGTTTTGGTAGACTTGATCGCCCTTATCGACGAAGCCTAAGTAGGGCAGGGCTAGGAGGGATGGAATGTTCGCGTCGTCCATGAAGATGCGCGAGCCGTATCCGTCTACTTCGAAAGCGTAGACATCGCCGTACGTTGGGTGGTTGAAAATGCCGTGTTGACGGACGGCTTGCTCGAGGTTCTCTCCGCGGGTTTGGAGATTGGATGCGAGGGTCGAGTCGCCGCCAGCTGCGCGGATCAGATCCGCGGTCTTCTTCAATTGCACGGACATCATGGCATTGGCTGGGATGAAGTAGCCCAGGATAGTGGCGTCATCGCTGGGACGGAATGCGCTGCGGATGAGTCCGGTGCCTCCGCTGAGCGGGTTCCCGATCCCGGCCAGATTGAGGGTTTCCGTGCCGAGGGTTGTCTGGCGCTGGAAGGTGTACTGGTTCTGGACATACTGATGGTTACTGTTGAAGGTTGGCTGGGACTGGGCGTCGGTGGTGTTTAGGAGTGTGTCCAGGGCGAGATACCACCGGCTGGTGAGGAATTCGGTGGATCCGGTGTTTTCGTAGAACTCGTTTCCCAGAGCGAGGAAGTTGGCCAAGGAGTCGAGCTCGTATTTACATTCGTAGACAACAGAGGGCTCATACGCTGGATGGACGGTGTCTTGCTGGCCGTTGCTTGTTGCTTGAATCCCACTGGGTGGAGGAGGCTGGAACGCGTTGCAGTAGGGCGATTGAATGACGAACTCAGCCTGCGTGTGTATGGCCCCGAGGATGAGACTGTAGAGAGCCGGGTCCTTCTTTGCCAGTGTTTGATAGCCTGTCAATTGATTTGTCGAGTCGCGCAGCCACTCTGCGTTGATGTCTCCAGTCACGACAAAAGTCTGAGCTCCTTGCCATTGCGAACTGTCTCGTCTCATCTTCCGAGAGGAGGAAGTACTAGCGGACGTGCTATTGACATGCCAGCGAATGGTTGTATCCAGTGTGTTGGGGAAGGCATTGCGAAACAGCTGAGCCATGTCTTTGTCTACCATGCGCGAGGTCACATCGTCGATGACCTGCTCTACTGCGTTTGAGACAAAGGTCCGACATTCTGCTGCGGGTCTTTGGTAGGGCAGATTCAGAGGACCACCGCTGTATGGGGCACTGAGTTGAAGAAGAGTATGAGCAGGCTGTCACAAACGTTGTTTCAAGTGGATAATCCCTTACTGTCCAGTAGAAGCATAAGAGGTGTAGTCTGGACAAGCCCGACGTAGAATGGAAGGCTCATCGCGAGCTGCAGCTCCCCTTGCACCCAAGCCGGCGGCGAGGGTTACGGCCAGCGACAACGAGCGCATCTTGACGACTGGATAGCGGTTGTCGCTGATGGTTTGTTTGTACTATGAGGCCGGAAGGTTGAACCAGTGTGCCATTGACCCTTGAAAAAGAATTAGGGGGAACAATGGCATGTTTTGAAGTGGGCGGGTTGGGGGATGACAGGGGAAGGCAGGGGAATGCGGGGAAGAAGATCGCAAACAGCCGATTTCCTCGCTGATCCCCCGGATTCCCGGCAGTATTATTTCCCATCCCATCATACCAACTCACTCTTGCCCTGCAGGATGCCTTTGAACCCTCCGGAATGCACATACTTCATGGCAGTTAATCAACTCACTGCAGGTCAGATTTGCATCCATTGCTCTCTGCGTTATACATCTACTAGTCTTGTCATGTCTAGTAATAATTCTCCGCTCGATCAAGTGCCTTGATCAGCCGATGGCTCAAGAGTCTTTCCGATAGTCGCCTGACACCATTTATATTAAATGTTGGCATTAGCTTGTCGATCACATCCCAGGACGGTATTCGCTTAAGCATAACTTGAACGCTATCCTACTGCGCTTCGAAGCATTGACTTTAGTCCAGAATTGGTACAATAGAGTAAATGATGGATTGGATAATGGCTATCATCTTTCAGTGCCTATCAGAGCCAGCCGCATTCATGACAATCAAAACTATGAAAAAAGATTGTCCATTTCGAATGGGAGCACACTCAAGAACGCTGCAAATACGTCACAAATATTTGTATAGTCAAAGCTCTACCTAATAGTACATGAATTGGGCGTATTACGTGGGTTGAAATGCTCGGCGTGTCAAACAAAAACAATGAAGCTATATAGCATAGATGCAGCGCTGTATGCTTGAACCGTGTAGGCATTGGGATAAGGAGAAATGGCAGACCAGATATTGATGACATGTAATAAACAGTCCACGGCATCGTACCAAAGAAGGGTATACTGGGTGTGAGCCTAGTCTGGGTTGACGCGGAGATGCCAGGGCTGGACCATTCATTGCGCTGCTTAATTTCAATGACTTCCTGGGTAACTGAAGTGCACTTGTCAACCAGCGTATATCGGTCACAACCCCTGGACATGGTATATGAGCACAAGAAGCAGAGAACAGCCTCGGAAATGACGCGTTTTGAAAACATCCGGTTATCCACGAGCTGTTCACTTCTTCGAGAAGAAGGACATGATGCTACCCTGTCCCGGTTTCGCTGCTGGTTTGCCCTTGGGCGCACTCACAGCGGGCTTCTTCTTGGGAGGCGGTGCTGGCTCGTCCTCTGAGAATGACTCCCAGCTTGGTTCCTCAACAGTCACTACGCAAGAAATAAGTCAGTGATGGCCTTACTCAAGTAACATTTGATAATCTCACCAAGATAGCCCTCATCGTCCTTGACTGTCTTCTTCTTCATGACTTGGCGTCTGCCCCTGCGACGACCGCCCTTCACCGTAACTTCTTCCTTGAGTTCAGCCTGTTTCGGTGGCGGCTCGTCGATAGGTTTAGACTCTTCCGGTGACGGTGCAGCATCGGGCATTTCTTCGTCTTCGTCTTCGTCTAATACCAGTCAGAAGAGTTACCGACAATAAGGAGGCAACGTACCATCATCTTCCATCATCTTTCTGAGCCTCTCTTCACGCTCTTTCCGCGACTCACGTGTACCGGCGGATGCGGACTTCCCTGAGTCTCGGAAGAGCTCCTCGGGCTCCTCATCCCCATCTGATGCGTCGTCTAGAACCACTGCTACATATCAGTATGTGTACAACGTCAAGAAAGACAGTAAGTACTCACCATCTTCAGCAGCACTGGGCTCGGCCTACATGATTGTCAGTCACTCAATACAAAGGAATTCAGGTAAAGTGGTGGGACTGACCGATTCGGCAGCCGAAGTAGCCGGCGTCTCTGATTCTTCCTTCTTCTGCTTCGGTTTGGCTTTTGCAAAAGAGCTAAATATACTGCCCTTTTGCTTTGGAGGAGCTGTCTTCTCAGTTGGCTTAGACGCTGGAGGTTCCTCGCGTTTCGCCGTTGTCTCCGTCTTCGGGGCCTTGTCTTCAGGTTCTTTCTTGGGTTGTGTTATTTCTTCTTCCTTAACAGGACGCTTAGCTGGAATAGTCGCCTTAGGAAGAGCCGGAGCCTGAGCGGGAGCTGGTACGGGAGGGCGGCCGCCGGTTCTTCTCTGCAGCACAAATCGCATTAGTATCAGAGGAACATGGAAATGCAAGCGCATGTCTTACCCGGACATTGTTGCCCTGGATCATGCCCCAGGTCTTGCCGTATTCTAAGGGATCCTCCTGAGCATGCTTGGCGATCATCTCTCCCGCAACATCTGTCAAGACGTTGAGATCCTGAAGCACTGTTGGCTGAAGGCTGTAGACGTATATCGAGGAGGTTGACTGGAAAGTCGCCTTGGCATCTGCGCACTCAATTATTAGACCCCACCCTTTGCGCAACGCAATGGAAGCAATTCCACGTACCCTCCAAGTCTTCCTCTCGTACAAGCACAACCGAGGACGTGGCGATCTCATCCCTAGCGACATCCTGGTTTGGCATCGAACTGCTGATGTACGGGCTGCTCTGGGGAATGCCATCGAAGCTGTCCTGAAGGCCATTCGTTGTGGAAGGGGTCTCGGGCGCTTTCTGAATCCCCGTGATAATGTAAGTCGCATTGACGCTGTTTTGCTTCTTGTTGTTTTCGTTGCGGTGGAAATCAAAGAGCATCCTTTCCGACAACAATCAGAATAATTCATATGCATAACTTCGTGTTATTCGTATAAGACATACTGCTTGGCCAAAGTACTATGAACCCGAAGGGCTCGACCTAAGGACCGGTAGGTGACCTGTAGCATGCGCCGAAGCTATTAGTAGATATCCAGCTTGCAGCACATTAGACATGACTCACCGTGCGTCGCTCATTGAGAACATTCTCAGCAAGATACCTCTTATAATCAGCAACAGCCATGATGACAACCGTCCCTTAATCGTGCGTGAAAAACGGCGTCGTTCAAAGCAACATGCGATGCGGAGTAGAACATTGAACGACGCGTTCTGGAAGCACTTTACGCGTATCAGTCAGCGGGTCTTGGCATCGCAGCCAGTCTCCGACGCCATCACAATAACTACTCTTGACGATCGCCAGTTGCCATTCACGGTCTATTACAGCCCCAGAAACTCTTCACACCCTGCCTTCGCTCACTAGACCTACCTGTCTATCCGATGATACCTCGATAGTCGCCGCAGCCTGCACCCACCCACCCTATGGACCAAACCTTCGACCTCCCCGACTCGACCGATTGGCTCACAACGCCACTGTCACTCGTCGCGCCTCTAGAGTCCGCCCTCCGCTGCCAGGTTTGCAAGGACTTCTTCGATAACCCGGTGATTACTTCGTGCAGTCATACATTCTGCTCACTTTGTATTCGGCGGTGTTTGAGCACGGAAGGCAAATGCCCCGCGTGTCGCAGCTCTGATCAGGAATTGAAGTTGCGGCGAAACTGGGCTGTTCAGGAACTGGTCGAGGCGTTCCAGAATGCCAGACCTAGTGTTATAGATTTGGCGAGGAAGGCTGCTGCGCGGGGAAGTGCGACTGAAGAGGCAGAGTCAGAGGAGCCAGCACCTAAAAAGAGAAAGGTCGAGGCGGTAGATGGACCTGCTGCGGAGGGCGTGAGGACTCGATCGCAAACTCGGGGAGTGGGCTCTCAGGAGGATCCTGTTGCGATTGAGGTCATTGAGGATAGTAATGATGAGGAATATGTTCCAGGTGTGTATACTCATCGGCAAAGTTGCGTCGCATGCTAATTGCCACTGAAGAGGACGGACTAGTCGCGTGCCCGATCTGCAGCCGGAGGATGAAGAACGAGGCGGTATTTCGACATTTGGATACATGCACTGGAGAGCCGGCGCCACCGAAACAGTTGAACTTTGGGTAAGATATGTCTTCTGGAGCGTGTCTACATGTTTGCCTCTGACTTGGAATTATAGCTCGTTACAACCAGTGGCGCAGAGATCAAAAGACGCGCTGAATAAAACACCAGAACGACTGCCCATTATAAACTATTCTTTATTGAAAGATAATGTGCTCCGAAAGAAGTTAAAAGATTTGGGTATACCGAACACGGGCCCGAGGCCCCTTCTGCAACGACGTCACACAGAGTGGATGAATCTATGGAATGCCAACTGCGACTCCAAAACGCCAAAGTCCAAGAGGGAATTGTTGCGAGAACTGGATATCTGGGAACGTACACAAGGCGGCCAAGCGCAATTATCAGGTGATGTCACAGATACCGTCATGCGCAAAGACTTCGATGCGGCGGCCTGGTCAACGAGCCATGATGATGACTTCAAGCGACTCATTGCGAATGCGCGAAAGAAGAGCGAAGCGCAGGTGCGCGCCACGATACCACAAGAGAATGTAGGCACAAATCAGGCAACCGACCAACTTGCCAGCCAGACAACGTATCAGCCTTCGAGTGCACCTGTTGTTGAGCACACAGAAGCCATACATACGGCGGAAGATGCCCACCCCCCGGAGAGGTTGCCTGTAGAAGACAAAACCGTCATTGTTCCTGAGGTACAGGCGCAGACGCTCCAGGGCTCAGTCGATAGCCAGATGACCAATGCGCAAAATTAGTTGCACTCGGTGTATATGCCTAGAATATGCGCATTATGCAGGTCCCAGGCCCTGGAGGATTGTTCATCGTCTTGCGCTAAGCAGTGGTGTTGGGACCTTCCTCGACCGACATCCGAGACAGGCGGTCCTCCAATTCCGATTCCATAGCTCGCTCCGCTGCTGTTCTGCGAGCGGCTTCCTGAGCGCCCTGCTGGAGACTGTCGAGTTCGGCGAGCTTTTTGCGAGTCTCCTCTGCCTCCTTCTCTTCCATCTCCTCCCGCTCCTTGTTCTCCAGTTCCTGCAGCTCGTCGTCGATCTCAGTCTCATCAATCTGTGGACCAGCCTCGTTCATGATGTTTCCGACCTCGTCCACCTTGGACATCTCTTCACGCAACTCTTCTACCACATCCTCGACCCTCTCCGCACCACCGATCTGAGCATGCAAGCCTCGAAGTGCTCCGGTGCTTGCCTCCATGACCTTCACGAATTGCACCTGATCCGTCGCCTGCTCGATTTTGGAATATACCTCCTCAAGCTGCATCAGGGTATCCAGTCTCTGTTTCAGATTATGCTCCGCGAGCTTCTTAGAGCGCACAGCCGAGAGCGCAGAAACGCGGTTCTTGTTTTGCAGAGCCATTTTGGCAGTCGCATTAAGCTCAGTGATTTTATTCTCCAGGTTTTCCACCTGCTTGGCCATAGTCGCCATGAGCGTTTTGATAGAGGCGACGGCGGTATCTTGCTCTGTGATATCTTTTGGAGCGTCACTGGTTCTGAATTTGATGGTCTGCAACATAATTAGCATCCTACATGGTATAGATAAAACACTGAGACATAGGAACAAAGACACATACCTTGCCATCGTACGCAATAGCACCGCTATCACGGGACATATACAGTAACAGCACGTCCATATCCGCGTCCGACAGGCGACTCCCTTCATCCAAAACACCCGCGAACTCGTTCACGAAGCTTTCCTTAGAATAGACCAAGTCCGTTTTTGACGGACTATTCGCCGTGGCGTGCTTGACTACACGGTCCGCAGCCTCCTATAAGCACACCTCATTAGTCCTACCCATTCCAACAACCGCGAACCGAACCCAATCCAACGCAACCTACCTTCAAGTTCTCCACCAAAACCAATTCCTGAGGCTGTAACCTTGGCGTCGCCTCCTCACCTCCAATCACAACGCCCTTCAACTGCTTCATTCCCCAGCTCATGACAGTCCATGGACTCAACACAGACGTATCAATCCCCCACTGCGGCTTGCGCAAACTCGCCGGATTAGTCCGATAAAGGTGCAGAGGCACCATGGTTCGATTCCTTGTCGCTTCGTCCTGCATCACACAGAGACATGATTAGTCACTGCACACCCCTTTTTCCTCAAATACTTGTAAATGGTTGTAACATACAAAGACCGCACCCAGTGCGACAGGCCGTCCACATTCTGGGATCTCCAGATCACGTAGCAAGGTTTCATCAGCTCTAAGTATCAAGTGGTTCGCCTTGCCCTTCGAGGCGGGCCCATGTGGAGCGATGTAGCCGTGCTTTGCGGCGGAGGTTAAGGCATGTTCCCAGGCTGCGATGTTGGTGGTGTATCCCTCGGGGTTGGTCTTGCGGTGGATGGGGAAGTCGGAGTAGAGGGAGGGGAGGCGGTTTCTGGAACAAACAGGAGATAATGTGTCAGTAAAAGTGGCTAAAGAGGAGGGCAAAGCGGGGGAAGAACGGACTTTCTGAAGGAATCCTGCGAGAGGATGTATTGAAGGAGGGTCGTCATTGTGGTTGTTATGGTGAGTGGCAGATGAGTATGTAAAGTGAGACAGTGAGAAATGAGATGTAATATCTAAATGTGGTATATATTATGTATTAGCAGTAAAAAAGAGTACACCCCGTCGGTGTAGGCTGGATAGCCCCCGTGCGTGCGTGATGCTACTGAGGTAGTATCGGGATGTCTATCTGATGTCAATAAATGGGCCACTTCGTCCTTAGCGTTGGTTGTCGGGGAGGTCATCTTATCGATAAGAGTTGGTCACGTGCGGTGGTTCTGCTGCAGCGGGCGATTATTTTCTGCCACCGCCCAATTTTCAACAGATTTCGGAACCTTTTTTTGGGAACTGTATGTTCTTAGATCCGCTTAAATCCGAGGTTTTCTGAGCGAGGTTCGCTAGGTTCTGCCGGGGTAAGCGGTCTGAAAGGCGGTAAGGATCTGAGATGTTAAGACTACAGAGGTAGTGATGAATCCAATTTAGCATAAACACGTAGAGAAAAATTAATTGACACTTGTCTATGATATTGTATAAACCTATGCGCCCGTCGCACCATAATTGCGTCCCTAAGCTCGTTCGAAGTCGTCATTGGCTGCATTGTCATCATCTCTCGTGCCTTGCGCCGGACCAAGACCGCCCGAATCCAGCGGATTCGAGATCAAAGATTTGCGATTCATGCGCCGGTCCAGCTTCTCGCTGGTTTCTTCCGTCCCCAGTGCTTCGGCAGTGGCTGCCTCGTCCCTTGTGTCTAGCCCTCGGGCTTCTAAGTACTCGACCTTGACGGCGTGTCTCAGGTTATCAACGAACGTTTGCATCTCGGGCATTGGAAATCCCCCATCGCCATCCAATACATCTGCATATAGTCGCTCCGCCTCCTCGAGAGCAGCCGATGCTAGTGACGGTTTCCCCAGACGAAGCCACATATCGGCGGCAAATACACTCCACATTCCAGCCTTCCGACGTCGAGAGCCCCATTTCATTCCGCTCACCGGTGACCTCGCCGCATAGCATGCCGACACACGCTCGCTGAAAAGGCCCTGGCCGATGGATCCCACAAGCCCAAGGTCCATGGCCCGCATGGCCCATCGAGCGGCGCTTTCCACTGCCGAACCCCCACGAGACTTCAACAATTCCATGGCTAAAGTGAGGCAACGAAGTGCATTAGGTGTGTCTGAGCACCGTGTAAGATAGGAATAACATGCCGTGTCGAACATCTGATCGATTCCGTCGAGCTTCACCTTAGTCCCCATTGCGGCCGGATTGAGAAGCATGCTTACGGCGCACATCTCGTAGGCACCCGCATGGTACTTCCAAGCCTTGTCATTCGCATAGTCCGACCGAAGAAGCTCATACGTGGATGCTGATAACTTCCAGTCGCGGAGCATGAACGCGAAGTCGGCCATTTTACGCAGAAGGGCTTCAGGCGTGTCTGGTCTATAGTAACCGTGAGCGACATCGTAGTTTCCGCTAGCTCCCCCCGATGTGAGACTGGAACGAGAGCCAGTTCCGAACCCCGCCCATCTCCGTGACATGGACATGAATCGGCCACTGATACCACGCCTACGGGAGGCCACCTGGTCATTCCAAACAGCGACTCGGTTTTCCATGAATGGTATGACGGACTGTGCAACTAGCTCTCGAATAAAGGCCTTGATTGCCATAATATCCGAGTCGAAAAGGTAAAGACCATTATTATCCAGGTCAACCAAGGGCTCTGTTGATCGTCAGTAATTGTGATCGGTATTGTAGATGCAGGGGTCTAGTCATACCAGCTCCACCCGAAAGTCGCTCCGGAGGCGAGAGCCATTCGCATTCAGGAACTTGAACACTGTCATCGTCGGTAACCACGCACTGATTGCTGCGCAGCCTCAACAAGTGACAATGTAACCCGAAATGACGCTTCATTTGGTCGTACAGCTTGGTTGATTCGGCAATATCATCCCGATCCTCGTCATGCACGAGAACGTAGTATCGGAGGTATTCAGAGTGACACCAATCTGGCAACCTCCTAGGCCCATTGCTCGTATCCGCATACAGTTGTCTGAGGGTTTCAAGTGGGGCAGTATTGCGTGAGCTAATAGCAATAACGCTGGCCACTGGATGTCGAAATGTTTCATGTGGCGTGGCCGAGGATATCGATAGAAGGTGCCGAAGAAATACTTTGTATAAAGGGGATGTTGTAGGAAAATTCAAGAAATCTCTGGGGCGCATTGATCCGCCCAGCGGATCATCTGTCGTGCCCAATTGCTTCTCCAAGACCTCTTCCACCTGTGCCAGGGAGGGGTTTCGCCCTGAGCTCGAATTGGTAGGGGGCGGGCTGTTGCTGGCCAAGTTCACGAAGCGCACCCCGTAGTCTTCCCAGCCACGACTCGACCCCACACTGTCCCTTATGACCAACTTTCCGGGCACATTCTCGCCGAAAGGGCGAACCAACTCCCAGAAACCACCAGCGAAGCCTTTCTGTCGTACCAACTCATCGGTGTCTGCTGATGCATATACTCCAACCACCGGGGAGAACGAGCGTATGATTAGAGAACGAATTTCCTCTGCGCCATCGAAACGACCTTCTACCGGGGATCCCAGGGATGATCGGGCTAATTGTGGAGTCGACGATCGGAAAGAAGGAGCACGAGGCGATGCCGACCTAATCGGAAGTTCTGCGGTCGTGGCCGTCAGGGGCGGGGTCGGAGAGCGGATCCTCGAGTCTACCAGGTCTGCATCAAGGGTCGATGACGAGTCGCGGCGCTGATTCGGATATCTCGACTTGGATGCGACACGTGGAACGCCGGGCGAGAACGACGGCGGAGGCTTGACCGGAGCCGCATCTCCGGGCGATGTCATGGACTCCGAGTTGCGTGGGATGCGCTGTTAACAAGAGTAGAATTGACCCTAGAGCCCATGGACCGGGTGGGGAGTGATCCCACAGGAGAGTAATAGAGGAAAGGAGTGATGTGGTGTGGTGAGATTCGGAGGGAATGGTCAGGAGAAAGGCAATGGCGGGAGGAATCCGGCAATGTTGTAGGGATGCGTTTGAAGCCAAGTCACCGCGGGCGAATCCCAGAGCGCAAGTCGGGCGAGCAGTTCCGTTGGGGCTAATGCGTCCCTCACGGCAGCTAATGTCGGGGGTCAGGACGGTGGCGAGGTACTCTTTTGACCACTGCTTTTCAGAATATATAAATTCCGAGGTGATCCAGGAAAGCAGACTGGCTTACCAGTGGATTGTTATCGAACGGAGAGCTGCGACAAGCTTCATTGTTAGTCTAATGGATTGAGTTGTTGTTGACGGCTCGGAAGGCGGTGATGATCCTCCACTTGATCTGCCGGGCAATTAATTGATTGTTCAGGCGCTGCTGTTGATCCCCTCTACTCTCCCTGCGATGCGCTCTGCTTGTAATCGGGAACACAAGGCTGACCATCTCATGACTCAATAGAGTACATTCACTCGTCAGTCCATTTGACTCATCCTGGGATGGCTGCTACCCATGCTCAGAACATCCCTCTTCTCCTTGCCTTCCAAGCGCCGCCTACTCCGCCTGACCGTTCCTCTCTCTCCGCCAACTGATGCTTCCGCCGCAATTGGATTTCTTTTTCTTCCCAGAATCTCCCCGTTGATACCCCGTGCTTGTATAAATATCCTCCGGTCTACATCCGTACCGCACAGCTCTTCCATGAGCCGTCGGAGATCCTCCAGCCTCTCCCCTCAGCGAACAAACAAAAGACGGCGCATACCTGAAGCTGCCCCGCATCCGGGCGCTGCAGGAGATACCATGACTCAATCCGCGAATACTGTTCCCACCATTGAACTTACCGCTCTCGAATCGACATTAAAATCGCTCTTACTGGATGTCGCGGAATATATACATGAAAAGAATGTTGCAGAAGGACGCCGGGACACAGAGCCTACGGTTCTGCGATTTACCGGAGGATGGGTGCGGGACAAGCTCTTAGGGGTGGGCAGCAACGATGTGGACGTCGGTATCAACAATATGACAGGGTATCAGTTTGGTTTGCTTCTCAAGGAGTATATGGATAGACCAGAAAACCTGGAGAAGTACCGACAGAAGCAGCCCAATGGAGAGTTGAAACATGCGATTGCTAGCCTACATAAAATCGAGGCGAACCCGGAGAAGTCCAAACACCTGGAGACAGTGACAACAAGAATATTCGGCTTGGATATTGATCTCGTAAATTTACGAAAGGAGACCTACTCGGAAGACAGCCGAAACCCGCAGATGGAATTTGGCACAGCCCAGGAAGACGCGATGCGCCGCGATGCGACGATCAATGCGCTTTTCTATAATCTGAACGAGTCCAAGGTTGAGGATTTGACTGAAAGAGGTCTGGAGGACATGCAGAAGAGGATTATTCGTACCCCGATGGAACCCTATCAAACCTTTCAGGACGACCCATTGCGTGTGCTGCGCTTGATTCGCTTTGCTAGCCGACTGGGTTACAATATCGAAGAGGAGACTCAGGAGGCAATGCGAAATGAACTCATCGGCGAGGCTCTCAAGCTGAAGATCAGCAGAGAACGGGTGGGCAAGGAGCTAGAAAAGATGCTGCAAGGTTTGTAATGTCCAAGTGAGCATTGATGGTTGCTCACAGTTTCCAGGTCCTGATCCCCGCGGTGCACTGCAATTCATTGACCACCTTGGACTATACCCGACTATTTTTGCCAACCACCAGGATGATGCGCAAGCAGATACCTCCTCATGGGCACTTGCATACAATGCGCTGGGGAGGATCCTGAAACCCCATGATGACGACCCCATGATTACCAAAAATGTCCGTGATTTCCTCGTACGCGACAAACTTGAATCCTACTACGCGTGGATGATTGTAGCATTTGCTCCATGGTCAAGTGTGCCAACCCGCGTTGCGAGGGGACCCAAGGCGAAACCTCTCCCGGCCCGGACCGCGGAAGTAGCTCGAGACAGTTTGCGAGCAGATAACAAGACAATTGCCGTCATTGGCGATGCGGCACATAATTGGCAGGCCATTACCGACATCAAGAACGCTGTCCTCGAGGGACGCATGGATGGAACTGCAGCAGAGGTGCGGCAGCAGGTCGGACTGCACATTCGCTCATGGAAGAAGGACTGGAGGCTCTGTATACTTCTTTCCATACTCCAAGAGATTATGCGTGGCGGCGAGTTTACCAGCGGTAAGGATTTCTCCATGCCCATTGTCTTTATAAGAAACTGATGCTTACGTGATGGCAGTTCTGGAATCGTACGACCGCTTCCTCTCCTACATCAAAGAGCAAGACCTACAGGATGTGTTTGAACTGAAGCCACTCGCCAACGGCGGAGAGATTGTGAAGGCTCTTGGTTGCAAGACTGGTCCTTGGATGTCGAAAGCCTTGGACATGTCGATCAAATGGCAGCTGTTGCACCCGGAGGTTACCGAGAAGGAAAAGGTGCTAGAAGAGCTGTCCCGTAGAAAGGAAGAGCTAGGCATCTCAACATAGTAACAGAAATATCATGGCTGCTCTATGGGTACGCACACTGTTGATCACTCCTCTCAACAATACTTGGCTTTGTGGGAGGATCCAAGGGAAATCCTACTTCGTCCTTGATTTCATTTGGCGCCTCTAGCAACGATAGAAGCAAAGCTCTCGGCCCACGTTTCCTCGGTCTGGTATCTAAAGCAGGTCTGTGTCATATAGTATGACGATCGTGGATTACTGCGAAATGGGCACATTCATTGCGCCGAATCGCACGGCAAGGCCTCACCCAATTTGAGTAAGGGTGATCGCTCAGGCAGGGAAGGGATCCTCCATTATCCATAGACCACATCAGTGTCCACTAGTTAGCTAATGTAAGGAAGTATTAGCATGGATCACATGGATGTCTGGAGACGGTACTCAGCAATACAAATCCAACAAATACCCTATGCCTTACAATCCATCTTTCTCCCTAGCTGCATGGCAGAGTGGATATGAATACCTAGAATGTTTCGAGTGGCAAGCTAGAAATCCAGACATCTCGTGAGTTGTTTCTGGGTGGTTTATATCCCACATGCTTGTGCATCCACATCCTCAAGTCCGGCCACCCGACATCGTCAGCAAGTATTATTGATTTCGAATGACAATGTTTCATGAAGACTGGTGTCTAATCCCTGTCTGATGTATTTTGGATTGAAGAGTCGCACGAAAAGTCCCTTGCGTAGGGCTCGGAAATCTCCATGGGGTGAAGGGGATGGGATGTATTGCTTCCATGTAGCAACCACCACAGCCGTCCTTCAGGGTTGGCATTTTCCTGACATCTGAACTAGGGAACTAAGGACATGTTCCCAGACAGACGAGTTGCATTAGTTCATGTGTTGAATCAAGCAGTACATGCCGGATCTATCGACTGCTGCCTTTCGTTCTTCCACTGTCCATGGCACAGCCTATACACACCTGATAATACTTCAAACACCTCAATCGTGCAGTATGGGGTAATACAGCATGTGTAGTCAAGGCCAATCTGCATCTACAATAGCTCACATGAACCAACCTTTAGGAAATGGTGGCTGGCTGATGATGATAATTCCCTCAGCTCAATCGAGCCCACATATGACCTGTGCAATAGGGATGATGACTGTGTCCACAGTTTGATCATGCAATGAAGGCTACAAATACATATCTCATCCCATATCTTTTGAACATCGAAGCCTCCCATGCTCAACTCATTTATACACACGATCATTGCAATATTGAGCACAAGCAGGCAGATATGCGTTACCTCGGTCTTCTGTTCTATGTGGCCAGTTCGTTGGTGGGCGGCGTGTATTCCTCTGAGGATCCAAACCCCAGCAGAGCCACTCAATTTTGAATGTCCGCTCAATCCTTCACAGTGTAAGAAGAATGTGAGTACTCAATACCCCCAAAGTACGATATCGCGTGGAAATGTATACTGAAGTATGCCATAGTGCATAGAGACCGTCCACGCTAAGACTTGGACCTGTGATGGCAGACATTTTTTCTACATTACTCTGACAGGTTGACAGTTCACTGATCATCTCATTACATGTCTAGTGTTTGCCACTGTATTGGCTCAGCAACGGCGCCTCCCGAAGCATTGTTCACCTGAGGGATCCCACTTGATAGCCCTATTACAAACAAAGCTACCTCAGATCAGCCATGTGCAGCGTCATGTGTCTATTTATATTGATAGAGCGATGCAATGAGAGTTCCAATGTGTTAGGTCAACGCTGATTTTGCTGAAATAGCGGGTGACATCCTGCTCTCAGTTGCTTGTGTTTGGCATGTTAATCCATGATATACATGTTCACTAGATGTCTTAGTATGGTCGGAGAAAATAAGATAGTCATTGGACGATAGAACGTGCAATTATCTACCTCGTCTTGGTCCAGTATGTGTCGACACATGTACCAAAGACTCTTAACTGGATCAGGTAGACTTGTTAAAACCCAGAGATATATACTACCTTTAATGAGTAATCATTTTTGTTCTTTCTTCCTTTTTTTCTTTGACATATGCATGGTACCATAAAAAATGAATATAACTTGGATAGTAACGGTAAAAATTACAGATAGAGGAGGAAAAGAATTAAAGAAACCGCTCATATAGTATTAAGTTGCAGCTAAACGATGTCTGGTTGGGTAATGTAAGGACCGTTTCTCGGCTCCCGTTTCTTACCGCTCGAGAAATTCGATTGCCGACGGCGATGGATCCCCGAGTCACCTGTGGCCCGAAGCTACCTTTCTATGGACAACCGATTGTCCGTTCAACAAACACATTTCTGTAGATAGCGAAGTACATAGACGTGTCTATGGAAGAGTTTCAAACGGCGGCGCGTGAGTGCCTAGGTCGCGGTGATGCGCATATCCCAGACTCGCGGCTGGATAATGTCGTCGTTCCTAGAGAATTGGACCGTTTATGGGACACCATCTCAGCCCACGCGGACAAAGATAATGCAACTGTATGATAAGCCAATTTGTTTTCGCACTGAGGCAGCAATGCTAACTGAGCACTGCAGGCATCTGAGAACTTGTATCTCGCTCGGGAGTTCCTGAGACTGCGGAACTCCAATGAATTATCAGAACCTGATGCCGCCGCAGCAAATCACATCTATGCCTGGGCGAGTAGGCATGCTCTTCCATCTGCAGTGTATGCGGAATCCATGGAAGAGCCCAGTGGTGGGTTGATAGATTTCCCCTCTCACATTCTCAAATATGCTGACGTAGCCCAGAAGAGAAGAACGCTCTTATGCATGAAGATAAGCTGCGATCATCACTCTCAATATCCGTGATCGCAGCCTTGGACTCTCTATATCCAGTGTATAAAGCAGCAGACGTGCCAAACATCATCCTCGCACTGGCAAGTTTCACATCCGAAGCAGACCCGTGGACAACAGCCGAGTCACACACGGCTTCCATTGCCATTCTTGAAAGGTTTCGCACATCACCCCCGACACCAGAGGCATCCTTCTGGGCTGTCCTTGAAACCATCCTCAAGGATAGAATCCGACCTCTCTTTACGAGGACCAGGAACCCCGCCATCACAGCAGCAGGTCGCAAGGACATGCACCCTATCCCTCTTCCCAGATTTGATACCAGCATCCTTGACCCTGAGTCGAAACCATGGCGATCATCAGACGTCTACGCGACGACCGTCTTTGCCTGGATCCTAAGGCAATATCAGGTAAATCCATCTTCAACTGACCATATTACTTGTCACTAACAGCGTCCAGGCACCAGACATCAGCCGTCTAGAATCCCACTTCCCCCTCCTCGTCCCACCAATTCTCGCCCTGATTGACGATGAGACCAACCCCAACAAAGCTGACGGCTGCACTCTTCTCACCCATCTCCTGCAACCCATCCAGCAAGCCAAATCCGATATTTTGAAACGTACCAACCTATCCTCTGTCTTCATCGATGCCATCAAACCATGTCTCCTCTCCTTACCCACCATAACACCTGAACCCGACTCCATTCGTCTCCTAAGCACAGCCTATCCAACCCTCTTCTTACTCCTCAGAACCAGCTACTTACCCAAGGATAAGCAAACCTACACCACCGAGCTAACAAAAGTCCTTCGCGAGAACCTCATCCCTTCTTTCCACCACATCAGCACCCTGACGCCCTCCAGCGGGACACAATCTACGCTGTCCTCGTTCCCCCACCCGAAATTGTCTACTCTTCTATTAAACAAGATACACGATAGTCTCTTCGATCTCGCAGTTCACACAACAAAGTACCTACAAGAAATCATCCCACTCATCTACAGTACGCTGTCTAATCCCTTCGGGACGGCGTATCCACCTCTCCTATTGGCAGGAGTGGCTGTTACCAGAGCTGTGATTTTGAATGCACACCCGAGGATTTGGCGCTGGAGAGGGGAGATACAGGGAGCCGTGGCGGCATGTTGGCTTACCGTGGCTGATGAGGAGGCTGCGGAGCGAGGGAAAGAGGGTAAAAAGGAAGAGTTGATAAAACTGAAGATGCAGCTAAAGGGCGTGGTCTATTTGCTGAGGATGGTTTTGGAGAATCCAGATGAGGAGATCGCCAAGGATGACGAGGTGATTGAAGCGAAGGAGGGATTTGCACAGGAGGTGGAGGAGCTAGTTGGTGCCGATGAGGCATTGAGGGAGTTGCTGCTTGGGGAAGTAGATGGGAAGGATGGAATATATTTTGATTGATACCAGCGGGGACTTCTAACCAATTGATATAGCACCAAATTGATTTTCTCCACATCTAAAGCTAATGCGTAGTCTCATAGTCAACACCGTGTTGAAGGGATAGATGCAATCACACATACAATCAAACCAGCCCCTGCTGAATACCCCCAGGATAAGTTCTGTTATCATCTCGGACTCGAATGCGAGTGTTATCCTTCATATTACAATCCATAGTCGACTTTACCCAGCACAGCTGAATATTCTCTCAGCATAAGACCACTATCCCATTCACTGCAGTCCCACTCACTACCACCAGCCAAGCAAGCCCTACAACAGCTCCAATGCTACTAGCAAGTAACACACTCCATACCATGATCAAGCCTCTTACATATCTTCCACCTCAAGACCCTCCTCCTCTTACCAACTCATCTCCAACTCAACTTCCCCTTTCATCAACATCTTACCATCCTCTACTCCCAAATCCAAACTACAATCCCAATGCAAGAACCACCACAACCAGCCCCAATCATGTTCCGAATCTTCAACTACGCCCAACCTCAACCCCAACCCCAACCCCATCCCTCAACCTCACCACCATCTCACCACCGCACCCCCAACCCAATCCCCTCCGTCCACGTCGAAATCCCCCCCTCAGAGCGTACGCCTCCCCCCATCCCCCATCCCACCAATCCCCACCAACTAACTAGAAAGTCCCAGTCCTCCCCGGCCTAACCCACAACGACCTCCCCCACCTCGGCACCCGCCCCAGCTCCTCAATGCTCGAATACCACCAACTGCCCATCCTCCGCCACCTCGAATGGCGCACCGACGAGACCACCAACGAGCCGCTCCGCCGACCACTGAAGGACGTTGTGTCTCTAACGGCAGCATTCGCACAAACACGCGGATGTGAGCCACCAGAGCCGTGTCTCCATTGCAGAGAGGGTAAAGGCGTGTGGAAGACGTGCGTGGTGGGGTTCGATACTAGGGAGGGGATGAGTGCGCATGGTGCTTGTGCGGCGTGTCGGTTTAGTAGGAGGGGGTGTAGTTTTAGTAAGTACTTATCTTTCTGGGGGGTAAAGTTGGAAGGGGGAGGGGGAGGGGGAGGGTGTGGGCTGACTGTAGTAGATGTGCAGGTTGAGGAACCTGAGCCTGAGACGCCGGTTAGAATTAAGGATGAAGTCGGGAGTGAAGCTGGGCTCACAACTCCACCGCCGTCTGCGTCAAGGGGATATTCAACTACTGCTGTTGCTTCTGGTCGTGGTGGAGGTAGGGGTAGGGGAAGAGGGCGCAGATTCGTTCGTTCGAGACCGTATAATCTCAGACCGAGAGTTACTACTCCAACACCTACCGGAAGTGAGATGGGGTTTACCAGTCGTGATGGAGAGGGGGACTCGGGTCCAATGATCAAGTCGGAGAGAAATGATATGCTCACCTCTTCGCCTGATACTTCTCGCCTCGATGGAAGTATTCTTCCTTTCCCGTTGGGTCCGGAGACGATTGATGATCTGCCGTTTTTGAGACGCGCTCTTACGGAGATGGAGATGCATTTGGGGACGTTGAGAAGGAGGGTGAGGCAGTTGGAGGAGAGGGAGAGGATGAGGGATGATGGTATTAATCCGTGGGAGTTGGTGTGATTGATTATATGGGGAGGGCTGGGATGTTGTTGAATGGGTTTGTGCTCGGGATGGTGGTAAGTGAGGTATGGTGCAGGGATTGATAGGGACGGAGTTTGGCGTTGATGTACACTGCTGTGCGTTATATTCATAGCGGAGAATGACTTGCATGTCGGATATGGGGTGATAGTCTGATCATGTGTGGAAGTTAGCGTTCGATGGAGTTGGAGGGCGTTTAAGCGCAAATGCATACGTGATGGACAATGGGACTAGCACCAAGCACCAGGAGTGTAAATGCAGTGTCTTAGGAAATAAAATGCGAAACATCTTCTCTGATCTAATGCGGCCGTTCAATTCTATCATAACTATATACATAATTCCATTTAAGAGCCCCGAGACGAAGTATACACCTTTTGAGGATACAGAAAGCCCCCAGGACCACTATCTACATGATTCTCCATTCTCGGTCTCAATCCCTCCGATGACGAAGGCAGCATATCAAAGCCCTGAGTACTCAATGACTCTTGAGTATTGACCTTCTTGACAACATCCACCAGCCGTCCTAGTATCGCATACTCAAGCTTCAGCTTGATGCTATAAGCGACAGGCTTGAACATGACCTGCAAGGCATAGTAGCCCGCGTACTGGATACCGACGACGGCTATATCAAGTATCAAGACCAGAATATTAATCACAATCAGCTGCGCCAGGATACGACGATGTCGGTCTTCAGGACGAAGTCGTAGCAGCTTCGCAGCTTCCCAGACATACAGACCGGAGAGGAGGCCTTCTTGGAGACAGAAGCCGACGAGCTGGATGCGCTCCATGATGTTGTATCCGTGGTTGAAGAGTCTCCAGTGTGTGGAGACAGTTCCGTATAGGAGGACTGTTATGGGGATTTGGAGGAGGATGTCATCCAGAATGATGAGACGGAGTAGATAGCGGAGGATTGTGGGATCCTGGAGGACGAGATGGAGACGGGACCAGAGGACGAGTGAGTGGCCGGTTATCATACCGCACCAGCCGATCATGATAAGAGTGACGGAGCCGTAGGGCGAGATTTGGGGTCGGGAGAAGAGGAGAATATATCCTACGCACTGCGGGAAGATGCTTAAGGAGGCAATGAGGAGGGACCAGAAGTAGACGCTGCCTCGGCGTTTGAAGGTCGAGAGACAGAGGATGATGAGTTCGATGGCATTGTAGCAGGCGATGGCGGCAAAGGCCGTGAAGATGTGGACTTGATGGGAGTCTCGGTATATGTCGGGGAGAAGGCGCCCTGAAGGGGTGTCGCGTTTGAGGAGCATGGGTGAGGGGGACACATGGTTGACAAAGATGGCATGGTGTAGTGAGGGGGAGGGAGGATAGTGGGAGATTTATTGAACGTCGACCAGGGTCGCCACCCTCAGGGACCGAGGAGAAGGGGATCTGCGAGTGGATGCAAAGGACAATGGGGCCAACAAGGGCCGCTCAGGCCCCCGATTTACTCCTCATGGGTAGGATGGCGCAAGTGGGAACAAATGCAGGGAGGGTGCGGATGCGGAGAGAGACTAGAGGGGGATCGCTGGATGAAGCACGATTAAGGGTATGAACGGCAGAAGATCGCCTCACCGGCATCAGGGGGTCCCTGAAAGCAAGGGCGTTATTAGCTCATGGATACGAGGTCTACGCGTGGCCGAGCATCTGACGGAGAAGTTAGCCGATCGACTATCGAAGTTTACTGACAGCGACAAACCGGGGGAACACGCGGGAGGTCGATCACTTGCGGACAATAAACTAGCCCACTATAAGGTGGATCTTGGTTCAATAGTAGATCCATATCTTCAGAAGCGGCCGGCCTGTCCTACATGATGTATTTCTTCAACAATGTTCTGGAAGCCTGTGCATTGACCACTTGGGCTGCTCGCCCCCAGGAGGCGAGATCAATTTTGTCATATAAGTTGTAATTTGAGTTCATGGTAGATGATACTTCCACCGGTGACTGTGAAGATTCTCATTCTGTCACTGCGGAATCTAAACCATCTTTGGGAGTTCTGATTTATCATCTCAAGCCCCTATTCCGTAGCCCCGTGACATAGGTGCTCAATAGTTTCGCGAGGTGATGGGTATTATGGGATGACTCCATTGTCCACACAAACAGACTGAAGTGGAACCTTAGATATCAAAAGGCCATATGGATCTCAGTGTCTCTTCATCCTTCACAGGCTCATCTGGATCGTCGATTTCAGGATTAGTCAATACGGCCTGCAACATTCCATCAAACATCTCATGATGCGCTGTCTGCGCCGCCTCCCAGTCACCCGTTGGTACCCAGCCATCAGTGGCTGTGTTGAGCAAGCCTGCCAGATCATAACGCAGATTATGCGCTGCTTCAAAAAGTCTATGCTTCTTCTGATGATCTGCCACTTCATGCGGTGGAGGGACTGCGTAAGGACATGGTCCTGCAAAGCCTAGCTTTTCCCAGTTTTGAGATGTGTCAATCAGGTCGTGGTGTAGTGCCGCAGCTCCATCCTTCCACGTCCTGTAGCTGTAGCGAAATGGTCGGAATAGATTTTGGTCCATCAATCTCGGCTTTGAGAGCGTGGGTATAAGAAATTGGGTGCAGACATCAAATGCTCTGGTGCAGACCTCATTCTCCGTTGCAAAGTCGGGAATCTCATCCGCATACCAAAACGCCGGCTCAATGCTAGCGGCCTGCCAGTCAATGATAGCCGTTATCTCAGAAGGATCATCCTCTGAGACGAATATGTTCCTCTTGTGAAGGTCTGGGTGAAACAATACTGGTGTCGCACAGTCCTTTATCCGGGAATCCTGAGACATGCATCTCATCAGGTCTCGCGTCTGAGCTAGAAGCATCTTGTGTGTTTCGACTGAGCCATGATACATCGGTCGTCGTTTCGTTTCCGAGTCCACAGCCGGAAGCCTCAATAGACCAGCATCAATAAGGCCATCGTAGTATTCATAAAGGTCATTCCCTAGTCGTTATTGGTTAGCCAGTACTGAAGCCGTGGGGTTGATTTTGATAACCCACAGGGCCCCCGGTTGGGTTTTGTATCTTGTGAAGCTTGGCCTCTTCCAACGTCACAGTTCCAGTATCTGGTTCCACAATGTGGTCCAATACAGAATTCTCCGTCAAGCACACGCTTGTTGTCGGGGCTTACGGGACTGTGTATAGAATACAGACTCCCAAAGCACGGAAACTGTAGGTCAACCACTTCTTTAAGCTTCCGGTAGATTGCGTCTATACACTTGATACGTTTTTTACCGTCCATTTCATGCCACGTCTTGTGCAACTGAACACCAGTTGCATGCTCCATGATGATGTATTCGCTGCCAATGGGATTATCGATGCTCGTGGCATCGTTGCTCCAGCCGAGTATCTTGGGTATAGGAACGGTAGTATTGGCTTGCACTGAAGAGCGGAGTGCACCATAAGCCAGTGAAGCGAAAGAATGATGAGAGGAACTTACGATATTCGATCGTTGCGATCTCAGAACTGGTAGTCAGCCGTGCCGGACCAGCCAGCGAAAACGGAAGTCTTGCAACCACTCGTTTGTCGTTGTCCAGTTCGAAAATGAAGACCCGGTTGAAACCACCTTCCATTTTTTGACATCTCGTGATGGTACGTGCACCTGGCGATAGAGTAAGGACTTTGCGACAGAGGGCATCAAAGTCGAATTGAATGTAGCGAGAGGCTCGCTCCTCATCGTCATTGCGAAGCCAGCGCCCACTAGTGTAATGATGTGGATCGAGATCTAGGTGTACACCATCGCGATCATCGCGACCACGATCTGTTGGTGTCAAGTGATCGTGAGAAATCGGTGTATGATACATCCGCAAATCTCCTTGGGCTTTCCTCGTAGCCGTTGAATGCGAATAGAATGCCTTGTCCGCCACGCGGAACGTGTGTCTTCTAACGAGCCCTGTTGTTGTCGAAAGGAAAAAAGGGGGTAGTCGGCGCGTAGCATGACCCGATCTTAACAATTGCTGTATCATCTTGCTAATTGTACAAGTTGGAATGAGAAGCAGAGGGGAAGGGAAAAAGGAACACATTTATCCTCTGAAGCCTATAGTGGTTGCAGCATAAGGGCGGATAGAGGCGTATGTCTGGTTTTTGTTGGCTCCCTAGCAATAGACAGTGGACTATGGTGACATAAAATATATGTCTCTTTTGACAATGAGTATGAGATATCATACCCCTTGAACCTTGTCACCTTCTAGCCGCAGGGGTCATAGTCCACATCACTATAGTACCGGGAAATATGCGTATGCAAAGGAACCGAGGAGTAGGAGTGAGTGACAGCAATCCAACCGTCCCGAACTCCCGGGATGACAGTCCCCGCTCGATGGGAGCCTTGTTCGAGCGCCCGGCAGGCAAGGATGCTTGTTTTGCTCCTTATCGGTGTCCCACCGACAGCATTATGCACCCTGATAGGCACACTTCTCCGATCTGACTTAATGTGGTAGCCTGCCTTGGAGACACGTCAGTCTCGACTCCATCTTTCGTAGCCACCTTGCGTCCCCCCTGGGGCTGTCCCTCACTTCTTGGCTATCATCAAGACGAAACCCGACCAGTAATTCTACTATCGGTCCTTATACCTCGGTCTACTGCATCATGGCATCCATGAACCAAGTTATTACTGGATATGCCGCTCGTCGAGCGAAACTAGAAGCCTGTCAAAATCCCTACGCCAAGGGCATCGCTTGGGTTGAAGGACAACTAGTTCCCCTCAGGGAGGCCCGCATCCCCCTAATCGATCAAGGCTTTCTGCGCAGTGATTTGACTTACGATGTCATCGCCGTTTGGGACGGCCGGTTCTTCCGCCTAGATGACCACCTCTCCCGACTCAGTTTGGCCTGCGCCAAATCGCGTCTCAAGTTGCCTGTATCCCGCGATGAAGTGAAGGAAACACTGGTTAGGATGGTCGCTCAAAGCGGTATTCGGGACGCTTATGTGGCTCTGATTGTGACGCGGGGACTGCAGAGCGTTCGCGGTGTCAAGCCGGAGGATTTAGTAAACAACCTATACATGTTTGTGCAACCCTATGTCTGGGTCATGGATCCAGAGGTCCAACGGGTCGGTGGAAGTGCTGTTATTACGCGAACTGTACGTCGGGTGCCCCCAGGCGCTATCGACCCTACCGTGAAGAACTTACAATGGGGTGACTTAACTCGAGGTATGCTCGAGGCTGCGGATCGAGGTTCAATGTACCCGTTCTTGACGGACGGAGATGGCCATCTCACGGAGGGATCCGGTTATAATATTGTTCTGATCAAGGACGGTGCAATTTATACGCCTGATCGCGGTGTGCTACATGGTGTCACCAGGATGAGTGTCATTGATGTTGCACGAGCGTGTGGGATCAAAATTTACCTCGAGGCTGTGCCAGTCGAGTTGGTATATCGGTGCGATGAGATTTTCATGTGCACGACAGCGGGTGGAATCATGCCCATCACTGAGTTGAATAGCAAGCCTGTGAATGGGGGACAGATTGGTCCGATCACGAAGAAGCTCTGGGACAAATATTGGGCTATGCATTATGACCCGACCTACAGCTTCGCGATCAGATATGATGATGAAAAATCAAAGGCCAAGCTGTGATTATAGGGACGTGACAATGGCCGAGATTCAGATATTGCATACCCGTAGCGAGGTTGGCCATCTGGCGCCCTTCTATATGGTCTGGTAAGTCCCCGTCAAACGTTGGTTTCCGTGTGTCTACCGTAGATAGTATATCCACTCCTGGGGTGATATAGCCTCTCTCGATGACCAAACATTATCCTGACCGAGTATCTGGAAAGGTTTCCCGAGAGGCGATGACTGATGGAGACGACCAAGCCGGCTGTAGATCAGCACCTTTACTTGTCTCTGGGCTAGATATAGTGACTGTATGCAGAATCTATTTCGATACTATGTGATCAGCCTATAATATTCATGATAATTGTCATCCTTCAACAGGGAGGACCTCATCTAAGTAGATCGACCAAGGACCCTTGAACAGCCGAGTGGACAAGATTGAATACGACGGCATCACTCTGCCGGCACCCAACCATCATGACTCCAAAGCCATTGACTAGGTGTACTTGCTATGGCGACTCATGTGGGAACAAGATGACTGAAAAAAGTCGGAGCACTTTCACATGGAAGGTAATGACGATAAGCAATCAAGTCCAAAGGCTTCTTGAGTTGTCCAGACTGAACCTGGTTTGGAAAGGGTTGGAGAAAAGAAATTGGTAGTTACTGGGGTAGATGACGAGGCTTGAAAGAGCTCAGAGCTCAGGAGATTTCTTTGTTTGTCGACAACAGGGTGTTTAGCCAGCTGCTCAGTCGGTTGCGATCATGCCATCCCCGGATTAGTGCTATGTTCCTTGCCAGGTCCTCCCTTCCTCCCCCCTCCCAATTCTTCCCTGGGGACTTGGTTTCGTGAAGCAATAACAAGAGGAAAAGCGAAAAGTAGGTAGTTTATGTGTCATAGCGATGGCTAGACAGACATGACTGTCGGCACGAATCTTAATTCCTGCCGTCTTCACCATTCCAGCATGAGGGACAACCGCAGTATGGAAATATCGTGATACGATTTCGAGTCTGGTATACAACTCTGACTACGTCAGAATATAAAGATCACGAATTCGCTGCTGGCTGTCTTTTCCATTTCTGAATACTGCGCGCGTCATATTCCAGATGGCGGAGTTGGAGAGAGTATAGTAGAAAAGGAGGAAGTGTAAACAGACGGCGAGAGCAGGTGACTTACAATTATCTCGTCCTCGTCTCTTTCCCGCTCTGTCAACCCACCTGCCCCTCGACTCCTTTCCCGATCATATCATCCTATGCATGCATTAGACATTATTTCGATTCCTTTTCTGAAGACCTTCAGCCTTCAGCGACAGGGATGAGAAAAGTCCGAAATTGCTGGCTATTCCGGCCGAAGGAAACCACGAATCATCATCGGGAAAAGACTATAAGCGAGATGTTATAGTGCGCTCTTTTCTCTCCCTGCCAATATCCCGTGGAAGGGAAAGGGAAATGCTGGACGGTCTGTCATAAGCAAGAAAAACGTTTCCCATGACGATCGATTGCGTGAAGAGTTCAAGAATCTCTGCAAGGAGAGACATCACTAGTTACAGTGTGTTAGTTGTCTGGTTCATTTCATACCCTTGCTGTCTTGGTGATTATCTGGTCCGCCTTTTTCTTTGCTTCTTTTTTTTTGTTCCATCTCTTCGTGGTGCCTTTTTTCTTTTTCTCTTCGCGCAAGACATACATAAGCGCGGCACTAGGACTAGTCTGCGTGGCCAAAGGCGCTGGATCGCTTGCTGACAAGGTTTCTGTCGCTTCTTAGTCTTGCCTCTGCGAAGCTCTACGCCGTTTGTTGATGAACCGGCTTAGACGCATCAGATGGAAATATTATAGAGTCGTCCAGCAGGGATACTGGGCAACTCTCCTACCCCATAGTATTGCATTTTCGACTGGCCATGCAGCTGCTGTCCATCCCCAGCCCCGATCGCACCAACCGGAAAGCGAAGCATCACCACCGCTTTTCGAGCCTGTCGCACGACGCTAAAACCGCCGATCCCTGCAAGATCCCCCAACTGCTTGAGAGGGGGTTGTCTTTCCTCGCCCCTTTAGGTCCCCCCCCAATGGCTCCCGCCTCAACGATCCTGCATTTGCTTTAGCCATATCACACAAGCCTAGGCAGCCAGGACACGTCTGGAGCCTTCTGTCCGGTACATCGCTGTGTACCGAAATACCGAGGAGCGTGGCGAGAGACTTTGGTTGCTCAATTGATCACTCGCGCGCGGTACGGAGTAGATTATTTTCTTTCTGTTTTGGATGGGGTGATAGGTCACAAGGATATTCTGGTGCAACGTCCGTTATCGCATCATCATCCGTTTGGTCTGGTTGTTGTTGCGACCTCCACTATAGCCCCCCTGCACCAATAGTGGAGAGCGGGAACATAAGGACCAGGAAAGAGCCAGGAGGACCAAACCCCGGCGGGCGTTCAGCTGAGTGAGAGGTACGGAGGAACGGAGTGCGCCTCTGCCTTATCCGCGCGATCACAAATAAAAGGCGGACAGCCGACAGGACCCTAGCATGAAATCTGACAGGCCGGCATGAAATTAGCGTTCAAGGAGCCACGGTCTAGGATCATTCGGAACCAAGACAGGTCGGAATTAAGGTGCACAAGAGTCGCCCGCGAAAGCGATGGTCTCTGAACATCGTCATCCTCCTGGTGTAAGCCACCACTCAAGTGTGTCTCTATGATCCTTACTAGCCGGAGCTACGAGTCAAATCCAGAGACCCCCCAGTTTTAATGAGTGTCACAATAGACTTTGTTCGCCCACCAACAATCTTTCCTGTTCCTGTTCGCATAAGTATCTCTCTCTGCCTGACAGCAACACGATCAGTGTTCCAGGGCCAAGCGACGATTTCCCTTCCCCGCCCTGTCAGACCAAACCATTCAGTAGCCCGCTATTTTCTGAACGACGCCGAGCAGGACGCGAGTAAACGAGATGTCTTCTGGGGATGGCGCCAGAAACAATCCACCTGAGGCTTCGGGAGCTGCCAAAGCGGGCTCTCGAAAGAAGATCCGACCCACATACTCGTGCTTAAACTGCCACAAACGCAAAGTCAAGGTATGGTTGTCTTTGAAATCAATACCCATTGTTCGCGGCGCGTGCTTTGGGGGCTAGGAGCCGTCTTAAATGCCGAGCAGGTCTCACCATCGTGGTGTCGTGCCCTCCTGACTAACGCGCGACTTGACAGTGCGACCGAGTAAAGCCGTGCGGTGCCTGCTGCCTCCGCGGTACACCGTCCGAGTGCGAATACGGCACCAGCAAGCGGGACCGCCATTACATCCAGCAGTCGGCTTTAATCGAGAACCTTCTTCGCTCCTGTGAGAATCTGAAACAGCAGCTTGCCGAAGCTCGCCAACTCGCCAACCTTCCCGCCATCAAGGATGAAGACGGATCGCTACCGAGCAGCCAGGCGCTCTACTCCATCAAGGAGTCGGACAACTCGGTTGACGATGGGGACGACTCATTGGACGAACTAGACCTTTCTTCCAAGGCCGCAGACAATAAGTCTTTGGCCTCACCCAACGCAGTAGTGCTGGAGGAGCAACGTACACGTAAAGAAAGTACGTGGTTATCATACCCTCCCCGACCTTTGCATATCCCTTTCGCTCACCAGGGTCCAGGTCGTTCCTCCTCTCCACCGTTGTTGAAAGAGAAAGTCATCCTTACTGATCCCAATCTAGCTAACGCATTAATTGAATTTTATGTTGAACGCTTGGTCACTGATTTCAGTCCCACCCAAGTCAGCGGCACCATTGCGTTACGTGAAGCTCGGTCCTTGCGAGTCTTTTCGCCGATTCTGTGCAGTGCGTTTGAAGCGGCATCTCTCACATTCGCCGGCCGGCGCGATGGAAACCGCTCAGTCGAGGTAGCTGGACACTCGCGTTACCTCCGAGTCTTGCGCTCCCTTCAACATGCTTTGTATGACCCTCAGCAAGGCAAGTCGACCGAGGTCCTTGTCGTCGTTCTCCTAGCTACTATCATAGAAGTGAGTCCTGCGTGTTGCTTGCGCAATCATTCGCTAATGTCGGAATAGGCCTTCAAGCAAACATCAAAAGACTCACTTCTCAAGCATCAGCTGGGTGGTTTGGAACTTTTACGGACTCGAACACCATATCGACATCGACATGGCATTGAGCGCTCTTTGTATGTTGACCTTCGGATGTATTGGGTAAGATAAACCTTCATCATTATTTCGAGAAACGACTCTGACAAACTGGCCAGGTCACGGCAGCCTTGGTACATCGGAAGCCTACTTTCCTTGCGGAAAAAGATTGGTTGACAGTTCCATGGCCTGGGGACGGACCGGCCAAGGACATCCTCCAACGCCTGCTGGATGTTGCAGTGCATATCCCCGGATATCTGGCCCAAGTTGATGAGTTCTCGGCGCTACTAAAAGGGGGGAACAAGCCTCCATCAGAGCTAGTCAACATGCAGAGTGCCATTTGGGAACGGGCCACCGAACTTCAAGGTCTTCTCCAAGTATGGAAGAACATGTATGCCGATACATACCCGTCAGGCGGGCTATGGGAGGAAAGTCCAAGCGAAGCAGACCCAACCGACGACTTCCCTAAATTCAGGTGTCGCAACCCCAGCACAATGCAAATAATAGTGGGACAAAACATCATGTACCCGGACCTGCTTCTAGCGACATCAATGACCTTCTACTGGGCCTTGGGCCTGATCATCTCCACCACCGACCCAGGACTAGTCAGCGTCCTCGGACTCCAAGAACGATATCAGTACGCGTGCAACATCTGCCGCAGCATGAAATACTACACCCAAAACATTCCAGGCTGTCTGATCTCACGAGTTATGTTCATCCTCCGCACAGCCTTTGACAACTTCGCAGACGGCATGGTTGAGAAGGAATCGATGGCGGAAATGTTCACCTATATCGGTCGGAAATTCGAGCTCCCTGTGTTTTCCAACAAATGCACATCCTCTTCGGTGAAGGGTGAAGGAACACCATGATTTATTTGTTGATACTTTCCCATACATCCACCTCTCCCTTCATTTCTCCCCTGATCCTATCCTTTTGAGCAGATATTCCCATTTCTGATATTGCGAGAAGGCTTTACGATTGTTATGACCATTGCTACGTGTGATTACATGATCAACACTTCATTCATTCTCATATATAGGCGTTATGGCTGGATACAAGAGCTGGATATTAAGTTATTTGCGAGCGTGTCTTTCAAAGCAAGCAGTCGCCTAGATACTATTCAATGTTACTTATTTACTAGCACTGAGAAAAAAGAGGTATTCTAGTATCCAAATCACTATACAAAGTTGTCTCATCCGTTTCCTATGATGCAATGACAGTATATATTCTTCCTTTCTTTTCCCTTTCCTTTCTATCTTATTTTACATTGTTCGATTCTATCTATTTTTTTTTTTTTTTTTTTTTTTTCTTTTCCTGTTTAATCTTTCACTCCTTTTCAATTACGCCCTAGTACTAGTACTTCATGTCAGTCAATATATAACTACAACCCCGCACAGCGATACTACTAACGACAACAACAACAACTTGATTGAATTGATGAATTGAGTCTAGTAATCTGAATCAAAACACCAATGCCACGAAATGAGTGATAAAGAATAGGGTATTAAAATAAAATAAATAAATAAATAAAAAATAGGAAAGTTATTAAATAAAGCAAAAAAAAAAAAAAAAATCTCCAATTCAAACCAATGCAAAATTACTTCATCGTACAGAGCGTCTCAAGAGACATCATCAATCATCATCATCATTAAGATACTATTTTCACATAACGTCATACTAATTTACTAGTTCTTCTAGTACGCTTATACTTTTTGAATACATTCATGTAGTCCGTTTCACCGGTCCCCAAAGCAGTCCATCCTCTCCTCCAATAATCGCAAAGAAACCTCTCATCATACACCTGGGCTCTGTAAGATGGTAGGGTCTAAAAAACGGAGAAGACCTGTCCACCATGCAGCAGAAGGATGTAGAACGAAGAAGGCCAACAGACAGCGCAGCCCAGCCCACATTATTGTCCTGTCTATGTGGGCCAGCTTACATAGGGAAAGAGAGGGGTCTGAGCGGACTATAGTCATCATTCGATAAGGCAAACGAAACAGATCACATGTCGGGGGGAAGGGGCGCGGTGTGGTCTGGGTCTGGAATTGCATTTTTTTCTCTCGCTCACATGACGGTGCATGTAGCACGGATCTTGGCTCTTCTTGAGACTTTTGTGGGAGGGGGTGGTGTGATTGGTTGATTTCAAGCCCAGTCAGGCCCAGAGAAAAGGAAGCCCTGTTGGCAATTTGTTTTCTCTTCGAGCTGAAGAGTGTGCGTGTGAGTGTGCATGGACACAGCGTCAGCCAACGAGCACCTTTCTCAAGGTTACGCAGAGCATCAGCACGCAAGACTCAGTGACTGGAATCAGGGAGAGAGGGAGGAGGGTGGGTTTATCGATTGCTGGGCTGCACACTAAAGGGGCATCGCGTCCCCTCTGGGAGATTGTTTTGCTTGGAGCTGGGGCAATGATTGGCGCAACGTCCGTGAATTTCTCCGGCGCCGCTGCGACCGGCGCAATGGTCGGGTGGACGAATCGGGCGGCCCGGTCGGTGGTGGCCCGCAATCTAGTGGCTGGGTGCAGTGCAGATGCTGCGGTGCTCCGCAGGTGCGTAGTCGACTGTGTTCTGTGTCATTCGGCTCATACTGCTGTGGAGGATAGACGGGTAACCGTCGAGATAGAGATGAATGCATTCCGTGCGAAGAGATAGTCTCCGGTGTCCTGCGTCATCTGGTGGTTGCTATTGCTGTTGGGCTCAGGCTTGCGCGCGGTGGGTGGTGCTCGGATGGTGAATCCACCTTCGGGGTCCACGGGGAGCCAGTTGGCTGTGAAACGGGTACTTCCATCCGGCATTTCCAGCGGGGTAAGCCCGTTTTCCTCCAAGTCCAGGGTGAAGCTAATTTCCCTGGACTGGCTTTTGCTATTTCCTTCTGCGTTGCTGATAGTGGGCAGTGGGTCGCCAAACGAAGGTTGAACCAGTCCATCGTCGAGCGCGTGATGCAGTGAGACTGAGTCGGGGAAGCCAATATCGGGTAGTCCATAGAATTGGACCGGTTCGCCTTGATTGTATTCCCGGTCCCATTCCCCCTCGCTGCCACTGTATGACTGTTGGCTCATTCCCGGTGAGCTGCAGGGGTCATCGAGAAGGGGCGACTGGACGAAGTGCAATCGCGAGCTAGGGCTGTCCTGTGATGCTCGCGGAGAAGGTGTACTTGCAGGAATATTCATGTAGAGCGCGCGTTCAGTAGCTAGTTGGGATGCCGAGCGGAGCAAATCGTCTAGAGAAAAATCGGAGTTGGTGGGCTTGGTATCGGGGGCGGTGTTGAACGAGGATTCTCCGAATCTAGTGCAGCAGCCATTGTCAGCTGGAAGGTCCTGGAATCCTTTGATCATGCCATGATCATGCCGCACACTGGAGGACATACATTGAAGATATTTTGTCCGCCAATTGAGGCACATTCAGAGAATTAGCAACACCCATCGGTTGCGAGGGATGGTACAGCCCCGAGCCCGTTTCGCCTGTCGCTAAGTCGAATTCTGAGCAAAGCTCCGGGCTCAGTAATTGTGAAGATGACAGATCAAATCCGTTGAGACTCAGATGGCTTCCGTATAACTCCTCATCCGTGAAGTTAGACTCCAGGCCGAGCATCTGAGTCTCGGACGGGCCCATGGAAGTCCATTTCTCGAATTCTTGAGGATGGCTCGTATGCAGCATTGTGGCGAGGTCTTGCGTGGTGATTCAGCTAGTCGAGCGATGGAGATTGTAATGTTATACTGATTTGCATAGATCGTAGAAAGCACTACAGCATAACATTCAATGATGAGGAGTGCTGCCTCTGGAGACTTTGCACGGTTGATTGAACTATGGCATGCGCAACGAAGGCCTCGTCGAGAAGCCGCGCACGACGGCGATTGTTGCTTATAAGACATACTCCGCAGGTCAATGCAGCAGAGGGGCGTGCTAAATGAATCTTGAAATTGGGTTCGTCATCGTCACTGTTGCTTGAGGAAGTGGGCGACCAAGGCCGCAATGGGGTCGGTAAAATACAAACTGGAGCAATCGGACATTGGTGGAGCTTGGATACATTAGAACACTCAAGGGGAAGCTCAATGATTTGACGGACCAGGAACCATCTGATCTTCACGGGGCCATGTGGTGTCGCTGAACCTTGCATACCCCATATTCTGGACTGGCAATTAACCGAGCACCCTCCCCGGCCTGCCGAACTACGGGAATTAAAGGCTGTCAAAGCTGAGCGCCTGTTGGTTCGATTCCCAATGCAATGATTTTTCTCCCCGCAACGGCTTCGGTTTTTTTGGAATTTAACCGAGAGGCCCAGGTTCGGACCGAGTGAGCACGGCCCGTTCGTTAAATCTGGGGTAAGAGGAAGGGGCCGCCAACAACCCTGGTCCTTGCAGCAAGTGCAGAATCATGCGATGCTCGACATTAGCGACCGGGTTTATACCTGAAGCGATGTTTGCTATGTTAAGAGAAAGGGGCATGACGTTCGGGAAGTAGTGTCCAGAAAAAGAAAAACCGCTTAATAGTTTAAAACCAACGAGCCAGAACAAACAAACCACAAGACACCAAAAGCAGCATAAATGCTCGTATATGTACAGGGTAACATCGAAGTGCAGTATCCAAGAAAGATGGATAATAAATACTACGAGGTACTTCGGAATAATAGAAACAGCCGCTGTGATCAATGACCAATGCCGGGGTAAGGTCCGGCAGATGCAGGCACGGGGCAGTTAGCCAAAGAGGCGATCTGGAGCGAGCCCATTTCAGGCAAGGTAATCAACCGAGAGGGAGGGGATACCGTGCCTGCATATTCCAGTCTCTGCGACTGGCCTAGAACCGAGCATGCCCTGGCGGGAGATGATTTAAGCTCTCTCCAGCCGATGGCCTGCGGATGCGGAGCCGATGCAACCGTGCGCTGAAATGGGCATCGGCGCTGTGAGAAACTCTAATTCTAAAGAGCCAACCCAGTGCCCTTCCGGGTCCACCGGTAGAGTGCTAAGACGGCCTTGCGACGATGCCGGATCTCGCTGTGATTGACAGGGCGCCCACGCGCCTGCGCAACGGCGCTCCGCATGACCTGTCGGAAATTTCGTTGGTATTCAGTGTTCAACGTCACCACACAGGACTCGGTCGCTCGGATCATCACCTCGCACGCATTTAAAATACCCTCCCCGGCTTCTTTCTGCAGCCGCTCCACAATCAGCAAGAGAAGAAAGCTGCCTTGAAGTAATTGAATGCCGAAGAAATACGGCATAAAACTGATGTCGGGATCGTAACGTAGGATATGGTCCACCGAGTCTGCCGCATCAAGGGCGTGGGAGATGGTCGAGGCGAACGCGGGCGATGAAGTCCAGAAGTCCTTATCTTCGATCAACGACACAGGATCCCATTTCCCGACAAGAAGAATATGTAGCACATGCACGAGGTAAGATGCATACGAAATGACCGTCTGAGTATGCCATGAATAAGCCTGGGCAAGTGAGGGTTCGACTGGTTGTTGATCGGGTTTAGGGGGAAAGGCACTGGATAAGGGCGCATCTGGATCCGACGCAGTGGCAGCAAACGTTGTG
This sequence comes from Aspergillus costaricaensis CBS 115574, assembly GCF_003184835.1. NCBI lineage: Eukaryota > Fungi > Ascomycota > Eurotiomycetes > Eurotiales > Aspergillaceae > Aspergillus > Aspergillus costaricensis. The sequence continues at coordinate 444,295 of NW_020291817.1, forward strand.
AGACTAGCCTTGTAGAGCTCAAGCTGGCGCAGCACTTCACCGACGTGCGCATCCCAGGCGTCCTTTCCATTCAAGCGTGCTCCAAGCATCGGATGGTTACGAGCTTGGTTCAAGTCGATTAGTTCGCCAGTAATGGTCATGAGAGGCAGGAAGAAGCCGAAGATAGAGTGGTCATGGCAAATAAAATTGGGGAAAACACGGCGTTTGTTCTTCTCGCCTGACAGCGGGCACTGTGGTCCATCCGGTTTGGGACTATTGCTGTGGATGTTCCCAGACTGCCATGACCCTTCGTCCAGCGGCAATAAAAGATCCTCGCTTTCAGCGTCGAGTAGAGCAAGGGGGCGATTGTAGCAGAGAGCGAGGTGACGGTCCATGATGTAGAGAAGCCACCATGTCCGACGACGCTCTTCACGGTGCTCTTCGGTAATAGCGCCACGCAATTCGTGGCCACGGTCGCATACGCAATTCAAGCTTGGCCGAGCAGGGTTTGAATAATCGAAAAAGGGGCCCGTGTCAACGCCACTCCATCCCGCAAGTGAATAATCAAATGATGGGCTCGAGCCCTCTGGGTGATTCTCCTCACTAGGCATCACCTCGATCTCCTGATTGAGCTTCAGTTCCCGTGCCAGAGTAAAGGCGGCATGCCACCTAAGATTGGTTAGCTTCCTTGCTCGCTTTGGGTTACTTGAATAAAACGAACCATCGCATGCTGGCGGCCTTTTGTTCGCTTGAAGAGATGATGGATGCCACGTGGATGTATGTGATGACATCGTCCAATGATCCTGCAGGGCCGACCAGCCCCCGATCATCACCGCCGGCTTCAAATGGGTGGTGCACCGTTGTAGGGGGACAGTCCTGACCGACCGCAGCATGAAGTGGGTCGCTCGCCGCGGCGCCTTCTTGCTCTTTGAATGACACGTGAACCAACGGTCGCAAAAGCCGTAACGTTAGAGCACACAGGAATTGACATATCTTCTTTCTCTGGGGAGGAGATATCGGCAAAGCAAATGCACGGTCATCTAACGCTGCCACCCAAAGCATGCTGGCCAGAAGTGCAGGGCTGCTAGGCCGAGGAGCTTCCCGGCTCAGAAATGACGCCTTTCGTAGAACATAGCAATGAATGTGATGACACACGGGATGCATATGCGTGGAGAATGCGCTTGTGAAGTACAGGTCGAGAAGATCGTATACAAGCTTTCGAGGCAAGCTCGACTCCAAATATGGCATTACTGGCTGGAGTACTGGATATTTTAGGATCGTTGCAGACGGTGCTGGTGTCTGTCCAAGGCCTGTTATCTTGGAACCTTGAGATGCTGGGTCACTGTAACCGGCCAAGTCAACCCCATTCCAGATATCGAAGATTCGAGGAAAAGGGCCTTCCCCAGGGCCGATGCCTGCCAAGGGCTCATAGGAACCTGGAGAGACATGCGTGCCTGCGAGCCATTCCTCTGTCGCATTAACTGTATGCCCTGACTTCCTGGGAGGAAGTGATACATCCGCCTGAGAGCGCCGCTCGTCGATACTCGGGGCTGACACTGTCACATCATTTGTCGCTGGCGATCTATGGTGAAATGTTGAAGAGGGAGAGCCATTTGGAACCGGACCAGATCCTGCTTCCGCAGGTGCCGGTGCTGAGGCTTGAGACTCCACAGGTTTGGTCGGCTTTTCAGTGGCAGCATTTGTCTCTACCAGTCGGGATCGCGCAATGCGTCCTCTCTTTCGTCGTTCGCGAGTGAACTCGCATCGGATTTCACTGCGAAGGCAGCGCGAGCAGGGAAAAGCTCGATCACACCGCACGCGCCGCGAATGGCAGGAGTCACAAGCTATCCGATTCCTTCTCCAGCGACGTTTTGTTGAGGCTCCGCCGGTTGGTTCTTCGGTGGCTGCTGGAACACTGGATGCCTGGGCGTCCCCCGACTGGGCAGAATCCATTTCAGGCCGACATTGGCGATTCCAGAGGTATATGAGGGTATGCAAAAGAATCGCAGTCTGGTAAATTGGGGTTGAGAAGTCAGCAACCGGCCAAGACAAAAGGAGCGAAAGAACCGGCCGGTCCTTAGTCCTTACGAGGCAAATACAAGCGGGGAAAGAGACCGAGGCAGCTGTTGATGAGTAACTGGCTCGAGGTACGTACCCACGACGACAGCTAAGCCTTCTGGGATGCGCCGTTGACAAGACGCAATGCGGATAGAAACCCGTCGAGCAGAGGAGAGGACTTTTCCATGGAGGAGGAAGGGAGCTGAGTGGCAGAGCGCAAAACAGGCCGGGCAGAGCAGAAGCGATCCATCGCGGGGAAACCGTCGGGGCTGGACTCCGCACGCGCTAAAAAAGGGCCCTATTCCAGAGCCGGGCCACACATGGGGAGCTCTCCAGGGTTCACAGCCCTGGTGGCAAACTCTGGTTTGTCACTAACAGGCCGCGGTGGGGTGTGCCTAAACGTTTCACAGGAGATTGAATTAGGAGCACCTCTAGTACTCTGGTTTTGGGATGGTCGCTATGAGGTCGCTTCCTTGCGAAATCAAATGCCAATGGTCGGACAGCTGGCACGTTGCCAAGGCTAGTACCAAACTGATAATATATTGCTCCCGCTGTTGCCAACAAAATCCACCACAGAACTTAGTTGCGGACCGTCCGGTGTAGCCGAAGTCAGCACAGACTTCAATTGAAGTTGAATGCGGCAGTCTAATGGCTAGCATCGTACCATCGAGTCAGTAGTATAGGCGACTAGGTTCCTGCAGCTGCATCCGCATCTGCATGTGTACCCCAGCTGTGTGACCCTAGTAATCCGCGTCTCGGAGATCGGCCTCGCCCACTGCCTGTTCGGTAGGTGAAAAGTGAGACATTGTAGCAGATACGATGGGAACTCGTCGTCATCAACAAACTTAATCCTTCTCACTGCCACTGCTTTTTCAACGGTCAGCCGGATCTTGTAATATATTTAGTACGCCGTAAGTGATTGATCTATCTGACCGGTGCCCGCAGTGGGAAAGGCTTGTAGAAACCATATCCAATATGTTAACCAGGACCTGGTCGACCGAGGGATGTGGCAGTCAAGAGTAACCCGAGGAAGCATGCCGGGAGTAATTCAAGAGATGGGGAAGACGAACTTTTGGTTGATGCGGACAAACGAGACAAAGGACGTGACTCGATCACCTGATCTCCTAAAAGAATGGATTTTTCGAAGAAGGCGCGGTCCATGTCTTCTCCAAGCGCTGGCTGTCTAGGATCTAGCGTTAGCTCCAAGTAGACACGCAATCCGATGCTCCTACTTTGCTGGGCTCTAACCAAATCCAATCAAGCCCGATAATCGCAGTGAGCGATAGTAAGAAACTATTATGAGTTCTTGCAGGGTCGATCATTTGCTCGAAATGTAAAGGACTCACGGGCAATAATGCTGGTAAGATTATTCTCCTCCTGGGAAGAAGGATGTCTGCCATACTCCTCACGCTCCTTATCCGGCTTGGAGAAGACTGATGATGACGACTATATTTATGAAGAAAATACCGGAAAGCTTTCCTAGTATATTGACTAATTTTGGAGCTTGTGATAAGCAAAAGCTGAGCTATACTGTTGATTTACAGAAGACATGGTTACATTATTATAGATCAGGCTCAACAAGCCCCCGTAGGATTCGAGACCAGTTACTATTGGCTCACAAGTACGCTCCAGAGTAAATTTAGGCGCCCCCCCCCGCTTGCACACCATGAACAGGCCGTCAGCGGCCCTGGGCAACCTTCTTATAATTCTCTAACGCACGATCTCGACTCTGAGAATGATCCACTATCGGCCTTGGATAACCATTCCTCTCAGCAATATCCCCAGCTCCTCGGCCATATGGGTCATGAACCGCCGCGCCCTCAATCGCCCGTAGTTCCGGCACCCAGTGACGAATGTACTCGCCTTCTGGATCAAACCGCTCACTCTGGCGTAGAGGATTGAAGATCCGAAAATATGGCTGGGGATCAACCCCAGTACTAGAACCGAATCCCCAGCCGCCGTGGTTCGAGGCGAAGTCGCCGTCTATCAGGTGTTCCATGAAATATCGTTCCCCTGCGCGCCAATCTATCAGTAGGTCCTTCGAAAGAAATGATGAAACGACCATGCGCGTGCGATTATGCATCCAGGCGGCGTGGTTCATTTGGCGCATGGCGGCGTCAACGATCGGATAGCCAGTTTTGCCCTCGCACCAAGCATTGAAGTGATCTTTGTCATACGACCACGCTAGATTTGTGAACTCGGGTTTGAAGCACTTGTTCATACTGTAAGATGATCGTGGTCAGTGTGGATACAGATAATTAGCAAATATGGAGAAAACACACCATATGAATGGCCAATGTACCAGGACATGCTTATAGAAATCTCGCCAAGCGACCTCGCTAATCCACGATGCATATCCAGTATGGTTCGCATTCAGTTGGCCTTTGTTCTTTTTGCGTGCCTCAAAAACAGCCGTTCGTGCACTAAGTGCCCCAGACGCGAAATAGGGGCTTAGCACGGATGTATTCCGCCCCGCGAGTGAGTTTCGCAAATCATCATAGTCGTGTGCCTTCTCCTCCAGAAACGCCTCCAGCCTACGGAGTGCTTCATGCTCGCCCTCCGGGTACAGCTCCCTGAATCTTGTCTTTTGTTCCTCAGTAAGACGTTTGTTCTCCGGTGCAACGGGTACCTCGCAGTCAAAGAGGGCCTTGAAGTGCTTGCGTGCATCGCCGGGGTTCGAACCTGGCTCATCCGCGACCTCAAGGTATTCTGGATTCTCATTGAGGAAGGCACACCAGGAGCGAAACCACGGGCTATAGACTGCATACTGTTTCCCCTGTTGGCTGACTAGCTTGCCGGGAGTGACAACGCATGTATCATGTGCTGCTTCAAATCGTATGTCGTTTCTTGCGCACAGTCGTACTAAATTCGCCTCACGGCGCAATTCATCGACTTCATACTCCAGGTTTGCAAAGAGGTGACCCGCACCCCATTCCTGGCATAAATCTATAATCCTTTGAGGAATGTCCTTCCTCGCTTCCTGTGTCTCCATATACAAAGGAATATCCAGCTCATTCAAGTCTCGTCGCAACAATTCTAGTGTTCGTAATGTCAGATCCACACGAGGAGCGCTCGACAAATGAGCTGTCAGGTCCTCCGGAGAGAGAATATACAAGCCGATTAGAGGTAGGTTGTGTTCTCGCGCAACCTGATATGCCATCTGTAGGCCGCGATTGTCATGTAGTCGAAGATCTGTTTTGAACCAGTGAACGACGGCTGCCTTGGGCTCAATTTTCTGACGTTCATCGAACGTGTCTTCGTACGCCCTCTGTAGGGCTTCGATGGGTCGCTCCAGCGTTCCGTTATTGTAAGCCTCGCACCGCTCGTTGCACATCTCAGGGGGATAGAAGTCACGCAGGATGATGCCAAAGTCTTCTGTATCTTTGGCATGGGGATGTGGACGCATAAGATCGGGCTTTCCGCGTTTATTGGTGTCTGATGAGGCACCATTAATGGCGGAAATGCTCGATGACTTGCGCTTTTTTGGTGGCATGTCGCTAATGAGCGCTATGAAGGCGCGTTGCAGAGATACTGTCCTGTAGGTGAGAACTTGTTGGGTATTGAAAAGTGGCCGGACGTGCAGACTCCGGAGAATCATACCGCGATTGATTTTTCGAAGGGCAATGGGAAAGGCTGGGTTTCGTTGAGCTCTGGGGTCAGATCGATCGAGGATCTGGACCGCGCCAGGGACGCTGACGTCAATACCCGGGAGGTTATCTCAACGAAACAACATCCCTGCGCTGGGACCTGTTCTAGGTGTTGCTAACTGTGCTTTAAACAATATAAGCTACCTTTTACATGTTCTTGCAAGAAGCCTGTTAGATTTGGACTTTGACCGATAGAGTCCTTGCGCGACATGGCGCATTCAATTGCCGATTATAATGTTCCTAGACAGAGGCAGTCATGCACTAGGCTGCGCGTTCAAGATCTCAATTAGGCAAATAAGCAGGTGACCGCACGTTCGTGTATCATTTATCTTTCAGCAGGACATGAGTGGATCCGCAAAAGGTGGTTTGGCTGTTCACTATAGTGAGCAAGTCGTCGGTAGTTCGTCTAGAAAGGCGGGTGTTTGTACCCGGGACAGAAGCCGAGTCATTGCCCAATTCCAAGCTATGATAACGATTCTCATACTAGGTTAAGCAGTATCTCTGTATAGATGGAGATATTGTACCATTTCTTAAGGGACCTCTGCGACTAAGGGGCTCAAGGTCCATATAAAGGGATGCAAGCATTGGGTACAACTTGACCTCTAAGATAATTGGTAGGTTCGCATTCTGATGAAATTAGTATGTGTATGTGAAACTCAGAACCTTGCATTTGGTGTCTATAGCAGTTCATAGACGGGGTGTTCTGTTCGAGTAGAATTCCCTGCCGATACAAGGGCATCTCGAGGATATTGCACAAGTATGAACGGTTTAAGTGTAGGAAAGGCTTTCCCATTGATAACTAAGAAGCTTCACTCCGCAAGAAAAACAAAAATAACATTGAATAGTGCCATGTGTCATATATAATTTGATAGATGGTATTGGGAGAGGCACCGAAGTATACGGAGGACATTTGCGATTTGTGGGAACTACCCGAAGAGGCAGGAGAAGAAGGCAAGTTGTTGGTATCTATGCCTGAGGCCACCAGGCAGGAAGTGTTGTGACTTTTTGACTTTCCGTGAGTTTCCCCCGCCAAGCACGGCAGAATGAAGAATTTATCCCAACAGCGGATGGCTCCTTTTTGAACAGCAGTCAACAAGTCAATGGTGATGATGTTTTAACTAATTAAACTAGTGCAATTTTGCACCACTCTCTATCGTGACATCCACTGTACAATCAAATACAAATAGATGTCTTGATTGTGCTGCCCTTGATGCACGCCCTGCCAATGGCAAGACGGTTTGGAATCTGATGGAAAGAGGCTGAATGAGGGTGACTCTGAGCTATCCCCCCCAAAGCGGACCACGTCAACCAAATTCAAAAAGCATCCGTGGCATCTTCCTGCCTTGCACTTTCTACTCCACCGCTGGTGTTTGACAAGCCAGTGAATACACATCACTGTATATCCAGCAGCTGCGTTATTTGCATTCGGCCCAGTATTTGTCTTGCTTGCACTTGTCCCTGTGACTACTAGCACGTAGATGGCTGCGCTATTCCTCTTCTGCTCGGGCCTGTTCTGGCTTTAACTCCGATCACTATCTCCGAATACCCAATTGTTATCTCCGAAGGATATCATTCACAAGCAGTCATACCTGCCATGTCAATGTTCAGGTCCCCTGGAGAGGTATCATCCTCAGAGTCGTCTTCGGACGCGTCTTCGGACGAAAGTCAACATGATGTCTCTACGGAAGACTGCGTTCCCGTTCAAGGTACACAGCAGAGTAAGGAAAATGGCATTGATGAATCTCGCCTCCTGCAGGACAATGCCCTTCGAGACCATGAGGCTGATTCCGGCAAGGTGCTGGAGGGTGATACAAAGGACCATTCAAACATGATGACGGCTGCCCTTCTCGAATTTTACTGTCTTTCTCGGGCGGCAGACATCTTGAACAAACAGGCGGGCGCCAATGGACAGTACACGCGTGACTCGCCTGAAGTGCGATATCTCGGGAACCAGTTGTACACCCACAAGTCTGCATTCCTGTCCTCAGTAGGGGCGGTGTCTCAGGGTATTGAAGGAGATGAATGGGGGGCAACAAGGCAGTATTATCGCGACAACCTTGATATGTTGGGCATGTCTATGCTAGACAAACTCAAAATCGACGATGTCGGTGGACAGCAATCTGGAATCATAGCAGCAAACGATGGGGGCCCGAGCTTAGAGCAAAGTAAATCTCTTCAGCTGTGGTCGACCAATCCAGGTTTGAACATGATGCACCCCGGACCTAGTGGTGTTGGACTGCCAGCCGGCCAGAAGCGATTAATTGGCCATGAAAACGTCCCTGCCTCACGAAACTTTCCATTCGACCTTACGGCTTTGCTTAATCCGTCAACACAATTTCCAGGAAGCTCGACAGTTGGCTTGCCTCTGCTTCAGCCCAAACCACAACCGCCAAGCAGTCATTTGTCACGTTACACTATGGAGTTTTCTGAGGTCAAAGTTCTGGGCCGTGGCTCCTTTGGCGAAGTATACCACGTCAAAAACCACATAGACGACCAGGATTACGCAATCAAAAAGATTCCTCTCAGCCAGCGACGACTTCAGCAGCTACAATGTGGCAGTCAGAATCAGCTGGAAAAAATCATGAAGGAGATAAGAACACTCGCTCGACTCGAGCATACCAATGTCGTTCGATATTATGGCGCCTGGGTGGAACGATCTCCCATTTCCGGTTACGCTACTTCGCTGCACGAGGAATCTGAAGACATCAACTCTGCGCAGATGCAAAGCCGCACTTATAGCATGGGGATGACAGACAGTAAAAGCTTCGGGATCGTTTTCGAACAGTCAGAGACTTCGGATGTATCACAGCATTCATTACAATTAGATCCTGAGTCAAAGGGCTCCAGTGCATATCATCGCCGTCAGAGCCACTCCAGTGTGGGCACCCACACATCAAAGGCATCCACTGCACATGGCATGGGGGAAGATGATGAGGTAGAGACCATCCCGCGCAACTTCAGCCTCGCCTCGCAAGACCCGCTGTCTACCTTTGGTGGCACCGATGATGATATTTTCACGGATGGCCTCAGCGAAGATCCGTCCAAGCTACAAATTCAGCGCCGATACCGAAGCGCAGCTCAACTGCCCGCTGTTGTTCTGCATATACAAATGTCGTTACACCCGATCTCGCTGAGCTCTTACCTCAACTCACAACCAAGCGCAAACGCGGAGCACGACAAAACGCTCCCACGGCGCCACTGCTATCATCTGGTGCCTTCTCTAAAGTTAATGCTGGACATCATCTCCGGCGTTGATTATCTGCATTCCAAGGACATTGTGCACCGCGATCTGAAGCCAGCTAATATCTTCCTTTGTGCCCCGGACAAGAAGCAATTGGATGGATGTTCACCCTGTGCAAGCGCGCATGGACCGATCTATAGATATTGCCATCCTCGTATTGGTGATTTCGGTCTCGTCGCAGACATCTCGCACATCAACGATTGCCCTCCAGAGGGCTCTTCGTCAGAGCCACAAGACGCAGAGATTCACACTGTCGTTGGAACCGAATTCTACCGTCCACCTTTTCACGCCAGCAAGGTAGGAATGACAGAACGCCCACGCCAGCATGGCAAACCAGCATCCTTATACGTCATTGACGAGACGCTCGACGTATACGCGCTGGGTGTTACTTTGTTTGAACTAGTTTATCCACTCAATACCAAGATGGAGCGCCAGCTCGTTCTCACCGGGCTCACCCGAGGACCACCCGGGCGAACTTCAACCGGACCTATCTTTCCCGAAGACTTCTCACACAAACTTCATATGGGCTCCATGACCCTTGCTGGTGGAACGTCAGTAGCTGAATATGTAATGACGTGCATAAAGGGCATGCTAGAGCCAGATCCGCAACAGCGCTGGCGCTCCCCGCAGATTAAGAAGTATTTGAAGGAGCTTCTTTCCCAGGTGCAGGGCCTAAGCTAGCCTAGTGGTCTGTAGCATGACCTCCGAGGGTTGGAATGTGTTTGAAGGTAGAGAAGTGATCGATGGATCAATTAGTTGGGGTTGGCGACGTGCACATGGTCAAGAACATACTGGAGATCTGGAAACGGGAGTCGATTAGCGGGCAAGGAAAAGGGATCATGTAAATAATCTAGAGGTAAGCATAGCGTTGTGCCGAATTAGACTGATAGCATTTCCCTGCATGTTGTAACACAGACTATTGAATGTTGTGAGATCACTCCGTACAACGTAGACAGCGGCGAACTCCCCGACCGCCACAACAAGCAGGGCCTCGGCGATGCTCCGACCAGCCCGAACCTCTCTCTCTCTTCTCCACCACCGCCAATTTGCGGGGGTGCAAACCGAGCAGTTACATCTCTTCAATCTATGACTGTATATTCTAGGATCCGATTGAACTGGCTCGCGAACAACAACCGTGCCACAAGACGACGGGAGGGCAGAAGAAGGGATGACAGCTGTTGAAGTGTTGTTCGGTGTTTGCAGTGCCAACATCATCCAGCCCAGGCATGAAAAGTAAAAGACTTTCCAATGCGGCTACTGCGTCGTCACCCCGCAACGATGATATGCCGAAGCACGCGGGCGATCAGTTCCCCGACCGCGGGCGCTTTCCGTCCATACAACGGCGGTATATATCTCAGCCAAATCCATACCTTCGCCCATTCAATTCCTTGCGCGTGTCTTCCTCGTGCACGACTCTCCACCACAGGCACTATCAATTCTCATTGACCGCCATTGTCTAAGTGCTGAGAATTAGCAGTATATTGGATCAATTGCAGGCTTCCATAGCATACTACTAGCTCCATACGACAAGATGCCGAAGGAGAGGCAGTTGTCTGCGCAGCAGATATCCGAGCACAAGACGCCCGACGACTGCTGGATTGTGGTAGACAATCAGGTATGGGATGTGACGGATTTCTTGGAAGAGCATCCGGGAGGATCTTCAAGTAAGCTCCCAGCGTCAAGGTTGCCAACGACGAAAGCTTTGAGACTGACACATTAACACAAGTTATCCTAAAGTACGCCGGACGCGATGCCACCAAAGCATATTCTGAAGTCCATGCTTCGAGTGTTATCAAGACACACCTATCACCAGAGCGTAGAATGGGAGTGCTGGATGAAGCAACAATCAATGAGGACTGGTTGAAGCAACCGCCCACTCAGAATGCGCCCTTGCTTCTGGAGAACGAAAAGCCACCGCTAGATACCTTGATCAATTCTCACGACTTCGAATTGGTAGCATCGAAGACCGCCAGTAAGAAAACATGGGCGTTCTATTCCAGTGCTTCGACAGACCTGATCACGAGGGATGCGAACAAGCTGTGCTTTGATCGTATATGGCTCCGACCGAGAATCCTAAAGAATGTGCGATCAGTCGACACGAAGACCAAGCTGCTTGGCGTCAATACCGAGCTTCCGCTCTTCGTTAGCCCAGCAGCAATGGCGAAGCTCATCCATCCAGACGGCGAGTTGGGAATTGCTAAAGCTTGTGAGAACAAAGGCATTTTTCAAGGGGTATGCTCGTAATCTATCCCCTGAATATTGCCCTCATTGCTTTTTCATACTGATTTCCTATGCAGGTTTCCAATAACTCTTCCTATCCCCTCGATGAGCTGCACAGTGCTGCACCATCGGTAAATATGTTCTTCCAGCTATACGTGAACCGCGATCGTGCAAAGTCCGCTGCTCTCCTTCGCCAATGCTCCGCCAATCCCAACGTCAAAGCTATCTTCATCACGGTGGATGCCGCCTGGCCTGGGAAGCGGGAAGCAGATGAGCGTGTAAAAGCCGACGAAACACTATCGGTCCCAATGGCGCCATCCAAAGCAAAGAATGACAAGAAAGGTGGCGGTCTGGGACGAGTAATGGCAGGATTCATTGATGCCGGACTGACCTGGGAGGATATGGCGTGGGTGCGACAGCATACACATTTGCCCGTATGCCTGAAAGGTGTGATGTCCGCTGATGATGCGATCCTTGCCATGGAAGCCGGGCTCGACGGCATCCTGTTGAGCAACCATGGCGGGCGGAATCTCGATACCAGCCCACCTTCCATTGTCACTCTATTGGAGCTACACAAGCGGTGCCCGGAGATTTTCGATCGGATGGAGATTTACGTCGATGGTGGTATTCGGCGGGGAACAGACATTCTCAAAGCAGTGTGTCTGGGCGCAACAGCGGTTGGAATGGGACGCAGCATGCTGTTTGCAACTAATTATGGACAGGAGGGTGTAGAACATTTGATTGACAGTAAGTGTGCTCTTTATCCAGCTTCCTTTCCCTACACTTGGCCAATTTCTGCTTGCTAAAAACTCTCACCACCAGTCATGAGAGACGAGCTCGAGACAGCCATGCGCAATGTAGGAATTACTAGCCTCGACGAGGCTGGTCCCCACCTAGTCAACACAGGTGATATAGATCACCTGGTCCCCAACTCAGCCACCCATCCCTACGCACGAATGGTAGCTAAAGGACGACGTCCCACTGGACCTAAGCTATGATATGAATGATGAGAGTTAGCTATAAGGTCTTAGACAGTTTGGTAAATACAGAAACGCATCCTCACCGCTTAGATAGTCGCAGAATATCCCCATCTTAAGCCGCGGACGTGAGGATCTCTGATTGGGTAGACTCAAGACTCCTTGAGCACCATTCTGCGTATCATTACGAAACAAGCTAAACAATTGCATGGATTGAAGTGGTACTGACATAGAAGGGCTAAGTTCATTGCCAGTAGTACCTGAAATATCGGCAATTAAACAAGTTGCGGGATGAAGTCAAATCCTTAGCAGGAACCGCTTATACCTAGCAAGCACCGTTTATGAAGCTTTGTGAATTATCTCCGGATTCGGAGAACCACTCCCCACAACTGACTCGACACACGCAAGGAAAGAGACGACTGGAGATCGAGGGAACCGGTGGAGCCGGGCCCGTTTTTGGGATCATCGACTTCCTGTCATCTCGCTTAGCCGCTGGCGTGTTTCTACCCGGCGCCAAACCCCAATCTATCTCCGGCATTTGACTTCGACAGTTCAACTTCATCTCGTCCATTCGATCAATCTAGCTTTCAGCGCATCTCAAGCTCGTATGATGGATCCGCCTTGCAGGCATGACGACTCAATCGACGACTGCGTGATTCTTCATGGTTCTGCCAATCTGCAGCCCCCATGACTTCTGAAACAGCGAATCTCCGAGCAACGCCATCGAGCTGCCTCGGCCATAGATCCTTTCATCAAACTGGAATTGATCTGGAGATGACGGAAGCTTCGCTTAGCTTGATAGTTAATCAAGAAATTTGGCAGAGCTGATCATCCGAGAAATGTTAAATAGCATAAACCGCCCTCGAAATGATTCTGCTCTGCAAGCAGATCGATCTCTTCCGACTCGTCAGTCTTTCATTCCTTTCACTTCTGAACTTCATTGATTGAAGTTCTTCCATTCTTTCGTCACTCTTTAGATATTCCGCTGTGCGTGAATCAGTACAAAATGTCTCTTTCTAAGTTTGCGGGAGTCTTGCTGGCCTCAGCTTCCCTTGTGGCTGGACATGGGTATGTGTCGAGCATCGAGGTGGACGGTACTACTTACGGTGGTTACCTGGTTGACACCTACTACTACGAGTCCGATCCCCCGGAGCTGATTGCCTGGTCCACGAATGCCACGGATGATGGCTATGTCTCTCCCACCCAATACGAGAGCTCCAACATCGTCTGCCATCGTGGCTCCGCTCCTGGTGCACTTGAGGCTCCGGTCGCACCGGGTGGAACCGTCAAGATGACCTGGAACACTTGGCCCGATGACCACCATGGGCCAGTGATCACCTACCTGGCCAACTGCAATGGCTCTTGCGCCGATGTCGATAAAACGGCTTTGCAATTTTTTAAGATCGATGCTGGTGGCCTGATCGATGATTCTGAGATCCCCGGCACCTGGGCTACCGACAAGCTTATCGACAACAACTACACCCGCAGCATTACCATCCCATCTGATATCGAGGCTGGAAGCTATGTTCTTCGCCACGAGATTATTGCCCTGCACGGTGCTGAGGACTTGGATGGCGCCCAGAACTACCCCCAGTGCATCAACCTGAACGTCACCGGAAGCGGCACTGCCACCCCGAGTGGAACCCTGGGAACTGCCTTGTACAAGGACACCGACCCCGGCATCTACGTTGACATCTGGCAGAGCATCAGTAGTTACACCATCCCCGGCCCGACCCTCTATACCGCTGGCAGCACTGCCACCGCGGCTGCTGCTACGACCACCACTGCTGCAGCCACCAGCGCATCGACGACTGAAGCCGCTGTCGTGACGTCTGCTGCCGCCTCTTCCGCTGGCACTGGATCCCAGACCACCATGGTCACCTCCTCTCGTCCTCAGCCCACTGGTAGCTCCGACAGCTCCTCTGGTATTGGTAGCTCTGGTAGCACCAACAGCCAGTCCGGCAGTGGCTCAATGGCTGGCGGCCAGTTTGGTCAAACCCAGCCTGGTATGGTAGGATCCGGCAACGCCAGCCCTTCCGACTCGGCCTCTACCCCCACCAGCTCCACTCCCAGCGCTGCTTCCAGCTCCGCATCTTCGGTTACCTCGGGCGTCTTGAGCGGCTCTTGCAGCCAGGAAGACTACTGGTACTGCAATGGCGGCACGGCGTTCCAGCGCTGCGTCAATGGCGAGTGGGATGCGTCTCAGAGCATGGCTACAGGCACTGAGTGCACTCCTGGAATCTCGGAGACGCTGACTATCGCTGCTTCTTCGAAGCGTCGCAATGTTAGCGGTCTGCGTCGTCGTCGCTTGTAAGCGAGATTGCGGGTTATCATGTTGTGAGTGGTGTGTAGAGGATCTGCGGCATACGTGGCCTGCATCTATTTTCTCTTCATGTGTATATTTACATTGCCTTGACCAGCTCTAGAAGCTTTGATAGTGAAAGACATGGAGTCAAATGCCAAGCGTATAACGCGAATCTTTATTCCATCGCGTACCATTCCAAGCTTATTGTAGCCTTATCTCAAATGTGTCAGATACTTAGCTTCTTGATCTATACCAGTAGACCAATCTTAGTCATTAGATCTCTAAATCATCCCTCAATACAGTAATTGCTATCAACACTGACATTTAGCGGAAGTTATAGTGAGTGATCTTTCCGTATTGATATCCTCAACTGCTACAGAAGGCACCGTGGCTGTACCGTATCTTGGTAGAATGTCATAATAGTATGAGCAAGGCATTGGATACTAGAAAATGGTGATAAAAAGTGCCAGACTCGGATACGTATCCATGTCATGCGTGAACGCTTTATGATAAACTGGCCACGGGCCTGATTCTCGGTTACTTCGCTATGCTGTTTGTTGAGACATTCACTGCAGCCAGGCAGCTGTCAGCTGATCCTTCGCCTCTTCTTCCTGCGTGGCCTCTGACCACTACCTCAACCCAACCACCAACCATCTTCTTGAGATCTAGATAGATCAAATCCATATTACTTTGCCCCTTCGTCTTGACACTGTTCTGCGTGAAGGCCGAGTCCGATGACATTCTTTCATAGTAATGACCATCTTTCCTTCCTGAGTATCCGAGCAATGTAGACTGTGGAGCCTTTCATGAATAGGCGCAGGGCGCACAGGCGAAATTCAAATTATGTCCTTTGATACATAGACCACAGTAGTACGAGTCCAGCTAGCGTGGACAAGGGGCCGGAGAGGTGTGGTCGAAAGAAAAGCTCGGTAATAATGACCCGGCGAGCTGCAGAGGAAAAGCAACATTGGCATGCCACTGGCATGAAAGAGAGGAGGGAGGCTTCACCCATTCACGGAGACACCTTCAACTTCTGGGAAGTGGACGAGGCATACAAATGCTTAAGGAATCTGGGTGAGCCTTGGGGTACAACATGTTTGCTGCCAAAATGCGGATGACGTTGCGTTCCTGCTTGCTCCGGAGGGGTTCCCTAGTACTGGTAGGTTACTGATTAGATGAGTATGTTGTACGACACCAAATTGATAGAAGACCTACATTCTATCCCCACACTAAGGATGTGGTAAGGTGGTGGGTGATGTTAATGTAGAGTGATTGTCCTCCCCCCTCACTGAGCTAGTGTATGCCGTGTAGCGTTATAGCGTGCACTCCTTCTCCCAATCTTCTTTTCGAATACATGTGTATTAATGTGAATTCCGGCGTCCAGATGTCGATCGCATACTGGTAATCCTCTTCGTGGAACCCTCCACATGCCGAGGACTGGGCTACATGTTTGTTTGTCCCCTGCCAGCGAGACACAGCGAACTTTTCTTCCCTGTTCAGTTCTGTCATCCCTTTCTTTCTTTCTTTCTTTCTTTCTTTTTTCTTTTTTCTTTAGCTTTCCCTCATTCCCTCTCACCCTTTTCTTTTTGTCTTATCATTGGTGCAAATACTAGCTATACCGTTATCGCCGTGTTTGGAGACAGAAGCTGTGCCAGTTTGGATCGACCATCCCCCTACTTCAGGATAGCATGTCCGAGAAGGTTCCAACGTAACTTGCCATCTTGCAGACCCCCTTTTAAATACTTTATATAATTTCTCGGCAAAACAGGAAGTTGTCATAGCAGCAAACCAATATCTACTCTTGTTGTTGAGGACGGACCGAAGGTGTCGCTAGTGACACAGGCTAATTGTGCAGTGACAAATATCTTGCAGACACTATATATCTTAAGATTAGGGTCCCGCTACCCAGAAGCCGAAAAGGAGTCGAAATTGTATTTCCGATGCTTAGGGAGTGGGCAGGATCCCAAGAGCCCGTCCACTTATAAAGCTACCGACTTTTCTTCCCACCACCCTATCAAAGCAGGGTTCATTTGAAAATGACAAGTCTAAGTACTTCGTAGTCCATTGACTACGCTGTTCAGCCAGCATCTCATTGGTCTGCCGGAGTTCGGGCACTTAGCATGGCAGAAGCAATGACGCATGTGTATCCTCAGCCGTTCAGCCGCACGGGTGGGTCGATAAACCAAGCCACCTCAATAGTTTCATTCTTGCTTTTGCCTTTCCTGCTTGCGGAGTGCCCCAATGTAGTTCGACCTGCGGGGTAATCTCCTATCACGAGCGCATTGAAGCCTGCCGCGAATGCGGCAGGAGACAGGTTGCACCGACTCGGGTGAGAATGCAGGAGATACGCAGCTTGACAGGAAGAGATCATCAACTACGGCTTCCTTTTACAGCACAGCAGGCGAACACTTCTCTTGGTGCTTGGACTGCACGGTGAGCTGGTCTCTGATATCGCTGGCATGTTTCTCATTGGCCCACGGCCCTTGCACACGTTTTGCTGGCGGGTAGGTAAAAAGCCTGCATGATCTGCAGCACAACTGGCTGCATTTGCTAACATTTTAGATGCGAGTGGCGAAGTAGAAATTCTTGGGGAAAGATAGCCAAAAGCTAGAAGTGTGATAATATACCGAAACAATAAGTTACCCATACTAGTATGTATAATTCAACCGTATGAGTGGATCATGCAGTCGAGCTACATCCAATGAGTGAGCTAATTTAATCTACCCTGCGTAGTAGCATTGCCACTCCAGAGTCGGCTGAGTGCGGCTGAACCCAGCTAGTCCACATCTATTTATCTTGTTCTGTGACACTCGGTGGAGCGTCTATGGAGAATATTTGACGGGGGCATCACAGATGTCTAGGATATTTACCCACTGTAGTGTTGATGGGAAATGATCTTCCACATGGATTGGCATGCTATGGGATCCCTTCCTTCTAATTGTTGGATTGCGAGAGATGGCTCACTCAACCAAATTGCTATAACTCCAGTGTTCCGCGAGCATTTTCAATTCCCTGTTAAATTCCGACTGTCCATAGTCGATAGGGGCCGGTAATATAGTATGTAGACTAGGCGCTTGATCTTCCTCACTGCCCACAATCCTTTGGTCATCGTATGGCAGCTCATAATCAATTAGGCAGAGAGAATCTTTCTCGGCAAGAAATGGTAGACCTAGGTCTACCAGCGTTGTTTACTACCATCTACATTTCCTACCTTGGGCCGATGGCAAATACCGTTATATTATGTAATGCTTTTCACATGAAGTCGAGTTGTCGATAACTCGAAAGGTAGATGGGTCAAGTCTCCTTTCGCTTGGATGAATAGCAGCCCTGCCACCGTACCTCATGCATGGTTTTGTTTCCTATCTAAAGTAACAATGCATTAGGACTGCCAATTTCGGGGATTGAAAATAAGTAGGCTAAGAGAACTAGACTAAATGCATCTCCCCGCACTAGCCTCTCCCACGGGTGTCATTGGAGAATTTACTACCATGCTATCGCGGGTAATCTCAAGTTGAGGGGATCTCCGGTCCACTTGGCAGTATAATACTATTCTACAGACATTGCGAGAAGATCGGCTGAAACTAGCATATATTCGGAAAATGAAGTGGTGGCTACGCAGTTGGTGTCTCTCCGAATTCTCACTGAGGTATCCTAAACGGGGCACCTGAGCATTAAGTAGGCGATTGACAAAGGAGCTGAAAGGTTTAAGAACCCCGCACCAATCAGTACAAGAGATATATCGATTGGGTAATAAATTTTACTGATTACAGTATCTATGGTAGTAGGTGTCTCTATTCGTATATTTAAGGCCCGACCCCCCAGGTCTGAATTCTCACTTAGCAGCCTTCCATCTATCAAGAACATTGTCATACTTCCAGCTCTCAATCCTTTTCCCTTACGCTCATATAATTTTTTATTGCTATAACCGCCCAGGCAACTCCCTTCGCCCCCACTCTCAATACGCTCAATATGAAGGTCTCTTCAATTATTCTCACTGCCGTTTTTGCTGGGTTTGCGGCTGGTGCACCCGTTGCGAGCGAGGACAGCGTAAGAACTCATTTCCCCGTAATTATTTGTATGATCTCTGATAATTTTGGTTTGGTACCGGAATAGAGCATCAGTACTTGTCCTGATCTCAACGCACTCCAATGCTGTTTTGCCTGTCAAAAAGTGCCATCAGCAAGCTCGTCGTATGGACCTATATGTTGCTACGCTTGTGGATGTTAGGGGACCACTCGAGCAAAATTGCAGATTTCCCCAGTCTTACTCCAACAAGCTCGTCCTTTCATCTACGTCTTTATGATATGTTTCGCTTGGATTTTGTGCCTCAGTGCAGGTTTTCCCTGTCAACCAGATTTTCCTGTGCTTTTACGTGAATGCAGAGGCTGATATGTAACTGTTTACATGCCTTGTTGCAGAGTTGATGACTAGTCTTGGGCATTACTACTACGATGAATTCATGTGATATGTTACTCCCTGTCTAGTTTAGATAATAGTTCTATTGGTGTTCTAAATCTATGATTTCGAACCAGAAGAAGCACTGGGACATGCCTTTATCCCCGACGTTCTCTACTTGCATCCCGCGACGATGTCCAGTATGACCTTGAGTTGTCTCCAGATAAAGATGCATTAAAGACCATAGAAGTTGAAATATGGAACACCAGGAGAGGTACGCCAGACTCGATTTCTAGAGATATTTACCCTCCGGTAGTAGAAGGCTTGTATCTCTGCCGAGAATTCACTAGGAGGCAGCGATCTTGACAGATATGTAGCAAAGAGAAGAATAAAACAAATCCTTGATTGGCTTTGCACTGCACTTTACATGGTGATAACCATCACCATTAAAGACTTTCCTTGCTAGCACAAAAGATCATTCTTATCCATTTTTGGGTCAGATTGCAGGGTGGCAAGCTCTCTGATCCAACAAGACGTGTATTGGGGGACAGTGGAATAGGCCCGAACCGCCCGACACCCGGGACCCCAGGAAACGAGCTAATTGGCCCCTCACGGCCATCAGTACGTCTTAGCGGGTGATCTAGATATGAGCTAGTTGCAATCGGCATGCCAGCTATTTAATACACCTCGTGACAGATAAGACCGAGATTCAGTATTCGAGCAGGAATAGAAATTTGGAATTTCGTAGCGGATCATTACTACTTTTGTCTCATTTTACCTGGAGGCATCACACTTCCAAAGTCACATACTTCAGTGCCCATTGGGAAGGCACGCATGATTGGGCCTTGAGCAGGATTCGCTTGCACCGATGCACCGCGCATGTTACCGAACTGCTGCCACCGTATTGGATATATACCTTTATTGCTAGTTAAGGTCGAAGTTAGCTTCCTCTTGGGTGGGGTAAGAAGGCTCATGATTGAGGACTGAGGACTAGGGCTGGAGCTTGTTGAACTTTGCAGCACTAAGCATCTATGACAATACAACCCCTAAGCTCTTGCCGGATCACAAATGATATTGCTAGCTACAGTCATACCTTGAAATGGCTAGGGAGAAAGAGTAATTTCAGTTCGGCTACTATACTGTCCGTGCTGTAAGGGAGTATACCTTCTAATGCGTGTTTATGTCTTACTGCAGGTTGGGGTGTGGAGCCGAAAATTGCTGAACATGCCTACCTGTACCTGGAGACTTCTGTCACCATTGATCATCGTTGATCATCAAGGGTTGGTTTGTTGCCGAGTACGGGTTCTTCACCCCCGCGGTGTGGGTTGGGAATGGCATGCTGTCAGACGTGTGGTTTGGCAGTTCCTGTCAACGTCTCCAGAACTACCCCACGATCCTTACTGTAATGTTCCATCCCCTTTCTGGCAACTGATAGGAAAGCTCAGGATATATGTAGCACATTCATGCCTGTCTATAGAAAGGATAGAAACATAGGCTGACTATGACATGGTATGTAACTCCTTGGTCGTCTGACCGTCATCTAGGGGCAGGCTAATCAAGACCGGGATTAAGAAAGAGAAAGGGAAGGCATGGAGATGTGTCCATCGATTAACATCATATATTCCTCAACGTAAATGGAGGGCCTACCTTCAGCATCCAATACTGTTCTGCCGCAGAATGATAGCCTGTACTACCTACCGATCGGAGCAGACCGCTCCTTATCAGATCAGCAATGAATGTAGGCACCGCATTGTGTCATCCCTTGAATGTGAATCACAGGAAGTCAGAGGATTGGTTCTAAATTTTCCACAAGAACTCCCTTGCTTTCTACCCTCTGTAGTGAAACCTCATGTCCTAGAAAAAGCGGAGTCATAGCGCTGGTGTTACATTAGTCTAACATTTCCGGCTTCTAAAACTCCACCTGTGAAAGTATTCCCATTTTATGCACCTTAGGAATCAAAATGAGCGTTTCGTCTATCAACACACTCCTCTTTGCTGCCTTGGTGACGGCTGGACCTTTGAAAATTCCTAAAGGACATCTCGATCAAACCATGATGAAATGGCACATGAGAGAATATGAGCTGACGTTATCTCTATCCGGACATAAATTAACTTTATGAGGATCAATAGGACCCTTCTATGCAACTGTCCTAAGTTAAGCTTCTTACTTTTGTGATGGACGTCCAGTAAGCAATGGGCTTAAATCTTCATGTTTCTAACTACTAGATGGTCAAGAAAGCTGAACTATCTTCAATACCAAGCAAATGATTTCATGGGTTAGTTGACCTCACTATAGTTCGAGTATAATACGCATAGCCTCTTTAACTACCGTAGTTTCAGAAAGCCACCGACAAAAAGGATACCCCCATTGTGTTCTCTGCGTAGGTATGTGAACGATAGTGCAAGCTCAAGCAGGGTAGCTCCGAAAGACATAGTGAAGGTAAAATCCTATAAAGTGGTATTTACCAGGGCTTCTTGGATTTAATCTTACCGTTTGTGCTTGGTATACGGAATGTATTTAAAGAAGCCAAGTGAGCAAATTTATTGGAGTTAAGGCAAAGGACACGGAATAGGAGCAAAAGAGTCCCAAGTGAACGAAACTACCTGTGCATTTGCATGACAGTACAGGAAAACCTACACTAGTAGGGAAAAACCTATACTGAGGCACTTGTATCACATACTCTTGAGTAACAGAATTTCATAACGGAAAAAGAAGATTCCAAAGGTTTCTGGTCAAAGGTAGGTTCACTCGCACACCTTGGTGATCTAATAGTAGCATCACCTCACTACCACGTAAATATCGAATGCTTTGGGAACCTAGCAACCGCATTTTTTACAGCAGCTGTCAGCACCAAAGATGGCCAAAGCACAACCTGCACAGCATTGAGCAGCGTTGTTGTCGGGACAAGCTTCAGTCTAGTGTTATATATTCACTGTATTAGTCTTGTATTGAGAACTGAGATTGACAGGGTAGCTGCGAAAGATATCTTACGGCTCGTTTGAGGATCGCAGTAGCAGCATTGTCAGTGACAGGGCTGGGACTGGCTGCCACGAAGACAGTGAAAAAAACAGCTGAAAGAATTGCCGAGACCTTCGTATTGACAGAACTAGTGTTTCTTGGGATTTGTTCTCTGGAGGTGGATGAATAGGAAGAATATGGAAGATGTGCTGTGGATGGTACATTCGAGAGCAGGGGAGATGGGCGGGCCCTTTTATAGACAGCACAAGACCATATATTCTTGCTATGCGACTACCTCGGCATCTTCAGCCAGGAACATTGTATCTACTGTCAAAGACTTCGGTGAATTCGAAAGCAAGGGAGGTTGTTCCGCTGCACATATATAGAATCATTTCATGATAACCATTGATGTAAGTCCCGCATGTCGTCTCTAGTCAGCGATCCCAATTCAAATACATCAATGAGATACTCATTTATCCACGTTACTAAATGCCGAGTGTTGTTAGTCGGACCCTCAGTCTCTCAGGACCCTTATGCCACTTAGCAGCATGCCTCTCAATGACAAATTCCTCGTTGACCCTCTCCATCCAAAAAGCGAGTCATGTTTGGCCATGCATGGGGTAATTACTTGCACCGGAGTGGATCCCTTGTTTAGAAGAAGCCTTAAGTCTTGTAAAACGTTTTTTTTTTTTCTTTTTGAGCAGGATGAGGTGGACAAGTAGGGATTTTATGGCTACCTGACCGGTCCATGCATTCTTAGGTATGCAGATAGGTACTGCAGCTACACAGGGTCTGTAATCAAGGTCAACAATCGTAATATCGGCAATGTGTAACAAGTGAGAAGAAGAATAAAAGTGGAAGAGGGAAGGCAAGCCAGCAACGCATCTCATTATCACAGCTTGATTGGCGCTTTATCGCCAAAGCTTTCAGAGTGTATCATTGTAATGGACCTCGATATATGCATAGCCCGGGTGCCCTTCAGGCTTACTACCTATCCTCAATGACCTTACCCCAGAAATGATGCATATCATGTCCCATTCGGGACAGATAATGTTGAGACATTTACCCCAGCCAGAGTCAGCTGATCCTTTGCCTCTTCTTCCTGCGTGGTCTTCCAATGTATTGACAGATAATCCGCGGTGTCTGAATGGAAATGCATCTTTATTATGTCTTACCCATCTCTCAGCACAGCTTCTGGGAAGTCAAAGCGCTTGTCGTTGAACCGCCGTGAATTATCGGTCTGAGGTAACACATAGATAAAGCACATTCTTTATTACCACATTGTTGGATCAGAATGCTAGTGGCTAGCTGAAGCGTAAGGGGATGAGAATCATTTTGACTTAGCATGTTTCTCGCCACCATAGCTCTATTTGTCATTCACTTATACCATTCCATCCTTTAGGCTGATTATCTTCGACTATACCTAGAAGGTTCAAAGCGATCCTGAAGCACTGACTTCATAGAAAATGCTGAAAAATTCACTGTAGCCAGCCATCACCTGATGCTCTGCCACATCTGCCTACCACACCATTATGTCAAGATCTAGATGGATTAAACGTACCTATTGCCGAATCCACCACTGCCCTTGATTCTGGAGATAAGCCGACCGTTATAAACAGTACAAATCAGATTTAGGTCGATGGCAAGGATGCGTAATGTATGAGACAGAAAATTCAGCTAGGCTGTGCTTTACCACGTAGGGGTGACGCCAGAATTGGTGTACTGACATAGTCTTTCCAAACCGTGTCCACCGGACAGGATGTCAGCCGTCATTTTCAATAAACTGTATATAGTTATGCAATCGAAACGTGCCTCTTGGCGAAGTCAGATTTCCTATTCTCAAGCATGTTGGTGGTGAAGTTCAAAGTAATGACGACTGGTTCTGATCTGTGACTATTAACAAGGATGGTTAGTCAGAGAGAACTCGATGATCAACGTGGGGATATCATTGTCCTATGCACCGTAACCTTTCGCTGATCCATCATGGTAGCCAAACCATGTAGTATCGAGTCCCCAATCCATTGAAGAAGTTACCAAGCCCGCTCATAGACACCTTCGAAACCTATTGATAGTCAGTCACCCTGTATTATAGGAAACAATTAAGTCTAACTCAGCTTGCCACGATTATGTGGCGCATATATCTACGATCGTATCTGGTTTGAAGAATTTTGGAGACGCGAATCATTGTGAGACTACCCAGCGGGACAGATTGTATTATGTAGAGGGAATCAAAACACTGCAATACTTCCACATCCTCATTCATGTTGGCGCGCCCTGCTTTCCAGCTTATCCACCCAATTCATTGGTATTTGCTTTTGGCTGGGGCATGCGCCCAAAATTGTGAATTAATGCGGAATATTTGGTACTTTGGTGGGAGTATCAGTAGTTTCTGGCAGCCTTACGCAATTGATGTTTTATATGGATTATTTTGTTCTGATTCTCATGTTTAAGGTAGTCCGGTGAGGTTTTCTGGCCTCTTCCCATAACTTCCACCCAGTTGCCATTTCACGGTTCAAGGAATAGGTAAGCCTCATTCACCGCTATATCACGGTTACACAAAATCTGCGCTCGGATGCAGATGATAGTCTCACGACTCTGGGGTTTCGGCACGGATCGGTGTGGTCGAGCCGAATGGGTGGGCTCCTTGCTCGATCTACAGACCTTACTGCCTAAAAGCGCTACCGAAGCTCTGTACATTACCGAAGCCGAAAAAGCAATTGTCCCATAATCGGCAAGTCCGGTGACATAGACACGTAAGGTAAGAAGGGATATCTAAACCTCAAACTTGCATGATGCTGAGTCATTTATCAGTTGTGTCCCTGGGTTATAAAGCAGCACAAGTCGTCCCCGGTTCTGGAGGCTTTCCAAGATACAACTATACGACCGACCAGTTAAGCCCTATATCAAGCCACCAGGAAACCTATTTTCCCTGACACCAAATTTCAAACATGAAGTTTTTGACTATCCTCTCCACCGCCCTCTTCGTCGCCTTTGTGGCAGCTAACCCTGCCAACGAGGATATGGCGAAGCGACAGGTAAAGGAACCGGTGACAGAGCACTCCTTAGCGGATTTTGTATCATATCACTATCAGCTCGTCGTAACACAGAGCCTTGACGAGGGTTGTCCGACCGGACAGGCTAGCGAGTGCTGCCTCTCTTGTTGGGACCAATACAACGAAGATCATACCACTGATCCGGCAAACTGTTGCCGCGGCTGTGGTTGTCAATAGATCGTATCCTATCTGATACACGGATTCAGCCCTCAAGTCAAGGCAATGATATGTGCAGAGATTGAGCAGATATACAATGACTGGACTAAGTTGATTTTGTTGTATCCTGTACATAGGAAAGTCAAACAATGAAGGTTCAAGATTTGGGTGACGACGGGAGAGTGTTAAATCTTGACACAAAGCTTTTGATATATCGGTGGCATCCAAGACGTGGAATGTTTCAAATAGTTCGACATTAGGATTGGCCGTGTGCGAGTTATGTTGGGTGGCTTACACGTGTATAAGTACTACATGAACAGATGGAGCAAAACCAATCTGCCTCAACTTGTAGGCCAGACTGCTATCAACAAAACCAGAATGAATATGTCCCGTTCCATAGTAATTAGTTTCTGCCTAAAATAGCAATTCATCTGCTGCAGCTAAGTAAGTCATGTTCTTTGGCCTGTAGTATAGTGTTACTCAAATCTCGACATGCACATTGCAACCTGCAGTCTTCATGCAACAAGGTGGCGATAAACATGCCTGTCTTTCCTTATTCCCTAATAAATTTTGACTTCGTTGGTTGGGAACATCTAGTTTAGCATCTGGCCAATTACCTTCTTTTATCACGCCATTCTCTCTGCAGTCAGAGGTAAGGCCAATAAGGCCATATGCAAAGTGACACGACCGGGACGGACCGAGGGATTGAAGCGGACAATGTATCAGTCCCACTTATCTATCACGCAATTATCAGCTTCGGGGTACTGCTATTTTCCTCGCACAGGGTGGACTGACCAATGTTCCGAGACACAGAGAAAGTGTGCTTCTTGGACCTGCATCACCCTTCCACGTTGCCCAGATTAACAGTACTGAGCGCTTAGCTACTGCAGGCCTGACGAGCCAGATGAACGCACTGAATCAGCACAACTGAACTAGTGTTCTTTCAACTGATCACGCCTGATATAAAACAAGCTCGTTATGCAGGTGTTTCAGCTACTGAAACCGGTTTTTAATCACAGACATCGTCAACCTTAACAGCTCCAGAAGATAAATAAGCACATTGCTAGCTAAACGAAAGCTATAGGTAATATAAAAGTGGAAGAAATATTCTGCCCGATTCAAATATTTCTTATAAGTCAATCATCTCACTCAACCCCTTCGTGCTTCTTGATCTTTCCTTTTAACGTGCGTACCATTCACTGAGTGAATCAAACCAGTGCATGAAAAGGTTCCCTACTCCATACCTTATGTGTATATTTCCATTACCCATAGGACCATGTGCTCTTGGAATTATATCTGGAGTTGGCTTAAGATGTAGCATAACCTGAATTGAAGTGTCCGAGAAAGCGTGTCTGCAGCGTGACCACGGTGATAAAGCGGATCACCCGCAGGCAGTGAACGTGCATCTCTGAGCAAACCCCAGCTACATAAACATAAGTACCCAAAGATAAGAGGAATCCCTAGATATAACATTGGTGCTACAGTAATCCCTTCGCTAAGTACCTGTAAGCTTCACTACTGGTTCAGCGTGGTGATCTTTGCTTCTTTTGTTGCTACATTTAAAATTCCTCGGTTTCAGCCCTACATGAGATTGTGACATACACAAGACATTGTTCAAAACCAATTCGGCTGGTTCCCTCCACTGATCTAGCCTGTTTATGCCTCGGTATAGGCTCTTCCTAATAGCTTAGGTTTCCCTGTACTGTTATGCAAATGCAAAGTCTTGTTTGTTGAATATCTTTTATGTTATATGGATAATTGGAGGTCAGGTTCTTGTGTTGGCCTTTTAGTATTATAGAAAAGACATTCACGGGTGCGTCGGACACTTCAGAATACTAAATGCATTGTTTTAGCAGTTACATCAAGCTACTAGCGTTATAAATATAGATCAGATACTATGTTAATTTAATCTCCAAATAACCGGAGGAAGAAAAGAAAACTAAATAGCTTTATCCTGCATAGATAATACATTAATAACCCTGCGATAATCTTACACCATACTCTGATAGTGCAATGGGGAGCCCTGGCGTTGTGCTGCGATTCTAAGATAGTAAGCCAGACCTAACATTGAGTCATACCTTGCAAAATCCATTATTCAGGATTCAAGCAGTAAAACTGGATGGTAACTGCCATTCAGACCCACGACATGCGCATATGATATAGATCGATCTGGAAGGAGCTTCAGATATGATAAAGACAGCGTCGGGGATAATGTGTAGGAATCAGATGCAGCTGAGTGCGTTGTCTAGCGATGTAGTTATTGTCCCATACAGACGTCTACTGAGATACACGTTTGCTTTAAGTGAATCAATGCTTCAGATCCAGACTATTGGATACACTGAATGCCAAGAAGTGAGCCAGCTTCTCACTAAGACAGGAGATAGTCCATGTGCCACGGAGATGAATGTCTTCGGTGGTAACCGAAGTAGGGCTGTGATATGAAACGACCGACACAAGGAGAGCGTTGATAGAACTTTCTCCATTATGGGGAAGTACACAATACCACGGGAATAGGTAAGACATCTACCATTTCTCTCTGTATTTCGTTCCCTGGACTCAGCTAGTTCATGAGCCTAGTTACACACAAGCCTTAGGATCTGATGGTCAGAAAGAGATAAACGACGGTACCTTTACCATATTCTTAGTGAAAGACTTGTATGTCCCATGTATATTCAATATTCAATGAAGCAAACGGCACATTTTTACAGTCACCGTATAGCAAGCGCTTGTGGTAATCTCGCAATTGACAAAAGCGACATCGCAGCTACGGGGTAAGACTGGTCGGTTCTAACAATCTTACCCGCCCTGAGGTACTCCGTACGTTCATGTCTTTTGCTTAGGTTGATCTTCCTGGAATTTCCGGTCTAGCACGATCTTCACATCCAGTTTTCTCGGCTACCAATTGACGTATCGAGGCCCATGTACCCTTGCCTGTCAATCGAAATGCGGTGGTCGAATAAATACAGAACCTTGCCTCCCTACTTCTTCTTTATTGCTACTCGGGATGCCCTTCCACTTTCCATGAAAGTGCGTTAGTCGCAGACATCTATTATCATAAACATCCCATGTCGTCTCTGCATCTCTTCACAGAGGCCCAACTCATAGGTTTTTCGACAAGGTGCGAGTCTCAACTACACTAGCTACCAGCCAGCACAGGTAATGCCCAAAATTCGTTGGATGCATTTGGTTGTGTCTACGTGTCTCGCAATCCATAGTAAGCTAGGAGATGTGATACGTGATATCCTGCAGGTACAGTGGCTGGCTGATCGGTGACGGTGGCGGAACACAGGTATCTTTTGTAGGGTAAAGGAGGGACTCAGCCACTTAGCAACTAAGAGAAGCGGGTTAATTTCTACCCACCCCATTGAAATCTTCCATTTCTTTGGTTTAGGGTCAAGTTCCTGTTCTCGTAAGTCTCTTGGCGACCGTTTCTTGGATGTCTTTATCTTTGATACTATTGAATCTATTCAGGCATGATCATCCTGCAGAGTCGGCGAAAGGTTGCAAAAAGAAACAATAACGGTGAGACTATCTGGCGGCATAAACCTTATTGCCTGCCGCATCACTAACTGCAATTCCAAATTGCAGTTAGATTGCAGTGAACCCCTTCTACAAAGTAGATGATAGGCTTATTACCCCGTATCTGATACAGTTGCAGCAAAATATGAGGCAGGTGCAGCACGCAAGGGCCTGAGGAGGCTGAAACTGGTGTCCACCAGGATGGTTGCCTCCATGAGTGCATGATCAAGGCAGTGTGTAGTGACATGATTACAATCTGTTCAGTCTTTCATGCTCTAATATCTAGTTCCTGTTTCAGAAAATCATTGTATATGCACTCCTGATGCCGCCGTGCCACACGGATGCTAGCATGAAAAGAAATGGCTTAGAAAGCCCGTGTAGCCATCTGATAGTTTGGGGCGAATGGGTTCATGCAGGATGTATTGCATTTCCGATGAAAACGCATTTGTAATCGTCGTTGCTCAATGAGCAAATGGATCATCCGTACTACTCTTAATAAACGGCTGACTCTTAACTGAAATGGCCCAGTAAAGTTCAACTCTGCTGGTGAATCGGGGGCAAACATGCAGGTCGCATTTCGATAGTCGCCTCTTTTGGGGCAGTGTCGCGGTCAGGATAGAGTACTGTAGGGAGCAGGTCACACTAAGAGTATTTAGAAATACATCGGCTGACTGAAGATATCCCTTGCCGCTGAATGCATTGTCTTACTTCCCACTCTGCTGAGGCAATAACACAGTGAAGTCCATCCAAGTATTTAACCTGAGTACTCACCCCAGCTGTTCGATCTCATTACATCCTCCAAAGCATTTCATCTGCTCCACAAAATAAATCCTCTATCATCATGAAGGTCTCAGCTGTCCTCTTCGCCGTCCTCTTTTCTGCCTTTGTGGCAGCCACCTCTGAACACGATCCCGCGGCAAAGATTGGTGCATCCATTGGGAAGCGAACGGTAGGGAGCTGAGGCCCCAGTTGTTTTGTCATTCATAGACCATCCAGCAGAAGTACTGACTATAAGGCTTGATAGGAGGCCGACCCTGCTTCGTTATGCGACGCACTCGATGACCTCGTCTGTTAAGCTACATGCCTCGACAACAGCGATCCAGCCAGCTGCGCCAGCGATTGTGCCTGTGATATTAAATGATATCAAGGTAACGTGAAATGTTGGCGAAAGCACACCTTCGGCGTTCATACGCCGTATTGTGTCCCTGTTTTCCTTTATGTGACTGTGTGAACTTGACTCTTGTCCACCGTGCCTTAGTATAGGTCATCTCATATAACTTGGATCTTCCTATGCTCTCATGCAAATACGAAAACTCAGTCTGATATCTACCATGATTCCACGCATCGGACAGTTTGCCTTGGCACCCGAATAGTGTATTCTCTATATTGTCTAAGCCACAGAGTACGATTCGTTACAAGCATAGCGGCTATTGCGATACTGTGTCAATATCGTAGTGTTCCATCAATTTGAGTGACATGGTAGTATTCCGCTGGACCATCCTAAAGATTTGATTTGGGCTTCCCAGCTGCATCACTTGCTATATAAATCTGATATTGAGATAGATATACTCGATGTAACATGACGAAGTGGCATCTTGCAGCCCAGTCAACTGTCTTAGCAGATCCATCTTTGAATACGCAGTCGAGAGTTCCATGCACCATAGCCACATTAGAATTAGGTCCGTACGGGAAAACCTGCTTTAGGCGATGCGTGCAGTGCTCAGTTGGATTCCACAATGCTTTCCTCAGGGCATATATTCCTATCGAATAATCAATAAATGAGAAGAGCCTTGGAAAAAACACCTAAGACATGACCCTGTCAAGCTTACCCTCTCTACCACGTGCTTCCCTTTCTCCCATTATTACCGTAGCATCGGGCGTAAAGCATTGTGAATATTTCTCGTGCTCATTCGGTGAGTCCATCAGGAGATAGAACTCATTCAAGAATCGCTTATAAGCGGGATCGAAGGGTATTGAGGGGTAGTCCGGGCCCATCTCCGGCCTTTCTAACGTTGGTGTTAGAGTTAGTTAAGTGGTACTTCGTACGCTATGGCCAAGTACTTACCATCGTTCGGCAGGATAGCAAGTGCCTGTTGTCTGTATTTCTCATCCAGAAGTACAGTTTCTGCTAGACTTGTATCGAAGAAACATCTTACTTGAACGATCTTCTTTGTTGAATTGAATTTGCAGTGCCAGGAATAATGTTGGCTATACAAACGATTGCCCAGTTTTGTTCGGGTGTCTTTGGTCTTCAACTCAACGTTAACCCACCCTTCATCGTTTCTTGTGATGCTATCAGGGCAGGCTATTTTGAATATAGGGCCTGGGTCTGCTATCAGTTTGATGATAGGCAGCCACACCTTATCCAAGAATTCTGCCTTCGACCTCCATGCTCCTGATAACGCGTTTTGTCCTGTGATTTCCCAGTGCACATTGTCATCGACGTGGTTGAAGAAAGATTCGTAGCCGCGAGGGACTTGGCTTAGTTCTCCGAATATGGATAGAATCTCGGCGTTGGTGAGATAAGGCATAATGAGAAGTCGTTGGGGGGAAGCGTCTCCTGGGTCACTGAGAATCACGCAAACGAATTTTTTGTAGCATTGGCCAAGTTAAGACATTAATGATAAACGGCGGGCCTGATGACAGCTTATGAAGCCTAAGCATTCATTCTGCAGCAGCTGAGACCAGCCACATTCCAGGTCGCGGTTCGATCTTCCGCGATGCCCGTATCCTCAGCGTTGTGCCAAGAAAGAACAACTGCGCTCTAGTCATATGTACGCATTTCAATGTCTAAACAGCTAGCTTTCTCCAGAACTTAAAGCAGTCTATCTGGTAATGATAATGATTAATTTTGTGGAGATGGTTAACTATACCAAAGCTACCATTATATCTAATCGAATGTAATTGAATCGGCTTCTCGGATGACGAGATGAACGAAGCGTACTGGAGTACGGTTCGACAGGGTATGACAGAACTGGATGCATGCATCGATGGAGTGATCTCAATGACTTGTTGTTCGAAGACCGAGAAAGTTAATATGTGAGTGGCGATCCCATAACTAGTAGGACACAGGACAGATCGACAGTGTTGGGAACCCCAACCTGGTAAAGCAAGAGCCGAGTGCGAGTCTCCACACGGGTCCAAGGTTATAAGATGTTGAAGCACTAAGAGAACCCTTATGTAACATTACATTCGAGACCATTATATTCTCGGTCATGTCAATTGGGAAAAGCGCATCGGCGGGGTGCAGTTCATCTTGATTGTCAACCTCCTCCTCTACTTCTTGAGGAACGATCAAAGCAATATTCTCATCCATATACCTGACCCAACTACGGTGGCGTGCACGCAGTAACTTCCACTCGAAGGAATGCATGGCAACGTTGAGTAAGCCACGTACCAACAAACGAGTCATTCCACACTGGCCACACAAATAAGAATACCCGATGTGATTGCTCAAGGAAGATTTACCCTCGACTTTCCAGCCTAATGCCCGAGAAATAGAGTTCAGAATGGCATGGATCTGCACTTCCCAGGGTTTCCGAATGGCAAAACACAAGGCATTACCGGAAGAAGAACTAGAGGAGAATAAGGCTTTATGATTCATCCGGAGAAAGTTCCCGTAGCGTAGCTGATACTCTGCAAATCCATGTAGAATCGAAACGTATAAAGGCTATGCCAATGACTTCACCACTTCCTACATTGTCTAAACCAGCACTCCATTGCCTCAACGGACGGAAATGGCAACGGATGATGTCAAAATCAAATGGGTTTTGTCGGTCTGATACCAATGAGGTGGAAACTCGACATTATGCCTTGAACCACGTTGTAGAACAGCGTGCTGGTATGCTTATAAGCAAGTAGTAGTCTAGCTCCACGGTCACACGGGATCGGGAATGGTGTCCTTGCTTTGTTTCTTCAGACGATGCCGATCCCTAACCGTACAGTAACCCTTCTGACACTTAACAACATTTCTCACCATAACCACTCACGTATCCCTCTAATATGGAGACGCTTTCGGAGAGGCTTCCTGTGTACCTCCACTGGGCACCACTGTTCATCCTCGCTCTAGTCTTCATCAACTACATCATAGGAGTTATCAAAGCCATTAAGTCCCCTCTCTCACGGATCCCCGGGCCATGGTATGCACCTCTCACAACATTACATCTTAACTATGCATTCGCAAGAGGAACGATATGGAAAGCCGTCGAGAAGTCCCACACACGATACGGCTCTATCTTCCGCCTGGGACCGCGACAGGTGTGGATTTCAGATAAAGAAGCCATCAAAGCCATTCTTATGACAGTTGATCTGCCGAAAGTCACCATGTATGCAGAGATATCGAGAGATCGGACCAGTCCTGGATTATTTGGGGAGATGTAAGCGCCCTATTCTTTCTTCCTTCCTCGGGGCGGATAACAATACGGATGAGACGGTTTGATCGAAGTCTCGTACTGATCTAATACAAAGTCGACCAGATCCACATAAGCGACTTAAGAAGTTTCTGTCTCCAGCATTCACGATTGCGTATGTTGATGGTCTCGAGTTTCTGTTCGCAAAATGTGTGGGTGACCTGATCAATCGATATGTGGATCTGCTGTCATGCCCCTCGCCAAAGGGCGAGAAAGCGCCGGTAGTCACGGACCTGATGGAAGATTTGCATAGTCTTGCCCTTGACATGTAAGTAAATGATGCACAAGGCCAACTCCGGAGAACACTTCGTAGTAACATCTCGCAACATCAGAATGGGAGAATGCTCCTTTGGCAACGGATTCGGCCAGACGAACAAAAACAGGAAACTGGAACTTGAATTTGATGAGGACATATGGCGAACAATCCCAACAGCCATCTTCAGAGGGATGACTAGGCGATACCAGGTAATCGATGAAGTTCTCTAGTTGAGGAGAGGAGTGAGCGACCTGCTGACGCAGAATCAGTTTGTTTACATCAAGCGTCTTCTGAGGAGACTCGGCCTAAACATCGAATTTGACTGGCCACGAGAGATGATTGCTGTACTTATATTCCTAAATATCTTACACGATAATCAATCTAACTGACACCGACATAGGCCATCTCCGCAGTCGCAGGTCATCGAAAAGCAACCCCCAAGAGTGTCCGCCCCGACCTTTTGCAACACCTTCTCGAGAACGGCGAAAGACCAGATAGCGGCGTCAAAATGGGAACTAGGGAAGTTGTCGACCAGATGGCCGAGATTCTACTAGCCGGGTCCGAAACCACGTCTGGAACAATCGCCTGCTTTTTTCTGGAAATACTACGGAACCCAGAAACAAAAGATAAGCTGATGAAGAGCCTACCGATCCTTCAACCAAGTGATCCGATTATCCCCAGCAAGACTGTCCGAACGTCTCCTGAATATGAGTACCTCGAAGCATGCATCAAAGAGGTGCTTCGACTACACCCGATAGCGTCTGAGATGGGTCGTCGGACTGGAAAGACGCCGATTGAGCTGATGGGATACTACCTCCCCACTCATACGATTGTGTCTGCATCTTATCGCCAGCTTCACCGAGATCCGAAATACTGGGATGAGCCCCTGCGCTTCTGGCCTGAACGATGGCTAGATCCTCGGCCTTCTGATGTACCTGCACCTGAGTAAGTCCATATTATTATCACCGGGTGATGCCAAGTGCTGATTTTCTTTACTCAGCATGCAAGCTTACTATCCATTTTCCGCTGGAAAGCACTCATGCATTGGCAAGAAGTACGTCTCGAATCCATCCTTCCTCTCTATCTTGGACACCTTTTCTGGAATTCCGTTTCTTCGTCTTTCCCTTCAAGGTAAACGGTACCTAATCTGTTTGTAACAATTCAGCTTCGCCATGGCAGAAATCAGAATTTTAACCGCCAATATCTTTTCACGATTTGATCTGGCCGAGGTACCCGGACAGAATATCGACTACAGACAGTATATCACCATGCAGTTTGAAAAAGGATCGTGGAAGGCTTTCTTGACACCAAGATACCAACAGTCTCATCCAGTGTTGACCACTATAGCTTGATTGAACATCGCCTTATAGATGCAGTGCAGACTAAGAAGCTATTTATAATGGCTGTATCGGAGAGACACAGGAAAGTTTGAAGAATCGGTGTACTGAGACCAATTGGCACCTATTGCAATATATATGTCCTCTTTTTGTATTATGTAATATATATTATTCTGTCTTGGTTGCTGTCGGAATAGATAGAAATAACACCAGTCTTCTTCGCCATGATAATGTGTCGTAAGATTGATAAGTCTGGAAAATGAAGCACGTCCTAAATAGTGTGTCCGCGGTATCGAAATCAGCAGACTGGAACATCTTGATCATCACAGGTATCGGACCCACTTGCATGTAAATGCCTGCCATGACCACACAAATACGCCACTAACTCTGGCATCTATATCATGTAGTATATGAAGACAGATTGGAAATGAAATATTACAGGTATTGATTGATCGATTCGGTGATACTGTTTTCAGTCCGACTGGGTGTCTGAAGGTGTTGTCAGATAGATATACAAACTCTGAATAGCCAGGTATAAATAGTATTTCCTTATTTTGTACTATGGAATATCATTATTCGATCCCCAGTAGTGTGGGATGTGCATAGACTCGAAAACCTTACAGACATTTTCATTTGCATTTGGTAGGGAGACTGTACTGGATAGAGATCTGTATCAAGATTATATTGTGTAATTTTCATAAGACGTCTTCTCTCACACTGGATATATATTCAGCCATTCCTCTTCTAATATGTTTTACTAATTATAGTAGCCACAGGACTTGAATGACTGTTATGATATCCAATGAATATGATCAGGGTACTCAACCATTGGACTTTTCTGTAGTGCTAGTCAGGCTAGTCACTACTACACCATCCCGGCTGCATTACAAGCATAAAGGGAGGGATAGGAGTAGAGAAAAAAGGTTACGAAGAAAAAGCTATAGATTCGAAAATTCAAGATTTTATTAATAGATGGTTCGACATGGAACCAAAACTAGACGAGATGATAACCAAATCCATAATGCAAATGGATAGATAGTCGGGGCCATGGCCACGCGCTTAAAGAAGCGATCCCAGAGCAATGCAGGGGAGACCGAGACCGATGAGGTCACCCTCCTGCAATACATCAGTATGAGGGGTCAAGAAGGGGTCAGGTGGTTGATTGCTTACAGTGTCGCTGCCGCTGCCCTGGCAGCAGGCGGCAGTCTGCTCGCACTGGTCGTTGAGCAAGTTTTGCAGGCCGACAAGGTCAAGGGCTATAGATATCAGAGCCAGTTCTTATCCTATAGCGAAATACATACCCTGGAGGTCAAGTGGGGAGCAATCGTCGGCCAGGCCAATACCCTGGGAGCCGGATCCAGAGCCAATGAGGCCGCTCAAGAGGCCAGACAGGAGACCGCTGTCGATGTCGGTGGAGTCACCGGCATAAGTGGCCTTGTTGCAGCAGGAGAGCTGGTTGCCGCTACCGCAGGAGTCGGCTCCCTGAGAGACAGTCATGCCAGCAGGGGCAGGGATATGGTTGACAGCGCGGCCGCGGACGGAGGGCTGAGCCACAACCACAGTGGCAAGAGCGAGAGCAGCAGCAGCAGTGAACTTCATTGTGACGGTGGAGTGGTGACTCGAAAGAGTGCTAGAAGATGGATTTGAATCGAAAGATAGAAGTAGCTTGGTGATTGAGCGAATGGCTGATGATGATGAGGATGAGAAGAACGAGGGTTGAACAGGGCTATTTATGCCTTTGTATTGCCAGATCGTACCTGACCCCGTCTGAGGTTGAACATGGCTAGTTTCGCTAGATGTCGTCGCATTCGTGGCAGGCTTACTGTTTGCGTTAATAGTAGAGTTGCATTCAGAAGGTCAGATCAGGCACAAGAGAGGCCCTGCGTAAGATTCTGAACGCTGACGTTGCATTTCCAACCCTCCAACTGGGTCCTCGATGGAGCCTATCTCACGATCTAGTGTGGAGGGCATACAGAGGTTACACAAGCCGTGTGGTAAGCCGTGTGGTGACAGCCATCCCTTGCTTGGCGCTCCCGGCAGGCTTTTTAGCCAGCGTCGCATCCCGCATTCTTAGCCGTCGTCTGGGAGCCTTAGCCGGGAACGCCTTTCCCGGTTCCTGGTGCTTGTTGAGGGTCAATTCATCCGTCTTCGGTGCCGACCGGCTTCGTTGCTCATTTTTTTCCTCGGGCTCACCGATTAAACACCGATAGACAAAGGTGATAGCTACATCAGTTGTTTTCAGATGTCTGGGAACGTAATGTGTCCCCCAGAAGGTCTGAATTTCGGCATGACTGCAGCATTCTGCCAGGCGGTAGGTAGACTTCGGCGTGATCATTGTGTCCACTTCGCCAATGTATAGTAGGGCAGGGGTGCGAATCCTCGGATGATACAGATCTCTATACATGGGATGGCCGAGCATAAAACCACTGTATGCGACGACAAACCTGAGCGGTGGGTGAGTGGTCTGCCAATGTAAGCCAAAGAATCGGTCGAATTACACAAATCCTATACCCACACTGACGCCAAAATTAAGGCCGCGATCTCGCTCCTCCAGTAAGGATGCGATGATCATCGCCAGGGTAGCACCGGTCGAAAATCCAATTATACCAGCAACCGGATTAAGGTGCTCCAGCTGCTTTAGCACACGCTTCACACTCTGTTCCAGGCCCGAGATCCGCTGGCAGTCAAAAATCCCATACCCCCAAACCTTGGACTCCATATCTGGGCCGTTCACGTCGAAAGGTGCTTCACTGTAATGGAGCTTGAAATGTGGTAGTGATCGGTTGCTCTGAGACCCACCTGCATTGAGGGCCTCTTGGAGGAAGTGCGTTTTGCGATGGAACATATCAATCGATTGACCATGGCCTACAGACGGGTCAGTGCTGGTACATGGCCTGGATTACTTGGTTCTGACCATGAAGCATTAGAATGTTGGCCTGTTCACCAGTATTCGAGATATCTCTGCTATCTGCATAGTTACGTAAGTAGCCTAACGGCGACAGCTGAATTCCTGTCATTTCCAAGATGATGAGGTATCGACTTTCTCGAGTAAGTGTCTACAAAGCCTAGATCACACTGCCATTAGTAGAAGGAAATGTGCAAAATTGCGTAGGAACTACGTCGAGGTGACGGAGAGCGGTTAAGTTGACCGAAAATTGTTCATCATTGCACCTCATTGGCACAAGGATTGGACATCCTAATTGTTGGTGCATTCCATATGTTTCAGTTGAATGCGGATTGAGATACGGCGGCGTACAAGTAACTGTTATTCGCCTATTGAAGCCTAGTGTTAGGGTCCTAAGGCATTTCTGCGCCAGCTATCCACAGCATGGCACATGCAATTCGACTTTAACAGGTGCCATAGCTGGATAGAAACTATAGTCTTGAATGAGCAAGCCTCGTCAATCCAATCCCCAGACACTTCGTAGATGCCCGAAAAATAAGGCTCAAAGGGTCCAAGCAGTGGCACGGCACGCAACCGGTACGTTCTGGAATGCAGCTGTGCATCTGAGCAGACAGTCCATTCTAGGAGTCATGTGATAAGCCACAGCATGACTTCCCTCTTATCAGAAGACCAGTGTCGATAGGTATGCCGAAGAGGCGAGAGTAGACGCTTTGGAGAAGTAGAAGTGATTAGAAGAAGGGAAGGAGATGGAAGCTAGAAAGGGATCTGTCACTGCCTCAGG
This sequence comes from Aspergillus costaricaensis CBS 115574, assembly GCF_003184835.1. Classification (NCBI taxonomy): domain Eukaryota; kingdom Fungi; phylum Ascomycota; class Eurotiomycetes; order Eurotiales; family Aspergillaceae; genus Aspergillus; species Aspergillus costaricensis. The sequence goes on from NW_020291817.1 coordinate 482,492, forward strand.
CACTAAGGCGGTGGAGGGCGGTCGGGACCCTTCATTGGGAATCCCCGCAACTTTGCCAGCTCAACGACGTCAGCCTCTCCCAGTCTCATCCTCGCCATCATGAAGCTCGTTTATCTAGGAGTAAGTAAATGGCGGAAGCTCCCTGTTCATCGTTCTTACTGTCTGACCCCGATCATCCTGACAGATTCTCCAAAATGCTCAAGCTCCCGCCGTGGAGCTCTGCGCCGAGCGCGATCTCAGCAGCTACTCGCGCTTCACCAAAGGCAGCGTCAGCGAGTTCATGACGATGTTCAGTAAGACCGTCGCCGAACGGACGAAGCAAGGACAGAGACAGGACATTCAAGAGCAAGGCAAGTCGGCGTCCCTCGGTGTCATATTTCCATCGCCTCTGCGGCAGCCCCTGACCGCCGGTCGCCTACAGATTTCACATTCCACGTCTACGCGCGAACCCAAGGCATCGCCGGAGTGATCATTAGCGACAATGAGTATCCATCCCTGGCTGCTCACCAGATCCTCTCGAAGATGCTCGACGAGTTCCTCTCCCTGAACCCGAACGCCGCCTCCTCCCGTGACCCGGTGCCTTTCCCCTCCCTTAAGACCTACATCCAGGCGTACCAGGACCCACACCAGGTGGATAGCATCCTCAAGATTCAGAAGGAGCTGGACGAGACCAAGATCGTTCTTCACAAGACCATCGAGAGCGTATGTGCTGCGCGGGAACATATGGGTAGAATGATGCTAACCCCGGACCAGGTCCTCGAGCGCGGTGAGAAGATCGACGATCTTGTGTCCAAGTCGGAGGGACTTAGTGCCCAGTCGAAGATGTTCTACACCTCTGCGAAGAAGCAGAATTCGTGCTGTGTGATCATGTGAGCAGCGCGTGGAAACCAACGCCGGTAACACCCACGTCGAGGATCATCCTCGACATGACCCTCAAGATAGAGGAATTAGTGTGGACCTGGAGATCATTTTTCTGTGAATTATTTGGAAGCGTTCTGTTGCTACAGGCATTCGTTTATGGTTTCTTTGACCAGGCTGGATTTGCAGGCACATGCGGGACAGGTTTGATTTACGGTAGACGAACAAATAAGCCCGAGAGCAATAAAGTGGCTTTATGACTAGAGAGGGCATGGCCGGGCATCAACTTTGAGGTGTAGGGGCGAAGAAAGTAGACCCGAAACCACCAACTATCCAGCTATGCAGTCACTGGATAGTGAGTGCGATGTACTGTGGCCTCGTTCCAGCAGTGGATCCGTAGAGGGGCACATCTGCGATGCTTATCTATGCTCGGGATCCGGCACGGTGATTGGCCCAACCAGTGCGTGCGATGCCTAAGTATAAATATTAGACTTATTTATTGCAAATCATGGGGAGATATTAGCTCATCCTCGGGCCCTAGTCTGCCAGTGCATCGACTTGAGCACTGTAGAGTCCCTGGACTGGCTGCGGCACCACGCGACCACCCCTAAGCACCCAATCGGCCCTAACCCAGGTACAAGGACTTGCCAGCTGGATGTGTCCCTGTCGGACTGTTTCATCTCTTCTCTAACATGCTGTCGAGAAGTCTACGTGTGCCGGGTACCATCCAGTGAACCCTGCAAATCGGCCGATCATGCGGAGGGCGGCCACTCGGTCAGGTACGTTTAGGGCTTCCCAAGGCCGCACCCCCTCCACTCCAAGCAGCAGCACAACGAACAGCATCATTGGCGGTGGATCGCCAACTCACCTGTCCTGGCAATGCCTTCTAGAACACGCTCCACCTCAACCCAAAAAAGCCTCAGTTTCCATTAGGTACAGGAAGTGCCGGCTTGGGTAAGGCGGTGCCTATCGCCAAATCACCGAGGGTACCCGGGTCCCGGCCCGGTTGATGCCATTGGCCCTTGCCGCCGAATATCGTCCCCCCCTCGATTCGACAGCCTGTTTTGTGTGGGAGATTAGTAGGAAGAAGTATTGATTCACGGTGTGTTGGGCAACCTGGTGATGCGGGCGGTCATGACTCTATCTCGTTTCTTATAAGCCTTGAACCCGGGGTTGTCCACTCCTTTTGTCGGTCCCTCATTATTCTCTCTACTCTTTCACTCCTTTTTACCCCGGTTCAGCGTTGCTTTCAGCGGTACATCCCATCTATCTAGGTGAGTGGCTCCCCGCCATTTCCCCCGTCTATACTCATTTTGTATACTAACCACCCCTCAGTATACCACTCCTCTCACGTCGTTCCCTAGCTTCGACTTTCCTTTGTGTCATCTGCATAGAAGTGCTCCGTGTCCAACACTGCCACTACATCTGATTCTTCAATCGGAGCGAGGAGTGGCTCGCTGCTCGTCAGCATGGATTTCGACTTCCCTGTTCATCAGTCCCTGCCCTTCGCGGGGCACCGCAGCCGGTTGGGTGACTTCCTAACGGCGGATGTGATGGTTGCTGCAGGTTCGGCAGCCTTGGTCACTCCCGCTGTCATGATCCTAGACAGGTAGGAGCCTCCTCTCCTGCTCACCTACCTGATAGTGGTACTGACCATCATCCAGACTGGTCGTCGAGAAGTCATCACACAACCAACCTATGCTCCCTGCTTTCCGCCGACACCTCTGGCTCTCCATCACACAGCCTGCCACCTTCCTGACCTCTCGACCCAGTCTGCTCGTCTGGTCTCTCTACACAGCCACCTTTGCGGCTGCCAATGCCACGGAGACCATCCTGGACCAAGTTTACCCTCACGTCGACCACGCCATGGCAGGGGTGGCCACCTTTATGAGCACCTTTGTGGTCAACTCCTCTGTGGGCATCTGGAAAGACGTCAAGTTCGCCCAACTATTCGGCCACAGCAACGCCACCCCTCCCACTCCTGCTCCCAAGACCACGACCTCTGCTGCTCCGTCCCAAAGCAAGATCCTCCGCTCCGTCAGCCGCACCATCCCCTTTGCCACCTACTCGGCGTTCCTGGTGCGCGATGCTCTCACCATCTTCGGCTCCTTCAGTCTCCCCGCCATGGTCTCGGCCTCCATCCCGGACTCTATTGCCTCCAGCGAATACCTGAAGATCCTGTTCGCGCAGCTCGCCATTCCGGCCTCCATCCAGCTGGTCAGCACTCCAATTCATCTACTCGGGCTTGATCTCTACAACCGGCCCATGCAACTTTCGGCCTCGGACCGATTAAGTCGGGTTAGCAGGGACTGGATCGGGGCGTCCCTGACGCGTATGTGTCGGATTATTCCCGCGTTCGGGATCGGCGGGTTCGCCAATACCGAAGGCCGGGCGTTCCTGCACCAGCAATTGCGGCGATGTGAGGACTGATTTTCTGCAATGGCCAATCAAGATGTCAGAAGTCCATTATGATTCTGAATGACTCAAAGCAAATCAGCTCCGTTGCCTGCGATAAGCGCACCGAGAAAATGGGGCCCATCCCCGCCAGGTGGTCGGCGGTCAAATGTTGAGTTTCCCGATCGGGAAACCCATCCGCCCATCGGGAAAAGGGTGACTTTTCCGTACCCTAGCCCTAGCACTTTCCCTTTCCAGCCACCGCCAATCACCACCCTGCCGTACCCGGCCCGGTGTGGCATCCGGGAACGCTGACTTGGCATCTCTCGACACTCATCTTTTTGCTGCTGGCAGCAAACACACAAACCCGGCCACTAGTTACCTACTATCTATCGACCGGATCCCCGCTTCATAGCCTGATCTGACAGGAAACTATCTACTTGTTCGACCTTGACTATCACGAACTTCTGCCCCAAATATCGGACTTTAGATGGGGCATTCGGTCAACTTTCCGAAACCGGATGAGGGGGGAGGGGGGCTATGACGCAGTACTGTGTCGATCTAGGCGCGCTGCCCATCCCACTTGGGGTGGATTATGGATACGCTCTGTGTTTCACCGCCGGACTGGATGCTTCGGCGTTTCCTCTTATCGTTCATGTGTGTGTGTGTGTGTGCGTGTATGTGTGCATGTGAATATTCATCATGTCTCTCGGTGTATATAGGCTTCAATGCTAGAGAGAGCATTACACTATCCTTTTGATCTGAGCAGCATTGCAAGTAGATTCATATTGATTCAAGCAGACGCTCTTAACAACTAACAGAAATCCAACCTACGCAGTTAGTTAGTACTTGGTAATAGAAGAATGCTAAAACGTCACTTCAATCCTTCTATTTTTATACCTCCCAGACACAAATAGATACTTGTTGAAAAAGCTAGATAGCGAATACCTCGGTCCTCGTCAAATATGCCCGACTTGGCACGGACATGGTGTGAGTGTTCGTTTGTGGCTGAGCATAACACACTAACACAATGGCATTATTAGTAGCATACCGATGTGAGTTATTTATGCAGGGCACAGCACTACATCTAGTTACGTAAGCAGTGAAGAATAACTAATCAACTTGCATAACTCCTATGGACTTAATGATTATGAGTTAAGTTGATGCACGGCCACGTCGGCGGTTAACATATGACCATGTTGAAATTTCGAGTTAATGCTCTGTAATACTGTAAGGAGTTACATTTGCTTCTTGGGAATAAGCTTTTTTTCTTTTCTTGTTTGTTGGGGGATTACAGGCAGGTGGGGTGATGTGGCCACTGTGCTTTGCGTTATGGGTGAGACAGGTAAGTAAGTAGGTAACTTTGTTGCATTGATCTCGGAGGATAAGTAGGATCCCATTCGTAGAATGTTAGTCTTTGGTTCGTTGAGATCCTGGGATTGAATTGTTTATTTATCATTAGAGACCACTCTTGGTGGATGATAATATATTTTTTATTGATGGGGATACACGGACTCGCGGTCAGCTTCTGTTTGTTGGTTGGTTGAGGTGGTCGCGGACGACGCTACGGACCGAGCCAGTACTTAATTTGGACTTGGGGACGGTGTCCAGACTCAATGTGCATGTCTCAGTCTTCAATATAGGCGCAATATCCAGGCTTATCGGAGAGAAGGCTTTAGGCTTAGGATGTTGACTAGTTAGTCGAATCAGGTAAAACCTAGTCATGTCCGTGTTGGAAATGGATGTACCCCATCTCGTTGTGTCAATGTGTTGGGTTGGTAGCAGTAGAAGACTAGACAAGGTAAGTACTAAGTAAGCGTGAAATTTGAGCATTTGAATTGGTAGGTGTCAGCTGGCTGAAGAGTCAGTCCATTGGCTCACTTCGAGTGCGCGGACCACCCTGGTTTTGACGGTGCTGAAGACCTGCATGTATCCCACACCAACCATGCAGCTAGTTTATAGTCCTCGACAGCAATTTTGAGGCTTTGCGCCCTCATCTTTTGGATGTATCTGGCAGCGGCATGCATGTGATGCTCTCATAATTGTTGGTGAAGTGCTGGCTAACAGTTGTATACTTACTATCAGTGATCAGATTAGACTGTCATCGAGTGCTCATGCTAGGACGATGTGTAAGTGGCTGCAAGACGCCAAGTAGTGAGGGGTCATCCACTTGCAGGGATATATATGCATGAGTAATGCAAGCTGAGCCGTCTGCTCCCTCACCATGGCGTCGTACTAGTGCACCGACCGAGTCGTCGACTACTCTCACCCCGCTTAATTAATATAAAGCAGACGGGCCAGGGTTGATTGATGCCTGCCTATATACCCCAGTCGCAACTTCACTTCTTGCAAGCCAGATCAACCTGACCATGGTGTCCACGACGCTGACTGCCGCTCTGGCGGGCGTGTTTTCGCATCTTACGTATTTCCGGCGAGGCGAGCATCAACTCTACGGCACCACCTATACGCAGGTTTTCGGTGTCCTGTACGCCACTGCGGTCGCTTACCTGCATGTCTCATGGGGAACCGCATGGCGAGAGGCCCTGGTCACCGTCTCCCTGCATGCAGCATCCTACCTTCTTGGAACCTTCAGCAGTCTACTGCTCTATCGTCTGGTGTTTCACCCATTGGGATCGTTCCCAGGTCCATGGCTCGCCCGCGTTTCGGATCTGTGGCTCGTTTCGCAGATGAAGAACAACAATAAACATGTCAAACTGGTTGAACTGCACGAGAGGTACGGGCCCTACGTCCGTATTGGACCCTCGACTCTATCTGTCATCGATCCCAAGGCTGTCAACATCATTCATGGCCCAGCTTCGCGCTGCTTGAAGAGCGGCTGGTACGACCACTCATACCCCAACAAGTCATTGCAGACAAGCCGAGACCCGGCCGAGCACCAGCAGCGTCGGAGATTATGGAGTACCGCGTTCGGCAGCAAGCAGCTGCGCGGATATGAGCATCGCGTGCGCAAGTACCGTGAGCAGCTCGTAGATCAGTTGATGAAGAGGGAGGGTCAGCCAGTGAATGTGACCAAGTGGTTCGACCTATACACCTATGACGTGATGGGAGACCTGGCATTCGGGCAGGGTTTTGGTTGTCTCGAGCAAGGCGAGTATCATTGGGCCACACAAATCATGATGGAGACAATGGACTTTGTTGGCAGCTCCCTACCCATGTGGCTCTTCCGTATGGTCTTGGAGGTTCCTGGACTGAAGAGGGCATGGTATAAGTTCCTGGATTACTGTGAGATGAGGTTGGTGGAGAGAATGAGGGTGAGCTGTCATCGCACTTGCGTCGCTAGCACCGAGCTGACCAAACAGAGTGAGCCTGATGTTCCCGACGTCAGCGCAGCGCTTCTAGCACCCTTCAAAGGCAAAGAGCCCGGGAAGGAGGACCAACAGTGGCTAGGAGGAGATTCACGGCTGATTATTGTTGCTGGAAGGTGAGTGCTCCCGTGGAAGTAATTTCAGATGCCTGTCTCACGCGGATAGTGACACCACTGCCTCGACTCTTGTTGCTTTGTTCTATGAGCTCGCCCACCGTCCCGACGAGGTTGAGAAGCTTCGTGCCGAATTGGCTCCATTTGTAAATAAGGATGGCGGCCTTGGAGACTTTTACGACAGCGACATTGGCCACTTGGGACACCTCAACGGGGCCATCAACGAAGCATTGCGTCTATATCCGGCAGTTCCGTCGGGAGTACCACGGATAATGCCTCCTGATGGCATTACTGTGAACGGAGTGTCTATTCCAGGCAACACCATAGTTATCAATCCAACCATTGCGATGGGACGGTGTAAGTCAAGCCCGGTGGGCGGAGCGACGAAAAATCCAGTGGACTAACGACGGACCAGCGGAATTGAGCTATAAAAAGCCGCTAGAGTTTATCCCCGAGCGGTGGTACCAGCAGGCCGAGCTGATCAACGATCAGTCGGCTTTTGTCCCATTCAATATTGGTATGTGTCCTGCCTGGAGTAGAGGAAACCAGATTAGGATCGTTGACTGACGGTGAATGATTGTGTTTAGGTACTTACAACTGCATTGGCAAGCCATTGGCACTTCAGAATCTGCGGGCAACGGTGGCACATCTGGTCACGACTTTTGATGTGAAGTTCGCGCCAGGAAATGCGGAGAAAGATTTGATCAGACGGTCGAAGGATTGTTTTGTCATGTATCATGGTGAACTGGACTTGATGTTCACCCGGCGAAAGTAAATAGTCGGGGACGGTGGTGAGCGACCGCCGTTGATGAGAGTGTCGATCGCACGGGGGAGGAATTATTACGTCGGTGGTGTTGGGCAGAAGGATCAAGGGTGTTTCAGCTCCACCCGTGTTTCAGAATGCGATGGCAATACGGCAGAAACGAGGCAGTCAGCAAAGAAGCCCCAAGTACGTAATTAGTTGAAGTCAAGAACAACATTAGCTAGTTATCTTTGGATGATCGGGTCAGCCAGGTGGTCGATCTTGCTGCCTGGCAGTGCTGTCACTCGACCCAGTACTTTAAGCAGACAGTGGGCACTCCGACTTGCGCATGATGCACCTCCAATGAGGCAAGGGCGATAGTTGCCAGGCACCGATCCGCTCGATCAAGCTTTCGGGAACGGCGGAACCGCGTTGGCCAGTAGATCCGTCGAGACCAGGTGAGGAGCCCACCTGGTAGGCAGAACAATGACTGGTAGCGAAGACTGGGCACAATCATGAGGATGAAAAGATATATCCGGCAAACCAAACAGTGTGTAGTATGGTGTAGAAAAGTGGAAAGTGAAAAAGTATGCTGCCTGGTCGCGAGAAGCGAGAAGAGAGAAGAGAGAAGAGAGTGTCACGACGCGGGTTGCTTTCATTCTTTCCCTCTCTCGTGATCGGCGTATTCGGCGTATCTGTCGAACAATGCGAATCTTACCGACCACATCCTGGCACTCAACCACCCAATTACTTAGTCATGGGTGGTTTTTGGTGTTTTTGCTCTTTCATCATCAGACCCACTCTTGTCCCATCACCTGCCAATCATATACTCTCCAGGCACACCCGCAGCCAATGGGGCTACTCTGCCAGGCTTTTGGGAAAGATGCCCGCGTAATTCCAGCAAGCACCGTACCTTTTTAGTTACCATACAGGCATACAACAATACTGGCACCAGCAAACCAACCCAGTCAGCAGCAGCAACAATCATCCAACCAGCTGAACCACTTGACCCGTTTATAAATAAACAGTGGAGCCAAAAACCGGCTTGAATTTTTCATCGCTGCGGGCTTATCAGCATTCTTATTCCGAACTTCTCCATCCCAGCGTGTCTCATCCATCCCTCCTGTTTCTCTTCTTCCTCCTCCTCTTCTTCTCTTTTCCTCTTCTCTTCTGCCGACCGTAGTATATTTACACTCTTACCTCCTTCCTCTCTTCCCCGTCCGATTCCCCGCCCCAAACAAAGTGATGCATTAACTCGGATCCGCTTATCCGCTTTACACACCACATTATACACATACACTCTGATCAACTCCATCCACCAAATACACCCACATCCGCAGCTAGCATCCAGCACAGACCACGGCAATTTGCGATCGCTGAACGCCACCATCTATCATATTTATCAACAAACATTCGAAATCATATCGATATCTGTCTAGAGTCTGCGTGTATACCACACAAGTCGCTTCATCATGACCAAGCTCAGTGATTCGGCCATCATCGTCATTGTTATCGTCGTGTGTCTCGCCCTCGTCTCACTTGGGGCCGCACTCACAAAACAATTCTGGCCTGAGGCCCCCCAACAACGCTACAACTATCCCGCCGAGCAACAATCCTACATGCGAACCGTCCGTCTGAAGAACCTGGGCATCTTTCAACGCGAGTCGATGAGTATGCCCGGGAAGATGCCCGCCGCAGCAGCGAGGGATGTAGAGTCAGGCTGTACGTTTACCCGTCAAGTTAACCCTTGCAATCGGAAGATTCGATTATTCTAGATGTGGAACTAACGAATCACTCGTTGCACAGACTCCGAAAATGAATCGTCGCATTACTAGTCGCATCCCTACCTTTCCTTATTCCTCCGACGTTTTCTATTGATATCCTCGCACTCCTTATCGCGCCCATTCTCGACTCGTTGCCTACTCTCTATCTCTCCCTAAAAGCGAAATTCCCCCAGCAAGCAAGCATCGCGATAACCCACTGCATGTACGATTGACGATTACGCATTACCACCTTGATTTTGACTTATTGATTGATGGACGGGACCTGACCTGACTGTTGTGTCTTTGCGCCATGGTGCGGTGTTGAATGGCGTTGTATTATATCCTGGTTTTTTGGTATATAGGTTGCTTTTCAGTTGTCTGTTCGATTTGTGATTATTTATCTACCTTCTTGTTCATTCCTTGAGCTGATTGTTTCGGGTGGTGGATTGAATACATACCGCTTACATATATACACCTATACGGTCAACAACATGGCTTTCAACATACTTTCATTTTGAAGCTTTACACTACTCATCAATTGCATACATAACACCTATCCACCCCGACTACTCCACATCCTCTCCAATCTCCTCTCCATCTCCACCCCGGGCCAATAATTACACTCCCTCCTCATCTCCCTCACAAACCCCCTCAACCTCTCCCTCTCCTCCTCATCATCAAACCACTCCGCACACACCACCACCGCAAACGACGCAATCACCATCCCAGCAGGCGACTGCCGATTCGATACCGCCACGCCACAAACCTCCCACACAGCCTCCTTGACCTCCTTCTCCATCTCCATCATCATCCTACTCCTCCCAACCCTCACCCCCAACAACGAAGGATTATACATCGCCAACAGAATCCGAACAAACTCCAAACTCTGCGCCGCCACAATATGACATCCATCCAAATACCACCTATTCGGGAACCCCCAACTATCACCACCATCATCAGAATAAACCGCCATAAATGACCCCGGACACATCCTCACCCACTCATCCCTCCTCTCCACCAGCCGCTTATAAACAACGACACTCCTCGCCGCCCCCTCATCAAAACAAAACTGAATCACATGCGCAGCCAGTATCAACAACGCATTCACCCACTCATGATCCCCCGACGTAGCCCTTGGTGCAGGATACAAGTCCAATATATCCAGCGGAATGCGAAACGGCCGCTGCTGCGTAAACGCCATATGGAATTCCTGGCGCACACCTACCCAAAACGCACTCTGCCGCAAACCCCAAGAAGTAGAACCACCACCACCCGTAAGACTAAGCGTCGGCCGGGCCTGCGCTTCAAGAAACACCTGCAAGCCACGGATAGCAGTGGTGGTGGGATGGGGGTGGAAGGGCGCTATACCATACAGCTTATTAGTATTGATCCCCTTTTATTTATGGTGTAAAGAGGGAGAAAATACATACTATCCAACTCCTCATAAAACCTCAACGTCACCACCGCGGCAAGGAGATTCTCATCCAGAATGGCATTCGGCTCGGTGCTCACGGAGCGGAGATGCGCGATGCATCGGTTATGGTAGTGCAGGGTGGAGGGTTCATCGATAGTCAGGCCGTGGGAGAGGCCATATCGGCGGGTGATTTGTAGTTGTTGGTCTCGTGGAAGAGTGCTGAAGTGGCGGGCTGAGGTGGAGAGGACGGCGTCGAGGAGTGGTGGGCTTGTTCGCGCGCGTTGGGGGACGATGGTGGTGAAGCTTTGGGAGGGGTCGCCGATGTCGAACTGTTGTGTTGTTTTTGTCGGATGAGTTGAGGTGGAGTGGGTGGATGGGGTTGGGGATACATACCCATTTACCTAAGGTTTCGGAGAAGTAGCGCAGTAGGCACGCTTCTTCAAGGGTGAGGTGGGCTTGGGGTGAATGTATGATTGTGGGAGAGGGATTGGGCTCGAGGAATGTGTTTGGGGATGGTGCGGTGCATGGGATGAGAGTGGGTGTTGTAGGGCTGGTAATGGGGTCTCGTGTGGTTGAGTCGGAAGTCTCATGCTGGTATAGACCTGCCACGGCGGGTGTCTCGTCGACATACTCGAACGATACATCTGCGTATTTGGTCTTAGTATTCTTTCGCAGTTGCAGCGTATCAACACACCTGATGTGGTTGGACTGCGCTGCTTCTGTCCTCCCGAGGCATGCTCGTATTCAGCGCTCGTGCTGTTGAGGAATCTCAGCTTGGGTCGCGAGCGGATGCATCTTCGTCCAGAGGTTCGACATCTGGTGCATGCTGGGCGGTTGTCGTCACCTGGTGGTGGCTGTATTAGCTGTGTGTTTGTGCTTGGTAGGGTAGGGTTTGGGAGTTTACATTTCAGATGATGTTCTGTTTATGGTCAAGATGATATATATTTAGCGTCGGTAGAGAGAGAGTCATCGGGACAGAACATACTTCGGCAATGCTGGCTACTACGAGTCAGTTCACTATCATTCAAAATCGCGACACAGGGTAAACATACCATGGATCGCGCCTTGTAGACATCAGTAGCAGGTGGTTGTGGAATTGTTGAGGGCAAGTAGAACAAAGAGCAGACTATCTGTCGAAACGGGAGGGGTTCGCCGAGGGTTACCCATTCGGTCAGCAGTTCCACCCCGCATGGGCTGCTTGCTTTCTATGCGGGGTTCACCACCATGATTCTTACCGATTCTGAGCTTCATTCCTCTTTCCTGTTGTGAGATAATCTAGGGAGACTTCAATTGCTGAGGTTTTCTACACGACTGTTAGACTTCGCTCTAGATGATCCTGGAATTGCGGGGTAGAAACCCTCCTCCGTAGATCGGTCCAAAGTGCTGCATACTGTATGGCTCTTGAAGCCTTCGTATAGCGAAAGGGAGGCTGTACAACTGGACAGATACATTTCCTGCAGGATAGAGGATATTGTCACATACAAGGCTCTCTTAAAACCGCAATGATATTGCCGTGGCTGTGAAGCAGCGTCTGCTACAGCAAGGGGGCCAATGACCACAGGATGGGAGCAAGCATGACCCACCTACAGTACAGATATGTTCATACCAAAGATCGCAATCTAGCTAGAGTCCAGTTTTCTCAGGCGGATTCCAGAACTACGAAGACTTGCAGAGGTGCTCTAGGGTCTGCTCGCTGCGACGCATCGCCAACTGGTTGCTGCATGCCACCGCTTTGGCGCCATCTCGCCGGCACTAACCGTTTTGGGGTTTATTCGGCGAGTGCTTCCATTTCGATTGTGGCAGTATACTACTACATCACTGCAGCATCAGTATCCAGCATCATAGCCAGAAGGATATATAAACTCGCTCGATTATGCCGTTTTTAAGAATGAATCAAGCATTTAGAAGTGAAATTCTTGACAGCTATTGTTATTGAAGATGTACATCCCCTTAATCCTCCTTCTACTCACCCTTCTCGTCATCTACTACTTGATCATCCCTATCGTCAATTACTTCCGCGACCCTAAAGGCTTCCGCAAATACCCCAACCTTACGTTCTGGTCCGGCATATCAGACCTACCCCTCGTCTACTTCTCTCACAAAGGCATCCGCTATAAGCGCCTCCTCGAAGCACACAAAACCCACCCCGTTGTCCGCATCGGACCCAACTATCTCTCCTATGCAGACCCAGAGGCCATCAACGACATCTACGGCCACGGGACAACCTGCACAAAAGACATATTTTACTCCACACTCGCTGGGTCACATTTCCACCTTGCCGACGTCGTCGACAAGGGCGAACATGCACGGAAGCGTAAGGTCCTATCGAGCGCATACGCGCTCAAGAACCTAGAAACCTGGGAGTACAAGGTTGCCGACATGACGCACCGTCTGATCAAAGCGTTCGACGCACGCTGCACTGATCCATTACCAAAGGGCCATCGTCCACTCGAAAAAGACCTCACAATTGACTATCGCATGTGGACTAACCTGTTCACCATAGCTGCTATCGCGAACATCGGTCTAAGCGAGGACATCAAATTCCTCGACCAGGGGAATGATCTAATCACATCAGAGTCCATGGACGGCAAGACAAAGCGGGTACACTTCCGAGACTGTCTCTTCGCCACAGGTTCAGCTACAGCTACTCTGGTCTGGTGCTACGACTGGTACAAGACCCTGGTGCGAGCAAGCAAGATCCTGTCTCCGACATACAACCAGAAATGGAAACTCAACAAAGACTGGGACGGAATTGTCTACAATCGCGCCACGACACGATGGAAGCGTTACCAAAATGGTGAACAGCTCGATGATTTCTTCTCTGCGCTAATGGAAGATAAATCTAATGTCCCTCACAATTTGGAATGGGGAGAGATCGTCGCAGAAATCAGTATCATGATGAATGCGGGGTCTGATACAACTGGGATCTCGCTGAGCAATGTTATGCTTCTTCTCCTGAATAACCCAGGATGTCTGGAGAAATTGCGGCAAGAGATTGACGGTGTCCTAGACGACGACGAGATCGTCGCACCCTACGACAAAGTCAAGCATCTTCCCTACCTTCGGGCCTGTTTGGACGAGAGTCTCAGACTGTTTCCGCCCGTGTCGTTCGCGCTTCCACGACGGACTCCGCCTGAAGGTACTATGATACTCTCTGACCATATCGCGGGTAACACCTCGGTCGGGATGTCGGCATACGTGGTCCATCGCAATGAGTCCATCTTTCCGGATCCTGAGGTTTTCCGTCCGGAGAGGTGGCTTGGAGAGAAGGGGAAGGAGTTACAGCCGTATTTTATCCCGTTCAGTACCGGTGCTAGGGGATGTATTGGTCGCAATATTAGCTACCTTGAGCAGACTATATTGGTTGCTTCGCTAGTCCATCGGTTCGACTTTGCTTTGCCGTATCCAGGTTGGGAGCCGGAGAGGCACGAGACGACAAATCTTGGTTCCGGGCCGATGCCGATGAAGATTTGGAGGAGGGAGGTGGCTGCGTGAACTGGCTTGACTTGACTTTTATTGTCATTTAGATGATCAAGATAGTGCGGTCAACTAAACTCTTATTTACAAAGGACGTGGCGGATAGAATATATCTCAATCAACTGCGAATATTAGGTAGAGGTGAGATGTTTTGCACCTCTACCATGCGAATAATCAGAGATGATAATTAAAATAAAAAAAAATCCGATATGCTAAAGGCTTCGGGAGCTATGATGGGCAATTTCCCGTCAATAACGAATACAATTGCTCCGATGTATCTGAGAGCAGTAGTTTCAGCCAGTAGCGTATAGATCGATTTATGAGCAGATGAAGCTGGGATCACTAAAGAGGGCTGCCATCCATTCTCAAGTAGACGTATTTGAGATTGTCACCAATATTCCATGATGTAAAAATAATGGATTAAAAGACCTTGTGATGGCCATAACTAGTCCTCAATCCAATGTTCTAGAATATAATTCACGTAACATTTCTATGTACAACCTGGGTGGAAAAACCTACGGGTCTTGAGTTGGATTATGGAAAGTCTACAAATGACATTTTTACGCTTTCTATATCTGGTCTTATTTAGGTGTATTTTCTGTTTGTATTTCCTGTTTCTCTTATGATACAAGCAAATTGCGAGCCATATGACTGGCGCCAAAGCCCTAGTTGAATGGAGCATGGCACCGAGCTGAAGAATGATGAAGGACTATGTAAACATGAAGCAGCTAAGACAAACCATCAGCCCCATATGATGTTAAATCATTCTCTACCAGCCGATTTCTCAAGATGATAGCGTCGTACCAGGATATGTGTCTAATCGGATAATAAATCGTCATCTTTGCCGCGCCGCTTTCCCTTTTTATAACTGGTGGTTGCAAGCGTAATGAGTCCCAGGCGGTTAAACTTGCCATTGATCATTGATAAGACTTTATTCGAGACAGGCTCCACTGGCGATTGCATAATCAATGCCTTGAGAAGATCACATCCCAAGACTCGGGGAACACATTTCCCTTTCGATGCCTGTCTTCTACACCTCTCCAGAACAGCGCTGTTTATCCAGTTCACAACAACATTCCAGTCTTGTTCCTTCTTTACCAGCAGTTCCCAGACTGGCAGATACTTATCAGGATAAACGTCAGCCACCGCCATGGGCAATGCGCCCCACACCCTAATTAGTTGACAAAACACTCTTAGGCTTTTCGTCGGCAGATAAAGTCCACAAGTCCCAATCCTTATCATAGTAGTCTCCGATACTATCATTTCGAAGCTCAAGTTCGCGAGAAAACATTCTCTTCAACTTTGTCGCTATTTTCTCCAAGGCAGCTGCTAGCATCATGGCCAGGCGATAGTAGTCAGCGGAGCGATTAGAGACCTCATCGAATGAACTAGCTTTACAGGCCTCCGAGTACATGTCCATCTGGCGAAGATCTATCATGAAGTCTTCGAACCAAGCTCGGATGGTATCAGCGGGGATCTGAGAGGTAGACCCAGCATCTGGATTTTCATTCTCCGGCTGAGACTTAGATAGACCCTTGGAAAGGTCGGGTTTCGCTCTATGCGATCGTGCGTATTCCATTTTCTTCTTCATAGCTTCATGTTTGGCCCGCCTGGCATCGTGAGATTTCTTCGCTGCCTTTTGGCGAAAAGTTTTGGGCCATTTATCAGCGGCTTCGGAAGGCATTGTTGTTGTAGTGGGCTATGGTCCTGCGTGGATTGAGGAGGATGTTTCTGTAGCTGCGTAGGTAGATCAGGTATGGTAGAGGTAGGTGACAAGGAGAGGGGGAGACTTGGTGTTCAGGAGACGAAGAGGGAAAGGAAAAGAAGAAGGAAATAGGACGTATTTATAGGCAGGGCAAGTTTGAGGCTTCCCTTAATTTTTTTCACTCAAATGGTCAGTTTACCCTCACTAGGCAATGATCGTAGCTCTCATTGACTTGCTGGGGTGAATTATAGTATTCATGAAGTCAAATCCGGCCTCTACTTCGACCCTTTTTACTTCCCTGTTATCTCAACTTCAGTCTTGAGTATAGATCCATAAACTCACTAACATCGCCATATTACTAAGTACATAAGAGCCGCATAGCTATCGGATTATATTCCATCATCCATCCAACCAATTGAGGGACCCTTCTCCACCATTCCACCTGCTATCCTAGAATCCATAAACATCTTACTCAAAATCCGTCCTTGAAGTGACCCCATCCCACTCGTCCCAAACCCTCATCAAGCCCTGACAAGTATTCCTCACAATACCAAACGTATCTGACCCCAACGGCAATCTCAACGGCAACTCCATCCCCTTACAGCTCCCCTCCCCCTTAACAGCCTCAACCACCAACTCAGCACCCTTCTTCGGATCCCCCGGCTGGTTGCCACTCCACTCCAAACAACCGTCATACGCTCGCTGATTCATCTCGTCATACTCCGGCAAGCGATTCGGGTTTCGGTACTGAACTACCCCGGCTGCCATGACCTGCGTGCGAAAATGCCCGTACGTCAGAATCGACACCCGGATATTAAACGGCGCCACTTCCGTCGCCAGAACCGGCACCATACCCTCGATCATCCCTTTGGGGCCCACATAGGTCCCCGCACAGGGAGCGGCGTAGTAGGTGCCTACGGAGCCGGAGAAGAGGATGGTTCCGGACTTGCGAGCACGCATGTGGGGGAGGAGCGCGCGGGTGAGGGTGAAGGGGCCGAGGGCGTTGATGCGGATAGAGTTGAGGAGGAATTCGTCTCTATAATTTTGTCAGTGAAGATAGTTATAAACCCAAGAGTGTAGGGACGTACGTCATTTCTTCAAAGGTAGATATGTCAATGTATCCCGCGTTGTTGACTAGGACGTCTATTGGTCCGTACTTGTCCCAGATGTCTTGGGCTTGTTTCTTTATCTCTTCCTCTGGAGATGCCATATCAAGTTCGTAGACTGCTGCGCCGGCATCTTTGAGGGAGGAGAGACGGTCGGTACCGCTGATGCCTTTGCTGCCGCGGGCTGTGGCGATGGCTTTGTCGCCCTGTTGATTTGAATTAGCTCACCATGCGTCCAATTTCGTTGCAGTACTTGTGTACAGAGAAACGCACCTTATCAAGAATAGCCCGCACCAAGGCCTCCCCCAGGCCAGAGGAGCAGCCGGTAACGAGCCAAGTAAGTTGCTGTCCGGCCATGATGTTGGAAAGAAGAGCGTAGCTGAAACAATGAGATAGTAATCTACAGCCTCGATCCGTTACTCCGGTCTCATATATATTAGTGGGATTACTCTTATTAGAACCCCACCGTCAGCTTGGATAGTGTGAAAGGAGATCACGTGATCTCGGACCTACCTCGCGTAGTTAGCTAGCTAGCCTACACACACACAATATCATCCATATTGCTGTCACAGATAGCCTTCGATCTAAACAGGTAGTACTGTCTGGCCAGTTAGCTAATTGGTAGTCTTGTTGGTGCCGGATTCAGATTCCATACCCCGCTGTCAGGTTGGACGCCTTAGACTTGGCCTTGTATGGATCATATGCGAAGTGGAACCATCTACGATGCGCATTAGCGTTTAGTGTAATGCAAGGAATATGCATCTCCACGGCAGACGAGGAATAGGATGAAAGTAGATGACGTCAATACTGATCTGGAAAGAAGGTGACTTTCATTGAAGATGAACACCATGGTTGTCGAGCCCACTATGCTTCTTTAGGGTCGGGCCGAGGTCAGCCCCAGCGATGACTACCATCACCGGCACCACAACTTTCGACTATGCGTTCGGACTTCAGCATGAAGCCGGTTCTTAAGGTAAGTAGGTTAGTATTTATTTGCTGCTGACGGGCTCTTAGGGGAAGGTGGAGTTATATGGAGCGACAGAGATGTTTTGAAGGTATCTTCTTTGCAAACATTATGTTCTCAAGTCCCAGGAAAACAAGCAAGGTATCAACATGATATCAGAACCAATATACAACCACTAGACCTAAACCCAGCCGGCCAGCCGGCCGCAAACATCAACAAAGAAAGTAACTAGGAGAGTGAGACAAGAGAGATCACTCCACAATCTCAAACTTCACATCCCTCTCCACTCCAAACGTCTCCTTCCAATCATCCCACAACCTCGTCAACTCCTGCACATACGTCTCATGCAACTTATCAACATACTTCTCATCCATATCCCACCTCTGCTGCACAACCTCAATCGGCTTGCCGACAACAACATTGAGTGGCTTCCTATGCGGACAAAACAACCCAAACCTGCCCTTCGAAAACGCAACCTTGTGACCGACCGCAAACTCCCACGCTCTCGCGACCAACCCTAGTGCCGACGACGACTTTGTATCAATCATATCAAACAACTCGTTCTCTCCGAACGCAATAACAGGGACTAGATCCGCCCCTGTCTCGACCGCAACGCGGACGAAGCCCTTGCGGATCTTGATCACAATCCCCATGGTGCCCGGCTTGGCGATGTTATACTCGCGGCTCCCGCCGACAGTGATGGCGATGGAACGGCCCATGCCTCGCTCGTCATGTCCACCGCGAGTGAGGTGCTTGATGCATGAGGTGCGGGACACGCCGCTGGCCCCTGTTGCGAGAAGGTATTCGCGCAGGAAGGGTTGGTAGAAGAAGCCGTCTTTGACGAGCAGCGTGTTGGTTAGTCCCGGGAAGAGGGAGGAGAAGCCAACGCTGTCAGCGGCGAAGGAGCCAAATGCCCCGCGCAGGGCAACGCCGTGCGGGTGGTAGCCGAAGATGTATTTCCTCCTTGGAGATAGAGGAGCGGAGCGGTAGAGAGTGAGAGGGAAGTAGGAGGCGAAGGCCTTCCAGATGAAGGATGTGCGGAACGCGTCGTTGCGGTAGGGCAAGGTACCGGATTTGTGGGCCTTGGCGAAGTATTTGATGTAGAGAATGTAGAGGAGGACGACCAGGCGGAGACGGGGAATTAGAAGGAGAGAGTAGCCCAGTAGAGGGAGGTGAAACCAGGTGGTGCAAAGGAGGGTCATGAGGATGGATTCGGCCATGTCGGTTAGGAAGGGTCTGCTGGTTGGTCAGATTAAATTTTATAGTGTTGTGGGGGTGGGATAAGGGAAGGAAGAGGACTTACTTGGATGCGCCTTTGCCTTCGGTCTTGGGCATCTGCGCAGTTTGGAGGGTCTGGCCTGCACGATTCTTGATCTCATACAATCGTGGCTGATTCTCTGGGTCGGCTTCAGGGATGTGGATCGCTGTCGCTTTCTCCGGGTTACGTGCCAACTCTGCAATCTTCTCTGCAGCGGCGACACGACCTTCTTTCTTACACAGCTTGGCAATGTCGGTTGCCTTCTCCTTGTAAGAGCGGTTGCTCATCACCTTCAGCAGTCCTTTGCTCAACTCTTTAGCGCTGATATCGGGAGCCCGGCTTTTGTTGCCGTAGACTCCAATGCCTAGCCATTCCGCCCGAGCAGCGTTCTCATAGCAGTCTTGCCAGGCTGGAAGGACAATGTGGGGAACGCCATTTCTGAAAAGGTTAGGATACAGCTCAGAATGCGAATTTGAGGGGCAACTTACTGAATAGCTTCATACCACGAGTTGGCACCGCCGTGGTGGACAGAGCAGACAATCTGGCCCGTCTGCAACATGGCCATAGGCTCCACCTCGAACCATGGGCGGATCAGCACGCTTCCTTCGTCGGTCTCCTTTTTGAGAGGCTCGATGGAGCGGCTGTAAATGTCTTCTTCATCATGTGGATGCTTGGGCAACTTCCACAGGATCTGCACCTTCTCGCCCTTCCAGGCGTTGAGAAATCCCTTCAGGCCAGTTGCAATTTCCTCAGCAACCTTGGGATCAGGTGCATACAAGGTTCCGAGATTGACGAGGATAGTTGGGGCCTGCTTCAGCCACTTGTGCATCTGAGGATCCTGCTTCTCGACAGAAGCGGTGGGAAGCAGGATTGGCCCAGCCGGGAGGATATTCTCAGGCATCTTGCTGAATGGCCAGTCCAGCTCTTTTAGGCCTGGAGAGATGTGGTATCTATCCGGACGCCAGGCATCGGCAAACGGAAAGCGACCGTGAATCTTGTGCTTGATGCGCCATTCGCGAATCTCCCGACGTCGTCCACTGCCATGGTACATCTTGGCCGTCTTGAGAACAGCCATGATGTTGAGCGGGATGAGATGCCAGGGGATGGGGTAAGGGAAGCCAGTTCCAGGTCTGTTATATTAGCAATTGACTAATCATACAGAGGGAAGATACTCACAGGGGGTATTTCCATAGAGCAGCCGAGTTGGGTTGCATTCCGAGCACAATGTGACTCAGGGAGGTTGTATTAATCAGGATGGCTGTATGGCCCGTGTTGTAGGCAGCATCTCTGCCTTGAAGGAAGAAGAAGTCAATTGCAATCGTCGATGGCTTGACCTCCTGGATGATCTCAACGCAACTCTCATAGATGTCAACATATTCCTCCTCCGTCCAACCCCAGATGTCTTCACACAGAGACTGGAAGCCAAGGACAGCACCATGGTAGCCCGGGGGGTGAAAGGCACCACGCTTGCCTGTGCGGATGAAGACATCGGTGTTGGAGGGACCCCTTACAGGGTGGAAATGAATACGCGACCGGAAGGACTCGTCATAAGCAGGTGAGTTGTCTGCCAGAAGTTTCTCCACCCGGCGCTCAAGGACCGGGAATGAGCCAATATGGACTTCAACGTCTCCTTGGACGAGGAGCTCGTGCGTGATTGCCAGGATGATGTTCGTTTGACCATGTTCACTGTTGGCCAGAAAGAGGACTTTGGTAGGTTGTTTGGACATGGTAAGAAAAAAGAAGTATGCTCAATGCCAGCCCCGCTGGTTGAGCAGTCAATTATAAGAAAAGAAAGAAAAAAAGAAAGATTCAGGGTTCAATGATTGAGAGAAGTTTCGAAAAGAGGTTGAACGAATGACAAGAGGCGGATTGTTGGACGAAACCGCAGTGAAACAGATGGACCCTGACACTACTTAAGGCACATTCAAAGTCCGCCACAAGGACCCTTTTAAACTCGTGTTCTTGTGATACGTGCTGACTCCGCATTGTTTGTGGTTAATTGAGATAGGAGGTGCTTGGCGGAGGAGTTGAGAATTCACCCAAAATTGAGGAAATTGGGAAGGGCGCCGGCGGAGTTTCAAGCAACGCGACCACAAATCTGGGGGTTTAGCTCCAACCCTAAACCCATCAGAATATTCCCCCTCCATCCATGGTTCCACGTCGCATCAGGATCGACATGGAGGGCCACACCCTCCAACAGGATCACCTGGTTCGATCAAGCCTCAGATCATCCT
The DNA here is from genome assembly GCF_003184835.1 of Aspergillus costaricaensis CBS 115574. NCBI lineage: Eukaryota > Fungi > Ascomycota > Eurotiomycetes > Eurotiales > Aspergillaceae > Aspergillus > Aspergillus costaricensis. Next base: position 503,846 of record NW_020291817.1, read on the forward strand.
CAGATAACGGCGACTTCCCGAGGAATTACCGTGAATGGAACCTAATCCGACAAGGTCAAATGAGGTAAACTAAAAAACACTGGCGGAGTTCCCAACCATCCATCGGCTGACCCCTGTTGTTCTGCATGCCGGTCACAGCATTGGAGACTGGAGGATGGAGAAGGACGATGGAGAAAGGAGAACCAGAGCGGATCCCAACGAACAATTGCCCTCATCCTCCGCATGGCGATGGTCGGCCAGATCATAAATAGACCAAGTCTGAACTTTCCTGCTGCTGCTGTTTGACCAGATCCAACTTTCACTCTCTCGTTTCACTCGTCAAAATGGTGTTTGCGATGGCCTTGCCTTCGGGCCAAATGCCCGAGATTAACCCTAGCAACCTGTCCCTGCCGGTCATGGCGGTTGTCATTGTATGTCCTGCATTAACCTGGTGGTAGAGTGTTGGCTAATTGTCAGGTCCCTTGGATCTTCATTCTTTTGATCAAATTCCTTCCTCAAGGTCCTACCATCAAGGGTGTCCCGGGCTCCTTCCTCGATCTTTTCTGCTGTGGTGTAGGTAGCCTATCTTTACGCGACCTACCTCTTCCTCTAACAACATACAGATTGCTACCAAGCTCAACTTTGTCACTGGACGGAGTGCACACTACTTCAACTCCCTCCATGTCTCATACGGTATATTCCTCTTGACCGGTGTATTCTGATAGCTACTAACTCGAGCAGGAAAAATTGTCAGGTTCGCCCCAGGACAAGCCACCACAAACACCATCAAAGGTCTTCGTAACATTTACGGCGCCGGATCTGGCAAAGGCAGCACCTTCCTCAAGACCGGCTTCTACAAGGGCATCTCTCGCCGCAACATCTTCACGGCCAGCGACCCGGTCTACCATGCTTCCGTTCGAAAGCTGTTCAATCCCTCCATGACTCCCAACAGCATGCAAGCTCATGCAAACGTGGTTCTGGAATGTACCTCGCGCCTCCACGATGTCATCAATGCCACTCTTAAGACCACCGACACCATCAGTCTCAACCGGCTGCTTTACTGCCACTCCGTGGACACCGTCTCCGAAGTGCTCCTTGGCAAGTCCTTGGGCTGTTTGAAGCGAGGCAAGCCGTACTTCTGGACCGAGCAGCTCAGCCGCATCTTCTTCTGGGCCACAATCCGTGACCAGTTTGCTGGGTCTGGAGTCCCCACTATGATCAAGATGATGCTGCGCTACTTGATCCGGAAGGGTGTCCGCTCTCGTGCAGAGCAGGCTCGGATGCGACTCATTAACGAGTAAGCGGATTCCCAGAGTAGCGTGTTTGACATAAACGCTAATGCAGGTTATAGGCAGTTGACTGCGTCCCACACCCGTCGCGACATCATGGTCGAAGTAATGGAGAGAGCCGCCACCAGTGACCTGCCAGTGGATGAAATTGCCGAGAATTTCTCAGCCATCATGTTGGCTGGCTTTCATACCACTCAAAACGCTCTCTGTGCCACCATCTACTTCGTTCTGACACACCCTGAGGCCCATGCCAAGCTGATCAGCGAATTGCAAGCGGCGTTCGCCTCCCCTGAAGATGTCTCTGGAGATGTCGCCGCGAGCCTACCCTACCTGAACGCCATCATCACGGAGTCTCTCCGTCTGTACCCACCAGTGCCACTTGGAGGCCCGCGCGTCTCACCGGGAGCCTATGTTGACGGGACTTACATTCCAGCCGGGGTAAGTGGCCTGACATGACCTGCTCGAAAATTGAGTTTGCTAACCAGCCAATGCGTCACAGACCGAAATTTGCACATCCCTGTTTGCGCTACATCACAATCCGGAATACTTCAACGAACCATATGAGTTTATTCCTGAGCGGTGGACAGACCCCGAATCCACCGACAAGAAGGAGGCAGTTCAGCCCTTTTTGGTGGGAAGCCGGTCCTGCGTTGCCAAGTACTTCGCGAAACAGATGATGCAACTTACTTTAGCGTCATTCTTCATGGAATACGAGGCAGAGTATATTGGTCCTGTCAAGGACTGGCAGCGGGAGAGTCGCTGCTACGCCTTCTGGGAGGTGCCCGATTTGAAGCTGAAGCTCCGGAAGCGAGAGGCTATCTAATATGACCCCCAACTTAATTCTTTCTTTCACGAAAATTCCCTTTACCTTGACATGTTTCTTCCTTTTCATTTCTTTAACCTTTTCTCTTCATCTACTTTCTTTCATTTACACTTTTTGGATTTAAGATTTGATGCTATACCCAGATTAAAGTTTTGGTGCAACACCATAGTTTCCAATATAACATTAAGGAACGAAAATTTTCTAAAGTTTTCATCCGAGGAATTTGATCCATCAAACCGAGGCTTCTTACAAGAAACTTAAGGTAGTTAGCTAAGCTAGTGTAGAAAACGTGCTAAGACCAACTAAACAGGGTCCAATGGCATCTGCCAGTCAACGACTTCAAACGGCGGCGCGGGACCCAAATTTGAGTCAACTCCCACCGGTCCTCACCAAACCCCAGTTTCAACAAGATGCGCCCGAACCCACTCCCCGAAACAAGCACACACACCCGTAGCCAAGGCCGGTAGAATTGTCGGAGGGGTTGTAATATCCGACATACGGATCTGCGGCTGAAAGGGTTGAGGTTCCAGGCATGAGTGCAGCAACACATGGTTATCTCGCAGCCCTAATATTGGGTTTCTGGCCTTGTGCCTGACGATCCCGTTCGGCTTGAAACGCTGGTTTCCACACGGGCCATGTCCCTGGTTAACCCATCTTTGGTCTTTTGATAATTAAAGTTCCTGCAAGTTTACTACGAACTCCTGCCCCGATGGATGGCTAGAAATGCGAATAAGGATGGTCGGGATCTGCTGGGGATCCGTGGGATTCGCTGCAGTTCACCTCGGGCTGTGTTTACCATTTCTGAGGTTTCAAGTATAGGGGTTTTCTTCCTCCTTGTTTCTGGATTTCTTGGAGATTCTATGACTTGTTTCCCTTCATGTGACGGATAGATTGGATCCGGTCTCTGTCCGATTGACTTTGGACTGGGCATTTCTGTTGGGCTGCGACTCGTCTGATCGTTGTGTCATCTCTTTCTGTTGGTCTATTGCTTTTCTTGCTACAATACACTAATAGTAATGTCCACTTGATGGCGCATGCTGGTAGTCACCATCTGTCGACATCATGAAGTGGAAGGAGGACATTTGCCTGGAAGAACTTCCTAAGGTGAGTGTCACTATCCCTATGCTATATGAAACCCACTGTACAACTGACACATGCCACAATAGTCTCCGGGCACAGATAGCACTGCCATCTCCCTGTCCGAGGTCGAGAAGGACATCCTCGACAAGCAGGTGAATGCGCCCACATCTGAGCCAGGCTTCTTTGGCATCTATCGATATGCCAGTCGCTTGGACATATTCCTCATCATCCTCAGCTCGGTCGCATCTGTAGCAGGAGGGGCTGCTCTCCCTCTGTTCACCGTGAGTACATTTGCTCTCTATCTTCAGCATTGTCCTAACCATCATAGGTCCTCTTCGGCAACCTCACCTCAACCTTCCAAGACATCGTTGCCGGCACCATCACCTATGAGCACTTCCATAACGAGCTCAATCGATATGTTGTTTACTTTATCTACCTCGCCGTCGCCGAGTTCCTAACCATCTACATTGCGACCGCCGGCTTCATCTACACCGGTGACCATGTCGTCCAGCGCATCCGCGTGGAATACCTGCGCGCCATTCTGCGCCAGAACATTGCTTTTTTCGATAACCTGGGAGCCGGTGAAATTACCACCCGCATCACGGCAGACACAAACCTGATCCAGGATGGAATCTCCGAGAAAGTCGGCCTGGCGCTGACTGGTTTATCCACCTTTGCTACGGCCTTCATCATCGCCTACATCAAGTTCTGGAAGTTGGCCTTGATCTGTAGTTCCACCCTTATTGCCCTGCTGGTTATTATGGGCGGAGGATCCATGTTTACCATGGTGTATAGCAAGAGATCGCTTGACTGTCAGGGTCGTTGCGGTAGTTTTGCCGAGGACATTCTTGACTCCGTGCGGACAGTTGTGGCCTTTGATGCTCAAAATGTGCTGGCTGCCAAGTACGATGCCCATTTGCTGGAGTCTGAGGGGCCTGCCAGAAAAGCGCAGATCACCTTTGCCATTATGGTGGGTGCGCTGCTCTCTTGCATCCATCTGAATTATGGTTTAGGCTTCTGGCGTGGGAGTATCTTCCTCGTGCATGGAGAAAGTGGTGTCCAGGCAGGTGATATTCTCACCATCCTCATGTCCATTATGCTGGGATCGTACCATCTGGGCAACGTTGCCCCGAACACTCAGGCCATCTCGAATGGCGTGGCTGCGGCATCCAAGCTGTACAGTACCATTGACAGGCCGTCGCCCCTGGATGCGTCGTCAGATCAGGGTCTGAAGCTCGGCCACATCAAGGGCAACATTGTCCTGCAGAACATCAGACACGTCTATCCGTCGCGTCCTGAGGTCATTGTTGCCAATGATCTGAGTGTCTACATCCCAGCTGGGAAAACGACAGCATTCGTTGGGCCCTCGGGATCCGGTAAGAGTACAGTCATCGGTCTGATCGAGCGGTTCTACAATCCCGTTGCTGGACGAATTACCCTCGACGGACATGACCTGCAGACCTTGAACCTGCGCTGGCTGAGACAACAAGTCTCTCTAGTATCTCAAGAACCTCGGCTCTTTTCCGCCAGTATCTACGAGAACATCAAGTTCGGGCTGATCGGGTCCGACTTTGAGAATGAAACCGAGGCACAGATTACCAAGCGGATTCACGATGCTGCTCGCATGGCCAATGCACATGACTTCATCATGGCACTTCCCAACCGGTACGATACGAACATCGGGTCCTTCTCGCTGTCTGGTGGCCAGAAGCAGCGTATTGCTATCGCACGAGCGATCGTCAAGGATCCTCGTCTGCTGCTGCTCGACGAAGCGACTTCAGCGCTGGACGCAAAGTCGGAGGAAATCGTGCAATCAGCCCTAGACAAGGCCACCAAGGGCCGTACAACCATTGTCATTGCCCATCGCCTCTCCACGATCAAAGACGCACATAACATCGTAGTCCTCGTCAACGGCCACATCGTCGAACAAGGACCACATGGAGAGCTGATGGACCGGAGAGGCGTCTACTGCGACATGGTCGAAGCTCAGCAGATCAAACAACGGGACAAGAAGCGGCACGAGTCGATGACATTCTTCTTTGACGATGACTACGCTACTTATCCCATGGATGATCAAGACATCCTAAGCGATGATGGCTCATTAGTTGGGCTCAAGTCCGGCAGCAAAAACCAACGACCTCGCAGCCGAATGTCCATGTTCATACCGCCGCTGCCGACAAAAATCAAACAGACCTTCTCCCTGTGGTCGCTATTCAAATTTTTAGCATCATTTAACCGCCCCGAATGGCCGATCATGTCCCTAGGTCTCGCTGCCTCCATCGTCGCGGGCGGCATTCAGCCCTCTCAAGCCGTCCTCTTCTCCAAAGCCGTCAGCACTCTCAGTCTCCCGCCCTTTGAATACCAAAAACTACGCCATGACGCCAACTTTTGGTCCCTGATGTTCCTCATGATGGGCATGATCACCCTCTGCATCTACAGCCTCCAGGGGACCCTCTTTGCCTACAGCTCTGAGCGCATGATTTACCGCGCTCGCAGCCAAGCCTTCCGGGTTATGCTGAACAAAGACATTTCCTTCTTCGACCGCGAGGAAAACACCACCGGTGCTCTGACCTCCACACTCGGCGCTGAAACCAAGCAACTAGCCGGAATCAGCGGCGTCACACTGGGCACCATCCTCATCGTCTCCGTCAACCTGGCCGCCTCCCTGGTTGTGGCCCTAGCAATGGGTTGGAAACTCGCCCTGGTGTGCATCTCCGCCGTCCCAGTACTCCTCGCCTGTGGCTTCATTCGCGTCTGGATGCTCGACAGAATCCAGCGTCGCGCTAAAACGGCGTACCAAAAATCAGCTAGTTCCGCTTGTGAAGCAGCTTCTGCTATCCGCACGGTCGCTTCTTTGACTATGGAACCGGAGGTGCTGCAATCCTACGAATCGCAGCTCCATAAACAGCTGCGAAGCGACATCTTCCCTATAATCAAGTCCTCTGCTCTGTATGCTAGCTCTCAGGCCCTACCATTCCTGTGCATGGCGCTAGGATTCTGGTATGGAGGCTCACTACTTGGCAAGGGCGAGTACTCCCTGTTCCAGTTCTACGTCTGCTTCAGCGAAGTCATCTTCGGCGCGCAGGCCGCAGGGACGATCTTCTCTCACGCCCCGGATATGGGCAAGGCCAAAAATGCGGCTGTGGAGTTCAAGAAACTCTTTCGCAATAACAACCCCACCACTTCTGCTATCAATAGCTACCGACACGGGCCTCCGGTCCACGTTGCTACCATGCAGGGAGAAGTTGAGTTTCGCGAAGTGTCATTCCGGTATCCCACGCGTCTGGAACAACCCGTTCTGCGCCACTTGAATCTCACTGTCAAGCCAGGGCAATATGTCGCTCTGGTGGGGTCGAGTGGTAGTGGCAAAAGTACTATTGTTGCCTTGTTGGAACGGTTCTATGAAGCGCAGGTGGGTGAGATCTACATTGACGGACGGAACATCAATGCGTTGGACAAGAAATCGTATCGCAGTCATTTGGCGTTGGTCAGTCAGGAGCCGTCGCTGTTCCATGGTACAATTCGAGAGAATATTCTCCTTGGTTGTACAGATAAGGAACATATGTCAGAGGATATGGTGGTCAAGGCGTGCAGAGATGCCAACATTTATGATTTTATCATGTCGTTGCCGTGAGTGCCCCTTCACTTCCTTGTACGGTATATACGGTTACTGATGATGAAACAGACAAGGCTTCGACACCCTCGTAGGCAACAAAGGAGGTATGTTGTCAGGTGGACAGAAACAGCGTATCGCGATTGCGAGAGCGTTGATCCGTAACCCCCGCATATTGTTGTTGGATGAGGCGACTTCCGCGCTGGATTCCGAGTCAGAGAAGGTGGTACAGGCTGCGCTGGACGCGGCTGCAAAGGGGAGAACCACTATTGCGGTGGCGCATCGTTTGAGTACGATTCAACGGGCAGATATGATTTATTTCTTGGAACAGGGAGAGGTGATTGAGTGTGGGACACATAAGGAGTTGTTGAGGCGCAGGGGACGGTATTATGAGATGGTCAATTTGCAGACTTTGAGGTGATTTATACCAGCAACTTGGTGGAAGGTTATGGGATATCCGATGGCGTTAATGGGAATGTATATTATGGTGGGCAATAATGGATCTTCTGCGGACTGCACATGTTTTTGGAAGGAGTAGCGTTTCGAATAGCAATTTATCCTCGGCGATAACTATCAGAGATAAGATAAGGATCGTCTTACACTAAACCATATCCATAAAAGTATTTACTGCATCAGGCTAGTGCGGGGTGCTTACCTCATCCACCCAAAGGAGCCCAACTTTTTTGAATCAATAATTGCATCCAAATCCCCCCGCAACTTCCCCCTCCATCCCCGTGTCTATACCCCCTTTTTCACGCCCACACCATCACAATGGCTCTCCCCGCCTACAAGACCACCTTCCTGGAGTCCTGCCTGTCGGCCAATGTGCTGACCTTCGGCACCTTCACCCTGAAGTCGGGTCGCCGTACGCACCCTTCCAACACCCGCATCATCCAACCTGAAGACATACTGACGGTTCATAGACTCCCCCTACTTCTTCAATGCCGGCATCTTTAACACCGCCTCTCTCCTCTCCGCTCTCTCCACCGCTTACGCCCACACTATCATCACCTTCCTCGCCGAGAACCCCTCCATCCCCAAGCCCGACGTTATCTTCGGGTACATCCCCTTTCCCCTTCCCTCCCCCCGCTCCCTCACCCCCCGCTAACAAAGCCATGACAAAAACAGCCCCGCATACAAAGGCATTCCCCTCGCCTGCGCCACCCTCCTCGAACTAAACCGCATCGACCCCGCCACCTGGGGCAGCGTGTCGTACAGCTACAACCGCAAAGAAGCGAAGGACCACGGCGAGGGCGGCAACATTGTCGGTGCCGCTCTGAAGGGCAAGACGGTGCTTGTGATTGACGATGTCATCACTGCCGGTACTGCGATGCGCGAGACCCTCAACCTCGTCGCGAAGGAGGGCGGCAAGGTTGTTGGATTCACTGTTGCTCTGGACCGCTTGGAGAAGATGCCCGGACCTAAGGATGAGAACGGGGTTGAGGACGACAAGCCCAGAATGAGCGCCATGGGCCAGATCCGTAAGGAGTATGGTGTGCCCACGACGAGTATTGTTACTCTGGACGACTTGATCAAGTTGATGCAGGCGAAGGGCAATGAGGCCGATATGAAGAGGTTGGAGGAGTATAGAGCTAAGTATCAGGCTAGTGATTAGGGTGGTGTAGGTGATTGGTTGGTGCATTGGGGGTTAGGGTGTGGGCGTAGGAATTAACAGTTGTATGCATAGGGGCCTGGAGAAGTGCGTAAAGACGATTACGAGATGTCTAATGTCAGAAATGTGAACAAATGACTCTTTGGCGAATAGTCCTTGTTTCTAGCTGGATTAGTACGGAGAGATGCTGGACTTGCCATGAGGCTAGCACAGTCGGTGGTTGTCATATTCCCAGGCTTGAAGTGGCCGACGCTCGTTTGGCTGACGTGGTGGTGCATTGATGGGGACTATGTCGGCCTCTATGGTGTGCTGCAGTCAGTGGAGCTCAGACTGGCGCATGCACTATGACGCCCTAAGGGGATCGACTACTACTTTGGTCACAGGAGAACTCCTGAAAAGGGTGCGTGATTGATTGGCACGGTATTCCCCCTGTATATTGTTCGAATCACGCGGTTACTCTGAACATTGATCATGAATCAAGGGGACAAAAAAGCCAACCTGATAACTGGCGATTTCTCGCACGGATCATGTACTTGGCGCAGAAGCGTCCAAGTGGATGGGAATCGTCTTCATCTACAAGATTACTATGAAAATCCTCGGTATTGAATGTCTTGTAGTCTGGATGATCTTCCCTTTGATTTTTTGGGCGAGTTTTCCAGAACAACTAAGTTCACCGTCTGAATGACGGTGGTTGGGTTTGATACACCGATCATATAACTACTTTCAACACGGCCTAGATTATCATCTGCATGCTATAATCATCAATTCGTCCTAAATTTGAAGTGGATAGCTTCAAACTTATGCATATCTGTCACCGACAAGTTGGAGGTAGTTTTGATGCGGTTATGACAGATCTATAGATCAATATATTTGACGGTAACTGTTATCCATTACTACATACCCTGCTGTAACTTACCGCCCGCTATTACTTTGTAGTGGCATGTCAATCGCAGAATGGTCTCGGCCCGTGTTCTGGTTTCCGGTTTCGCTTCTAACCAGTGATATATCGGAGTTAGGCTCTTCGTTTCTTGCAGGATTCTGTTCGGAGTTTTCTCGAAGCTGAGCAGTCCACCTATCATTGGCCTCTCGGGAAAATCTCGGCACCGAACCATCTCCGAGATGCCGATTGACGCATGGTAGCTATCAGCCACATCCTGGAATGCTCGTAACCGGGATCTGCTTGTTGCGCGATTAAGCATCCCGTCCTTGGTTGATCTGATGGAACTGCAGATTTTTATTCACTCAGCTAGGGGATGACGTGTTTCGATGCATTGGTGTTACTGCAGTGAGATTGACTCGGAGCTTCCGTGCCGTGCAACATCGCATCTGGTCGTATAGCAGGTAGACTGCAGTCATTCCGTTGATGCACTCGTAATATACCCTGTGTAAAGAAGCTCTCTGCTGTGAAACCGCACTTCTGAAGATGTCAGGGTAGTTCAGCTGTGGTGTGACAGGCACAGCTGCGGCTCTGAGATAAACCCATGCAATCTGGATTATCTGGATTATCTGGATTGCCCCTGACTAGTTAGCTATCTGTTAACCTGGGATGTCTGATTCACTGTAAGTGTTGAAAGGAAGAAAATTTTTCACTCTTGGTTGTAGCTAACCTGTTTATCAGGTCTATCAGGAACGGCATCAGCCCAATGGCGGCACCGGCGATAGCTCGGCATCGGAGATGGATCGGCGTGTCGTATACATGGAATCATCAACTCAAGTATATAAAGCCCTACAGTTCCAGTTCTATATACCATCAACATCAGCTCAACTGCAATAGACTATTTCATCTAGACACTTCCATCTAGACTTAATAATAATCACATCATGTCATCAACACCAGACCCGGCCAATGGCCCATCCCATCCTGCCCTATACAGGACAGAAACGAGGCAATCCCTCGAGAACCGCGGAATATCAGAAAAAGCACCACCGACAGACTACAACTATCCCGATGTCGGTCGAGAAGAGAACCCAGTCTTTCCAGAGGAATACACCGTCGAGACGAACACTGGCCTTGTCCCCGAACGAACACTCGAACAGATGCGCTCCCGCACATCCTCACATCACACATCAAGCTCCGACATCGAGAAAGTCAAAGAACCAGCAGAATTCGTCACCTTCACCATCAATGATCCTGAGAATCCCTTTAACTGGTCTCGTACATACCGCTGGTATGTTACAATGATCGCCTCTCTCCTCGTCGTCTGTGTCGCCTACGGCTCCGCCATTGTCACCGGTGGCCTCGGCCTCATCGAAGAAAAGTACCACGTCTCCCTCGAAGTCGCAACCCTCACCTGCTCCATCATGGTCTGCGGATTTGCCGTTGGCCCTCTTCTCTGGTCCCCTCTGTCTGAAATAATCGGCCGCCGTCCCGTCTACATCATCTCTCTCGTCCTCTACACCATCTTCAACATCCCATGCGCCCTGTCCCCAAACATCGGCGGCCTTCTCGTTTGCCGCTTCCTCTGCGGTGTCTTCTCCAGCTCCGGTCTCTCTCTTGCCGGCGGCACAATTGCCGACATTTGGAATCTCGAAGACCGCGGCATGGCTATCGCCTTCTTCGCCGCAGCCCCCTACTGCGGACCCGTCATCGGTCCCATCGTCTGCGGCTGGATCACCGTCGGTGCCCACCGTCTCGACCTCTTCTTCTGGACTAACATGGCCTTCGCCGGCGCCGTACTTATCCTCGTCGGTCTAATTCCAGAGACCTACGCCCCCGTAATTCTTAAACGCCGCGCTGCCCGTCTCCGCAAAGAAACGGGAAACCCCAACATCATCACGGAGCAGGAGAAGCACAAGCTCACCCTGCACGATATCATCCGCACCAGCCTCATTCGCCCCATCACTATGATCTTGACCGAACCTGTCCTCGATCTCATGTGCATGTACATCGTGCTCATCTACAGCATGCTCTATGCTTTCTTCTTCGCCTACCCGGTCATCTTCGGAAAGTTGTACAACTACAACGACGGCCAGATCGGACTGATGTTCATTCCCATCCTTATCGGCGCGGGCTTCTCCCTCCTTTTTACACCCCTCGTCGAGAAGCACTTCCACCGTATATGTCTCTCTCGTCCACCTACCCCGGAAGATAGACTCATCGGGGCGCTGATCGGTGCGCCGTTCGTGCCTATCTCGCTCTTTATTCTCGGTGCTACTTCGTTCAAGCATATCATCTGGGTCGGACCGGCATCATCAGGAATCGCGTTTGGGTTCGGCATGGTGCTGTGCTATTATGCGGTCAATAACTATATCATTGATAGTTATCAGAAGTATGCGGCTTCGGCGCTGGCTGCAAAGGTGTTTTTGAGATCGGGTGGAGGCGCGGCCTTCCCGTTGTTCATTACCCAGATGTATGATCGCTTGGGTTTGCAGTGGGCGTCGTGGTTGTTGGCGTTTATTGGGGTCGGGATGGTGTTTATTCCGTATGTGTTCTATTTCTTTGGCGGGAGGTTGAGGGAGAAGTTGGGGAGGAAGGAATAGATTTGGAGATGGAGGGTAGATGGGTATGGGGTAGTAATGATGATAACAGATTATTAGATTGGATATATGGATAGATTAATGTTTTACGCCTTTTAATTGCAAAATTCTTCCCTACTCTGCTTTGCCTTTTATTGTCCCTTATCTTATATGGTTATCGGATTCGTTTTCAGCTTTGCTCATGCTTGCTTTTTTTGGGTGCCCACCCCGCCTAGTCTTTTCCCCTTGATCCCCCGAGGAACGCCGGTGATTTCGCATCTTCCATTCCTTCTACAGCCTTGTCGATGTGCCGCCTCTAGAAACTGGGCATCCATGCAGATCGAGGCACTGCCAAGTTATAAGTGCGCTAATATGAAGCTTAAGCTTTCTCCAAGCTCCCATCGATTGTAGTCTATCAAATAGGAGACTTCTTGTGTCACACAGTGTTTTGAATTCATTCGGCTTTCTCTTTTTTTTTTTCTTCAGCACAGACGGTGGCGTAAAGCTTGAGAACTATCGTTAATCATTCCACTGCCGACATGACTTGGTTTACCGGTGCCCGAGACACGTCTGATAAGGGCTGGCATTTTGATGCGGTCAGTCTCTTGGCCGTAATTGGGGAGTCTATTATAGAGAGGCAGAAACATTTTATAGTGGCTTCACCATTTTGTGCTCTACCGCGACTTTTACCGGCACCGCAAGCCATTTTAAACACGGGTTCGACGACCCAGCTGCCACCGGTTACCAATGTGTCTGTCATTGGTGTAAATTCAGGGAGAACTTACAATCAAATGGGTTACTTCGCCGGACTTATCCATGAGGTGGAACACTTGGAACCTTATGAAGTTCGCGCTTATCGCATCGGTCATACGGAACGCTACTACACTGAAGCCAAACCCGGTAGCCTGGAAGAATATCACGAACCCGCTAGAACGAGGATCGGCCTGCAGTTTCTCTGCCCCATGAATATCCTTACATTAGCATCTGTTCTCTTAACGATTGGTTTGGCTATTTGGTCGATCATCCTCCACGATGGTGTCGGTTTGCTTGCCATAATCACCATGTCGATATCCAGTAGCCTTGCATGTCTTTCGCAGCATTCATATCCGGAACTCGAGAGGAAAGAAGGAGACGCCAACGAGCAAGGGGATCTTGTTATCAGGACCCGCAATGGTGCTGTTATTGTCGTTCACTGCACCGAGGATATCGCCCAGGAACTATATCTAAACCCAGAACATTACAAGTATACCTTGGAGCCGGATCAAACTCTCTTCAAATTCCTGATGGGGGCCAGCACCGTTCTACTCATGATCTCCGTGCTTCTTCTAAGCAACTGCGGGTGGACAATGCAGACAGCTATCGCTGTTACATCCTGCTGAATTTTTGTTACTGGGCCATCTCAGTGCTGCTTAATAGGCCACGCTCCTGGGATTTACTTGGATTTACAGTGAATGTGTACAAGGATAGAAAATGCGCTAATTATACGTATGCACTCTGGAATGCGATCCGGGAAACAGGCGAGGTTGTGTGGGTTAAAGAAGCTCGTTCATTACCTGATTGGGAAGCGTGGAATGCCTGGCTAGAGGAGGCAAAGCCAAATATCACAAATCCAAACTGGAAACCTGAGGAGGCAAGACTCCGATTGATGGCAGGAGCATCATTGTGTCAGAAGGTGTCTGATGGCCAATAGAGCAAATATACACCCTTTGCCATGTTTACCAGGGCAAGGAACTGACTAATGCCTTACTACCATTATGATTGAATTCCATTGATCGTATATAGAAACACCTACGTCGACATCGGCTTGCACTTGTGATAACAGCTTCTATTTAAGTTGAGAAGCCTAATATTGAGGTATAAGTTTGCAGCAATTGTGAACTCCGCAGAAGCTAGGGTGTTGCGCTGTGGAACGTGGACATAATATGTTTATTATCTCTGTGTCTATAGGGACCAATGGGCGTAGTTATGCTCTGTACGATGGACAGCCATTCGCTAAAGTCACTACGAGAAATTATAGGAAACTTCTACGGTGTATTCTCCAATTATGCCAGATCTATAAATCTCGTGGCCGGATTGATTAACAATCCATCTAGGTCACGCATGTTGTATACTCCACTTTCATCATCCCGAATGGGTACTGGCTCCGTGTTCTTAGAAAGACGACTGGTGAAGCCGCGCGATAACAACAAGCGGACAATTCTCGCTGCTTCCATGGTTTTGATTGTCTCATCGCTCAGCCCTCCAGCTTCCTTCTTGAATTTGCTCCAGAATATATCCTCCAATGTGAGATAACCGTCGTATCTCACCCAACCAGTCTTGAGATGAACCTTACTAATCAGTCGTTGGTGAAAGTGAAGGTTTAGGCCAAATGGTGCAACCTCTGCTTCGGCCCAATCCACCACTCCAACTAGATTGCATGTGGTTTCGTTCACCATGTTATTGCAGACACCAAAATCCCTATGTAATAACACCATGGGAAGAGAAAATATAGCATGTAAAGAGCTGATTGATTTCTGGATCAAGGGGCGAAATCGGTCCGGCAGAGAAATGAGTAGTAACTCGAGCTCGCTCTTATATTGATGATATAGACTATCGCGGTAGCTCTGATCAACGATTTGGGGTGATTTCCACGAAAGTGCAAAGAACCTATAATGTCACTAGTCAGGAATTTGACATGCAACGAGGCGCACTAGACATACTTCGCGACGTCAATTACCAGATTCTCGCGCCATGAAGAAAACTCGGCTGAATTTTCGGGAAACTGATTGTTGTGGGCCAGGATAAAATCCAAGTAGCTAATTCCCTGTATTCTATCCATGACATAGATATAAAGGGCCTCTTTTCCCTCCACATCTTCCCCAGTCTGTCCCTTAAAGACGACCTTAGGAGCAAAACCTCCATAAATGGTGCGTGCCAGATTTACTGTCTCCATGTTTAAACGAGAAGACTTCGGAATTGAATGACAACTTTTGGCCCAGCATAGACTGTATAGCTGCATACTCCCTGCACAGCTACCGGAACGACTTCACCACCAAATGTTTCCTTGCAAAAGTATCGCAAGCTGAGCGAGTGGCTGTAGTTCGCTCGAATAAGCTAGCAATTCCCTGGTCAACAGAGTAGTCAAGGCTAGAAGTGGCCATGATGCGTATGGAGTTGCAGCGTTGAGCAAAGATGCGTGCTTGGATGATGATGCAGAGGTGTAGTCGGAGGACACGAAGACTCGGGCGCTGACCTTGGCTCTTACAACCCTGTGATCAAGGGCGATGGCTCAATCTCGAACGGCAGCGTCCACGTGATAACAGCTAACTGATTGGCGCCACGATGCTTTACGAATCGCGGTGTACATAGACTCTACTATCTAATCTGATGAGGTGGATGGTTCTCTTTCGGATGCCGGGGTTACTTCGATTTCCTTATCGTCCACTCCTATGCTGTTTACCCGGTTGTCGAGCTATGCAGGCCATACTTATCGACTGCATCCACAACGTTATCATTCTACAACTACACTTCCTGCCATATAGGGTTTGGGCGGGATATAATAAAGTATAAGTTTTACAGAGGTTTTGCGACCCTTCACTTTTATTTGGAAATGTTTTATATCGAGTCTTTGCTTCAGAGGCAAATCTCTTCATGACTGGGTTAGCAGTTTTGACTTCCTTTTCGTAGGATCAATTTCGGCTCTACTAGGTGTTCGAGAGTGCGCATGTGAGCTACGTTCAACAGTACGGGACCATCATAGCCTGCGGTCATGGCAGTTGGTAACGAGATGCTGACGCTGCTAGAATACATGGTGTTTTCTCCGTCCCTAACGGCAATGGTATTCTTCAAACCACATATCTCAATCATTGGAGAATGTTAGATGCTTTCCGATGTCGAAGCCATACATCCAACTATAACCATAAGAGCTCTCAATGCCCCCGTAAATGCACACTGACTTGCTCGAACACCCATCTTCATCAACATAGCTGGTGAAGAACTAAAGCCTGTCCTCATACGGCAAGACCAGCTTGTTAGTCTAGGCCTTTGAATTTGGGTGATAGAGTAGAAAAATTACTTTGACCTTTGAGCTCTATGCATGGAGTAATCTGTTGGCTAATAGACCTTCCAGAGCTTAGTGTAATTCTTCACTCTTATCTAGAAAGCTTAATTGATATCTTGCTTAAGGTTAAACAAGGATATAATTAGTCCTACCTTTTAGATGATGTCGCGGACCTCAGCACATATGATGAGGCTGAAACACTTGCTTCCATTATAGGGAAATTTGCCTTCAGTTTTCCACTCCCTGGAGCCCCTTTTCGGATCTGTGTTTCTAGACCCTCACGGTAGAGAGGCCAGCCGAGAGTTTGACAACATCACTCAGTAATTCATGGCATATATTAGATCTGATCATCCAAGCAATTACTATCACTTGCCAGGGATTCAAAAACGTCTTCTCAATATCTCTGGTAACTTCATAATCATGGCTGTTGCGTGTCGAGATCGAGAGTCTTTATAGCCTCGATATGTGTCGGATCCTGGGCCAAATTCCGCCATATTGTCTGCTGCGACAAGCGTGTTAATTGTATTCTTGATTGCAGTCCTACTCCTCTTCATCTCTTGCATGATTCTCGGCATTCTTCCAATTATGGGTGGCCTCAGCCAAGACCCTATACAGGTCCCCGAGGTTGGTACAATAATGAGCGCGATGAGATGCCGCTCTCCGTAATAAATATACGCTCTCAATCACTTCATGTTTGGATGTAGACCTATAAGGGCTTGCCATTCATAGCTAACATGCAGCGGCAAGAGCTTGTCCGTAATGTGTAATATGCCGAGCTCCGCAGAACGGGAATAATATGTTGTTTTTCCCCGATTCAGCCATCACCATCAAGGACGCTGTAGGTTCATTTCTTAAGATACCACCTGCTCCTCGTCAATTTCCAGTTATTTGATTGAGTTGTTGGGAAGCAATATCACTGTTTTGGCCGCGTTGATTACGGCCCACCAACCATCTATGACGGGAAATTGAAACCGCGCCGATGGAACGGCACAATGAGTTCTCTAAATCGGTTACAGGCTCCATCGTGGTGTAAGCATCTCGCAAGCTAGATCGAGGCAGGAAAATGCAGAACAGCGAACCTGAGTAGCACCAGTGAAGGGAAGAGGGGTCAACAGGATTACCAGATAGCGTAGCCATCCCGGCTCATACTGAAAAATAGAGATATAAAGCTCCAAGGCCAACCTTAGACAGGAGTATTCGATTATCAGCCCCTGGCCCAGCGGAGTGTTGCTTCACCCATGCCACCAGCTGTGCCACCTCCTGCATATCAACACCTGGAGAATGTCGTCACCGCGCCCCTGCTTTGCACTCGACGAGTGCCATAATCCGATGATTGGAGACCTCCTCAAGTTGGCCATCAGTATAAGCGACGTATTGCCGCTTACGCTGCGGTGTGCCAAAGTCTGCCGTCAACTTCCTTCTGCCAGTCGACCACTGGCGCTTAATAGGCTGATTGAGAAGCGCCGCAATAGCGGTTAAGAAGGAGAGGGAGGCGGCGTTGACACTGGCTTCTTTAGGACCCTCAAAGCGCGTACCCCTCGCCTGTTCGTAATTCACATGTCCTTACCAAGTAGCCGCAATAGATACTAGATAGCAAGGAATGGAATATAAGCCGGTATATCACTTTATAGAAACACCGTTAATCGGCCATCTAGACCAGTATTTCTGATATTTCCAGATATATATAATCCATGACTAGCTTTACGTATTTTATCAAGACCATGCAAACAGGGTCTTTATTGATTCATGTAATGGATGACTTCAACGCATAGCTTCATTCATCACATGTTAGTTGAGGAAGATAAAGACCGCAGCAGGCATTGAGCCTGGCTGTGTTCAGCTATCGATAGGACCTCTAGTCGTATACACATGGTTACTAGGCATATGCGTCGCAGATAGCAAGTGAAGTCAGCATTGTATTGAGGTCTTCTGGCAATCGATGTTATCTTTTTTTTCCTAGCACACGGATCTTGCTGCGATGAATAAGATTTCGATAATAATCAATATCAATGATGGAGAAACATCACTGATTGGTCGCTTAAGCAGTGGGATATTTGTGGACCGGAAGGGGACTTTATCTCCTTTTGAAATCTTGCCAGTCTACAACCTGTCATTTCTCAGCAACCCGTTTGCGGCTGCTCTTTCTTGGGTATGGGTGGAGTGCATCAGATCTTCCAATTTGTTTGTGATGGTAAAGAAAGGCTTATATAGTAGTCGGCAGCAAACAGGTGGAGTTAGGAATAACCTCGGTCCTCTCCGGCTGCATTTGCCAACTCCCGACCGACCAGTATTGCGAGAAGATAACTTGGGCAGTATAGCGTGCATGGCCTTCATCATCATCATCCGACGAATCATTTGCAGGTTCTGTGTTGTACTTGCGTATATGTCTGTCTGAAAGGGTATATACTGTTTCTCGGGCTATCCACTTGGAACTAAGGATGCGGTTTCCCTTCGGAGGGTCCTAGCATATTTTTTTATATATGAGGAAACATTATTTATATAGAGAATATGAAGAGTAGCCAGATAGGAGAGCAGAATTAGAGTTATATATTTACAGTGAAGAAAGTGAAGGGCTTGCAGCAGTGCATTTTCAGCATCCCCGATCCAGTGCCATTGAGTATATCATTGTGAATATATTGTAGTGCTAGATCATTCATTCGGAAACAGCACTCCTTATTAGATCGTGTACTCAACGTCTAAGTGACTACGACTTCATCTTAGAAATTCACCCTGTAACTCAACCACAAAGAAATTAGAAGTCCACAACAGACTTTCAATTAACTTCTATGATTAGCCATCACACGACAAGGAAGTTCTAGGGATGAATTGAGCCTCCTATACATCGCCTGCAAAAAGCCGGAAATTCCCGACACCACTCCAATGTTCCAGCCGCAGCGCACAGACAGCCAACTCGTATCCACATGAGATTTAAGACCAGGGGAGCGCGCGTTGGGCAGACCGAATGCTGTATGATAAGAGTTCTGGCCTGACTGCCAACAAAGGAGTCATATGTGCGCGGTGCTCGCCGGAATGTGATCGGGTGAGATGATGCGAACCAATCGGGACGAGTACCCACATGGCGTATCCTTATGAGAGACATCCAAGCTGTATGGTCTCGACTAGTTCATTCCCACGGGACAAGACTCGCCAAGCTGATATTAAGTAAATATTTATTGTTATCGGCTCGGGTTCAGGCTTGTGATGAAGAGAGTCGGGTTGTTGTTACGGCATCCCGAGGCAGGGCTGATCAGGCAGTGGAGCAACATGAAGCTATCCTTACTTCGGGTGTGCAAGCAAAGCATGTGAAACCGGCAGATTCTGACGTGGTGTGCAATACCTGCCATGCGGTGTCAATGTGGGAAACCATTCAGTCTGATAGCGGATCACAGTTTCACATCCACCGCATGGTATGTCTGTGCTTGGCGACGATGATTGGGTCGTCAAGGGTTACTGGATGATTCCTGATCCTTCGGCTGGAATTGCCAGGTGATGGCAGCATCGGTCGGCCTCGCCGGGGATAAGCCAAGCTGACACAAGACAAGGTAAGCAGACAAGAATTATTGTAGCTACTGGTAGGGTAACACGTCATGTTGCTGCATGATTAGCATGGGGGGATAAGACCATGCCAATCGATCATGTTATTCACCGCTGCAGTTCATAACAAAGACTTTCATTTCGATCTTATTCCATCTGGTGCATAACTTGCACAACCGCGGAAAGGTTATGCGGAATGCCACGTTCTAAAGCCTTATTCCACCGCATTTTCTTTCTCTCGGACCCACCACTGATTCAGCGCCTCCATCTTCAGTTTATTGCCACACATTAAGTGGCTATTGATAGCCCGCTGACTCGCCTGATCAGGGATGCCCTAACAAACTCCAGCCAGATTAGCCATCAATCCCAGCGGCTCTGCATGTCACGACAAACGCTTTTTCTTGCACATTATTATATCCTGCAAATTATGCATGCCGTTATCTCCGTCCAGACTATTTTAAAAACACCCCATCCGCCATGGCTTTCCCATTTTCCATCTTCACGAATTCCACCCTAGTCTCTCTTTCTCCTTGTGCAGAACCCAACTGCCATCCTCATCATGCCCGACCTCGAGGATCAATCCGAGAAGCCCACTTCTCCAGTCCAGTCCCCCGCATCCAGCACCACCACCATTGCCGCCCTCTACCCCGAAACCGATCTCGACAAGGGCATCATCGGCTGGGACGGTCAAGATGACCCCAACAACCCGCAAAACTTTGCCCCGAAACGCAAATGGATGCTCCTCGCCCTAATGAGCTCCTTTACCTTCATCTCGCCGCTGGCGTCGAGCATGTTCTCCCCCGCTATCAGTTACGTGGCCGCCGACTTTGGCGTCACCAATGAGACCCTCCTCTCCTTCAGTGTCACCATCTTCCTTCTCGGCTACACAGTATGCACCCCCTTACCCTCCCCACACCATAAACCGCTCCCATACTAACAACCTCAGATTGGCCCCCTCTTCCTCGCCCCCCTCAGCGAAATCTACGGCCGCCGCATAACTTTGAGCGCCGCAAACTGGTTCTTCGTCGTCTGGCAAATTGGCTGCGCGCTCGCCCCCAACCTCTCCGCCTTGATCGTCTTCCGTCTCTTCGCCGGCATGGGCGGCGTCGGCTGCATCACCCTAGGCGCCGGCGTCATCGCCGACCTCTTCCCCCGGACCCAGCGTGGCATGGCCACCTCCATCTGGGCTATGGGCCCCTTGATCGGCCCCGTCGTCGGCCCAATCGCCGGTGGCTTCATCGGCGAAACCATCGGCTGGCGCTGGGTATTCTGGATCCTGCTCATCGCCAGCGGCACCATCGGAGCCTGCATCGAGCTCCTCAACCGCGAAACATGCGCCCCCGTCCTGATCCGCTGGAAAACAGCCAAGCTCGCACGCGAACTCAACCGTCCTGAACTTCGCAGCGCCTACGACATATCCCAGGGCACGACACCCCCGACTGTCTCCCAGGCGCTAATGCAGGGTCTCCGCCGTCCCATCATCCTCATCTGCAAGAGTCCCATCGTCCTTCTCCTCTCCATCTACATGGCCTTCGTCTACGGCCTCCTCTACCTCTTCTTCACAACCATCACCTCCGTCTTCGAACAGACCTACGGCTTCTCCACCGGTCTCGCGGGCCTCTCCTACCTGGGTATCGGAGTGGGCTTTTTCATCGGCATGACTGCCGTCGCAATGACCAGTGACCGCATGGTCGTCAAACTCACCGCCCGCAACAACGGCGTCTTCCAGCCCGAAATGCGTCTCCCCACGATGATCATCTTCGCTTGCTTCCTCCCCATCAGCTTCTTCTGGTATGGCTGGTCCGCGAAGTACGAGGTTCAGTGGATCGTGCCGATCATTGGTATGGCGCCGTTCGGCATCGGCATGATGGGCATCTATATGCCGATCCAGACGTACGTGATTGATTGCTACCCGGCGTATGCGGCCAGTGCGAATGCGGCGCTCACGGCGACGAGATCGTTGGTCGGTGCCGTGTTGCCGCTTGCTGGGCCGAAGCTGTTTAGCAGTTTGGGGCTTGGTTGGGGAAACTCCTTGCTCGGGTTTTTGGCGTTGGCGTTTGTGCCGGTGCCGATTTTGTTCAATCGCTATGGGCAGAAGATTCGGGAGAAGTGGGTTGTGAATCTGGATTAATGCCCCTACGGCCACTGGTGCATTTTCTTTGTGTTGTAAAAAGTTTTGGTGGGCATATTTATAGATGATAGACGTACATATGTGCATGTATACATTAATATGAGATATGAATATTATAACAGAAGATAATAATAGTACAGAGTGATTCGAGGATTACCCAATCTCCATCAACACCTCTCCCACATCCACCCCCCTAACAACATCCGGCCAGACATCCACAAACTCCCTCGTTATGCCCCATCCCTCCTTACACATGATCATGTTTTTGAAGCGCGTCTTCATGACCAAGTCATTCTTCTCGTCTCTCTCCAAGAGACTCTCTCCCCATGGCCACCTTACCTTCATACAACAGGCCAGGAACCCAAACAAGTCGTCCCTCTGTCGTGAATACACCTCCCACTCGCGGATCAGAGTCACCCTGATCTCAGGCCAGATTAACATATCCAGTGACGCCGGGTGCGGGATACGCAGCTGTTCCTGAACGGGGTGCATGAAGGTCGGCAGCTTGGCGAATGTCTCCGAGGTGGGGTTGATTAGCCATTTGCTATAGTGGTAGCTGAGCCAGCCGAAGGCGAGACGCTCGGGGTCGCGCAGGGGACGACGGAGGGAGCTGGTGTAGATAGTATTGGCGAGGGGGTTGGTGTTGGTGCCGTAGAGGAGGTCGAGGGGGTGAGGGGAAGGAGGGCAGGAGATGATTGTGGATGGGGGGAGGGTGAGCCACAGAAGGGAGGGGGTGGTGGGGAGGTCGGAGTGCAGAGGGAGGAGGGAGTAGAGAGGTGGTATCGATTCTTCCTTGTTGGTTTGTGGTGGTGGTGATAATGACGATGATGGTTTTGGTGTTGTGGTGTATGACTGGATTGGCGGTAGTGGAAGTTGCGTCGGTGGTTGTGGTTGCAGTAGATGCGATGGGGATGATGACGGATCTTCCCACGATGTGATCAATGACTTTAGTCCCTCTTGGCGATTTCGTAGGACTTGGTTCTCTCGTTGCAGGCCCTCTATTACTTGTAGGAGATGCTGCGTGCCGCTGTCGTCGTGGTAGCGCTCGCAATGCGCCACTTTGTCTTCTAGCTGCGCGGTGTATTGCTGCTTCTTTGTGCGCAGGGTTTGTTGGGCGCGACGGTCTCGGAGACGCTTTTTTTCTGCCGAGGAGAGGGACATGTGTGCCGATGGTGCTGTAGAAGGAATTTAGTGTGAGCTGGGATAGATTCTGGAAATGAGACTAAGCCTGAGATTAAGTTGTGGAATAAAGCCGGAGATAAAGTCAGAGGGACTCATGTCGGGGGTGGAGTTATGCACTGCGTCACGGCACAAGTTGTGCATGTCCGGGAAGAAGGTCATTGGTGAGGGTGTGTGGAAATACCATGTATTTGTGGCAATATTCAACCACATTGGGGCTGGTGATCAAGTTAGCAATAGCCAACTAAGTCATGTATGTGAAATAGTGCTTGCTAGTTAAAAACTTGTGATCTGTTGTCAAGACGCAAAGTCGAATTTATCTGGAAATTGATCTACGAGGACTCGAGTTATGGTTATAGATAGGTGTAAGAGGTGGTCAGCGACCACGCAGACAGAAGAAGGCGCGGAAGTTCAGATGGTACCTGGCTACAGTGAATGATTCAACATCTGTTATTTTTGTTTGCTCACATACGCGGCACTAAGATTAAGTCTATATATTGGAAGACCAGCTTCCTACAGCCCCCGAAACCAAGGATCCGACAGTAACCCTTGCACAGTATCCCTCTCATCTCCTTTCCACCGCAGCATTCGCGATGTTACGTTAATAAAGGCCTGTTTATCATCACCTTCTACGTCGTGAAGAGTTTTTTCAAGTCCTCCACTCTCTGGGATCAGCCCTGGATGCTTGAAATTGCCTGCATTGAGATCAGTAAAGCTCCAACATTGCTAGCCGAGAAGAGTGACTACCTTCAGTATCAAAATATCGAGAAGCATACTTCGCCTCATGAAGCACATCCACAGGTGGAGGTCCAAGTACCGATATAATGCGAGCCAGATGAGCTTCCTCCGTGAAGGTAGAGTGATTAGAGTCTAGTCCATCAAGAGGACCACTGCCGTGGGCTAGTTCCACAAGCTGGATCATTATTAGCAATTTACAGTATCTGCGAAGCGAGCAATAAGCCATACAAAGAACCCAGGTTCCATATATCGGCACTGTACTTCCAACCTGCTCCAAGAACAACCTCTGGGGCCCTGAAACTATCTGGGTGAATGGGATGGTAATGAGTCTGAGACCCTTCCACAGCCAGTCCGAAATCAGTGATCACTGGTCTGCCCAAGCTGTTTGCTTCCACCCCGAAATGATTTCTCGAAAGGTATATTGTTCGGTCTCGAGCTGTTTCTGAGGCAATGGTTCTTTTACTTCGTCCTGAGACATTCTATCAAGTATGAAATGGTCACGGAGAGCCATGAGAACATTAGTAATTCACAGCTTACCTCTCTTTTGCATAGAAGCGATACCTGTATGGACGACCTGACATTCAGAGTGGAGATAGCCAAGCCCTTCCAGAATCAACTTGGCAACAGGTCTGAGAAGGTTCAATGGAAGCACATCCCCTTGAAACCGCCGTCTAAGCATCCATAGAGGCTCACACAATGGATCAAACACCATGCAAACATGGGTACCATGAGGAGTTGGTAAATTAAAGGAATCGAGCAACGTGCTGACAAAGTTCCGGCCTACATGCCGTGGATTTGCGCGCGTAATGTTCTCAGTAATGCGAAGTTCCCTTTCAGCGTCTTCCTTTGTTGCATAGTTATTCGCCTTGATTTTGACTGCAACGTAGCGTGCTGAACACCAGCGCCATCTACTATAATGTTAGTCTGAGTCTATGCCGAACGGCTTTGACGATGCAGTAGAACATACTGATTCAAATCACGAGCTAACCATACTGTGGAATTGTTTTCCCAACCAAGTTTGGCAGTGATTTGGTACCTGTTGTTGAGAATCTCGTATAGGCGAGCAGGATAAAAGTGGTTTGGCTCATAATGTGGAGTGCACTCTTCTTCAATGACTTCCGCAGCCGCTAAAGTTTGCCTCGGCACATTTGGTGGTTTATATGGACTCAATTTGAATACTTTGTTGACCGAAGTTCTCAGAGACCTCCATGGTGTTGCCATTTTGGATGTAAGATCCGTGTCTGGTGCATGCCATGGGAGGTAGGAGGACCAAAGGAATCTTGGGCAAGCACGGACCCCATGTAAGGGGATCTGGACCCACTGTCTCCAGCGCGGACGCACTAAATTTGACCGAAAATAGCAGGATATCGAAATATCCACTCCTATTAGTCTATTATACGTTTATCTACAGACACAGAATCTCTAGGTTGAATTTAGTCGTGTAGTATATGGAGAGATACTAGACATCTGAAAACCATGGATGTTCCAAGACTTCACGGGCAGTTAGTCGCTTGGCAGGGCCCAGATTCATCAGCTGCGCGATAAAATCCCTGAATCCCGGTTCCATATGGTCCTCCCACTGTGAAAATGGCTTGTATGGTATGTATTCTTCTGATCTTTCGTCCCACAGCATCTGTAGGACTTGGCAATTGACCTCGTTATCGCCAATATGTTTCAGCAGTCCATTGATGCCTTCCTTGTCGGCAAAGTATGAAACTTGACGCTGTAGACGTATCATAGTGGGCAATGCACCTTGCGATTCATGGAAGCGGAAATCGTCATGGATGCCAAAGATCACACGTTCCAACACCGCATAGAGACACTAAACATGTCAATATTGCTCGTCTAAGTTATCAGATGTACTTACTACAATCCCAAAAGCAAACATGTCCGTTGGCTTGTTGAGTTCTCCCCTGAAGTGCGCTTCCGGACTGCGCCAGTTGTCGTTTCCAGCGAGCATTCCTTTAATACACCTACCTTGTGGCAGGTACGCTGCATTATCGAGATCGGTAAGTAGGACCTTCTCGACTACGGTCTCTTCTTCTCTTTCACGGCAATCGACCATGATATTGTCCGGCTTAATATCTGATTCAAATTAGCACACATGTCCCGTGTTATTCAGGGGTCGGATCAATTGCTTATTACCAAGGTGCACGACATGCTGCTTATGCAACTCAGCGATACCTCGCAGGCTAGCTTTAAGAATTTGCTTTCGAGATTGAGTCGATATGCCTCTCTTCACCAGACTCAGGAAGTCGTCTGTCAAGTACTTGTAGACAAAGACTCGCTGGCCTGGTATACTGTCACATGGCAGCCGTATATGATTTGTTTTACACAATCGCGGTTGTATCTCCTCAGTGAAATTGTCGTAGATATCGCGAGGTATATCCTTCAAGATGTACTTGTCTTGCCCGGACCTAACCTCTATGAGCAAAGCTACCCAAATAAGGAGCGAGAGATTGCAGACTTCGCCAACCAAATGCGACCCATACATGGCCTCTTCTGGATCATGCTTCGGAAGTGATAGTGAGATCCGGTTGCTCCAACGTAGTCGGGAGTTGTCTCCGCCAGCCTTGGGAGGGTTCTTTGGAACATAATCTGGTGTTTCGATAAAGTTTTGTAATTACAGGACGCGGAACTCAAGCCCAGTCAGGTAGAACTTTCAGACAGTGGAGGAATTAGTATTTGGATTTTCTGAATCTACACAAACCCCTCTGATTGCGATAACATGGCTGTAAGATGTGAAAAAGGGGCTGGGCATGCTTGGTATGATGACTAACCTGCTGCATATGGGCTGCATTGACAGGTAATCTGTCACTAATCTAATGGAGATTATCGTCTTCGATTATAATAATTTTAGGTGCTACTTGGCGCCAAAAGTTCTAGAAGCCAACCAGCACATAGTCCTCTTATCAGGTATGTGAACAGGAGGATAAATTTACTTTCCACGACTTGTGCATGTGGATACTACGTGTCAGATCTAGACAACCATCAGGCTATTTTCATCTACCACCCTCCCAGAGAGACAAAAGGGGCAGTAATCACGGTGCAATCTCTTCTTATGATCTGGCTACCTTCTTTATCCCCACCTCTCCATAATCCGCGGGACACACTTTCACCAGGGTTGTCCCGTAACAATGACGCCACAACAGGAACTCCCTTCCTAGATCCTCCCACATTGCCATAGCTTTATAAGCCTCTTTGATTTAAGGGTCCGAATTCCCTCTCTTCTCCATATCATTCACACAAAAATCCTAGCCCCAAAGTAGTTCAGAAGAATGGGACATTTGAAAAGGGGGTTATGAAGTTGGGGTTAATGTGGGAGCATTACAAGGTGAAGGAGGCTGAAGGGCCGTAGTAGGGATCGAAGTACCTTAGGAGTGGGATTATGCATTGCTTGATTGAATAGGGAGAACACGCGAATGAATGTCTTTGCAAGTACCGTATGTGTAACGAAGTGGACTGGGGTTCAAAAGATCAAAACTATTGAATCCACTTGTTGTCGCCAGATCCATCAGCCTTCTTCCAATTTTGTCTCTGCTCTCTCGCCACCACCTGCCTCTTCACCACCACGAATCTACCCGATATCACCGACAACTCAGAATGATCACTCGGTGCCTTTCCACAGATGCCCACCTTGCAGCCAACCCTACGCGCGATCCGAAGAACCTGCGCGATGAGGGTCGTAACCGCCTTGTCCTGCTCATTGAACAGCTCTGCTAACTCATCCGAGTTACAATAAATCCCAGTGTCAGCTGCGTGAAATCTTTCAACCCGATCGAGAACGCATCAAAGTGCGTCAGGAACTGCTCCGCCAGGACAACGTTTGACGGAGTCTCAAATTTCAAATGAAGCTGCAGTCCATTATCTGCCAACACCCGCAACACCTCCTCTACTTCGCCCACTGTGCGACAAAACGGAGTCGTGGCCACCACATTCGTGAACTTCATTTGCTCACGCAGCTGTGGATAGTCCTACACCCCAGCACAAACCCTTCATGAGCATAAGACTGTCATATTCTACCCGAAAACAGCACATAGGTGGCATCATAGGTGGCATTATAGGTGCCCACGATGACAGGGACGCCAATCTCGTAACTGACAATGGCAGCGTGGGACGTGCGGCCGCCATGGTCGGTGATGATCGCCGCAGGGCGCTTCATGATCGGCGGCCAGACTGGTCGGTCGTGGCGGTGACGAGAATGCAACCGTCGATGGACTTGCCCAACCAATGCGCAGACTCTGTCAGATAGAGACGGCCGGAGACAGGGGCATCACCTACGATCGCCCCGGTGATTTAGAGTGCGGCCCTTGTGGCCGATGTTGTACATCTTAAGATCGGCGGTCGCGTCGCGACACAAGTGCATAACTTCCGGTCGGGCTTGGGGGATGATTGAATCACTGGCAAGACTGTCTTTCACACCATGCCATGTCCATAGGGCAGTCGTAATGGGTGTCAATGGTGCAGGCCCATCGAGCTTTCTGGGGGTTTTCGGGGCCACTGAGGACCAGTGCGACGCGTTCGGCTTTAGAGGTTGGGGTCTGTCCCGTTGCCGTAGATAACGATGGCTTTGTGGCCGCACTCACGCCGATTATGGAGACGAAGTAGTCGTCCGAGACGAGGGGCTTGAAGACTTGGTACTCATCTTGGTCCACGGAGTCCTGGACGATTTTCTCCTAGTCCCTAGGCAGCGTTGATGACGATGACCCTGTCGAAGTGTCTTGGTGTCGATGAAGAACATCGAAGCCTCTGAAATCAGAGCATACCATGCGCTGTGCGCTCATGGTGAGACCGATGCAAGGGTAGTAGAAGCCATTTGTTCGTTGATAATTGACAGCCCGGTCGGCGAAGAGTGACGCCTAGGGTCGTCGACAAGCATCCAGGAGAGCGTTTTCACCCATAAAGCCGAGGTGAAATTCTGGTCTCCAGCAAAGCTATCATCCGGAAGATTTTCCTTTGTGGTGCTGGATCCGACGGCCACGCCCGAGATCCTTCACGCTTGCTCTGAATGGATGCCTTGGTATCAGGGGGTCAGGTACCCCGAGAGAAGATATCGCGTACTGCTCGTTATAGTTGCCGCGCGATGTGCCTTGCCTGATTCCCAGTCTGCACATAAGCTCAGCCAGGTGCTTTGGAATCTCATTGCTGTCAATGTAGTGCCGGTGGCTAAATTCGCCATAGGACAACAGCCTCCTCCGATTCGAGGGAGCTGCTCAATAGCTATGCCAGCCTGATGACAATATGACTGGAAACATATGCTTGGTAGATATTGATGCACAGCTAGTGTGTCCATGATCAGCCCTACCAGAGCAAAGCCAAGTACACTTCATCAACCGAACTGGGAAAGTAACATTTGAAGCCGTAGCTACTGTCCACGAGCTCAGCATTCGCTCCCAGGTATGCAATACGCCTATATAATATTCAGCATACAAATCTCGATACTATTCGGGAACCTAACTTACCATACCAAGCATTAACTCCCGTCACCATCGAGGGACACTATCTTCCCAACACACGTGCGACATATCAACAACCCAACGCTACCACTCCCAACTCCCTGGCATCTTCATCTTCGCACACCCCTCACTCTCGTCTCCCTGTTCATCCTCCTTCGTATCTCCATCTTCAACCGCCCCATCCCCCCACCGTTCCCTCCAAATCGCCAACTCCTCCTTCCACAGATCGTTGACGCACGGATCACACGAACTCCCACAGCACTCGCCTAGACCAGGTGGTGGAGGGGGGTCATTGTAATCGCGCTCTGCGGCACGGAGGAGTTGCTTTGCGCGGGTGTTGGGGAGACGGTTGCGACGTTTCTTGAAGGAGGGGACGTCTTGGGGGGTGTAGAGGGGTGATGGGGGCATTTTCTTCTTGTGTTCTTACTCAGTAGGGTAGGATAGACTGCTATGTATATGATGTTGGTGATGGTATAGTGATTCAGGATTGTGCGTTAGTGTTATGGTCTACGATGCATGATTGTGTATACAGGGTATGGCAGTAAGGCCTGCCGGATGAAGATCGGGTAGGATCGGGATTGGACATATTCGTGTCGGGTATGGGTGTCGGGGATACGCAGATATGCATGGTGGGTGTGAAATAGACAATTTGATGGCATTCAATTCAATTTCATTGATATTATATACACGGTAGCTCTTATTGAAACTATCACAAGTATAAGAATGACAACAGAAGAAATCTAAGAGAAGAGATCAGAAGATAGCAAACATGCGGTATACCACAACCCAACAACCGACAGCCAGACAGACAGGCAACTCACCCGAGATCACATGTCCATCAAATACCGACAGGTCACATGCACCACCTCATCCCCGTAATACCCGTACCAAGCATACCATACCCAAGACAGTAATAAATTACCTAAATTACCGAGTTCTCTCCCTTCCGGATCGAAGGAGACGAGACGAAACGAATGGATGAATCACATCCACAACCACATCCATCATCCCTCCGTATCAAGTCCATGATTCATCATCGAAACGGAATCATCCTATACCATTGCACCGTAGAATATTTCCCTACCCTCCTTGACACAATGGCTGGTAATTTCCACTCAATGGCTATGTGTCTGTGCTCTGCTCTCTGTCCTTCAAGTATCTATGTTTCTACCGATCCGATCGTCGCAGGGAAACCCCCGATACACATGATACGTAAAAAAAAAAGTGGTACCTATGTTTTTTCTTGGCGCAGGGTTAGTTTCAACTTCCTTCCGTCGACTAGAATAGATAGATAGAACTGGGTTTGGGTTGCACGGCAGCTCTTCATGTCGGTTGGCTGTAGGTACTTCTTTTCTTACTTGGAACTATGAGTCGAGATTTATGCACATGCAGGGATTAGAGCTGCACGACAAAATTTTGAATGAAAAATTTTTTTTCTTCTTTCTTTACTTTCACAGCCCCTGAGATAGAAAGACAGTTGATGTGAGTCAATTGCATGGAAAGTGTCTGTAAAAGTTCTCACTGCTACCATTGAACACATATATTTTGCCCTTGGGTCGCTGAGGCGGTGGTGGTGGTAGGGTGGGTGACGTTTACATTTGGGATCGTCAGTCTAGATCCACCGGGTGAAAGTTGAAGGGGGTGCCATGGGCCACAATGGGTTTGGTTGATGGCTGATTTTTACCAACAATTATTGAATAATGATTGAAGTGAGAGAGACTATTCTAGACGTTCTCTAGGTTAGAAAATTAGATCAATTGGCCTCCTGTGGTGTAATGGGGATTTAGTAGGAGGGCTTATAAGGCGGTAATCGCCCATTGTTGAGAGGTAGTCGCCGGGAGGGCAGAGCTGCCCCCGGAGATTCCGGGACAACCGTTTCGTTGTCGACAGCTGGCATCAAGCTCGTACCTGTCTGGCTCACAACCACGCCTTCCGCCTTCAAACAGACCAGGTCTTTTGTCGAGCTGTTCAGTCTGACCGACAAGCTTGAAAGCGTGATCATATGATAATTGGTTCAGAGATCTGACCTGACCAGCTAAGCTGGACCGAGCACTGTCGTTACCCCAGGTTTTTCCATTCATGGGTCAGTCCGAACTGGCAAGATTTGAAAACAGCAGAATTATCAATCGATGTGGATATAGAGTCCCAATCCTACAATCAAATGTAGCTGGCAAATCCGTGGAGTTTAGTGGCCATTTTAAATCTCTATATGTACAGTGTATTTGATGGTTGTAGATGATGACGGGAAAAGTAGTACATGATATATAAAAAGACCACCACAATAGAATTACCTCCTATCACAGCCAAGACAATCTCAACACAAAGAATTTTGCTGATATTCCCCCCAATATCCCCTATTTTCTCTCCAATATAGATGAAGGTTTGTAATCGAAGATTGGGAGTGGATCATAAAATCTCCGCAGATGTCGTGACTGCAATCATCCCTCGGTCATAATTTAAACGTACTTGCACATCATGGCAACCATCAGGTCGAACAGACCAATGGCCTCGACGAAGGCGAAACCAAGAATGGCGTAGGAGAAGAGCTGACCACGGAGGGCAGGGTTGCGGGAGACGGAGAGGAGGAGGGCACCGAAGACGAGACCGATACCGATACCGGCACCACCGAGACCGATGGCAGCGGAACCCATACCCAGGTTCTGGGAGACCTGGACCATGGCGTCGGCGATTTCAGAGGAGTACTGGCGGCGGGCCTGCTGGGCAGCGAAAGCCTGGCGAGCGTTGGCCTGGATGAGACCGGAGGGAGACTGACGCTTGACGGTCTGGAAGGGGGTCATGGGGACGGCCTTGCGCTGGGTGGTGAAGGTACGCTTGGGGGCAAGCTGGAGGCGAGCGGCAGGGCGAGCGACCTTGGTGGAAGCAGCCATGGTGGAGGCCAGGCGCTGGGCGAAGACACGGGAGGAGGCCATTGTGATGGTTTGTGGTGGTTCTGAGAGAGGAGTTTCTCTAGAAAATGATGGGATTGGGAAGGGAAAGAAGGAAGGAGAACTTTTCTGGAGGAAAAAGCTGGAGGAAACTGACAACAGAAGGCCCCCCGGGACATAAATACTCTCCCGCTAAATTTTCGCGGTTTTTTGCCCTTTTCCCACCCAGCCCCCCCGTCGGGTGTTAGTGCGCTTTGTTGGGACCAGAAAAAAAGCCCTACCTTACTTTTATTGTTTGCTGGTGTTTTTGGCACTGTCTGTTTGTATTGTATTGTTCCTGTTTTTCCTGTTTATGTCTTGTCTTTTGGTATCAATCCGTTATCCCTAGTTGATCCTTTCGCTCTTTTTCCCTTACACCGTGTTTGGCAGCCTCGTTTTTGGCTCATTATCCTTCTTCCTTCCCCCGGGAAAAGCAGTGGACATTCCACCGCACATACACACTTACCACAACTTACTTACACATCCTGTGTACGCATACACACATACACAACCTTCGGGATCATTCGGGATGGTGGTTACCAGGGGAGCTACAGCTGGTACAGCCAATGGTTTCAGGGTCTTCACCTGGCCGTGCTGGTCCGCGATGGAGCAATGGCCTACTGACTCTCCCTCTCACCTTCCTTCCCCTTCAGATAACCAACCCAATTGCTGCATCTGATGGAGTATTCCGTAGTCATGTGTGTATTTTACACTTGTACGGACCGATCCCTTCCGTTTGATTCCTTTCTTGTCCTCGTGTCGTCACAAAAGGGAAGGAAAAAAACATTCCTGTCTTGTCTCTACGGGGCTCTCCCTTCATTCTTTCCTTACATATAAATTGTCCCCTTCTCCCTTCCCCTTCTAACACCCACCCAACCCAGCAACAGACCGGGAAAGACAAGACAAGACAGGAGAAACAAGCCCAAAGAGACCAGCTACGGTATGCAAAATTTTCACAGCGAAACGGGAGACCGCAAAGAAGAAAAAAAAAACCAGACGTGCGGGTGGGTCCCTGCATCCAAATGGGTCCGATAGAGTGGTACACCCCCACTTAGCGGTGGCCGGACAACCAATGGGAAGTAGCCAAGACCCAGCTAATATGATGGCCAGCTTCTCGGTCGCAATCAAACCGGGCCGAATCGGGCATGCGGCTCCACCAGCACCGGAGTTTCTGAGCAAGAAAAATTCCCACTTCTGAGACGCAAGCAGGTTTGCGCCGCGTCGGCTGGAAGGAGGGAAGCTTCCCCAATTGTCCTGTGTTGTGTTGCTGCCGTTGCTCCTTGTCTGCTTCTCCCCTCGGGAAATGCCTCACCGACTCATCGTATTGGGTTATCTGCCGTTTTGGGACAACCCGGCTCCGTACGGAGCGCCTTTCGCCGGGGAAACGCGCGACGATCCGTAGCTCCCTGAGCTAGCTCGCAAATAGCAGAAATGTTAGTCCACACAGGCTTCTGGCGCTATGGCGCAAAAAATGAAATAAAAAAAAATAACCAATTCACCCAATGCCTCAGCACGCTTGTCTCCGAGGGTGGTGCACGGGTTATATAGCTTTTTGGATACATCAGAGAAATTGATCCCTCTCGGGGGAATAAGGAGCAAATCTCAGGGGGGGTGGATGACTGGCGCAAGCTGAATAGGGGAGAAAAGTGGGCGCGCGGCGCAAGCCAACCCAATCCCATCGACATCATCCCGTGGCCTCTCGAAAACCGGACGAAAGCATATCCCACACACACACACAAACACAGTCAGCCCGCTAGTGGCTGGCTTTGCTCGCGGTTTTACCCTGCTGTGTGCTGTGTGCTTGTTATCGTGGCCACCACACCCCTTTCCACGAGAAGGAAGAATCCCTTGGAAGGAAAACCCATTGTGTAATTTTTACCTGCTTTGCTCACCAGCCCGTTTTTTCTTTCCCATCTTCCCAAGAAGACATCCGTCTGCTACTTATACCTGGATCAGGGTGAGGATTCCGGGGCAAATTTCTTCTACGCTCTCCCTAATTTTTTTTGGTGTCCTAATTTTTAATTTTTATTTTTTGTGGCCCTCCCCCCCAATTTCTACACAGTCCCTATCTATTTCCGAGGTCGGTCTCACTAAACTCGATTTAACCCGGTGATCGAGATATGATCTCAGCCGCCCTGCAGTATTACGTAACCCGGCCAGCTTCCCGACTGAACCGCTGCCGCCGTCGCCGCAAACTGGCCTTGCCTTGCCTTGCCTTGCCTGCGGCGCTCTCTCACTTGTTTTGGCTCAAATTAAGCATGCAGCTGGTGCAGGGATGCCACGGGGCTCGAGCTGTTCGCGAACTGTTCTTCGGCTAGCAGGGGGGTGGGTGGTTGTTGTTGATTCCCAGTATTCTCAACAATTTAAACTGTCAAGTAGAGTTGTAATGTGCAGCAATAAGTTCTTGCTGATTAGTAGTATCCACGGGAACACAAAAATGCATAATTCAAGTATCGTTCTGGTGATACCGACAGACTCGGAGGATAAAGGGTGATGCGGATGGGGGATGGGATCGATCGATGGATGGCTGCAGCGACACGGAGCCCGCCGTGTATCGGACCTGTATTGGTAGTATTATTACGGTATTGTGAATACGTGACGGAGATACGGTCTGAAAGTGCCTTAAGGTATCAAGGCACGAGTTCTGTCGGGTCAGCGGCAGGTCCCGGACCTCGGGATTTCAGTTGGGTTTAGTGGGAATGACGGACAACTCAAAGCAGGTATGGCGGCTAACTACTATCTACGTATTGGGCTGGTAGCCGTGGCCAGCCATCATCATGCCAGTTGTTTTCCTTGGTTTGCACACGTAGGTGATTTACATTGTAGCTTGTGGTGTGGAAGATAAGCTGGAATTCCTGACGAATCGGAGCGTAGGGGAGTACTTATCTCGGTGAGGTTGTGGGTGTGGAATGTTGATTGCTCGCCACGGCGAGGGTGGTATGTGGATAATTATATACTGTGGTATGGAGGGTGGCTTCAGTTTGGTATGTTGAGGGTCCACATGGAGAATGGGGAAGATATATCCGGGGTTAGTATTTGTTTAACTTGTGGTTGAGGATTCTACTGTCGAGGCGATATATATAACTTATCGGGTGAAGAAGTTTACTTCAGTAGCACTCCAAACTATATAGTACGTACTAAGTATACATCGCACTTATAGAGTGTGTACACTCATTACGCCTGAGGTAGGTGCTGAAATTGGATAAACTTGGCAGTAACCTACACACGATCTTGATCTACTATGAAACGTGATTCAATCTTGTGGCCATCTTGGCATGGTTCGATTAATACCATTGTAGCGGAGTATTCAGCTGGTAGACACCTTCATCTCTGCCTTATTTGGAGGACATTGCTGCATCATGTGACCTCAATGATCTTCATCAATCCTTCCTTTTCTAGATAATATCGATAGGGGTCCGCTGTTTAACTGGATGATGATAAGTAAAGTAGGTCCCTTGCTTCATTGCAAATGCTCCTAATTGAAATACTTATCCCGACGAAACCTTGAGAATAGTATTGTTCATTTCATCATGTCTCAACCATATCTTGCCGTACTGAAAACTGAGATAAGTATATTACGGAACTTCGAGTCAAATATACATTGTGAAGACTTACGTAGCTTGACCGAAATTTGACCGATCCATAGAAGAAGAGTTTGTCCTGTATGCTAGGTTGATGTATACCACGTATCTAATACCAACATGCAGCCATGAACCCATCAAGAAGTGTTGGATACCCTTTCTCCTACCGACTTTAAGATGTCCCGTGGTTTCATCACTTACCGAGAGCTGCTCCAGAACTTTGTAGACTGTCTATTTGTTCTGACATGTCTACTAAGGAAAGACACGTGTGTCTGTTTAGAACTAGGAGATCTCTCGCACTGACATTGACATGTCTATTCTGAAGTAACGATCGTATCTTCCGCACCTCCAGACAAAAAAGATTCCAGTTAAAGCAATTGCTTAGGCTATGAGTGAAGACAACATAAGACACCGCTGTTCTACCATACTGCAGGTCGACTTCCCAGTATTGTACCAGTCAGTTTGCCATCAGAAGATAAGCTCATTTCGCAACAGGCACAGGAAAGTCCCTTCCCCATTTCTCAAAGGGCGCCTCGATAGAATATCTCAGATCGAGCTCTATCTCCTCATCCGGCTCAAGGGTCACCTCCCATCTAACCTCTCCATCACGCCCCAGTTCCGCAGTCTTCTTTCCCGGCTTTCCCGGCTCCGTGAGATCCACCTTATCACCCGGAAATCCCAAGCCCTCTGGCGTCAGAATCTCAACATCAAATTGATTGTCCACATTAACTGGCACCTGATCCAATACCAAGACGTTGACTACATGATCTCTAGTATTCTTGATCTTGCATGATGCTTTGAAGTATGTGATAGTTAGTTCCAAGAATTCGTCGATTTTACTAAGTGTTATCCCAGGTTCCTTATACGCCACCTTGACGAATCTGTCCACCCCAAGGTTGAGTTCAAAGGATTCGTTGCGCACGCAGCTTGGAACATTGGTCTTGCCGAAACAAGTGTGGTCAACGGTTAAGTTCACTTCACCTGATCGTATATTCACAGGCGAAGTATTCTGTATCTTAGCACGAAGAAACGCTGCGGCATGCCTTTTAGGCACTAGCACATGGGTGAATGAAGCTTGGAGGTCCAGCTCAGCTATTTCATAGCGGCGGGGCGCAGATGAGGACTTGATGACACGCCGGCCAGGTAGTTCATACGATACACTCAGGCCATGGCCCTGGCTAATCGACTCGGGCACCTTGCTATCAGGCGGATAAAAGTCATGGTACATCGAGGGTGCCAGGCCTTCCTCTAGGTTATCGGCTGTAAATGTCAAAGAAAAATCTTCCAACTCAGGAAAGCCAGGGGAGGGGAATGTCGGTTCTGATATCCCCAGTGTTGGCATAGAAGGGGGCACAGACGACCCGGATTTAGTCAGTATGACTGCCAGATCCCATGGTGTCAATGATGGGATGGCTTGCCCCGGAGGCGACGTGTGCGCTTGCGGAGCCGACAGCGTTACCTGGGCATCTCGCCAGGTTTCGGAAGTCATGTTGGTGAACAGGGCACAGAGCCTGATCTTGGCCGTTGAGAAGAGTGTATTGATGTTGAGGTCGTGAAGCATGAGTTCTGACTTCGCCGGAACCGCATAGATCAATTGCAACAGCACTTCATTGCTCTGAACCTTGTTTCCCGCTTGGTTCTGCTCATCACCAGTTAGAGTGCCAGAGCTCAACGCAGACACAGGAGCAGTCATCTGCCCTTCCAGATGCACAACTACCTGGCAGAAACGGTCTGAGGCCGACTTATCCGCAGCAGGTTTCTGAATCCATTCTTCCAACAAACTCGGATCCTTCCCTCCATAGAGCGCTGGTCCGTACTCCCCCCGATGAGGATCTTGCGCACTAGCTCCACCATAACCCATAGGCTGCCTCTCTCGATTTCGAGAATCGTTCCCAGAGTAGGCTTTAAAGATGCCGCATCCGGCGTATAGTCCTTCAGAGGGGTGGAAGATGGTGTCTTTTCTATTATCCAGGTCTCTGATTGGGTCAAAGCCTTTTCTGTCAGAGGATGGTTTGCAAGTGGACGAGTATCGGAGAACGTTTGCATGCTGGATGTCTAATACTTTCGCAGGGCCGAGGTTTTCAACACGGATGGAATCGGGATCGACCTGGTGGTCGATCTTGTTGATGGTGATCGCGAAAGCACCGGGCTGTTAGCGGCTGTGAGATAATAATCTTTAGATATGATATGCGGTTGCTAGGGGATCTGTACCTGGACACGGACAGGAAACTCGCGCGTGATGGTCGCTAGAGTAGGATGAAAGGCAACGGACTTTGTGGGAAGGGCCTCGACTGAGAATTCTTGGTGAGCAGAACCTTCCATGTTGATTGATTGTAAGATAGATAGATAAATGAAGTTCGGGGATGAGGATGGGGGGTGGGAATAGAAAAAGAGAAAGCAGCCGACGCTTCGAACGAGGGCTGTATGATCTGACCAAGATATATGTCTTTATATCCTGCATGTGATCACCGCCACGGGGAGGAATATCCCTTTGTAGTTCTGATAGTATTGCTTTTCACTTGATAAGCCTTAATCTCGAAACGCCACAAGGTGAGTTGGGGTGAATGTCGGATTATAGTCCTCACCATATGTTCACGACCTAATATTGTGGAAATAACCTGGTAGATATATGGCTCTCGGAGTAGACTTCCAAGTTTGGTAATAGGCAGGTCTCTCGTGAAGTTGCATCGTGATTATGGATGGGATCTTTCCGTGTTATACGGTACCCCGTCCAGCAATACCTGGATAATCACTGAGTAATCACTGAATATCCCTTGTCATTAACAGATAACGCCAGTATAGCGCACTGTCGCCTTCACTTGCTCTGTTACGTGGCAGGGGTACAGCTGAATATCTGTCTAGTACTGATAGGATGGAAATCGTTTGGCGCCATCCTTTATTATTAAGGTGACTGCTGTGTGATCTATACTAGCAATGCATAGTTGAGTTATGGAGTCACTTGATGCAAGGTAATGGCATCCCGAGACTAGAATACTTTCACGACATCACTGCAATGAAGCAGAAGATCACAAATCCAAGAAAATAGCAGCTAGACTACGTTGACTGAAAGAACAACCGAGCAGAAATTAGAGGATAATTCCAATCTGTATTAAACTTCACAAGAACCCCATCAGCGAATTATAGACGTATAGTACTCAACATCCTGGGCTATTCACAAGGAGAGACATTGAAACTATCAACAGGTTCAAGGAAGCCGCAAAACAACAACACAGCAACAACAGCAAATTAATCACACAAGATTATGACACGGTGCGCCCCGAAGCCACCAGCAACTGTATGTACAGCGCGGAACCTGGATTCGACTCGAGCTGGAGATCACAACCATTAGTTTGGAGCAATTCACATTAGGAGATGAGGCGCATACATACCAGTCAATGCTTACTGCTGAGACTTGCCCTGCTCCTTCTCCTTCTCCTCACCACCCTCCTTGCCCCAGTTCTTGCCCGTCTTGTGATCGGTAGTCTCGCCGAAGCTCTTGCTGAAGGATGCGGACTCGTTGTCCTGGACGCTCTTGTAGTCTTCCTCACCAGCGGAACCGCCCTCCTTGCCCCACTTCTTGCCAGCCTCCTTGGAGTACTCGTTGGACTTGACAGGGACAGGCTGGGGCTTGGGCTGAGGAGCGGGCTTGTGCCAGTGCTCCTGGGGCTCCTTAACAGCGACGGGGACTTCGACTGCCTCGACGGCAACGGCTTTGGGCTTCTCTCCCCAGCCACCACCACGCCTGTGGATGTCCCCGCTACCATGGACATTGTCGTTGCCTGATAAACATTAGTATTGGATAAATTGGGAAAACAGGAATAGATGGACGCTGTCACATACCAACAGCAGGAGCGGCGATGGTGAGGCCAGCAAGGGCAACGAGGGAGAGAATAGCGGAGGCCTTCATTTTTGAGTAGTTGGTTGTTTGAAGCGTGAGCTTGTTGGTTGAAGGTTTGTTTGTGAAGTGAGGAGCTGTGAGGAGAGAAGCTTGAATGATGCTGATGATGAGAAGACGTCGAGTTGGGGAGGATTCGAGGCCCTCTTTATACCTTTTCGCGAGGCCCTTCAAGTCTCTGGATACGTACCTAGAATAGCGACATGGCATATCCAGCCTGTCACCGAATATCACAGACACTGACACATCCACAACTCCGAACAATAGTTGTCGCCATATATGCGAATTAGTGTCAATAATTGGATTGCATGCGCCACGGCTGCAGGGTCCCGAACGGTCAACCCCGGATTCTGTCCGTTGGATCGGATATGTACTGTGTGGCGTTGATATGTCATTTCGGCCGGGTGTTTGGCTGCCTTTATTGGCAGAAGTGTTAGTATTTCTGGTTGGGATTCCATATTTAGGTTTACCGATCGAGATTCCGAAGCAAGGGATGAGACTGGCTCTCGCCGCCTTCTAACCAAACACCAGTTCGCGCAATCATAAGGGTATAGATTTTGTGGCTGAAACTGTGTCGTTTCTCCTGACGATCAATGACTCTGGCTCGGGAATAGAAAACTATAGAAATTTGTCACGTCAATATTTGCCACTATGACATGATTGTGAAGCAGAAGAGCTCTCAATGTGGTATATGCGCGTAGTGAGTAACATATCGTATTTTCGGTAGAGGC
Source organism: Aspergillus costaricaensis CBS 115574 (assembly GCF_003184835.1). Taxonomy (NCBI): domain Eukaryota; kingdom Fungi; phylum Ascomycota; class Eurotiomycetes; order Eurotiales; family Aspergillaceae; genus Aspergillus; species Aspergillus costaricensis. The sequence continues at coordinate 543,906 of NW_020291817.1, forward strand.
AACAAATATTATCCCGCAATATGTGCAAACTGCATTACAAGGAAAAGCATTTTCGTTGACCGAGTCTTGCTGAACAGAGATGCCCGACCTGATCTCTCAACCTTCACTTAACCAAGTAGGAATATAGAGAAACCCTTCTGCATGAGGCAAGTTCTACCAATTATTACGTGAAAGCCCGGAGGCGACTATGCAAGTGATCTCCAATATTTACGTTTCGGAAATGGTTGCCTGCAGATAGTGACCTGTAATACTACTTATGTGCAGAATGTGGCTAGCACTGTGTGACATACCAATGTAGTCCAGCAGAGTTGATCCAAAGAATGTAATGCACTTTATTGGAATGATTCGACTAAAGGCAACAATAATTGCAAATGTTTGAATCGTGTAAGTTGTCGGAATAACTAGCCACTTCACTCGATAGGACATGGTCCCGATATAGGTATTAAAACCACATGAAGATAGACCGGATATTTATGTAGAACCGATTGCAGGGGGATATTGACAACATTTGTTGTATAGGAAATCGGAAAATTTCAATATACTATCAATCTTCAATACAACGAACAGATGACAATGGCGCAGCACAGGGGACAAACAACAAACATTGCTTGGATGAAATGCAAATCGAACAAAAGATAAAAACATTAATTATTACTATCAATTATAATATATTTAACCGACCCGAGAGTAAGCCCATGATCTCTATGCTCCGAAATGTTACCCATATTCCCAGTATCCTAGTTCCCAATTCCCTTCCGATAGGCGATCCCGCAAGTTTTGCTCGTTAAGGCCGTCAGAGTAAATTCGAACTTTTGCTTCTGTTACCAAGGCATTAGTATAGATCACTATAGCGAAAGTAGTCTGCATGTACATACCAAGAATGGCTGCTGAGACATTACTGCTGCTTCGTAGTCTGACTTTCGTAGGACTCATGAGTGTCGTAAGAAACAGATTCATGCTGGTTGACCGGGACGTGATTCACGGGGTGTGCAGGTGGCTTGGGAGCCTCGGGCTTGTGAACTTTAGGCTGGTGGACTTCAGGTTTGTGAACTTCGGGCTTGAAGTCTACAGACTGGTGGATCACAGGCTTGGAGCTCTCAGACTGATAGCCCTTAGACTTGATATCATCCGTCTTGTATTCCTCGGACTGGTAGGCCTCAGACTTGTAGTCCTCCTTGGGAGCCTTGGGCTCTTGGTAGTCATGCTCGGGGACGTGAATCGTCGGGAATTCAGGCTCAGAATACTCAGGCGCGACGGGCTCTGAGGGAGAAGAGCCAGATCCTCGCGGGTAAAAGACCTCGGAGCGTCCAATCTTGTGATTATTGTCACTGAGCTGGTATTTTTGCTCTTCAGCGCTGAGGCGATTGTTTTGGTTTTGGTTTCGGTTGTTCTGGTTCTGGTTGTTATTGTTGTTGTTCTGAGGCTGGTTCTGCCCCTGAGGGTTGGCGTCTAGAAAATGTCAGTTTTTGCATAGCATGGTCAAGCTTGTGAAGACATACAACTCGTAGGTGCCGCGGCGGCCATAGTGGCGGCGAAAATGCAGAGAATGGCGGAAAGCTTCATGATGGCGGCGAGGGAGGGAATTGTCTGCGCTGCTTGGTCTTGAGCTGTTTGATGATGTTTTCTTGCAGTAGTGGTAGCAGAAAGGCTGGGGACACTGGTCCTTTTATTGCTCGCCGAGTCACTGCTGAGTGATGGTGGTTAGTCTAGCTATGATAGTGACACCTGAGATATGAGGAATAATCGACAAAGACAGTGTTCAATGTGTACTCAATTATTCATATCCTGTACTACTTTTGCCCACGATTTGTGAAACGTCAGAGTGAGATCTATGCTATGTTGGGGTAACGGCAGCTGTCAATTGACAGCTCGTCAAATGATCAACCGCTATTGGGCGTTATGATATCATTTGGGACAGCAACTACCTATTATGGCTCTGATCTTCAATAGTGTTCCTTCCAGAACGATTATTTATATAGACCGCTTCTCATCATCTCCCTTCTTCGTCCATCACTACTTCGTATCATCGATCCCGTTCCCCTGTCACACTGATAAGTCTATCCCTATTCAGTTCACCACCACACTAACCACCAAAATAGTATACCGAAGACCAACAGAACACCACACATTCAATCCAGCCGCAACTCCTACCGCAAAGATTTTCTCAAAAAGTCTGCCTCGTACATACCATCTCCCCCTTGAGGCAACTGATACGGATATCTCGGCTCCGTCTTCCACCTCACATACCCGAGTCTTTCATACCACAGCACCGCCGGAAACTCCGGTACCGCGTTCATTGATTCAAGGAATGCTCGTTTCTCCTCATTTTCAATGTAATCTTTGCTCAATGCATTGACAGTAACAGTCTGACATCGCGGGTCGTTCACCGCCATTTCCTCCACCAACTGCATTGCTCGACGACCAACACCACCAGCACGGTACTCTGGCAAAATAAAGAACGATTGAATAGTCAAGACAGAGTGATCGGCCTGCGCAAGTCCCGGATCAGGCGGGGATGCGTATGCATCGAGCGAGATGTGACCCGCACGAATGGGTTCGTCACCACTCTTGCCAGGAAGGATGATCCAGAAGAATGTTTTCAAGTCTGCGTCTTGTTTCTCACGCCAGGCGAGGATGCTCTCGTCGCTGTAGTCCCAGCCGCAAATGTGGCGTTGGTGTTGGAGGGTGGCATATTCCGAGGGGTTGTAGAGGTTGATTGGGGATAATGTGCAGATCATTATGTATGCTTTTGCACCGATGTTAGGTACGTATAAGGTGGGATGATGGTAGTTAGCATGGGCATGTAACGGCTTTTGTATCGAAGGGTCTTTTATAGGGTGTTGTACTAGTGAGCCACGCTAGTCTACCCGATAGTTCGGGTGCATCTGATTGGAAGATGAGGTGATATTCGGCCGGCTATGCGGGGAACCGAAGACCACGAGGTTCAATCCCTCGAGAAGCGTCAGAATAAGCTGACGATGGTATCACATGCTCCTAAGATGGAGGCTGATGTTGCATTTTACCGTCCTACGTGATGCAAGTCTGTGGCTTCTTGGCCGACCAACAAAGGAGATTTACAAGAACTCTAACAGAGAGCAGATCTCATGAGCAACAATCTTCTGAAGAATCTCTACTTACGGAACATAGAAAATGGAGAGCGTCAATTGTTCGAAAAGGTGCCAGGATAGGCCTTGTGGCAGCGCAGGAACGACATGGCTGAGTGCCACGGACACTAGCGACGGTCTGGAGAACATGCATGCGCCAGCAGCTCTGCCCAACCTGCTAATGGCTGGTTTGAAACCCAGTGGAGAACTGTCACCAGGAGGGCGTCCAGTTAGCGTGGTGCCCTCCTGTAAGTAATCCTTGCCCTGACGCCCGCCAGCCATGACACTGACGAGGAGCGAAGAGCATGAAAATACAGGAAAAAATATCTCTTAACCATCGTTCGAAGATAATATAATCTCATGCTAACGAATCTCACCACAACTCAATTACGCTAAAACCTGATCAAACCTTCGACTTCAATCCATTTTCCCCAATTGCCTCCCTCATCACCCCCTCCGGGGCATCCAACCCCGTCCACAACCGATATTGCTCAAAGCCCTGCCTCAACAACACCTCCAATCCATCGCGGACCACCAACCCACGCCTCTCCGCAACCTTCATCAAGGGAGTAACTTTCGGCTTATACGCCATCTCCACACACAACCCCGTCTTAGATCCCTGAAACAGCCCTTCAAAGTCCTCATTTTTAACATCCCCAGGAATAGTCCCAATGACCACATCCACAGGTCCAACGCCATCCACATCCCCAACAGCCCTCATATCAATCCTATTCCCAGTACCCTTGAGAGTATCAAAGTCCTCAACAATACCCTCTGCCTTCCCGACAGTCCGATTCCAAATAATAATCGTCGAGAACTCAGCCTGTAAGAGCGCATACACGGCTGCTCTTGCGGCACCCCCTGCCCCAATGACGAGGCCTACTCTGCCGGTCCCTTTACCGGAATGTACGCCTTGCTGAGATAAGTAGTCGGTGATGAGGGTGTAGAGGCCGGACCAATCTGTGTTGTCGCCTTTTACTTGAACTGCTCCGTTCCCGTTCGGGGATCGGGTAGTAAGTAGGGTGTTGATGGCTCCAATGGCACGCGCTGAACTGCTCACTTCAGTGCAGTGTTCGAAGGCGGTGAGTTTATGGGGCATGGTGATGCTGGCACCGCCAAAGGAGGGTGAGGTGATGAGCTGAGATACTTCTGATAAGGAAGCGCATTCTGCGATGGTGTAGGTGTATGGGAGGTGGTGGTGGGTGAAGGCGGCGTTGTGTATTGTCGGGGATAAGGAGGCGCGGATGTTGGGGCCGCCGAAGATGTGGAAGACAAGAGGCTGCGTCATTTTCAGTGTATGGACGAGACAAATTTAGATACGAATAATGAGACTGAACTTGATTACGGTACCGTAAGTGGTTTCGATGGTTGATATAGGGCTCGGTGGTGGAGTGGTGGTGGAGTGTCGGGTATGATCATAGCCTAGGGTATGTGTTTATCATCGGGAGGGAGCCGAAGTATGGGGGTTGTTGGATGGGTGTATGTTTATCCTGGAGAAGAAGCTAGTGGAAATTGACACGGCTACGGATTCATAGAATGTCTATATGTGGGTTTGAATTCTACTCTGAGATGGCATTGCTCTTAAGAGGATTGTTGGGCATCTCGCCTTCCTACTCCAGTACAGTGTATATAACTCTTAACCTACGCGATAGTCCTTAAACGTTATGAACAAGTAATATCTATTCAAGACAACACATACACCAGCATACATACTACCAGTAATCTACATCAAGCCCACTCCACATTCCCCCCCTCAACCCACTCCTTCGCCTGCCAATACAACAAATCATGCTTCTCACCGTTAACACTCCCCGTTGCCTTCTCCCTCCTATGTCCCGGCAAATCCCTAAGAACCTTAATTCCCATCGTCTCCTCCTGCAAATACGCCAAGTGGCGATACCCCACCGGATACTCCTTCAACCTCTCATGATCAATCACGGGCACGCGATCCGGCGTCACAAGCACCAATTTATCCTTCTCATACCAATGCCTCACGAACCTCGCCCTCCACTGACCCTTCAACTCCGCATACTCAGAACCAACCTTCTCCCAGAAGAAAATAAACCGACAATCACTCTCCGCATCCACCTCACACGTTCCCCCACTTACACACTCCACCTCACTGAACCGCTGCGTAATAGTGGCTTTCATCTTCGTCACGGCGCGCGTTCCTTCAAGATTGATATCTGTAGTGCTGCCGTGCACGCGATGCATGATGAATGCACCCTTGTCCATCCCCGCCTGCGAGGCGCTGATAAACGCATCGTGGTGCGTGAGGCCCGTCCAAGTCGTGTACACGTGCGCTTCTGGATGGAAGATTGACCGGAAGTTCTCCCATTCGCAGGCGTCGCGGTAGCACGGCCAGCCTTCGGCGAGTTCGCGTAGAAGGTATCGTTCTATTGCCAGGTGATGGGGGCCGTTGTTCCGGATGGCGTGCTGGGGGCGGGAGTTGGGGGGGAGGGTGTGGAGGTCGGGCATTTTGATGATGATTGATTTGTTTTACTTTGCGTGTTCTGAGTTGATTGGGTGGGTAATAGATATATATGGAGAGAAAAGGGATGGTGATTGTACGGATGTAGATGGTAGGGGTTAGTTCACTTTATACTATACTCATACTAGGTCAGTAGGGCAGGGATACCCCGCGGGGAAGAGCCGGGGAGAAGATGGGCTCGGCAAAAGGATATCCGTGCCGGGTAGGATCATAGCCGATGGGACCTTCTGTCTACTATATTATCTGCAGTCAGTCATATACTCTACAGACAAATTTTTAGAATATCGAAATTAGAATCAGATATCACGAAAAGCACCATGTCCGCCACCACCACTTCCGACCCCCGGCGCTACGCCTACCTTGTCGGCATCGGGGTAACCCACTCCATCGCGCCCCCGATGCACAACTACTCCTTCAACAGCATGGGCTACCCATGGACCTTCATCGCGCAAGAATGCCCGACCGTTGAAGATGCCATGACACTCTTCCGTCAGCCCACCTTCGCCGGCGGGGTGGTAACCATGCCCTATAAGCGCACCATCATGGAGCATCTCGACGGGCTAGATGAGTACGCCGTGCGCCTCCAAGCGTGCAATAATGTCTATCGCGCAGAAGATGGCTCATTGCGCGGGACGAATACAGACTGGCGTGGGATCAAGGGGTGCTTGCTATCAGCTGATCCCGAGGAGAAAGGGAGGGGTAAGGCCGCGGTTATTGTGGGTGCTGGGGGAGCGTGTCGCGCGGCGGTGTATGCGCTGTATGCGGAATTGGGATGTACGCCTATTTATGTGGTGAATCGGGATGAGGAAGAGGTTAGGGTGTTGAGGGAGGATACGGAGAAGGAGTATGGGGAGGGGTTGAAGATGGTTCATGTTGAGAAGATGGAGCAGGTTGCGGGTTTGTTGGAGAAGGCGGCGCCAGGGTATATCGTTGGGACGGTTCCTGATGCGGAGCCGGTGACAGCGGAGGAGAAGGAAGTGCATCGCATTGTGGAGGCGTTTTTGGATGCTCCTACTAAGGGGGTGTTGCTGGATATGTGCTTCAAGCCGAGACAGACGAGGTTTCTGAAGATGGCGCGACAGCGTGGGTGGGCTACGGTGGAGGGGACGGAGGTGATTGGACATCAGATGCCAGAGCAGTATCGGCTCTGGTGCGGGGAAGAAGAGAGACAGAAGTTGTCGCTGGATGGAGCGTGGTATGTGCTGCGGAAGGCTGCAGAGGAGAGTCCGGGTATTAACTTCTAGAGGATAAGAGTAGAGTTGGTGGATTGCAGGGACAGGGATCGGATGAGGGCATTGCCGATGACCTCAGTGTGGGCCGGGCCTGACGTATGATAGAAAGCATATAAATGCACACCCAAGGTTCATGCTACGCTTTGAATATCACATACATTGTATTGTCAGTTCTTTCAATTCATCATGCCCTGCAAACCTGCCATCGCTTCCATGTCCGTGGGCCGTGCCTGGGTCCATTCTCTCCCCGAGAAGCTCTCCCAGATCGCCCAGGCCGGCTTCCAAGGAGTGGAGATTTTCTACGAAGACCTGGAATACCTTGCCAAAGAAAAGGGAGAACCGACAGAAGAGAATCTCCTAGCTGCCGCCCGAGAAACCAAGGGCATTTGTAACCATTACGGCCTGGAAGTGATTGGCTTACAGCCGTTCATGTTTTATGAGGGCCTGCTGGATCGAGATGTCCACCAACAGAAAATCGCCAAACTTCACACCTGGTTCAAGATTATCAAGATCCTCGGCACCGATATCATCCAAATCCCGTCAAATTTTCAGCCCGATGGCATCTCAGGAGACCTTGATCTTATCATCTCCGACATGATCGAGGTGGCCGATCTGGGCCTGAAGCAAGAGCCGCCAGTTCGCTTTGCATACGAGAGTCTCGCCTGGGGTACCTATGTCTCAACATGGGACACTATGTGGGAAATCATCCAACGGGTGGATCGCCCCAATTTTGGTTGTTGTCTGGATACCTTCAACATCGCCGGTCGGGTATGGGCTGATCCCGCCAGTCCTTCGGGAAAGGTCCCTGACGCAGATGCTGTGCTGGCCCAGTCGTTAGATCGTCTGGTCAAGACCATCGACGTAAAAAAGGTCTTTTATGTTCAGGTTGTCGATGCAGAAAAGATGGAGCAGCCGTTGGTCCCAGGCCACCCATTCCACGTCGATGGCCAGCCGGCCCGCATGAACTGGAGCCGCAACGCGAGATTGTTCCTCTATGAACAGGACAAAGGTGGATATCTCCCGGTATTTGAGGTGGCTCGGGTTATTCTGAAGGAGCTTGGATTCGAAGGATGGGTATCGATGGAGTTGTTCTCCAGAACCATGGCGGATCCGGATCCGACCGTGCCGCAAAGTCATTCTCAGCGAGGCATCCAGGCCTGGCAAAAGTTGGCCAAGGAGTTAGATCTATAATTACGATCATGATGGATAAGTTGACATCAGCCATTGTCTGGGACATGTTGCAGCTGAGCAAGGAAGTCTGTATCTAGATTTCCTGCATAGAACCCCAAGTTCTCGGCAAATGTGGGCTCGTTTCTGTAATGATTAGTACGAATTAACAAGAGCCGGAATACCGACATACCTGGTTTGCGGAATTGAAGCCACCATTTCCTCAAAGAGAGCATCAAAGTCTTCAGGCTCCTGAGCCTGTCTTTCATTTCCAGCAACCATGACACCAGAAGTAGTGGGCAAGCCGGGCATGGCCATTACTTGGTCTGTTACCACCGTGTTCCCATGGGCAAGATCAAATCCACCGTAGAGAGTGCCTCCAGGCGCCAAAGGCCTCTGGGAATCGTGTCGTGGCACTGGCATGTAAGGCCACTCAAGATGATTCCCGACGGGCAACCATGTAAAACGTAGCGCCTCACTTGGAGTGCCACCCTCACTACTTCGCTTGAGCTTCTGCATATGATTGATCAGTCGACTGCTCAGCTGCTCCATTCCCGGCCCTAACATGCTAGGAGCACTCTGTAGACACCGGTAGGCCTGAAAGGAAAAGCAGCGAAGCAGCGGAGATGAGCCCGACATCCCAGTGACTTCTGTATACGCATCTAGTATCTCAAGAGTAAAGCGCAAGCTAGTCAAGGCCAACGGCTTGATGGCCGGATCGAACGTCTTGTGCTTCAGCGCGAGAGAAAATACCACGAAGGCTGTGGTTAGATGTAGCGTAAGAAGAGGAGGGCTTGCAAACTCAAGACCACGATAAGGCCGCCTGGCCGTCACAAGGTCTTGCAAGTTCCGTAGCTCAACGATGAGCTCCTGGATAGGGAGGGTCCCAGATGGATAGTAGAGTATCTGAGTAAGAAATCGCATCAGTTCGTGGATAAGATTGAGACTGCTTAGAGCTCGCAAGGGGCCTTTTGTGACTACACTGCCTCCCGAAGCCTGGTCCGGTCGCATCATAGACCACAGCTCCCATTCGTCCACATCATCCTCGCTCACTAAGGCACACTGTCGCAAATCATCAAGCGAGGCACAGGGAGCTTTCTCCAGGATTGCCGAGGTAAGATTGTCGATCAAGATGCATCCATGCCGGATGTGTATGTAGCGAGCGCACCTGACAGATTCCGGAAGCATCTCGAGCATCCTTGTGGCTTCACCAACCAGTACCCACGCCAGACGCAGATGGCCCACCCCCAGGTAAAGGAGGGTGACGATCAACAGAGATTGAAGATGGCCAAGCTGCAGCCGGTCAATGTCCCTCAGGACTTGCAATCGGATAGATTGAGCAATTTGCGTTGGCTCGACTTGGCTGCCCCGACCCAGTGTATCATGCATTGCTGATGAATACGCGACAATGGCCCATAACACTAGACGACAGGCAGCGTCTCGAGCCGACCATGACGTATCTGGAGGGGCGTGCAGGACGCGGAGGACGTCCCGACGCTCGACGATAGGAAGCCAGCTGTGGATATGTGTAAAATAGAACTGCAGCAGCTGATCGGCATTACTCGGGATGGGTTCTGTGAGGTATTCCACTGAGACAGCCTCAGATATCCCGTGCCTGCCAGGGGTTCTTTCCTGGGCAATGCCCTCTCTTTCCTCTCCTCCCCCTTCATCAATGTCGCATCCTGGTGATGCAGTTTCTGTAACATCATCAAGCTCGCTACTCGACTCATCCTGTGAGTCTGGATTCAGCACTCGATACACGTACCTGGCCAGCCTGGACTGTCGCCCACGCTCTGCCAATTCACTCGCCGGTAGCTGCGCCTTGCACTGAGGGTCGCGCAGGAAGCGTCGCAAGACATCCTCATTGCGAGGGAATCGCTCGAGGAAAAGCCCCAAAGTCACCTCTAAGCTGCGAACATATCCCGACTGCAATCCCCGGTGCCGACTGATGTTCTCATACGTGCAGGTCCTGCCAGCCGAGTGGCAGATGGCGCAGACTGGCTGGTCTCCGTCGCATTTGGATTTGCGACGCCGACACTGATCACAGGCGCGAGCGATGCGCTGGCGCTTCGATGGCCTAGATTCAGGCATATCATATGCCGTTATTAGCGGCTACTGAATTTATCCGAAGATTTCTCCCTTTTCAAGATGCATCTTCTGGTGATGCAGTTGAGTTTCAGTCGAGATCATGTGATCGGCAAGGAATTTACGCGGTCTCACTTTGACTGTCCAGTTCGTCCGCTCACTTTGCCACAGCCGAAGTAGCCAGCAATGACTCGAGATGCTGGAATTTGAGCATTTCCATCATAGCAGGCTCAATGTCTAGTCTCAGCTCCCCTTTGACACCATGCGACCGCCTTGTATCTATCCCTTGCCGGCGGTACAGTGCGGACGCCACCCTGCTACTCGTGGGATTCGTCGGCGCCGGAAAGAAAACCCTAGGCATCATTGCATCGGTCGCGCTGCGTCGCAGGTTCATTGATTTTGATGCTGTATTTCGCCAGGAGGTGCACCTATCTCCTCAGGAGTACATTGCGCACAACGGTCCTGCGCGATACCGGGAGCTGGAGCTAAAATTGACTCGCTCGTTGCTAGAGAGATGCTCTACAGGATGTGTAATAACCATCACTGGTGTGGGATGGTCAGCGAATCGCCAACAGCAGGTGCTTCTGAAGGAATTTGCACAGAATCATCCTGTGGTGTATGTCAGACGCGACCGGGTGGATCTTCAGCAGTTCATCATGACCACCAGCCCTGACAAGTTCAACCGTATCTTTGAAGCAGGCAATGAGTTTTTCCAGTCATGCTCCAGCTTTGACTTCTTCAATCACACACAAGAGAAGGTGACTGACTATGCTGGTCGCCCACTCCCAGCGTATATCAAACTCAAGGAGGCTGAGAGAGTGTTCCTGAGGTTTTTACATCAGGTCTTCGGGCGCGCTTTTCATGTGCTCTATTCCTCGGACCCGTTTTCACCATCTCATACATATGCGCTGCAGGTGCCGTTGACCTGGTTGGAAGGTGATCCGGACTTGGGACTTCTGGAGAGTGGTACTGACGCGGTTAATCTTGTGATTGACGGGGGTGCAGCTGATTTTGATGATGGTCGATTTATGGAAAGGATTGCCAAGCATATGGCGACAATCCGGAAACATACCCGGGTTCCAATCTCCATTGAGGTACCTCGGCAGTCAAATTCTAGAAGCTGCGAGCTCTTAGAGATGCTTTTTCGCCTGGCGCCCGATGTTGTGGCGTGTCCTGTCGACAGCCCCGACCTTAGCCGATTAAAGCTGGCCAAAGGTCACACAAAGATCATTGCCACCTATCAGTCAACATCTATGACGGGAAACCAGAGCATCTTTCCTGAAGTTCGCTCTCTCCTGGAGAAGACAGATGAGCTTGGATTTGACGCTTTTCGCATTACTTCTGAGCCCAACTTCCCTGGCGATCTCACCAACTTGAATTTACAACAACGGCTGGGTGAGATAACCGACATCCCCATAACCGCATACCATACTGGGCCACTCGGCCGAGCATCTATATGTTTAAATCCTATTCTGTCACCAGTGATACTCCCATCTTTACCAGAAGGTGACATAGGAGTCACACTCGCATCAGCCCAACAAGCACTTAGCTCATGCTACCTACTCACAAAACAAACATTCACCGTTTTTGGCCAAAGAGTCCAAAACAGTCTATCACCAGCAATGCACAACGCAGCCTACACTGCCTGCGGCTTACCACACACTTACGACATATTATGCAGCGATCGATTCTCCAATATCCACAAGCTCCTAAACAGCACTGAACACGGCGGAGTGGCTGTAACACTACCCTACAAAACGGACGTCCTCACCCTACTGGATGAAGTCAGTCCAGATGCCCAGGACATTCACGCCGTAAACACAGTCGTCATTCAGCGGTCCAACAATCCCTCTTCCAAAATTCTTAAAGGATACAATACAGATTACCTCGGGATCCGCGACTGCATTAACAAGCATCTCTCCCCTGCTAATGCCATTCGACATGGCACAACTGCATTGATAATAGGCGCAGGTGGTATGGCCCGCGCCGCTATCTACGCATGCTACCAGATCGGCGTTCGTCAGATGTGCATCTATAATCGGACTACATCCAATGCGCAGAAACTAGCCGAGTACTATACTCGGTGGGCTGAGAAGAAGGATACCCGTTTGCAGATCGAGGTTTTAAGATCAGGCAATGACTCCTGGCCGGCGGGGTTCCGTCAACCGACGATTATCGTGGCGTGTTTGCCTGCGCCAGCCGGGGGACAGTTGAAGGCTCCTGTTACAATGGAGATACCGAAGCAGTGGTTGCGGAGTACGACTGGAGGTGTTTTTATTGATGTATGTGTGTGATATACCCGGAATATTTGAAGAAGTGCTAACTGGATAGGTCGCGTATGGAATGCCACAAACGAAGCTGAGAATGGCTATGAATGAACGGTCGAGTATGGGCTGGGTCGTGGTTGATGGGCTGGTGGTGTTGTTGGAGCAGGGCATTGCGCAATATGAGCTGTTTACGGGGAGACCAGCGCCGGTGCATATTATGAGGGGGGTGTTGAGGGAATATACTAATGCTGTTACTTAGCAGGTAATGTGTGTATCTTGCTTGTGTATATTGTTCCTGTTACTTTTAGCGACACCCTAGTTGATTTCAATGCGCTTAAATCAATACTTGACATTACGACTGCCACCGACAATTATTCAGTGATAGTAATATCTGACATCACTATCACCATCAGATTAAGACATTTCCGCCATATACGATCTCTTTACGACCTCCCAACACGAAGACTAAGGTTAAGAATCTTAATCCAATCATATACCCAATTCATTCCATTCATTCATACTTTCATCCATAAAATACCCTTACATACACACACCCCCTCACCTCATCCCACATACATTTCAAGAGTAACAAGGTTACAACAACCCAATAACAATATCACCATACAACTGCGCATCCAAATCCAACTTCACCTTAGCCCGCAAGTTCAAGTGAATGCTGATCTTTAGGTTGGATTTCTCATCCTGGTTAGCCGTCACGCCGGGGGCCTTCATGCCTTCGTTGGGGAGGATGGCGCTGGCGGCACTGGTGGCTTCTTCTTCGGGGCGGTTGTTGCGGCGGTTGCCGCCTGGGGTGTTGCTGGTGGGGAGGGGTGTGTTAGTAGGGATTAAGGTGGGAGACGCAGGCTTGGGGATTGAGGTGGGTGTAGATGCTGCTGCAGGAGCAGATGGAGTTCGGGGAGTAGGGGATGGGGGCTTGGAGGGTGGTTTTGGGGTAGTTGTGGATGAGGGATTGGTAGTGGGAGTGGAAGTAGGGCTGGAGAATTGAGGATGTTACTACGTAGGTATGCTGGGATGTTGATGAATGAGGGTAGATTGGGATGGGGGAGGTAATGGGAAGGGTGAAGGAGGGAGACGTACCCTGGGGAGGAAGAGTCGGCCATTGTGTCTTCAGTGGTTGGAATTGAAGGAGGTTGGTAAATGGATTTGACTGCTTCTTGTTCTTGTTCTTGTTCTTGTTCTTGTTCTTGTTCTTGTTCTTGTTCTTGTTCTTGTTCTTGTTCTTTGTCTTTCTCCTTGACGGTGGTAGAGAAGTGAGGAAGAGGACGAGGATGAGGATGAGAATTCCAAAACGAATCCGCGAGGGAAAAGTGCGAGTAGAAGTATGTCGAGGACAGCGACTCAGACTCGGACTCCGAATACCTAGACGAAGACGAAGAATAGGAAGAAGAATAGGCCGAAGAAGAAGAAGAAGAAGAAGAAGAAAAAGAATCCATGTAAATAGCAGACACAACTAAAGCCCTCGATTCCGCCTAAACTACTTTATAAATCACCCCATTTGCAAAGCTAAATTAACTTCCTCCATCTGCAAGTCTAGCGATTAGTTCCGACCGAGTTGCATCGACTCCACCCCATCCACCCTACTTAATGCGCCGATCTGACTTTTTTTTCTCCTCTTCCTTCTGATTATTTCCGTCCTTATCCATCTCGCTTGCATTATTTTCTCTCCGATCCTTGTCGTTCATCCTGGCTAGCTAGCTAGGCACCTACTCACGCTCACTAGCATAATTCACTTGTCAGTCAGTCAGTCAACATGGTCCTCGGCATCGCCATGATGGCCACCATGATCCCAACCATGATCGGTCTGAACCAAGCGAGTCAAAACATGCGCGATAGCGAAGATAATCGGAAAGAATCTAGTCGGAAACAACGCTGTCATTTGTTAGTGAACTGCTCGGTGAATCAGGGTACGACGGAACAGCGCGAACAGATTCATAATGCGATGGTGTATGTGGGTCCTGAGAACCGAGTAAGTCTCCTCTCCTTCTCTTCTACGTTCTTTACACTATCTACTTCCATCCTGGGTATGCCTATTGCGGGATTATGCGCATCCTAGAGATGGTAGTAGTATGTTTCCCATCCTGCAACCATCATACCACATCTACATAACCCATCCCTGTCTCCCCCATTTTCTAGCTCCAACCCTAGAAAACCCACTTCATTACCCAGAATTAATCTGTACCTGCATTGAAACAACCGAAAAAGAATCTAACCAAAACAGCTCTACATAACCAAAAACCCCAACCCCAACACCATGACCCCCTTCAATGGGGGCTTCTTCACACACCCACAATTCCCACCCGACAACACAGCCGGCCTGGTAACCATCACAGGCGAGACACCGCCCACATTACGCTGGGTCTTCCTGGACGTCACCACGCACGAGGTGTGCTGGGGTGGGCGGGCCGAGAGCGAGGGCCAGGTGTGTGGGCCATTTGACTGGACGAAGGACGAATCGCGAATGACGCTGGAGGGATGGGAGGGGTGGTTGGCAGTAAGGTTTCCGGGAGTGGATGACGAGGAGGTTTGGAGGTTGTGGTTTGATCGAGAGGATAATGGGGCTGGGTTGAGGGAAATGGGGAGGGAGGTGCTAGGGTTGGAGGTTGTGCTGAGAAGGGTAGCGGCTGAATCTTGATTTTACTTGGTAATTTTTTTTTCTATTCATTTATTTTCTTTGGGGTTGATTTTTTGTGAATTATTTTAGAAGGGGGTGTTTGGTTTGTATGATAATGATTATTTCCTGGAAAATGGAGAAATGAAATGAACGGTGGAGATTGATTTGCTAGCTAGGTGGATGGAATGGTGGAAGCGGATCGGGACGCACGCGCGAACCAGAACCTGTGCTTGGGAGGATGCGAGATCCGCTGCGGCTGGAGAGGAGTCGGTGGTTTGGACCTATAATAGTGCACAGATGGGGCAAGAGCTGAAGCTGAATCCTGCAAGCTGAGATCCACTGCCTTGGTTGCCTGCCTTGATTATGGGGATCGTCCTTCCTGTCTAGGTTTGACTGTCTATTGTTTAACTTTTGACGAAGGTTGATGATAGTATCCGAGAATGTTGGTTTACGGTGAAGATCACATTATGTCTTCTTGACGTTTTGCTGCTCAGATTTACAGTGTAACTAGAGACTATCTATTTCATGTCTATTCATCGATTCATGTCTCGGTAAGATCATCATCCCGCTCATTCCCGGCCTGGTGGATCCCGATCTCGATCATCCCAATCAATCCAATGATATCCATCAAACCCCAAAAACTCCTCCCGTCCGACCCGTGCCTGCATTGAGCTACACTACTGTGCGCTGCGTCTACTCTGCTCTGCTCATGCCACATCGTGGAAATCTCTCATCTCATGACCGACTCGAAGGAATACTCCCGATGCTGCCTCTCGGCCTCTCACTCCGCAAATCCAGATCCATCCCCCCATCCATATCCACATCCACATTCTCGTCCTCATCTCCCCAAAACTCCTTTAGGTCTTCCACTCGCCAGGCTGTCGCCCACCCCGTCTCGCGCTCAATTTGCGTCAAAGTCTCAATAATGGCGGTATGTTCCGAGTGATGCGACATCACTTTGCCAGCCAGCCACAGCGGCTGCAGGGCATTGGTCCAGCAGCCACTATTCCCCATCCATTAACTCTATTTCTAAACTTTGAAGACATACTGCGTAGAGCAAGTATATCGTAAAGTAAGGGCCAACTTACTGATGTGTATTTGATGCGGAAATAGCGCAGATTTGCCGCGCGTGCCACAACACCGATTTCTAGACCTCATTGTTAGTATCAGTATTAGTAAGTAAGTATATCCGAGGATAAACAGATGCCCAAGTGGAAGAAATTATCCGATCCATCGGATGTAATCATCACTATGAAACAGACAGAGAAAATTTGACTCACCGGTCGCCGTGGCAGGGATACCGTCTTTGGTTTTCGTTGCAGCAAAAGCAATGCACAGGCATGGTAGAGCTGGTTTCCTGAAACTGGAATCCACAAGTCAGTACACACATCCATGCCATCTGCCTACGGATACATCCCCAATTTCCCATTCAGGAAATTGGATAAGCAACATACTAGCAGCCCCGTTCCCATACAGCACCGTCGGAAACGGTCTTTCCCCATCGCCCCTCTCCATTGTCTTCCCTCCCGCTGTCAGGACAAAAATCGGCTTCATCTGACTCGGCCGGTTCTCGTACCACTGCTCCACATCATCAAAAAGGCGCTGCCACCGCTGCACATACGATTCGCCCTCCCTGGGACTAGAGAGATAGTTGCATGACACGCAGGACGCTGGTAACTGGCTGCTACCGCCGAAAAGCACCCCTAATGTCTGGGCACACAGGAAGACAGTGTAATTGGCGTACGTGTCGAAGGTAATCATGTTTGAGGCGAGGAAGAGCTGGGATGCTTCCGTGGGGGTCATGTCGCGCGGAATCCAGTGGTGGATCGGGATAATAGTCTCTTCTTCGGAGATGAGACCTCCGCAGACGTCTGTAACAGTATGTCGTGCATTAGTCTACTAATATCTGAGAGGATGTGTGGGGGGTGACACCAGGAACAGGGATAAAGTAGGTAGACTAGATGCAACTAACCCATTCGCGCGAAGCACCAGAATAGCGCTTGCTCCTCTTTACCCGAGAAGCCGTTGATTTCCGCGGCTTGGATAAGGTAGGCGCATCCGTCAAGGTGTCGGCGCCACTCTTTGGGGTTGCCTAGACCCGTCAGTGGGTGGAGACGTCGGAGGGGAAGAGAGGGGTACATACAGCTGAGCATCTCGAGGACGCATAAAATGACGCATGACGCGATGACAGGGGTCGTCTTCTGCTCTAGCTCCGGAAGAAGTTGATGGATGGCCTCTTGGTATAAGAGAAGACTTTCTGATTGCGACTTTTTGTTCTGCTGTCGCTCCATCTGCCGTGCTGACAGGGCAAGGATGGAATATCGTAGATGTGGCGCCGACTTGGCCATCTGAGGGAAGGTCGATGCGAAGTGTCGGTGGTTGTCGAACATGTCCAGCTGCAGGATTAGTATTTGTCCGGCGGGGTGTCTGAATCACTTACCCAGAGACAGATTTCGTTCAGGTAGTTCTGCCAGAGTATGTTCTCGCGCTCGGGTGTCAGTTCAAAGTCCCGTCCTGGTCTGGACTGAGCTCGTCTGCTTCTCTGTAGACGTGAGGTGTTCGGCGTGGGTGCGTCAAATCCAAGCACTGATGCCGGGGTACTTGCGCGACTGGGGATTTCTGTCCGAGCAGTCCACAGCTGTCGATTACGCAGCGTGGTATGAAGGGCTTCGTAGGCCGAGCCCGGAACGAAAACATCATTTGTCAAATTTGCCGGATCAGAAAAGACGCTATGATCGAACAATGGAGATGTTATAGACTGGTAGACTTCAGGTCCAGGAAAGTGTCCCGCATTATTGGAGAGGTTGCGCAGAGCAGTGAGCTCATCAACAACAAACTCAGGACTAGAATGGATGTACGGCTGGTGAGGCGCTTCATCAGGGTATGGGTGAGGTAGCTCACTCGCCTGATGAGGTGACTGACCATTTCCAATATTAATCTCTTGAGCATGGAAACTGTGATGCGAAAGAGGCGACACAGCCTGATTAGAACCAGGACTAAGCACCGTCGGGTGAGCATCCGGTGCTGCTCCGGATACATTCTCCAGACCATCCGGCCGCACCACTTCACCCTCACCCTCACCATTACCTGGAAGCAATCGTGCCGAAGGCGATGACCCTCTCCCTTCATCAACCGGCGGACTCAGCTGCCGTTCTTTTCCAGCAGCTCGGGAAGGAGAAGGAACAACATTCAGAATCTACCAAGCAACATCATAAGCCAACAACACCCACCCAATTTCCAAAGAAGCTAAAACTAACCTTGAATTTACTCTGTTTCCTAGTCCCCCTGGCCGTTTGATTCATGGACGGATGCCCCGGTTCCAGAACCTTGATGTTGGCCTCGCGGAAGGACCCTAGCATGCGCCATTGGCACTTGTCGCCGCGCCGTTTGCAACCCGTGCACGTTGGCTTTGCTTCGTCGCCTGGGTAAGTCAGCAATGAGCAGTGGTATCTAACTAGATAGGTAACTAGTTATTGTGGCTATCAAGCTCCATTGCTTGCTTGCTGCTTACATTTTCGCCGGCGCCGGCTGCAATTCACGCACCCCGTGCGGGTCCGTTTCCGCGGAAGATGACGAGAATCGGCGCAAGGCATAGTTTGTAGTTCGATAGGTTGTGATACTTCAGCCATAATTCCCTGTCATTTGTGTACGATAGAGGAATTGTGAAGAGGGAAGTTTGATGGGTGATGATGTGGGATCGCGGGGAATGATGGGGGAAGAAGAGAGAAAATTTGCCTGATCGGGAAATGATACCCGCCGGGGAGAATGTGGGGAAAGTCGGGGATTTCCCCAGACATTGCATTTAGCCGGTCGAATTCATTCAGGGATGTTGTTGAAGATAGTAATCATTGCAATCGGTCATGGAAATCTAACTCATACACAATATACCTCTACTCTACATGCTCAACACTCTCCTTGCCTGTCTTCTCGTCCACTCGCTCGCTGGCATCCCCAACGGCGCCCATCGACGCGTGCCAGTGCAGCTGGACCTTTTCCCCGGTAAATAGCCGGTCCACTTGTTCCAGGGTAAGGTTCCGTGTCTCCGGGTAAAAGAAATAGATCAGGGGGAGGAAGAAGAAATTGAACACTGTGATGTCAGCTTTAATCGCTAAACGGAGAGAGAATAGACTTACCAGCAAAATAGATATACGTGCGATAGCCGATGCTCTTGATGCTGACTGGGGTAATTTCCACCACCAGGAAAGTAAAGATCCCTGCAATCATTAGCGTTCGTTATTTCCGCATGGAAATTGTAGGACGTACAGTTCGTAGCAGTGGCGAGAGCCGCAGCTTGAGATCGGATAGACAGCGGAGCATATTCGGCGGGCACTACTATCATTAGCTAGGTCCACAACCGCCCAAAAGGTGGTCAACTTACACAACCAGGGAATGGCCAGCAATCCCACACCGAAGAAGAAGTTGAACAGAAACAGCATTACCGTGGCGACAATACCAGATGCATGGCTACCGTCATATACTGTGCCCGCCAGTATCGCCATGCATGCGCATTGCCCAGCCGCCGCAAAGAGCATCAATTTCCGACGACCCAGCCTAGATTGTCAACAACCCACCTGACTATACAATGATGCATATGGAACTTACCGATCAATAGCCCAGATAGGAACAAATGTCGAGGCAAAGTACGCCACGCCGTTGAACCCAGCCATCAACAACGCCAGGTTATGGCTCATGCCAACTGAATCCTCGAATATAACCGTGTTGTACTGCTCAAGTCAGACACCGATTCCGTTGTTCTCAAAGTCAAGGTACCCACGTATGTAATCAGATTGACACCCGACAGCTGCTGCATCATTTGCCCACCCATTCCCAGCAGCGTCCGGTAGAAGAACTTCTGGTGGCCGTTGGTGAAGACCAGCTTGAATGACCCTTCTTGCGTAGCCTCTCGCTCCTCAGCGATAGCGGTGGTTATTTCCGTGACGTCTGCGGTCACTGCAGCGTCGTCCTCGTCAATGAGTCGGGCGTTGGGCTGGACGGCCCAGATGACATGTCGTGCTTCATCGTGTCGGCCATGGGCAATAAGCTATCATCGTTATCATTAGTGATACTTCCTTACGCATCAAGGAAGGAACGGGCATACCCAGCGAGGGGACTCGGGAAGCACGATAATACCTGCTAAGGTGATTACGGCAAAGAGAATCTGCAAGGCAATAGGAAAGCGGAACTGCGCATCGTTGACCACGTAACTCATTCCGTAATCTTTAACCGTCAGCCCTGGCTCAGCATATGTAGTAGATGGCATACTCACCAACCCAGTATGCCGTCATCACGCCAAAAATGTTGATACATAGCTCAATCGCAAGCTACAGCTGTTAGAACGGTATCAGAAACGACTCATTGTCTCCACTCACCCCTTTTCCACGACTCGCTGCCTTGCTCAGTTCCGAATGCCAGACCGCTACCATCGTTAGCCTCGTCCATCTATCTCATATCCCAACACAACGTACGGATAGTACTAGTATTGAGGCCATTCCCAACCCCAGCCACAATCCGGCCCACAATCAAGTGAGGGATACTATACGCACTGCACTGCAATGCAGCTCCGATTGAAAGAATGATACAGCCAGCTATGATGCACCACCGCCGACCGATACGTTCACCAATCAGTAGGGCAATGATAGCCCCGAAGAAGCATCCGATCTCATAGATGGCAGTGCTGACCACGTCAGCTATAACTAAACCATCCCAGTACACATCCTATGAATAACTTACACCGTCCCCTGCAATGACGAACTACCGTGTCCCGTTGCGGTGGTATCAATCTCCGGGAAGGTTCGAGTAAAGGCTGTCCCGGTCAACAGACCAGACATGACACCCTGATCATAGCCGAATCTAAGCAAGGGTCAACTCATGCAATGTGAAAGGGATGCAGGAGACGCACAGCAGGAACCCACTTCCTGCAGTGGTGGTGATAGCCCATGACAAGGGCTTTCCAACAAGAATAGTCATGTTTCTGTACTCTTCAGACACGTATGAAGACAGGCATAGCGATTAGGGCTGGCGCCATTCAGGGGCTCCATCTACTTTTATAGGGCATGTAACCGCCGATGGACGGCCCGACGTCATGCTTTGCGGATTGCGGGGGTCGGAAGGGCAAAACCGGGGTTGGTGTGGAGGACCACGCAGACCGGGAAGTTTCTACGGTAGCCGCTGATTAGAGTTCTGTCGGTTCCTTGCGAGGCTAGACGGCTATATTCGCAATTAGATGGACATATCTTTTGATATAACCACGCCATGCCTGGACCCATACTAACCCGACCCCAGCAACTTCAAGTTGGCGAAGCCTGGCACAACTATTCAATTTAGAGCCCTCTGCAGATGGGCAACTTGTATCCCCAAACTTGACCTTCCCGCTAAACGAGAACCGGGTGGGGACCGGGATAGGGCATCGTACGTTTGCCTATACAGTTGCCGGATGCGGTAATATTACGCGCCTCTGCCGGGCCCACCTTGGCTGGACTCCGGCAACCCGCCGGCGCCATGGTTCCAAGGCCGACTATCGCGAAATTCCCACAAGGGAAGTATTAAGCCCCATTGTCGTTACCTATGCGATCAACGCCTGCAGCTGTTCGAAGAGTAATCCTAAGAGAAGTGTTGAATCAAGCATGAGGTGTCTGCACAGCAGATCGGACAGGATCTTCCTAGTTGGGTTGTCGTTAAGCGCTTTCATGAGCTGCTCGTCCACGTTATTTGAACAGCCGTAGTACCTCCCCTTGCCAGTAGATTTCCAAAGTTTTCAGTTCCTTAATATCAGATCGATTCACCATGTCTCCCTCAATTGCTATCGATAACACCACCCCGGAGGTGGCCATTGACCACACCACTCCCGCAGTTTCAGAGTCCGCCCAACCCTCCGTCGTCGGCCGTACAAATGACCTCTTCTCCCTCGGTAACCGCACAATCGTGATCACAGGTGGAGGCCGCGGTCTTGGAATTGTCCTTGCTGGTGCCGTCGTCGAAGCTGGCGGTGATGTCGTTTGTCTTGACCTTCTTCCCGAACCTAGCGCAGAAGAATGGGCCTCCGTGCAGAAGTTGGCTGCGGCCCGTGGCCTGAAAGCCACATACATCAAGTGCGACATTACAGATGAGCAGTCGACGGAGCAGGTCCTCAAGCAAGTTGCCGCCGATGCAATGAGCCGGGGTATGCCCCTTCGCGGAGCAGTGACCTGTGCTGGTATTCAACAAATGGTGCCTGCCTTGGAATACCCAGTTGATATGTGGAAAAAGATGTTGGATGTGAAGTGAGCGACCATACCAAGCTCCAAGACGTACGACAGCAACTGACTATCCAGCGTGATCGGAACATTTATTCCCGCGAAGCACTGCGCCCGCATCTTCAAGGAGCAGAACATCCCAGGCAGCATTGTCATGATTGCTTCCATGTCGGGCCAAATTGCCAATCGGGTTCGTTTTCGGTCCATTGGTGTGTTGATCTAAATTAACGTGGTTGATAGGGATTGACTTGCACCGCATACAACTCCTCCAAGGCCGCCGTGCACCAAATGTGCCGCTCGGTGGCGCAGGAATGGGGTCAGTACGGCATCCGTGTGAACACTCTATCCGCAGGTGTATGTATCATGATCACTGGAATAATACACGCGAATCTAACTATGCAACCAGTACATCCGCACGGCAATGACCGATGCCCTGCTTCAAGAGAAGCCCGAAGTCGAGGAGACCTGGATGCGTGGTGCGCTACTAGGCCGTCTTGGTGTCCCAGAAGACTTCAAGGCACCGACAGTATATATGCTTGCTGACGGCAGCGGGTTTATGACGGGTACGGATTTGAGAGTGGATGGTGGACATTGTGCTTCTGCTTGAATGATTGATGATTTGGTGCTTTCCAGAGGTCGGCGTTGGGCTAGATACGGATATAGAATAAATGTGTTGTCTGTCACTGATTCGACGTATAAAACGATGCATGCAGGCTGGAGCTGTAGGGTGTATTCCCCAATCGGGTAGGGTGAAGTGGGTTTCCCATTCAGGAAAAGATAGCCACATATCAGTCTGAATGTGGCTTGATTGTGACTTGCACATGATTCCAAATTCATGTGCTATTATGACAGTCAAAGCTGAGTATGTAATGCAGCTATTCTGTAGCTCCATGGAAGACGTGATCGATGCGTGAATGACAAAGCAGCTTTCTTCGTAGCAGAGCTTGCAGATAGCATAGCATCTTGCGTGATCACGTGAAACAGTGCAAGCACAGAGTCTGATTACTATATCATGCATAATGTCAAGCATAACTTCAGTTGTTCAGTCTGAAATAAATGCTGGAGTACTCCGTAGTCAGTGAATGGTTTAACTAACTACTGCGACTGAACTCTAAGTTCCCCTTTTGGATGTTTCCATCGTTGAACAGAGTTGGTAGGAGCAGTTAAATCCAACGAAGCGCTACGTTGAGACTGACTCTAGATAAATTAATGAATATGGTAAAACCACGACCTCTTTTTATCTAGCCCCAAAGTTGGCTCAACTGAAAGATCCATGCGTGCGCAATTCCTTCTACTCATCAAGAACATCATCCCTACCAAGTCTGGAAACCAGGTGATCAGACTGATTGTTCGTTGACCTCCACTAGCGAGACTAACTACAATGTCTGAAATCAAGGTCTCAAGACCAGAAGCGGAAATCTCTCTCCTAAAAGCACTCCGTATGCATCCAATATCTGAAGTAGCTGGAATGCCTTTGGCATAATACCTCATAATGAGCGAGCCTAATATAGCCAAGAAAGGGAGGACAGGGGCGAAGGGATGAAAGCATCCAGGGTCATCCGCGGGACCTCCGATCCAATACACGAGACCCCTAATTTCCAAAATGACCTTGACCATTCATCCCTGTCCGACATCCATTCTTGGTTATTCATTCCATGCCTGGCAAGGAATGTGCCGATAACCCGGGCAACGGGGCCTAGATCCGGGTGGCAATGGGATTCTGTGTTTCTGAGCTTGTGCGACATTAGAAGGATTCGACTGAAGGGCGGTCTATTTTGGATCAGAGCTTCTCTGGGAAATGTTATCCTGGGCCATGGAAAGGTGGGCAGTTCTTGCTTGGCATAGTCCTCTAATGTGGTATATCGAAATCGGACAAGGAAATCCGTAGAACGCGCAAATATTGGACATTTGGTTTTAAACAAGAAGATCGCCCGTTCATAATAATAATATAAACTCTAATGTGAATAGTAGACACTCACTGCAAAAAGGAATAGGAGCATTATATGTGATGTCAGAACGTCCCGCTGGAAGGCGTCTTGATATTTATGCTGCATCACCAAGAGTAGCTGAACACGAAAATTAAGATAGAACGATTCAACTGTGGAGCGAAACTCTCTTCTTTGTAATACTAGTATGGGGGAGCTATGATTCATGTTGGTCTGACGGTTCTCTAGTAGTATAGCAGCAAGTTTTCCTGAAGTGATCGAATGATGCAAGTCCATATAAAAATATATATCTTCCCTAGCATGACCTGCAATTACATATTATGACTGTCCCACCACTACAACTTTGTGCTACTACGAACACTCAATCACTGGTTTAGAATAATTCTATCTCTAGCTTTTCAGGAGACATTCATGAATCATACGTCTACAAGCAAGCAAGTCCATCTGAGCAGACCACTTTGATAGCTTAGAGTGGATGCATTTCTACAAGCAGTGAATCAGTCGATGACCTGCATCCGTGGCCACGTTCCAGGCCTTAAGATTCCCCCATTCCCCCAGCAATCCAGCCAAACTACACCAATTGGAAGTGCTACCATACCTCTCTAACAGCACCCAAACTTCACAATACAAGAAATGTCATGTCGATAAGAAATCTCCAAGACGTCTAATCATATCTAGAGGGGCAGACTGTGGTGTACATATGTAGGTGGGACAATCCCCCTGATTTTTGTGGATGTACAACCCCCAAGGAAGCCACCATCGGCCAACCCCTTCCAACATCAAGGTGTTGAGCCAGGGGGCGCAACCTTCGCAACCCCTCAACCATATCATTACCACTAAAACCCCTCTCACCTATGTTATCAACACTTACCCTCTTGTTTACGTTAACTGATATCCTTCCACGGATCTAGCATCACTTGCGTCAGGAGTAACTACATCTCTACAGCCGCATTTTACCTAAGCAGCATGAATATGACGAGTCCACTCAGCCAGTCGACAGATCATCCACTGATACAGAAAGAGAGACGCACTGCATCTGGATCAACTCCTCTCCCCACAGTCCCTGAGGCCGCGTCCATCGCATCAACTCCCGAACTACAACAAGGGGAATTCAATCCAGCAGATGGAGCAAAGCCATCCTCACCATTCTATCGCCATGCCACACCATCACTAACTATCGACCGACTGAAAAAGGCCGCCAAAGCGACAACAACACGATACAGCCCCCTTGATCCCGAAGACCCGCCCACGGTTCACCGACAGCCAGTGGAATGCGCGAACCACCGTGAGTCGAAGCTCTGGGCTCAGAAGAAGCGACGCTGCGGATGGATGCAGAGACTGAGCCGCAAGCAACGCATGGCGGTCAAGGCGACGATTGCTGTCGTGACAGTTGGGACCATGGTTGCGATCGCGCTAGGAATTACTGCTGCTGTTGGAGGGGCCGTGTGGAAGTCTGATACCCAGCAGGTGGTGATTGGGGGGTAGGTGGGTGGCTGGTGGTCAATCTGGTGGGAAGTGTGGCAGCCAGATCTGTCTCTAGGGAGTTGAAGGTTCTCTCAGCAATCGCTCCAGACACACAATGCGTGATTCGGGCGAACTGGAACTGCGGTACAAACAAGGCGTCATGGGCTAAGGATGTAATCAAGGGTTGGGCAAGGGTAGCAAAGGGTGGAGGGTTGAGCTTCTGTGTACATGTGAGTGTAATGGCAGGGAGCACTTGTACATAAATTGCCATGACACACGCTTCAGGCTGTGATTACAGGTATGGCGTTGAATGGATGGGCTTTGATGATAGACCTTTCCCTATATCGAGAGAGGAGCAATTGATGCGGAAGCAGTTGGTGCCTGACGTGGTAGATGCGGGTGCCTGGCTGCCTGAGTGAATTGACACTAAGCTAAGCGGGAGTGCTCACGTGACGCACACGAACTACAAAAAGCGGGCGGCAGCGACGATCTTTCCTCCTCTTTTTTTCTTTCTTCTACATACATCGAAAAGCTTTAACAGAGCCTGCCACGACCGTCGTCCAGCCTTCTCTACGGCGACGTGTTGCCTTCGGTCTACGGACTGATCGGCTCTGGAGAGTAATATTCCTTGATAGGAAGTTTGTCTCTCGTTGGGTCCTCTTCAGTGAGGGCGATGAGGGGTGAATGTCGATGACGGGATACATCTCATTTATAACACCAATAAATTTGAATAAAAAACTTTTTTAATTGATCGACGAATCAACGTACACCTGCATAAATTCTAATATCAGTAGTCGACTCATCGAATTGAGAACATATCAGACGCCACAGTCCTGTTAAATGAACCTTCGATTGAAGGCAGGGGGAAAATTTGCTAGCTGCCGCGGAGAGTCTGGCATGCGGGCAGGAGTAAGCCACGCGACGCGGCGTCCGAACTGACAGCCGAACTGGCTGGCATTACATACAGTATTCACCTTTCCCTAAGCTGTCTGCAGGTGTCGATGGCGTAATGACCATCAAAGTAAACTAACGTTCCTCATCAGCCGGGCAGTATTAGACATCCCCAAAGCAAGCGATGACGATCTGATGTTTTACGTGGTTCAGGCATTCCAGTCCCCTGTTTTCCGCGCGATTCATTCCCCAGGAATGCTGACGGCACAATGGGATGGTGTCTCCTGCGACGACGGGAGCTGATGATGCTCTGCCCATCGGCCACAGGACCTGGTCTGAACCATTCCTCAAGGCATTCTCCGGTCAAAACAATGTCCGGCGAGCTTTGTTTGTTGTAGTGGTTGTAAGACGGCCGCATACCAAAGGAAATGGCCGCCGAAGGGATCGAAAATAAAAGGTGCAACAAGGTCCTGTGATACTGTTTGTACGAGTTATCCAAACTGCCAGAGCCTGGTCTTTCTTTTATTCGGTCAGTCTTTGGTTACGTTCCTTCTAACTGATCTTCCCTTGGCCCGTTTGGCCGAAGTCATTCGTTGATAAAGATCTATTCGTCCCTGTATTCTATCCTTTCGAAATAACTTTTACGATTGTAATCTTCCGACAACATGAAGGTACTTCAAAGCGGAATCAGCATTGCCATGCTCGCCAGCATGGCCAAGGCTACACTTATCTCGGGAGAAAGTGGTGTGGATGGTGGACAAGGGGCATCGCTGCCGGTTACCAATGGCTTTAGCTCCACTGCGAATGAGGAGCATTCCGACGATCATTCGGTTGATGTTGATGCGAAGAAGAAGTTCGTGGATGAGCATGCTCACCACGGCCACCACTGGCGTAGGGAGGAAATCAACCAAAAAGGCAATGGAAATGACAACGAACATTACTACGACCCGCACATCAATGTCAAGTCGAACACAGTGAACGAGTCTCACAAGGGTGACCATTCCGTCCATGTTGACAAGAACCTGGGTGCTGTGAAAGGTGCGACTCACAGCCGCCCACACCACCACGGTCGGTCAGAGCCTGACCTGATCAGTGGCGAAAGTGGAATTGATACAAGCAACTCTGCATCGTTGCCGGTGACGAACGGTTTCTCGTCTACTGTCAATGAGGCGCACAGCGACGACCACTCGTCTAAGATCAACAAAGACAAGACGGTTGTCGACGAGGACAAGCACCACCACCCTCACGGTCACCACTGGGTGCGAGACGACAAGGACCTGATCAGCGGGGAATCAGGTATCGACACCGGCAACTCTGCATCACTGCCCATTACGAACGGATTCTCTTCCAACGTAAATGAAGCTCATTCAGATGATCACTCTGCTGATATCAACAAGGATAAGACTGTGGTGGACAAGGAGCACCCGGAGCACGCGAAGCACCCGGAGCACCACCACTGGGTGCGAGGCAGCGACGACCTGATCAAGGGGGAGTCAGGCATTGATACTGGAAATTCTGCTACCCTGCCGATCACCAATGAATTCTCGTCCTCCTATAACGAAGCGAGCAAGGACAACCATGCAGTGGATGTTAATAAGGATGACACGGCTGTCGTCGAGCCTGAGCATCCGGAAAAGCACCATTGGCCGCACCACCACCCCCGTGGTGAACGTGAAGAACCAACCTTGATCAATGGGGAGTCTGGCATCGATACCGGCAATTCTGCATCACTGCCCATCACGAATGGATTCTCGTCTAACTATAACGAAGCAACCGAGGATAACCACGCCGTTGATTTCAACAAAGACGACACGGCCGTCGTTGAGCCTGGACATCCTGAAAAGCACTACCGGCCGCACCACCATGTTCGCGGGGAACGTGAAGAACCCACTCTGATCAATGGGGAGTCTGGAATTGATACCGGGAATAGTGCGTCTTTGCCAATCACCAATGCGTTCAGCTCCCAGGTGAACGAGGCTAGCAAGGATGACCATTCTGTGGACGTGGACAAGAAGAAGAGCGTGTTCGATGACGCGCACCACGGGCACTCCGACCACCCAGACCAGCCCAAATTCCCACACCCCCATGTTCCACGGGATCTTATCTCTGGCGAGTCTGGGATCGATACTGGCAATGAGGCTATTATCCCTATCACAAATGCTTTCAGTTCTACAGACAATGAATCTTATGACGACGATCACTCCGCGGATGTCAATGTCAAGGACACCGATGTCACCAAAAAGGCCCACCCGCACCGCCATCCCCATTGGCCTCGCGACCTGATCTCCGGAGAGTCTGGGATTGACACCGGGAATGAAGCAATTATTCCGATTACCAACGCCTTCAGCTCCACGGACAATGAGTCATACAAGGACAACCATTCAGCAGATGTGAACGTCAAGAATACTGATGTTACACGGCCTGAGCACCGCCCTCACCATCATCATGAACGTGATTTGATTAAGGGGGAGTCGGGCATTGACACCGGTAACTCGGCTTCACTACCCTTTACAAACCTGGGGTCCAACGAAGTCAATGAAGTATCTGAGGATGACCACTCCGCAGATGTCAAGGATAAGGATACCCTTGTCAAGACACCCTCGCACCAACATCCCCACCCTCATTGGCCCCGTGATCTCATCAAGGGCGAAAGCGGTATTGACACGGGTAACTCTGCCAGTCTTCCGATCACCAACAGCTTCGGATCTCAGGTCAATGAAGCTAGTAAGGACGATCACTCCGTTGATGTGGACTCGAAAAACACTGCGGTAAAGTACAAGCCGGAGCCCAAGCCGGTTCCAGTGCGCGTGCCCGTGCATCACCCTCACGGACATTGGCCTCGGGATTTGATCAAGGGCGAGTCGGGAATTGACACTGGCAACTCGGCTAGTCTTCCCATCACCAATGTTTACGCATCCCAGGAGAATGAGGCCAGTAAGGATGACCACTCGGTGGACGCTGACGTGAAAGACACGCTTGTCGAGAAGCCGAAGCCAGAGCCCAAGCCGGTGCCCGTCCCCGTGCAGGCCCACCATCCTGAGCCTCATCCCCACCCCCATCACCCACGAGATCTGATCAAGGGAGAATCTGGTATCGATACTGGCAACTCCGCTACTCTTCCGATTACCAATGCATTTAGTTCCCAGTATAACGAAGCTAGCAAGGATGACCACTCGGTGGACACAGACACGAAGGACACTGTGGTAAAGGAGAAGCCAGACCCAAAGCCAGTGCCCGTGCCAGTACCTGTCCATGGCCATCCCCACCACCATCACCCACGCGACTTGATCAAGGGAGAATCTGGCATTGACACCGGGAACTCTGCTACAATTCCAATCACCAATGCATTTAGTTCTGAGTACAATGAGGCTAGCAAGGATGACCACTCTGTGGATGCCGACATAAAGGACACAGCTGTGAAGGGGGCGCCTGTCCACCATGGCCGCCCTGACCACCACCATGCTCGTGATCTGATCAACGGAGAATCAGGAATTGATACTGGCAACTCTGCAAGCATTCCTATCACCAATGTGTTCTCATCCCAGGAGAATGAAGCGCACAAGGATGACCACTCCGTGGATGCAGATATCAAAGATACAGCAATTGATCGTCCCGAGCACGGACGCTTCCACGGACACCCACATCTACCCCGGGATTTGATCAAGGGCGAGTCAGGAATTGACACAGGAAACTCTGCGACCCTCCCGATTACGAATGTTTTCTCGTCTGAATATAACGAAGCTGATAAGGATGATCACTCCGTTGATGTGGACTCTAAGAAAACCCATGTGGATGAGCCGCTCCGACACCATCACCGCGCAGACGACAGTCTCATTCAGGGTGAATCTGGAATAGACACTGGGAACTCCGCCATCCTCCCAGTCACCAATGTATACGGCCAGGCTACCAATGAAGCTTACAGTGATGACCACTCTGTCTCCGCCAACGTGAAGGACACTGACGTGGATACTCATCATGAGCCAACTGAACCCCACGACTCGCATGACTCACATGACTCCAGCAAACCACATGATGTGGGAGTCGACCCCATTGCTCACTCCGGCGAAGATGATTCGGCCAAGGACGCTGACACAAGCTCAAGCTGCGCCTCACCAGTCGTCCACGAGATTGTCCACACCGTTACCCGCACATTGAGCGGTGGTCCGAGTCGGAATACTGGACTCCCTGAACACGGAGGACATGGGGCACCTGTCTTCAACGAGCCTTTCACAGGGGCCGCTGATGCTGTCGCTCAATCTACCCCCGCCTATAATGCACCCGAAGTCGCCGCAGGCGCTGCAGAGTCCACACCCTTCTACAATGCCCCAGCCCAGCCAACCGGGCCCAGCATTGAGTCCGTTCCCATGTACAACGCACCTGCCGAGTCCACGCCAGCTGCCGCCCCCTCCAACCCCATGTACAATGGCGCTGCTTCCATTGCCGATCCAACTGGTGTATCAGCTCTGTACAACTCCGACCCCTCGGAGCCAGAGCATGTACCTGACGTCGCGGCATCCTCTGCAGCACAGCAGCCCGTGGCCATGAGCTCCAACGTCGCCATGGACCCTGCCCCTACTGCCCCCTTCCCCGGAAACCTGGACAGCATCGCCTCAACTATCACCATCCAAGAGGCCTCCACATTCCACATGATCCCTGTCTACGTTCCTGCACCCACTGAAGCCTTCCGTGGAGCCGCAGCCGCCAGCAGCCTCGGGGTGCCCACACCCAAGCCCAGCGGCTCTGTCGCTTCCGAGCCATCTTTCCGCTACGACCTGCCCGGACCGTCCTCTACGCCTACTCCTTCGACAAACAGCATCATGTTCACAGGCGCAGGCGCACAGGTGGCTCCGGCGCATGGCTTCTTCCCCATCGTCACAGGCCTGGTCGCCCTTCTGGCCCTGATCTTGTAAAAGCCATGCAGCAGCAAATCATCCGCGGATCTATTAATCCCGAGAATGTCCCATACATTTCATGTCATTCTTTTGCCTAATCATCTATTTCGGATGCCCTTCGTTCATAATCCGTGTCACTCGCTTTCAGCATTAATTGATTTGCATGTATCTGTTACCTTTATCTTTCGAATCTAATGCCACCATGCTTGATGTTCTTTCAACTTTTAGACGTACACGTAGCTTGTCCTTCAACCCACTATATCGGTATCAAGGTTGTAGCTAGCCAGGTTTCCTTACATGAAACAACCTTCAACGCATACTATCGTGCATGTGTCGGTAAAGCCATGTGGCATCTGCGAACTGGCGGTGAGCAGCAGCAGTAATTCCACTCAGGCCCAAGAACGCTAAGTAGTTAGTTATCTAGAGCATGATGATGCTTTACAGCGCTTGATGATGATGAATATCATGATAAGAACGACTAGTGAGAACCCATTCTCCAACCATTTATTATATCCCTCTACACTCACTACCCACATAACTATACCTTAGTGATATCGTGCCAAGATCGGCTTATGTATATGAGATCCCATCTGGCACGCTACAGCATGCATGCGTCGGAGGTTATCTTGAGTTCTGAGTCCAGATGTGGTTTAGTACAGGTACACCGTATCTGGGTTGTCTGACAAAGGTATTTCCGGTTTTGCTTTTCTGGGAAATAATTTTCGATTTTACCAAAGTAGATAGATAGAGACTATATTGTAATAGATGGTCTGATAGGTGTAATATGGACGGACTACTGTACCGTGTATAAGAAGGTCTGGGAATGTTCGCTGTGCCAACTGTATAGGGTCGCTGATCTTCATTGTGCATAAGCTTCGATTGCTCTAACGGTGTGATGATATGTGCTTGATGAGCTTAATGATGCATGTCGGAGAATAATCTAGCCAATTGATCTCAAGGTGATGCCAGCAAATGTTCTGATTAGAGTGCGCTAGAGACAGACGCGATGTGTTGTGATATATGTGATTTGTTCGTGGGGAGGAAGTTCTATCATCTAACATATCACCTTTCTATGACGAAGAGGGTCGGTGATTCGAAATGTCCATCTCGGTAGTAAGAAGCCCAGTCCAAGATGCTCGTCATACTCACACGATAGAACCTGGACACAGCAGGTTTAAGGAGTGTCTGTCCGCCTCTCCACCATCTAGACGGACGACTCCAGATTCGCAGGCCGACGACCGAGACGACCACAACGACTCAGTCCCTGATGGTGGTACAGCAGCGTGGCTGATTGTGGTGGGTGGATGGTGTGCGATGTTTTCCAGTTATGGGTGGCTTCATAGTAGGTTTCTGTGTGGACGATGGATGAGTAGATTGGGATATTCAGATCCACTGACAATCATATCAATTTGACGATAGGTATTGGCGTGTTCCAGAACTACTACCAGAATGTCATGTTTCCAGGCTATCCTGCGAGTACGATCGCGTGGATCCCTTCATTCGAAGTCTTCTTCATGCTTGCCTTGGTAAGAAGTTAAATTGCTCATCGGATCTCATGTTCTGCATACTGATGGTGTGAGAGATATACAGGGTCCTATTGTCGGCCGGCTGAGTGATACTTTTGGACCGCGCGCAGTCGTCATCGGAGGCTCATTCTTTCATATTTTTGGGGTCATGATGGCTTCTATATCCACGAAATACTATCAGGTTCTGCTCGCACAGGGCATCTGTAGTCCAATAGGACTCTGCGCCATAGCGCAGCCAGTCTTGAGTGTCATTCCTAATTGGTTCAACAAACGGCGCGGATTGGCATACGGAATCATCTCGTCTTCGTCAGGGATCGCGGGCATCATATTGCCAATCATGGTTAACCGACTCATTCCCAAAGTCGGCTTCGGTTGGGCCATGCGGATCGTCGCATTCATGATGTTATTTTTTCTTATTATCGCTGGTCTCACTGTAAGGGAGCGCGTGCCTCCACGCCCAGAGGTTTTGAATCGAGAGAACCTCCTGCACCCTTTCCGAGATGTGAATATGGTCTTGCTTCTTGCCGGCGGCACTTTGCTGAGCTTTGGTATATGGGTCCCAAGTAACTATATCGTCACATCGTCATTGGCTGTGGGAATGCAGAACAATCTGTCGCAGTACCTCGTATCTATTCAGAATGCTGGAAGGTGTGTTTCTGACCCCACTTCTTTATAATACCATGCATGTACTGATGTACGTCGTAGTCTCTTTGGGCGATTCTTTTCTGGCTATTTCGCAGACAAGATCGGCGCATACAACAGTCTTATCTCTAGTACTGTCTGCTCCGGTATTCTGGTGTTGGCGCTTTGGATCCCGGGTACCAACAACTCAGCAATCATCAGTTTTGATGTACTGTTTGGAGTCACGTCGGGGGCCTACTATACTATTTTCGTGGCTTTAGTGGCACCCATAGCCCCACCACGAGAAATTGGATACTGGGTTGGGCTGAACTTTTTCTTTGCATCAATCGCGGGGCTTGTAACAGGGTCCATTGGAGGGGCAATATTAGCCTATAACGACGGGTCTTACTGGGGAATGAAGGTCTACTCCGGCGTTCTCCTGCTTGCGGGCAGTGTGTTTGTGATGGGGACGAGGCTGCGACTGACGAGATTGGCACTGTGTGCCAAATGTTGAACTCCTATCGCCCCATCACATAACCCCGTGTATGTATGTAGTATCTTGCCTCGCTGCACGACACTGGCACGGAGAGCAAAAACCGGTCGCCGCGTGAGGTGGATGACGCATTGGTTGTTTAACCGAGGGAATTTGCGACCGAAAGAAACTGATACTGTGCATCGCTGATTTGGAGGATAATATTATGAGCACCGAGGCAGACACAGATAGGGCCTCTATAAAGTATCATTCCACGGATGGTGGTTGTTGAAGTGAAGCTTAAAGCCATTGTTCCTGAGGACGCCTTCTGACTGGCCGGGAAGGGTTCCGCATGCTGAGTCAGAAATGGCCATGGCGATGACGTTATTCAGAATAAAGTGCTGAAGATGCTGAAGGGGCAATTCAGATATCGGAAAGGAAAAAAGACCATCTGTGAATGGCGTACCTGTCAGATGGGCAGTAATGTTGCAAAACATGATGTGGTGGTGCTGAAAGGGCGGGTGGTGATAGTATGGCAACGTATAGCGGGTACCTTAGGGACTGACGTGATTTGCCTTCGTCTCCAAATTGAAAGGCCGGAGTCGATGGAATCTTCGGCTAGATTTGGGTTGGAGTATTCCATAGATCCTTGCATGTTTCATCATCGATTGACTGGTTCCCTGCGCTCGGATGCACGTTGGGACCCTGCTGATATCATAGCCTCATCATGGCCCAGACTCCATCCGCGCCTGGACAGTGACATCAGATGTCAGTCCAGCCCGACTCATCAGCTATATAAACTGACTTGGCCTGGTGGTCTCTTGCCCATCCAGATCAAAGCTAACCAAGCTCGACAATAATCAAATCCACTCAATTCAACTCATAAAGTTCACCAAGCTCAAATACCACCATACCACTCAATATGTCTTCTGACCCTCACCGCGGCGGACGTCTCGAGGACATGGCTCCCGAGGGCACTCGCATTCCCAATGATGCAGGCATCATGAACACAATCCCCTCCGTTCCTCGCCCTGATCAGCGCTCCGAAGACTCTCAGTTCGATAACTACGGTATCGCTCACCCAACCTCCGCCTTTGCCGCCGACAACGCCACCGATATGCCTCGCAGCACAAGAGACATGGCTCCCTCAGGCGAAGTCATCACCGGAACTGGTGATAGTTTCCCGGCTGAAGGCGAGTCCAAGAGGACCCTGATCGGCACCAATCACCCTGGTGCCAAGGGCGAGTCCAGAAACCTGAAGCACTCCAATCTCAACCGCAGTTCTTACGAGCGGTTCTCCGGGGAGGACGAAGATGCTATTGGCGAGCATCAGATCAGGAACGAGTAAAAAATATGCATATCTGGGATATGCTCGACATGAATATGATGTATTATAGGTGAACGAAACGATATTTCTATCCTGTGCTATGTTTTGTCCTTTCGTAGAGTTCTTCATCGTACAGTTAGCCTATGAATCCCCGGTAGATCTCGTCGAGAACATCACGCTTGCGTTTGCGGTCTGCTCGTTCGGCTTCTTCGGCTTCATCATCCGGCTCACCCTCGGGTTCCCGTGAGGCCCAGGTGCGAATGGTTCCGTCGCCGTGGGCCGAAAACATCTCGATCCCTTCTCCTGAGGCACCGTTACCGCGCCAAGCAAGGGCGTTGATCCTGGCAGCGCTGAGGGCACTGGAGCGGCCCTGGAACTGCTGGCGACCGGTCACGAGACCCGGTACGCGAAGAAGCTTGACAAAAGCCCCCTCTCGAAGTTCGAACATGAAGATCTCCCCACGGTCATCTCTCTCATTAAAGTTTGGCCATAAGAGCGTTTCTTGCCCAGGGGTGACCACTCCGCGAGGTATAATGAGCGGTGCCCTTTCGGCCAGGTGAGAAGTCACACTGTTCCGGACACGCTGACCGAAGTGTACAAGCGTGTTCGCACCTGTTCCAGCATCCCAGACTCGAATCCGAGAGTCCTGACCAGCGGTTACCAGGTGACTACCGGTAGACGTCCACCGCACACCCGTCACGGCGCCATTATGGGCTCGAGCGTGCGGCGAGAATGCTGGGCGGCTCTGGTAAGATGCTGGGGTGGATCCCGGGCGCACGAGTCCAACAGCATCATCCATGTCTAGTGCTGCGATCGCTGAATTGTGGCCTCCCCGGCGGATGTCGAAGAGAATGACTCTATTATCCGCCGACGCAGAAGCCAGGATGTGTGGCTGATGAGGAGCCCATGATACGGACAGGACTGAAGATTCATGTCCAGGTAGACCATGTGTCGACAGACCTGAACGTAGGTCAAGTAGTCGGACGGGCTTCTCCGAGGTACCTACAGCAATGAGCAAAGGAGACGCTGGATTTGACGACAGCGAATGGGTGTATGGTGTGCAGTCTAGATTGAAAGTGTGCACAGGTGTAATAGCAGCTGGCGCTAAAGCCGAAAGCTTGAGTGTGCCATCGTACGAGGTTGTCAAGACAGTAGACGGTGTGGGATCAAATGGGTAGATGGAGACGGAAGTAATGGCACGTGTGTGGGCATCTTCGTGCGAGGCTCTGTTGACAGATGCCACGGACTGGTGCACATGTTTCAGATCTGAGCCTCGTGACTCCAAATCCCACAGATGAATTGAAGGATCTGCACCCCCAGAGACCATGCTGTCTACCGTTAATTGGAGCTAGGCACAGGATGAGTGTAACATACAATCGGCCGTCATAGTGATCGATGGCGAGCACATTCACTCCCGCCTTGTGAGCAAATACCTCATCATCAAAGATCAAGCCTGCATTATCTTGGCTTCCTCCTAAAAGAATGTCTCTACGTGCTGAGAAGCGAATGCCAGGCGCCGGCTCGAGCTGTTGAACAAGTCGCGTGGTCTGTGCGACATGAAAGGTCGAGGGACTTATGGACCCCAAACCCCTATTGAGGAGATACGCATTCATTCATTAGGCCAACAGAGCTCTTCTCCAAGCTCCGTGAAGATATATCTAGACAAGGCAGATAAGTTGTTGTGATGAGTAGATGGAATGACTCGCTCTCACATGACCGCAACACCTGCCGGAGAAAGGTTATACCGGAATGCCAATCACGAAGGGGGAAATCTTCCGGGTGTCGCAAAAGCAATCGGAAGTATCAACTTGCCCGCCGGCAGAGTCTCCTCCAGCTGTCCGGTCCTCCCTGGGAACAAGCTTCCTGATGCTTTCGCACGGGCGGCTCTAGCTAATCCGGGACTATGTCCTACGGCAAATCCCTTGCATTGAGCCAGAATTCCTTCGTCCGGCCTCCCACCCCCGATGTTGTCGAAGCCCAGGAACAAGATGACTTCGGCGCCAGGCGACAGAAGCGACAAGCGACTGTCTATGATGCCGTTGCCGGTTAGTGCTCATGTGGCTTGTCTCCCGCTTCAGCAGGCTGACTGTGTCCAGGTCGGGTGAATCATCATGGCTTTCTGCCATCGGTCCCATTCTCTTCCAAATACCGCGATACCGCATCGTCCAGCACTCGTCCAGTCCGTCCGGAGGAAGTACTTTTCCGTCGACAAAACGCCCCGCAGCGCTACGAAGAAAATGATTTCTACTTTGCTCATGAGGCTCTCCCGCCCAGCTGCCCCCTACCCAGCTCCGAGCTGCTTGAGGCCATTCATGCATACTCGGCCGACTATTATGACCATGCGACGATCGATGGAGGACGGGATGATTACCAGAGCATGGACGAGACGGCGTTGATAGCTATGGGGATTCTAATGGAGGAAATGGCCAAGGAATCTCTGGGTGAAACCGGAGACATGGTGCTTGTGGAGGGAGAGGAAATCCCGACAGACGAATTACCCCTAGTCCCTCAGCTCAGCCGAACAATGCGCCGCAAAAGAGCAAATACCGGTCAGAGTAGTACGATGGCGAGCTCGGGTGATGAGTTAGAGAGCGTGGTGGTGAATAAGAGGCGGCCAAAGAAGCGCAAGTTGGGTCGTAAAATGACCTCCGCAGCTGAGCTGGATATGGAAGATGATGAGAGGTGGTGAGGTCTAGCAAGCTACTCAGCAGTTATTGTACCTGTGGCGTGGTCTACCTTCCACAACTACTGTTGCATCATCCATTCGGGCTCCAATCCAGTCGCATACTCCTATGGTGACCGCTCATCATTAGGGCGCCAGAACCAGAGATTGAGGACAAAACGATACGCGAGGATTGATATCAACATTGCTTGGCTGGATGCGCAACTGTAAGGGATCAAAGATCTCATCTTTCAGCAAGCCACTAGATTAAGATGCATTTGGCTCGTGGGTACAGCAAGCTTGTCTCGGCTCCAGCCAGGTCCTTACTTTCGACTGTCCAATCGAGGCAGCAATAAGAAGCCTCATGTCTTTGCTTCCTATACGATCAGTCACCTCGGCCAGCCCGGTCAACCTCACGAGCCAGAGCCCTATGCATGTTGCACATCGCAAATCTTAGCCCGCGATCATCGTCGACCCGGCGCCGCCAAGATCTTGGCTGGTGCATCTGCTGGAATGCCGTTGAACCTTGATTGGACTGGCCCGTCCATCTTCATGCACCCCAGGGTGAATTGCTGCTCACGCTTCTTCACCAAGCATTCCTTGACCGTTTGAACAAAGTTTGCGGAATGCACGTTGTATCAGAATATCCTGTTTCCATTCAGATTCCTCCACAATACCTTAATAGCATCCACGAAATTCCTTACCTGTAACCTAAATATGTTTCATACCGCATACGAGAAAGTAGCTCTGGCGGGATTAAACCGCCAGTCAGATGACATGTCATCATGTCATTCTCGGCAACAACTAACTAAGCCGCCATTCCCGCACCAGCCTCTACAATCCAGGTCACCACTACCGGAATCCACGCATCACCCCGTTAGCAGTCCGACCAGATAGAACATCAAATAACCAGACAAAGGGGGCTGCAAATATGCTGATCAGTCTCCGAACTCTGCGTTCTGCCGTGCAGCTCCTGACTCAACCATCGCATAACTAACGATTGCCTAGGCACCCAACCGCACCTCAGGAACAGGCTACCCGTACATCAGCAAGCTTAAGCTAAGCATTTTATGTCCGTCCATCATCTTATGCAAAAATATACCTTAACCGCTTATAGTAGCTCCCCTCGGTACATCCTAACCCGTACACCGCAGTACAAAGACAGCCCCTGCAGGTGAACCAAAGCAGACGCCGGAGAAAGCCGGCATCGGCGAGATCCCAGTAGCAGCACCAACTTACTCACGGACAAAAGGGAGGGAGTGGAGGGGGGATAATCCTCTCGCCCCCTCTGACCGCCGCCCATAGCCGTGTTTCATAAGCAATAGCTCACCGCGATATAGACTGGCCGTCAAAGAAAACCTTATCTTGCCTCAGAGTGTCTCAGACCCTTTTTGCTTCCCCTTCAGCCGTCTTCGCTACTACTTAGGATTCTCACTCAGCTGACGTGTGTTTTGGTCGATAATTTCCCAACAGTGGTAAGGGCAGGATGGGCATCGGCTGACACAAGCTTTTGCTTAAGTCCGTGAGCTGCACGCTTGTATGGAATACACACGCAATTACCTGATCCGTGCGTGGTGTCTTTGAAAAGATCTGCATCGGCTGGATGGATGCCCTATTTACTGGGTGCTGTATATTATACAGTAGTGAGAAAATTGCGTGATCTGTGCGTTTTGAGTCGGGAAAGTAGGAGGTAGGTAGGTTGAGCGAACGGGGTGATTCCTGTTTAGAAATAGGGACAAGGGTCTGAGGTTGCACTTATGCAGATGGCCTGTTTGCCCGGATGAAGTCTGTACCCCCTTTCGGCTTTATGGTTTGGGA
Source organism: Aspergillus costaricaensis CBS 115574 (assembly GCF_003184835.1). Lineage (NCBI taxonomy): Eukaryota > Fungi > Ascomycota > Eurotiomycetes > Eurotiales > Aspergillaceae > Aspergillus > Aspergillus costaricensis. The sequence continues at coordinate 583,735 of NW_020291817.1, forward strand.
CGCTTTGTTTGATGCGCCGCGTCGGTATGGAGAGGATATTTGGATGATAGGACGGTCCTCTGTTGTCTTCTTCCTTGTTCAAACCGTGGTGATGACACAACAGTAGCGAGGTATCAATTCTGGCGTGTTATCTATACCTTGTGTCACACACAGCCCGTTAGATAGAGATCGCCGTTCCGATTGCTTGACAAGGGATCGGGGGACAGTGTCAGCAGACCTACGTATCTCTCCCTACAAGGACAGACCGGAGAAGACGAATTCCGGCGATGATGTCGCGCATCGACCCAGTGCCTGCCTTGCAAGGATGAGAAGAGCGGGGTTTGTATCCAGTAAGGGCAAAAGATTTAACAGAAATAGAAAAATAGAAGGCGCCTAGTCATTATCACAGGGGATGCTCCCCTGTAACTGCAGGTCATGAACGTGATTGCCAGTAGTAATGAATACTCAGCAGCCCTACGGGGAGAACAAACAAATACCGAGGCCATTATAGTTGAATTCAACCCCGTGATGCCACATGACCGGGGGGAACTTTTACTGTTTGGGGTGTCCAGAACTAGTAGTAGAGAAGTAGACACACACTCACCGGTCCATCCTCATCACTCGACTCCATCCATCTTACTGTCAGTATCTCACCAGCAGGACATCTCCGACCCCACTAATTAATCTCGTTTATGCCTGTCAGCAACCTCAAACAGGAAACACCTTCCCCCCTCCCCTCTCCACAGGGTCCAGGCATAAGCAGAAGTCCAAGACACACAGCAAGTAGCTAAAGGCTACCTGCCTGACCATGGTACGTCGACGCCTCCGTCTTTTCCCCGCAACCAATGGGGCGAGTGATTGGGCACCCCATCAAGGCCACTAAGGAAGCAAGCACTACTACTATGTGCCTTAGTGGGCGCGTTAGTCCAAGGGTGTCTGTCTGTCTGTCTCTCTGTCTTGTTTTTTTTTTTTTTTTTACGAAGCAAGAAAGAAAATAAGTAAGACGGGAAAAAGAAAAAAACAAAAAAATAACTATTGTGTCGAGCTAGCCGCCTAAACTTTCCAGGAGTGACAAACAAGCCCTGATCGTCTCACATCTGCGGGCCACAGGGACGTGCCACACCCTGAAGGATCTGGAGAAGATGATCCCGTCGGTGGCCTCGATTAATGGGATGCAAGTGAAGGAGTACATTCAGGAATTGACGGATGAGGGACGGATCCGGGTTGAGAAGATCGGTAGTGGGAATTGGTATTGGTGTTTTGGGGGAGAGGAGAAGAAAGAGCGCGAGGAGCGGATCCGGAGGTTACGGAGGGAGGTGGATCGGGTCCGAGGGAGTTGGGAAGATGCGGAGGCTAGATTGTCTGCGCGAAAGCAGGCGAGAGTGCAGGAAGAGGCCGAAGAGGCGCATGGGGATGGGGATGGGGATGGGAATGGGAATGGGAATGGTGAGGAAGAGCGCCGGAGATTGATGGAGCAGAAGGCTGTGCTCGAGCGGGAGACACATCAACTGCAGGGGGAGTGGATGGCGTTGGCGACGAGTCCGGAGGGGAAAAGCTTACCGCAGATTAAAGAGGAGACGGAGGAGTATCGGCGACTGGCACATCAGTGGACGGATAACATCTACATCTTGGAAGGGTATGTGGATAAGGTGACCGGAGGGGATCGGGAAGTATTGCGGATGGTGCAGCGGGAATGTTATGGGGAAGAATACGTGGAGGGGGAAGGATTGCGTGAGCTAGAGATGGAGATGAAGTAGTACTGTTCTGATCACTAATGGATGGATTGGATGTGGTTGATGCTTAGGAATGATTAGTGGTGGTGGTGGTGGTGGTTGTTATTAGGATGGGCCGTCATGGAAGCCATCAATCCATCCGCCGGGAAGTTTGTCAGCGGCTTCTCACCACTAACTAACTAGTTTAAACTAGTAGTACTTTGTGGTTAACTTGGTCCATTTGAGAGGGACTAATTCGTTAGTTAGTTTTATTTCGAGTTAATGAGCCACGAGTGGTGGTCAATGTGACTAGTCAAGGAGAGGAAAATGGGGGGAGAATAATACTAATAAGTAAAAGACTAATATTAATAATAATTATCATCACCATGCCCTACAAGCATAATTTCAGCTCACGGCAGGCAAAACCAAAAAGCCAATTCGTACAGAAAATAGAATCAGTGGAAAGTCGATTTGCTCCGAGTGGAAACCGCCGAGCCACGAACGGCCCAAGAGAAGCTTGACCTCGACCACAAGCCGGGCTGCTTATCTCCATCCCTCCATCATCTTCTTCTTTCTCCATCCATCACTTCCTCTCTGCTTGACACCTCCTCCTACCACTCCGTACTGCTGACCCTTCCTCTCTCTCTCCCTCTCCCCTTTCTCCATACGGATCCATTCCTTTCTTTTCCTCTTTTCTTCTCTACTACCATTCGCGACTACTTCCTGCGTGTCCTGTTCATTCCGACTGCTCTTTTGTCATCCTCTTACCAACCCTCCTCCTCCCCGTGATTGACTCCCTCCACACTAATTCCCGGGACTATCCATTCCTTTTCCCTTCCATCATCCATCCCCCCTCTCCCTCCCCTCCAGCATATCCCGGTTATAGGGGCTATTCTGTCAACCCTTTGGCCGTGATCGTGGGAAATTCCAGCCGAGAAATGATGCGGGCCTGTCACCATTACTGTTGATACCTCTCCCTACTTGTCATCTTCCCCTTCGTCTCTCCCTTTTCCTTTCCTTTCTTCGTTTTCCTCCCCCTCCCTCCCCCCAAACTCCGAGATTTGAGACACGATCTTCCCCGACCAAACTCCCCGCATCGTCAGCGACCAGCAAAACAAGGGGACCCATTCATCCCACTAAAGACGCGCGCTTGGCTATTCTAGTGCTGTCTGTGCTGCGGCTGGGGTTGGAACTGGTCCTGGACCGGTCGAGAGACTGACCCTGCTGCTGTTGCTGCTGCTGCTCCTCCTGTCGCTGCTGCCTTTGCGCCCGACGGACACATCGGGCCGGTTTATCGGTAGATTGATCGATGGTGTCTGGACGGAGAATTTCCCTGCTGTCTCGATCGCGTTTTCGTCTCCCTCGACTCTCGAGATCTGGACGGTGTACTCTTGCTCCTCATCGACTCGCTCCCCCTTGCGTCCGCATCGACCACCACCTCTTCGTCGCCGTCTCGTCACTTGACTGACCGTAGTGACGCTGCTGAGCCCCGGTCCTGCCAGCCTCATTCTTCCCCTCCTTCAGTCCTCCCACCCCCCCAATCATCCACCCGCCCCTCCCCTGAATTCCGCCGTCAGCAGCTCGTTGTCCGCCTGATTCCGACTTCCTTACTTCCGGTCGCCATTTCTCCTTCCTCCCTTCCCTCCCTCCTCGTGCATGGATTGGGTCGTGTGTCATGTCCGTCAACCCTCTCCCCTCACAACCCCCCTCGCCGCTCGGTCGGAATCGCAGCTCCCTCCTCTCCAAATTTCGCTCCCAACTCGGTCAACGAAATCGCAGCATCACCGACTTCTACATCGAACCGGACGATCCTTGGCGCTCATACTTTCCCGGGGATGTGATCAGTGGGACCGTGGTCCTTACAGTGGTACGGCCCGTTCGCATTACACATCTGGTGGTCTGTCTCCATGGCTTTGTCAAGGTCTTCAAGAACACCGTGCCCCCGGGTGAACAGGCCCCGGATTTGGGCTTTCTGGGACCGGGGCGCGGGCGTCGCGGTGCCGAATATCTGGGAAATGGCTTGTCTACATTATTCGAAGACGAGGTCGTACTTTGCGGGGAAGGTCGGCTTAAAGAAGGAATCTACAAGTTTCGCTTTGAGATGTGCTTTCCCCCGTATGCGCTACCCAGTAGCATCAATGTGCGTGGATCCCCTTCCGTATGGATTTTATTGGGCCATACTGATCGCAGTCGCATTTAGTTCGAACGAGGCACGATATCATATATGCTTACATCCACCCTGACCAAACCGACGACGATCAACCCGACCTCGACGTGCCGGAGACGCGTCAACGTCCTAGAAAACATTGACATCGCGCCCTTTCCCCCACCTAAGCCGCGCGTCGTCACCCTCGAGCCGATTACCCGACGGTCCAAGTCGAAGGCAAAGGCCAAGTCAGCCGGATCTGACGCGCCTGATACACTCTCCATCGATCCGTCAGCCCACGGCGGCAACAGTATTGACAACCGCCCCCCTCTGAGCCCGGCGCCCAGCAATGTCAGTTCATCGAGTCGGCGAAGCAATAGCAGTTTGAGCTTCCAGGTTCCCAGCGACCCGAGCTCATCGACGAGCACTGGGATGCGGAACAGCGAAGCCCGGAGCATCACCCCCTCCACGACGGATCGGACCATTATGGCCAAGGCAGAAGTGCTGCGCGCAGGCGTGTTGCCGGGGGATACTTTGCCGATCAATGTCACCATCAACCACTGCAAGCAGGTGCGCAGCGCGCATGGGATCATCGTGACATTGTATCGCCAGGGGCGGATTGACCTCCAACCCGCGATCCCGATGGGGAAACCCGCGGATGGCAAGAAGCCCATTTACGAAGACTACTATCCGCGCTCGCGGACCGGCTTGGGCGGCCTGACACTTGGCAGCAGCCGCACCACTGGGGTGTTCCGCAAGGATCTAGCGCAGACATTTGCACCGCTGGTGGTGGACCCTACAAACCTCACCGCGCTGGTGAAGACCTCGATCCGGGTGCCCGAAGATACATTTCCGACCATCACGCGCACGCCAGGCAGCATGATCAACTTCCGGTACTATGTGGAAGTGGTGGTCGACTTGCGGGGCAAGCTCACCTCGCCGGACCGGTTTCTGCCCCGGTTCAACATGGTCTCCTCGGGCGGCAACTTCTCCTCCAGCGGGCAGGTGTTGAACCCGGCCGATGTCAACAACAGCGTGATCACGGCGAATTGGGCGGGTAACATTCTGGACACCGATCAGATTCGACGTGAAAAGGGCGTGGTGGCGGTGATGTTCGAAGTGGTCATTGGGACGCGTGACTCGCAGCGCGGCGTGAAGGCAGCAGAGCGCACGCCTTCCACGTCCGCTCCAGTGGATCCTAATCAGCAGCCCGCTGGCCCGGACGGCGAGACATGGAATACCGACCAGTCCCCGACCCCCAACGCCGAAGGTGAATATGTGGCGCAAGAAGACTACGGCTTCCCGCGGGAACCATCCCACTGGCCTGAATACGCAGGTCAGGAGTACCCGGGCGAGCCACAGGCATATCACCTTGGGGAGATGGTGTCGACACCGCCAGCTGACGAGCCGAGCGATGAAAAGAGCCGGCTCTGGCGGGCTGAGCAGATGCTCCTGCCGAGTCGCCCGCCTGACGATGCCGGGGTTGGGCCATCTGAGATGGCGATTCCGACGGCGCCAGTGCTGCCGGAGGACGACCATCTTAACGACTACCACCACCTGCCGTCACCGACGGAGAATGGGACCCCGCGGGCGGTGATCTCTGCGGAGTCGGTGCAGACCGTCGTGCCTGGAAGCAGCGCGGCGGGTGCGAGTGGATCCGAACCGCCTGGAGAGGATAAGCAGGAGCTTGAGCGACAGCGGTTGATGACAGAAGTCAGTGCGCCCGACGATGTGGAAGTTATGGAGGCGCCTGGCAGGTCGACGGATGCGCCGACGGCGCCGGTGTTCCACGACGACGAAGGCGACCATCAGCTGGTGGGCAGCGCGGCGCGCGGCGACGAGGCATTACCGCGATATCAGCGGTGAGAATAAAAAGGCGTTTGTCAGGATGAGTTCTATTGCTTGCATTGCGGGATACCGGGAGATACCATCTACGTTGCAATGTTTGGATTTTTTTGGGATTAATTATGAGCATCCTGCGGCATTGAGGGCGTATATAATAGAGTTTCATGCATTGTGCAGTACTAGTATAGTACTAACGAACTGAATTGCTGCGGAAATCGAGCGACTTTCCCTTTCTGCTTTAGGTCGAACTTGGCGCCGCTTTTTGCTCTCAGAGCGGCCGGAGCGTGGGAGGAGCATAAAAGTGCGTGTCCTGAGCAATCCCTGAGCGATCCCGGATTGCTCCGGGAGTTGACACTAAAGAAGTGACCGTCACCCTGACCGCATACCTGAGTTTACAACAATCCAGTCATGTGACCCAAATATAATGTGCACCACTAATATCATCTATTTCACTTTCTTCTCGCCGGCGTGCCCGTCATTTTCCTGGTCTTCAAAAAACATTAAGCCCCGTTTTAATGATTATTTCATGTTTTACCCAAACTTCCTAACGGTGACATATTCTCGAGCGCCTATAGTGTCAATCCAAGTTCTTACCACAGTTACCAAAGAGGCTCTGTTTAGAGGTCAACGATGCTCTACAACCACTCTAGACCCTATACTTCTCCTACCTACTATCCTTTTAGACCTCACAATGTTTAACTGCACCAGAGGCCTTGAAACTTGTCTATTCGTAGTATACATGTGATAAGCTATTCAAGAAACACCTGAAAGCTGAATGAGGCTTAGTAGTACAGATAGTACAAGGCCTTTTCCACAGGCACATGTCGAATCACTCAACTTGCGAATGAAGACCTTCAGTATGGTTTCCATTTCTTCCAGACATGCTGATTCAGAGAGAAGGGTCATGTCCTTGATTTGTTGCAGTGACTAGAAGCTAAGGGATGTTTCAGTCTTCTTCACGCAGGGACTTGGTAAGGTAAGATGAAGCACTGGCAGGTGTTATTATTTGTCAAGCCCTGATGTCGCTGACTTCGTATCACTTTTCAGTCTGCTTTGATTGGAGCGCAAATGACTTGGCATAGTGCGGGGAAACTTGGTGAAACTCTGCCGCCATTATGCTTCCTATATAACTTAAATGATCCCTATGGGCTCTGTTCTTGTTCGATTCCCGGTTGTCTCCGTTGAAAGAATATCTCACTCCTGGCAATGAGTCCGACGATGGGAAATAACACCACCGAAGTACATGCGGTAACCGATGCAGACAATAAGATACACAGGGTAGCCCTCTGTCTCTACCCTGGTGGTTACAACGGATGTCTATACTTATATCGGCACTGTTACCGAGGTACTTAACAAAGGCCTTCCCTGTGCTGTCTGGGTGACTATCGCTGATCAAGTTACGCTTCATACGAGTCTCGTCTAGAACTCGCACATACTCTGGTCGCGTTCCAAACAGTCCTCGGTCTGATCATGAGCATAATTTTCACCAGCGCTGCCATAGTCTTCACGGCCACCTTTGTCCCGCGCGAGGCTCGGAAAGCAAGTATTATCTATGTTCAGATTACTGCATTCGTAGTTGTAATAAAATTCCTCGGGCTTTCAGCTCTCTGGCTAAGTTGTGGATAGCCTGAATAATATACTGGCCTGATTTATTCTATGAGTTTCGGATAATCTGTAGGCAGACATGCTATCACTGAGGATTATTACTGGTTCTTAATTAGTCCCTGTATTCTCTTAGTTTCTCTGGGCTGGCTAATATATTAAATAAATGGTATAGTAGATCAACATGAGTTCGGCTGCATAGACTGACCGGTGCTTGACCGAGAATGCTGACCTGTCGAGATTTGAAGACCTGCTGGTTGCGGTCGAGAGCTACTGCTGCTGCACCCGGCTGGCTCTTCTTTCCTGATGAAAGCGATACGTACCTTAAAGCTGTGACAGCACTAACAAGCCCTAAGCTGAGCCATTTTCTGCCGGCTGAAAGGTTTCCGTCTGGCATTAGAAGACAAGATCCGATCAGAGGGAGGCTTTCTACCTTGGGTTGGAGGAGTCTTTGGCACCATCCCAACCAACAATCCCTCTTGCGTCGTTGGGAAAAAAAGTCCTGGCGTTCGGAGACTTATCATATTGGACAGACACTCAATGCCACTGCAAGGGGACTGGAGAAAATACCCCTGACATAAGGCCAAGTTAAAATTTTTAATCAAGCCTGAACAATGAGCACGGCGTTGATTATAGCTGACTCTTCGACCCGAGACCACTACAGCGCTGTGGATTTAGCGGTCATAATTATAAAGCAAGAGCGAACCCAATTCTAGAAAGCGACAAAATTTCAAGCGCGACTAACAACCATACGCCGACCTACTCAGCATAGTTATTATATCAATAACAGTAGCTCTAGTAAACTCAAATAGTACACCGATTAGTAGACATGCGCTTTGCCGTAGCAGCGTCACCCGGAGCTGCACAGTTCCTCCATAAGGCCCCAGAAAGACGACAAACGGTGCAATTTCAGTAGTCGCAAATCCTGCGTTATGACAACGAATCGTAAACAGTATCTTATCTCTTTCTCATTCAAAACAGCCCTCAGCTATCAGAATGGCCATGCTGCCTCGAGTTTCTTCCCCCCAACAACCGCCGGCTTCGCTTGAATCATCACCGAAGTCAATCTCGCCCACTCACTTGAGGGATTTCCCCACTTATGCATAGTGCCCCTCTGCACAACCGTGTCGCCAGCATTGAGTGTGACCATCGTCCCGTCATCCATGCTTAGTGTCACAATCCCCATGGCGACTGTGACATAGTCAAGGGTGATAGACCGATGCATTGGGCCCTCATACTTTGGCGGTAGATCGTATATTGTGAAGATGGAGTCTTTGTTAGTCGCAGCTGTTGTGGCCAGTCGGACCTCGTTCGGATCTTGATCGATAATTGCGGGGATCTCATCGGAAGTCCATAGGGGGTTTAAATATGTCCCATCCTCGTATGCAACGGGCTCTTTTTGCTCATCGATGGCGATGGTGGCAGAGCGGGACTCAAGATGGGAGGTAACGATGCAGCGTGTGTTGGGGAGTCGGCGCGCGTGGTTAGAAGTCATTTGGAAGGCTGCTTATTTGACGTTTACTCAAAGGCCAACGGTGAGTGCTATTCAACTCGACACTGTAATTGTGGTAGAAAAAAAAGAAGGAAGTGGTATTTTTACTATAAGTATCTGGTCTGATATATATAATATCCTGTGTTTCGTGCCCTCCCCACCGCTTTTGAGAGGGAGTGAGCTGAGGACGTCTGAGGGATGATGCTGACGACTAGTAGCTCCGTGAGCTTGAGTGTCGCTGTTACATCCATGCTTATCTCCGGCAGAGGGACGTCATAGGGTTTGGTTTGGCTGATCCGACCTTCGACATGGTGGAGCCGTTGCATGCCCGACCCGGAGTTATCGGAGAGGTACAGGGTTTGAGATAACGTTTTTTTTTACCTCAATGTTTCAAGTGCTACTTTCGCATCTGCTTCTTCTGGTCTTCGCTGGCAAAGCTGTTGACCCCTGCCCAGCTTGTTAGGGGGTAAAGCTGTGGTTTTAAAACATAATTACCTCGACAAGATTTTTGAGCAGTGCTAAAGACCGAGGTTATCTCCGATCTGGGTAGTGGTCTGGTTCGTCCACTCAAAATTAAGCAAAGCAGCTGTATTTACCCATATTAAGTATATTTTATTACTACTAAGTCTGTAAAGAATTAGGGTTTAATTTGTTTTTGCTTTCAATGCAACAGAAAATATCTTGAGTTTTAGTTTTGGATGGCAAAGTGGCTACTTTTCAGCTGCTACTTCAAATCTTACCAGGGTTCTCACTCGGGCGTCAATCATGTTAAGTAGACCGGCGCCTTTATTACTTCGCTAGGCATCATCGATGATTATAGATAGGGGAATAGGGAGTAGGACTTATCATAAATTAGTACAATGCATCTTCATTAGCTTTTTTCCTCAGTACATGAATTCTTTTCTGATAATAACAGAAAAAACCATTGTCTAATGTACTAAGGTAGAAAGATGAATCTCCCGGCTTCAACGGAGATAAAATTAGCTAAACACCGCGGGTGTCATCAGGGTTACCCGGAGTAGACCGGCGGAGTGAACTAATAGGTTATATGTAATACCAAAAGAAGGTTTCATTCCCGTTTATTTCCTGTTCTTTATATACACATTGAACAGATTCAAATGTCAAAGATGTCATCAAGCGGCCGACCCTCAAGTAATCTGTTATAATGGTGTATATAAAATGCCTGCTACTTAGCTATCCGTACCCTTCTAAGTAACTTTCCTACTCATATGTTTTCTACTTATACTGTGTTCTATACAAAAATGTCGACAAGATACGCCGCAGTCCATCAGAATACCAAAGGTCCTGGTGATGCTCGTCCAACCGCATTGCAAATTATTCAAGACCAAAAACTCGAGAATCAGCTGTCTGACAAGGTCATTCTAATAACTGGTTGCTCCTCTGGTATTGGTGTCGAGACAGCACGCGCCCTTTTCACCACTGGCGCTACGCTCTTTTTAACTGTCCGCGATGTTGAAAAAGCGAGATCTACATTAGGTGATATTGTTGACAGTCCTCGAGTCTATTTGTTACACCTCGACCTCAACTCCCTTGATTCTGTACGCGCCTGTGTACAGGTTTTTAAGTCCCAAAGCAAGACTTTGAATATCTTGATTGAGAATGCCGGAGTTATGGCGTGTCCTGAGGGCCGGACTGTGGATGGCTTTGAAACACAGTTCGGTTGTAACCACTTGGCACATTTTCTTCTATTCTACCTTCTTAAGCCTATTCTACTGGCTTCCTCAACCCCTGGTTTTAACTCTCGGGTTGTCATTGTTTCTTCAGCTGCTCACCGCTATGCGAGCGTCAATTTCAACAATATCAGTCGAAAGGGTGAATATGAGCCTTGGAAGGCGTATGGCCAGAGCAAGACTGCCTCAATTTGGACAGCTAATGAAATTGAGAGGCAATATGGCTCTCAAGGTCTCCACACTTTCAGTCTACACCCAGGCGGTATACGGACTGATCTCCAACGTCACGTTTCGCATGAGCAGAGGGCTGCTTGGGACAGCGATAAAGAATTAGCCAACTACTGGAAGAGCCCTGAACAAGGAGCCGCTACAACTGTGTGGGGTGCAGTTGCAAGGGAACTTGAGAATCAAGGCGGCAAATACTTGGATAACTGCCAAATCGCTGGTCTGTATGATCCGAGCACGGGTCCTCGGGGTCCTGGTTATGCCTCATGGGCATTCGATGTGGAGGGGCAGTCAAGACTTTGGGCAGAAACTCTGAAAATTCTAGAGCTGAAAGATGATTAAGATAGGCAATTATTGTGATTCAGCTACTGTCAGGGGTCGGTATGGCTCTAAGATATTGAATTAACAGATTAAATAGTTAGCCAATTTAGGTTTATTAATAAGAGCCATATTATTTTATTACATATTATTACAAACTGGATTCGCTGTGCAGCATATAAATAAAATCTTTGATTTATATTCCTATTCCAGGTGTGTTCTATAGACCTATAACGTTGCAAGTCGTATAGCATTGCACGGCTCAAGATAAGAAGGAGTATTGCAAAAAAATGCGCATTTAAGAAGGGCCCTAAATAGTAAAGTCGGAGAAGCGGAGATTCCACTCCTTGTTAGTCAAGCTGTGGAGAAGACACGAGTTTCAATATCTTTGAGGCAGTGTATTAACAACTTAGTAAAAGTAGATTTTAATAAATCATATACTGTACGAGATTTAGTACAAGAACTAAGTATAAAACGCGAACCGATTATCCTCAGATGTCCAGTCCTCTCTATTGTATCAGTGGGATTTCCTATTCTGCTGGTTGGAGGTAATCTCATTGTTAGCGATAGATAGTCGTACTACTTGATGAGCCGAGCGTCGTTATTTATATTATTGATAAAAGTTGGCTGTGTAATAGCACATGTCTAAGATGAAAGTATATATTGCGAAATTATGGTCTATATACATGACTCAATCTTAATATCTTGATGACCAGGATGCGGATGTGCCGCAGGCCACAATAAACTACCCTGAAAATTGTATAGTATTTGAAGCAAAGTGTTACATAAAGATATATCCCAAACCCGGATTCAAGTAGTAAATATAAATAACGTCCCTGCAAGCGAAGTGGGCCAAAGCTAAGCAAGCACCCTAACTAAGATACCATCCAACTCGGGGAAGTCCAACGCATATCTTTTGGATCACGTATGCATCTCGTTGTTATCTTTAGTTAAAGATATAGCCTCTGCAGATCTGGCTTGCGCCAGCCTCAAGTACAGCAACTCACTTGCCCACATTCCGAGAATAGCCTCTCGGCCCAGAATTCTGGCTATTCTTCAGAGTATCATTCTGAGAACATCCACTCTGGCAACAATGCCACCGGTGGTGTTGCTATTCTTCCCCACCGTAGGATCCTCAACCCCAGCTGACGAGATGTACAGACTGTTTTGATCTAACAGAGTTCGACCAATTGTCACAGCAGACGCAGAAGCCAGGTAGGATGATTCGACAACGACCTGGGCAGATCTCGCAGCGATGTCAACTTCGATTAGCGTGCGGTGTCCATTAATGGCGACCCAGGCCCTCTGGCCGTTCGGGGACAAGACAAAGTCATCCCCAGGGGCACCACGGACAATGACATCAACCGGACCTGTAGGTCGACCAGTTTGGGTGATGGGGATGCGGCCGAAGATACCCTGGTTCAGATTGGTAAAGTACACATAAGAGTCGTATGTATGAATACCATTAACAGCAACCTGAAGACCCGTCTGTGTGTCCTTCAGGGCCGTCTCGTTCATCATAGTCTGAATAGAACCATTGTGCACGTCCAGCTTGTAGATTTGGCCCGCCTCGGAGTCAGCAATCAAAAGAGAAGACGTGTCATTCTCCGACAAGCGACACATTCCATTGAGTACTCCTGCAGATGGAAATCTTGCTACCAAGGAAACTGGCGCATGAACAGTTCCGGAATCCGACAGCTGGTCAAGGTTGCGAAGGTCGACTTTCCAGACCGCATTCGAGCCCGGAGTGCCTAAAACCCCGCTAATGTTGGCGCTGATCACGTAAAAAATATCCTGTTCGAGTTCCGTGATACCGAGTAATCCTGCCGTTTCTGGAACCCGGACAACGCGAGATACGTGGTTTTCCTGCAGGGGAGAAACCTGGTGGAGGTAGGGCGACACGGTCGAAGTTACCAGTAACTGGCCATTGTATCGGGTGGCTATGTTCTCGAACGTATGGGGCAAACCGGACTCGTCACTAATGACAGTCAACGGGTAGGTCGTAGTCCGTTGTAGCGAAAGCCCGCCAGAAACTAGGGAGGAAACAAGTAGCCAGAAAACACCACCTGAGAACATCTTGATAATAGTTGGCAAATTGTAAAGAGTTAAACCTCTAATAAAAGTCATGAGCCGGCCTTTACACAGTGTAAGGGCCCACTAAGGGCCCAATCCAAAATTTGGATTTGCTTTAACTCCGTTGTCATCATAGACGGTCTTATCTCCGGGCTTTTCTGGGCGCTTTAAGGAAGATTCGCGAGTTTGGAAGGTTCCGTATAGATGCGCGTCTGTGTTTCCCACTTAACTAGTTAAAAAAAAATAGGACTTTTAACTACTAATCTCCTGTTGGGGCACACCTGCCCGGGCCAAGAAAAAGAGCGGGCCAAGAGTACGCTTGTCCGCTAGTCTAAATCCGTTGCTACCGTCAAGGCTCGGCGCGGGTGGATTCGGCTGACACATAACAGTGTAGGTCCCGGACTTATAGGCGGCCAACCTCTTAACCCCGGACCTAGCAATTGGTATCGACCTTTGGTGCCTATTTATATAAACCTTATGAAGGCGAAATTCATGGTATTACATAAGCTAGACTAAGATATAGTTAATTGGCAAAGACATCTGGGGTATGGTTTCGTTTCTGCAGCCCAAACGTCCGGATATCCCGGAGACTATGATTTGTGGTACTTCCGTCGAAGGAGGCCGGCATAATTGATTTCTGTTTAAACCTCAAATATAATATATAAGGAAACGCTCCTCATAGCCTTGGTTTTCTATAATTTCTGCTGAGTGAACATTGTACCTTCGGTCACGGTTCTTACTGGATAGCAAGATGCGCTCCTACATGGTCTCTGGATGTTCTCGAGGGATCGGATTCGAGTTAGTCCGTCAACTGGCTGATTCGAAGGATGATATTGTTATCTTTGCATCTGCTCGGTCCTGCAATAACCCGAAGTTCCAGGAACTCCTAGACCAACACCCTGAGCGCATTGTATATGTGCCCCTTGATGTTACAGACCAAGTCAGCATCAAAAATGCTGCAAAGATTATTACATCAAAGCTGGATGGCAGAGGGTTGGACGTACTCATCAACAACGCCGGTGTGCTGACTTATGGACTGGTGGAAGAGATGTACGGCTTTTATGTTTTCCCTTATGCCTCTTGCCTTTTGAGATCGCCTCGAAGTCGTTCACTTCGTGAACTTGCCTGCTGATCTGATCGTTAGGGATGATTTAGAAGATACGTTCCGCACTAATGTCCAAGGTGTGCACAATCTTACACGGGCTATGTTGCCCCTAATGAGGAAAGGAACGGAGAAAAAGATTCTGAACATGTGAGTTAACCTCTTCTATTTCTCTGGGTTATAAGGAGCAACAGACTAAGGGAATCCCAAGCTCTACAACGTTGGGTTCCATCTCACAACAATCTATCAATCGCCATGTGACAGCCCCTTCTTACAAGGTCACGAAAGCTGCTTTAAATATGCTTACAGTTCTTTATGCGAATGAATTGGAGAAGGAAGGATTCACAATTTTCTGTGTCAGCCCTGGTGTACGTTTGCCATTAGAAGCTACATTCATGTCAAATGGCTGACATTTCAACAAATCTAGTGGTTGAAAACAGATTTGGGAAGCGACAATGCTGATCTTCCGGTCGAAGTCGGTGTCAAGTCTATATTGGAAATTCTTCATGAAATTGGCCGAGATCGTAATGGTCAGTTTCTTAATATTCACGTCCCTGGGTGGGAGAATGCGCCAGGCATGAACCAATACGATGGAAAGGAGGTGCCGTGGTAGATTCCTTTGTCGAATAGGAAAAGCGCTCTCCTATCATTAAGTCTCACGTCGGGAATGGTCTTATTATTCAATGCTGGTTCATTCACTGGTTGTCTTACGAGCCTATAAACCATTAAAGTCCATGACAGCAATGTTAGGAGCTGCGTGTCTATTAGCAGTCCACTAGAAGGAGCTGCGTCTGCCCTTGGTGCTCAGCACCCCCTGGCTAGGCCTTGATTTGCTCGCAGGTCGAGACTGGGCAGACGTTTCCAACCATCGCTTTAAATCGAGTCCCGTTTTATCCGCAGACATCTCAGCCCCTGCTGCCTGATCCTCAATCCTATGCATATACTGTTGCGCTTGCTCTTCTAATTCATCCATGTGCTTTTGGGCGTGTTCTTCCATCTCCTTCATACAATCGTCGGCTGTGGTGCGTAAGTCGGTCTTACTATCGTCAACGTGCTCGCTAAATTCAATTTTATGCATTGCACATTCATCCAAGACCTTGTCACAACACTCGCTTAAAGCACTGTCGACGGTCTCCTGGACAATTTCCTTCAGGATATGTGTTTCAAGGATCTATTTGATCTTCGCATCGATTAGGCGTTCGAGGTGACGTTCGATCAATTTTATCTTGGTCAAAATGGCTTTCTCCGAATAAGAGAGTACATTACCTTCAAAATCATCAGATATGGCCGGTAGACATCGACATACTAAGCGAATCAATAATTTGCGGATCAAATCAT
Source organism: Aspergillus costaricaensis CBS 115574 (assembly GCF_003184835.1). Lineage (NCBI taxonomy): Eukaryota > Fungi > Ascomycota > Eurotiomycetes > Eurotiales > Aspergillaceae > Aspergillus > Aspergillus costaricensis. Next base: position 599,258 of record NW_020291817.1, read on the forward strand.
CGGAAGCACCATAGAGCATATGCTCAAAACCCGCAAGTGTGTCACGCTCCGTGCGTCTTGGAAGGGAATGACGCGTAAAGTCGCTTGCTCAGATTGAGGCCGGTGAAGGGGAAGGACTCGGTGTATTGACTTCAGTAGGACAACATGGCGATTCTGGAAAAATTAAGAGCGATCGTTTTCGTCCGTCATCCTCGGGTGGTAATGAAGAGTGATCTATAAACAATTAATTAACTATTGTAGAATATAAAGTGTAGAAGAATATTGGAATTGAAGGTACCTCGGCGCCGTTTCTCACCCGCACGGGGCTAGCTTAGATTTATCATGGTTATCACAAAAGTACAGCCTTCTCGCATGATCCGCAAACACCAAAGGCAATTTTTGTGTCCGCACTGGCGACGAAAGTGTCCAGAGGGACCGTCTCCTCTTACTTCCTTCTCACAAAAACAGCAAAAGATCAGGCTTCTAGCACGCATTCGAGGATGTCGATGAACGATTTTGCTTCCTGAATCTGTTGTTTCGCGGTACAGTCCCCGAGAAAGAGAATAATTGTACCTTCTAATCAGATTGTTTCGCCTTGCCTGTTCGTTTATATATAATGCACATTGTGTGAACGTTGAGGGGTAACATAAAATAGAAACAAAAACCTTCAGTTCTTAGTCGCAAGGATTATCCTATCTAGTAGGAAGTCCTGAAAATGGGAAATGTGGACACTGGGTGGAGGTTTTCAGCTTGGACATCACAAATAATAAGGTACTCTAATTCGTCCAGCAGAAGTAACTACTTAATGCCCCTGTGGCTCGTCCGCCTACTGTTCAGCCAATCCATGTACCACGCCCCATCTACGACTCTTTTATTCTATAACTACATAACACACTATATAGGCTCAAACAAGAAAATAGGTGGTCAAAGACGGACACGGATACTGCGTTTTATGTGCTTTATTCCAGAATACTAAATGGAGCCCTGGCTCCGGCCTGGAAATTGGTCTAAAAAAATCCTTATCACATCCGACCAAGGTTGTTTCTCGTCCCTTCTTAACCTTAATAGAAGGTTTGCCTTTTTAAATGACTACAGCTTGCTTTTCTAGGAGGTTTCGAAGCCCTCCCCAAAATATTAGTTGGCTGACCCAAGCGATGTGCCAGCTGTACTATACGTTTAGATATTTCTAGATCGGATTTGAATATATAGTATAGTAGTGCACCTTCAAATAGCTACAAAAAAATTGCAAGTGTTCGTCAGCCGATACAGATATAAAATAAAAAACCTATTCTCTAAGGCGGTTATAGGAGTACCTCTGGCCTATTTGCACAGCTGTAGTTGTCTATACAACTGTTGCAACTTTTGCTTGTGATAATTTAACTGTTTGCTGCTGAGTGATAATAGAAGGGCTGGAAGTACGCCGGCGAGAAGCCTGTATTTATATTACTGAATGAGGTGGAAAAATTGCGAATTAGGTCATCGCTGATTAGTCTTCTCCATTTTTGCAGGGCATCAACTAAGAGAGTATGGTGGACCATCTTGAGTTGTGGTCAAAGAAAAATATCAGGCCCTGGTCTTTGTGGTGCCTTCACAAAAGTGATGGGTTAGTTGTCTCATACTATTGCGTTTTAGTTAGCACGCAGTTTAGAGGCCTGGTGCTAGTCACGTGGAAGCCGATCATGGTCGGAGCAGGAGCCGCTCCATAAACTCTGGGATTACTCAGTGAGCTATCGCGGTTCGGGAGCGGTCGGAGCACTTGGTGCATGTTCAGTGAGCAATCAGTGAGTGCGCAGGAGCACAGAAGGAGCAGTCACGTGCTGCCCTCACAAAAGCGGCGGCACCCGCATAAGGCAAGCGGACGGGACTCCGACTTTAGCAAAACATTCCAGTAATGGGGCTATTGTAATGGCGGATTGGTAATGGGTAGATAACAAATAAGCAGTCAACTAAATAGATAAGTAGATTAGAAGGCGATTAGGCTGTACTGGAACTGGAACCAACCCGGTCGCGCCAAGCCCGCTCTAACCTCCGATATCTCCTCCATCTTCTCTTCCTCTTCTTCCTCTTCCTCCCCTCAACAATCCAACCTCATCCACATCCACCCATCCAAAAACCCACGGGAATACTACCCCGTCGGCCTTCACCATGGCCTTCCGCAACGGGTCCTTCGCGACCTTCCTAATCGTCTGCCGTACGCCACCACCTCCCCCATACCCTCTCCCCCAAACACTCACACTCCCCCCCATCTCACCCCCAACCATCCCAATCAATTACTAACCATGAAATAAAAACAAAACAGCAACATCCTTCTTCCTCGGCCTCATCTTCTCCCTCTTCCCCTACGACTACCCCATCCTGTGGTCCACAACCCCCACCCCAGCAACCCACTTCGACTACTTCGAATCGCACCTCCGATTCCTACACGCCTCGCCGCCCCTAATCCCGCGAATCCTGCACATCGTGATCTTCCTCGGCTTGCTCGGTCTGATCATGAAGCTCTACAAACCCTCCGAAAGTAATATGTTGTTCGATGGCGCCAGTCTCGTGCTGTATATGTGTGGGATTACGGTCTACATTGCGAATATTGTTAAGGGGTTGAGGTTGGTTAGTGGTGGGGTTTATGGGGATGAGTTGGTTAAGAATGGTGGAGGTGGGAGTGGGGATGAGGGGGTGGATGTGGAACAAGGGCAGATTCTCGGCAGGGAGGATAGTTTGAAGGTGTTGGCGGCGAGTAATACTATCCTCGCGCTGGTGTTGGTTGGTGTGCTTGTGTTGCAGGCGGGGCAGTGGTATGCGGAGAGGAAGGAGGCGCAGGAGGTGGAGAGTTTTGCTACTTCTTCGAAGAAGAGTGCTAAGGAGGGGGAGAAGGAGGGGGGAAGTGAAGGAGGGAGTAAGAAGAAGAGGAATTAATCAAATTGGGTGAGTGTGTGGGTTTGGAGGTGTGTGAGAGGTGAGATGGTGTGGTGTTGGGGTAGGTAAGGAGGTAGTGGATGTGTATGGTATCAGTTACTATGAATTGCAGTTTCAAAGGTATCATCTATGTACAGCATAGGTATCAGTTCAGTAATGCACAGTTCATCATCCAATCCATCATCAATGCAATCAATGCAAGCAAGTTGTTACACCCAAGCATCCGCCTCTCACATCTGCAGTCCCTCCGGTCGGAATGAAAATGGACTCCGCGGCAGGTCTGGCGTCCGCGGGCTCAGTGCTTTTGCGAATAGTTCCTCGCCTGAGTCGGCGCTCGCTGTGCGCGCCATCCCTCCCATCGATGCGAATCCCGTGTGGTGTTCGACATTCTGCTGTGCCTGTACTGACTCCGGTGGGTAGTGCACCACCGTCCGTAGGGCCTCTGGCGCTGCGGGCGCGGGACTGCGCGTCGGTCGATGTATGCTGTGAAAGGAGTTGAAGGAGGAGACGGCCACGTCGGGGGACTGGGGGGATAGTAGATGTCGCGCGGAGGCTGATCATAGCATTGTTAGCATCAGTCTGGCTCTGGTGTATGGTATATACGTACCCTCCTTCGGGGACAGTTCCCGCTCGCTCGTCTGCAGCTTCAGCCCCTTGAGCTTCTCGCCGAGCTTGCCGCCACTGCTGGGCGATACCGGCGTCGCAGGTCCCATAGGATAATGCGGATCCGGATGACTCTGCCCGACCACCTTGGGTCCGTCAGGAGACAGCGACACGCCAAAGTTGGATTCGATCCATTCCTTCTCCTGCAGAGCCATGTGCAGCGCAATCCCCTCGGCGTTGTTCAGACATTCATCCCGGATCTCCTTTTCCAGCACCTGCAGCCGCTTCTTCGCCCATATTGTGTGTAGCACACCCTTCTTGCCCGCTGAGCGACCATCAGCACCGAGCTCTGGAGGAAATATCGCCGGCAGCGGATTCAATTGCATGGGTTTGGGGTTCTTGGCGGACGGGGGTGCGTGAGCCGGGGGCTCGTATGACAGGGTGACGGTGGGAGGGATGGTAACGTGTGGCGGCAGTAGAAAGTACATTCGACGGGTGTTGTCGCTCGTCTTCTCATCGGCAGGGAGAACGGCGGTTTTACCCTCCCAGGCAACGTGCCAGGAACCTCCGGGGAAAGAGGAGGAGCGAGCTATAGCGTCGTCCTCCCATTCAATCATCATGATTTTGGTGCCATCGTTGGCTTTGCCCGCCTCGAACTCGAAGCGGGCCAGGGCGGTGATGGTAATGGGACCCGTGGAGAAGCGGTGGGAGTCGAGGGCAGCAAAGTCACTGTTTGGGGTGAAAGGCGTAGGGAGCGAGTGAGCCATGGCAAGAGGGCGGTCAGACGGGGATAGATAAGGGGGGAGGGAGAGAGAAGGGGGTTTTAGAGGAAGAGGAAGAGAGAGACAGAATGGAAGATCGAAGGGATTCGAATTCGGATATCAGGAAGAGGAGGAGATGGAGCAAGTAGCGCAAGACACTAGCAGATAAGATGGCCGAGGATGCATATGGAGGAAAATAGAATAGAATAATTGGAGAGGCGCTGGAAAGGGTTGTTGGGAAGGAAACGGCGCGGCGCAGATCACGGGATAAGAGGGGATCACCGCATCAGGCAATTCGATGCATAACAACAATATTAATATTAATCAATATGATCAGTTTCAGTGGGGAAGATGTTAGATGAGTATCTTCCTCGAAGGGCAGTTGAAATGGTGTCAAGATGAGAAGGTGGAGAGAGAGGGAGAGAAAAGAAGATAGAAGAAGAAGAAGAGGAGGAGGAGTAAGAAGAATGGAGAAAAAGAGAGTGAGAGGGGCATCCACGAGCACTTCTTCTTCTTCTTCGGCTTCTTCTTCCTCTTCTTCCTCTTCTTTTGCTGCTTCTTCTTTCGCCGCTTCTAAATATAGCCTCTTGGCATCACACCGCATCGGTCAGCATCTTTCACTTAGTACTGTCTCAATCAGCTTCTTTCCAGTCTCTCCCTCACTAGTAGCCTCTCACTCTCACTCTCAGTTCCAGAACCCTAAAGAATCCCCTCCCCCCGCCCTACCATGGTTGGCTCCGTCAGGCGTCCCCTCTTCGGCCGAATTCCATGGTTCAGTTGCCCCGTCAGTCAGCCTGCCAGAACACTAGATCCCATGGTTGATGAGCAAACCACAGATGATGTCAATCTCACCAACTAGTTAGACAAAGGGAAGACAATCACAGGCAGGAAGAGGACCTGTCTAGCACTACCCAACAAAGTGCTAGGAATTCATGTGCGGACACTGGCCTAGATGTAGTCCTTCATTGCCGCCGTGATGGTGGCACAGTGGTTATTAGACGCCTATCACCATCACCCACTGAACCAACAGTGACTTCACCCCCATCCACTTGTCTCTATGTTTTTTCTTTCTTTTTTTCTTTTGCTTTTCTCTGTCTCCCTTCATTTCTTGTAAAACCAGTCGTACCAAACCGTATCATACCCAAGCGCTGGATCACCACATGGGCGACAATACGCGGGGTCGAGTCACCCTTCCTTGGACACCAGCTGTGGTTATTGCCCCATGACCCGCTCACCGAGTGATGAAGAATAGTCGTCATGCAGGGGAATTGCGCTTAAGGTTGTATAAGAACCTGACAGCCACGCAGTGTTGTTGCTATATTCATCACCACTGGAGGCCAGTCCGGGACATTGATTGGCTCACAGTGCAGCATCAAGGAGGGGAGCGTCGTCAATCCACTGCTGCAGCGAGCGGGAAATCATGCATCCTTTGTCACAGGGGCGGCATAACCTTGTTAACCGCTGGAAATCTGGTTTAGTTAGGTAGACGACCAACTAACTGACTAAGTTCTGGTGCCAGATGGGTACCCCTCGTGAGGATGGGACGACTATGCAAGTATCAGTATCTGATTTGACAGGACACTCTGCCTATGTGAACCACGTACTAGTCTGACTAGAGTCTGCAAAAGATGAGCGGACAAGCTACTGGACTGGGCAATACTGGATGGTCTCAGCCAGTCAAATCAAGCCTCTCAGGAACAGCTCCGAGGGGCAATTCGGACGGAGTGTGAGGGGCTTGGCTGTGTCCACACACACTTTGCTCCAGTGAACTCAACTTCTACCAGGTAGGTAGGAGACCGGTATTAGAAGGAAAACATAGCATGCGAGCAACAAGAGAGTCCATCTCCATCATCAACTTCATCTTGGATGCTCAACAATACATATATCCATCGCATCCGTTGCATCCAACACCGTCGTGCTCGTTACCAAAAATATCCCCATGAGGTCCCAGAAATAGCAATACATAAGCACCGAGCAGGGTACACCTGCACCAGGACCCCAAGGCCAATCAGATCGCGGAGGGCTAGGACTAGTCCAGTAGACCCTGGCGTTACCAGAAATAACTTCCCTGCTGTGATGAAAATAGAAATACCCCTCCAGACACTTGCTCACACGCGAGGATTCGATCCCGTCTCTCCGTCGGCGCTTAACAGACAGCCTGTGATTGAACGAGTCAAAGGAGTATCCACAGCAACTAACCTACCATCTGTCCGGAATCCAGCGCTATCCCTCCTAACAGGGGGCGGACCAACTGATCGACCAGGATGGAAGGGTTCAGAAGCGCCAGGATTGGGTCGAATAGATGGAGGGACGGCATGACCAGGGAGTGTCTACTTTAGCGCCGAGGGTAGTAATAGTGCCGGCCCCTCGTTACCTTTTTGGGAAGCATGCAACGATGGACTAACTGACTAATGACTGACTAGAAGGATTCCAGCGAGAGGATGGGTGATCCTCCGAGCGGCTGAGATCCCGGCGGCAAAATGACTGGGCGTTGAGATGTGATGAGATGGCGTCCAGGTGCATTAGGTTTGGTGATGGGATTGCAGTGTGTGCAAGTAAGCAGATGACATAACCGCTTAGTGACCAGAAGAATCTTGATTTTCCAATCAGACTGGAGGATAGAGTGCGCAATACGCAGTATGCAGCATTGGAGAGGGACTCATCCAAAAATAGGACATTAATCCGTCTAACTACTTTACAGAGTAGTATCTACTACTAACTAGTAAGAGTATTCACTATCCACACGTCATCTCCATCCCCCACACATCCCTCTTGTACCATCTCACCAATCATAACAATGCAAAGAAGAGGGGAAGATCCACTGCGGCCCCATCGGGCTTAGTGCCGGCGCTTAACTGCAGCGGCCACTTTATCTTTGTATCAAATCAACTGAAGGGGAGAAGACAGACAGTCTGCTGGCTGGACGCGGACGCGCCGGATGTGTGTGTCTGTCTATACGGTCTGTGCAATGAAGTCGCAGTCTGCAGTGACTACTACTTACTCCCAAGTAACCACAGAAGAAGAGTCATGAGGCTGAAGTACACCCGACTTACAGTTACAGTGCAACTCCTACTAGGTATTCAGCTACTATCTCTCTCTATTGCCACTGCCAACAATCCCCTACCCTATAATCTTACCACCAACAGGGTACTAGTATAATCCCACTAACCCTCAACCCAATTAATCAATCTAGAAGCCCTTCGAACACCCCCTAGAACCAAAGCAAATAACTACCGACCCTATTACCTAGAAAGTAATCACCTCCGTCCATCACTGCCCCCATCCCATCCTTATTCCCCACTAGCACATCAAAAGCAGGCCAATCACCCCGACCCGCAATTCTTCAGCAACAAGATGAAACAAAGAGCGCGCCTTGTCATCCAATCATGGGTCGAGATGCACCCGTCCTAGATCACAGCAGGCTGTTCACATCGTTGTGATTCGTTGGGGATAAGCGATGGAATGCATACTAGAGTAAGTAACCTAGTAGGCAGGTACTTGAGATTGATTACTGTGTTAGGAGGGAGTGAGGGAGTGAGGGTAAGATGTAGGGTTGTTGTTGCCGCCAGGAAGATAGATGATGGGTTTGGATGGTATGGTATGGTATTGGTATGGTGGGTGGTGGTGCGTTACGTAGGGCTTAATACGGGGGTGATTTACTGTGTATTTTATTTCTATGGCTGTGTCTGTTGTCTGTGTGTTGAATGCACAGATACTTCTACATCCATCCTTACGAAGTATTACTACTGTGATGGTGATATACAAAGACAATCAAACTCTCTATTTACTTGAAGTCACATTACACATCTACATCTACACCCTTCCCAGCTCAATCACCTCCACTACTTACATACCACATAGCATAGTTAGTTACTAGTTACTGTCTTCTATCCAGCAATCCCTCTCTACAACACCACAATCTACAACATACAATCCCAATATCCTCTACACTCTTCACTCTACACTCTTCACTCTACACCTCAATCAACTACTACCACAACTATTACTTACCCCTCCAACCTCCAACTAAATCCACACCGCGCCTGTGCACTCACCAACCACCACTCTCACCGCGCCAAACCCTCCCTGCCCCCTTAGCCCAAAGCCTAACTAACTAACTAACCAACTAACTAGTAACTCTCCGACCACCAAACCCAACCCAACCCACACCAATCATCCCCGTTACCATATCCCCGGGTACAAAGTCAACCCAACCAACCCAATAGCCCAATCCCGATAGACAAAGTAAGATTAGACGGAAGAGAAAATTCAATGCGGCGCAGCACCGCGCATCTCAGCCTTCAGCCTTTCCTATCAGCTCGGACATTGCGTAGATTAAGTGGAGCTATCGCTTAGTATTGTAATTCCTGGATAGGTTTACACGTGGTGGAATTGGAGGGGTTACCCACTCTTCATTAGTTAGTAGTTACAACTTAGTATGATTGAGTGAGAGGAAGAAAAGAGGGGTTCGTTGGGTTACTGTCTTCTCTGTCTGTGCGTACATCATATTATATTCTGGGAGATAGGTTTGGGAAATGGAGGTGCATTGAATGAGGGGTGATGGGGGAAGAGAGGGGTTGGGCTCGATTGATCAATGTGAGGCTCTGGCCAGAAGCGCGAGGGACTGGGTTGGTTTAGAAGTGGAATCGTGGAATTGATTGGAATTGAAATCGATAGATGTCAATGGTGGGGATTATAGTACTCCGTTGGAGTTGTGGTTGTGGTCGTGGTCGAGCCTCTGCTGGGCGTATATACCCTGCTTAGTATATTGCCAACGCATACACATGAATCTACCCTGTAAGTACTAGTTTACCATTCTTTACTTGTCTACTAGCAATGCTACATGGCTTACTGATCGATCACATGAAGTAGATGAAGTGAGGAAGAAAAATGAATTTCAAATCGCACTGCTTGCTCCGAACAGAACTGATAATAATAAATGTCTCGCTTGCTTCTTCCCCCCCGCCTCCTAACTCCTAACGCCGGACCCTGCGCTAGTACCATGACCATAGAGAAAACAACAGTACAAAGGAAATTGTGAATCGAACTAAAATCCTGTTTAGGAATCTTCTTCATCCTCCTCCTCCTGCTTGGTCTCGTTATGCTTTCTCCGCTTCCCCTTAGGCGGATCCTCAAGTTGCGTCCGCTTATACGTCACCGTGTGAGTGACAACATGACGCACGCTGACTCTCCCCACCGTTGCACTCCGGGGGCCATCCCAGTAGCGCATCTTCCAATCGGCCGGGGAGTACGAGTAAGAGTAGGGTGATAGGACGGGCGTCGTCGCACTGCGCGGCGTCTCCAGCGTAGGTGAATACCGCATTGGCGGCGGGATGCGCAAGCGACGCAGACTCATCATGTCACGACCGTGCGGTGCGCTTCCATAGGGGGATGGAGGGGGTAATGTTGCTGTAGCTGGTCTGGTTGGTTCGGGGAAGCTGAATGAACCACTGACTGCGCTGGCTGGTTGGGATGTGGGGGTCTTGTTGGCCTTGTCCCAGACGAAGCGGGTGACGGTACCTCCGTTGCCATCCGGGGTGAAGACAGGCGTGAATGATTTGAGGAATTCGGTGTATGCAGCGGGAGGTGTGATAGGTGTTGAGAGACTCTCATCTTGTTGCTTTCCTGGAGCACCTAGCCTTACTCCATTGTCTGGTTGCAGTTCCGAGGGGAACGTCATGTTCTTG